>NC_137636.1:11049309-11649309 GCF_963383615.2 Lipophrys pholis | reverse complement strand
ATACTCCGTCTGTGTTTTTTTTTTGTTTTTTTTTGAATCAGTACAACTGCTTTTTTCACTCGTTTGTTGCCACTGTACTTTTTTGGGATGTGTCACCACCATTAAATCCTCAAATGTCCTCATATTCTTATTGCAACAATAATACGACTTAATTTGACACGACATATTCATCGCAAACAAATTAAGCCAGTCGTTCTCAGACTGTGGGGAGAGATTTAGCGGGGCACCGTACCAGGAGATATCTGAGGGTCAGGTGGATGATGATGTTCTTTTTCAATTTTGGAGAGGATTTGAAAAGTGGAGGGTAAAACTTTTAATTCAGTACTCAACACACAATGTCATTACTGAATTTACTGTAGGAGCACTTGAAAAATTCGAATTGTAAAATGAGCTTCGGTGCAAAACCAGAAGTGTAACAGCTGCCACATTTGTAAACTAAATTTAAAGATTTCAATTTCAGCTTTTTCCTTTTTTATTGCGTCTCGAGCCTGACAGCCTTTCGCCTTATTTTGTGCCCAAGCAGACTTTGTAAATTCTTCCACGAAATGGGTTTGATGTTTGTAAATCGTTTCCTACTGATTTTCTATATATTTTCAGCATCATCCAAACTTTATTTAGAATTAAGGTTGTGCAATAAGAAAAGAAAGATTTCTTTGTAGCCGCATTGTTGTTGACTCACTCTGACGTTACTGCAGTGGCTCTGATTATCCGGCGCCTACAAACACTCCCGACAGCTGTGTGGCGCACGCCTCTTACCTTTCTCCGTCCATCCTCATATCCAAGGGACCGTCCTTGCTGAGGGAGAAGCCTCTCTCCGCCTGATCCATCTGCATGGAGGAGCAGCCAGCGTCCAACAGGACAGCATCAATGCTGCCTGGCTTAATGTTCATGTTAGACAGCAGGGCTTCAAGCTCGCTGAACCGGCCAGGCAAAGGCTTCACACGACCACTGGAGAGAACAAGGGGACGCCAGAAAATGGTGGCGCAATTAGACATTTGTGCGGATGCCATCAAAAGGCTTCCATAGAGTGGTCGTCGTGCAGAGAATCAGAAGAGAAAAACTGTGAAAACATCCCCTCGGTGTGAGAGGTTTTATCAGCTGCTTTCATCTGTAGATTAATTTTTTAGTGATAAGTTTGTCAAGCGACAGCAGCAAAATACACAGTTGCATAGTAATTTCTGATCAAACAGAAAACAGGTTGTGTTCATGCTTTTGGTTCTGGTCTCAAACACGGCGACGCTTAGGCGCTGTGCTCCAGCTGAATTACAATCTGAGCCACCACTGAGGTGTAGTGTGAGGATAGTGAGCACCAAACACCTTTTTTTTTTCCTTCTTTTTTTTTTTTTCTGTTCTTATTTTTCACCTCATTCAACCTCAAGCGACGACAGCCACTGAATAGGAATGATAAACAAACTCCCACCTTCAAGTAAAGACGTAAAGATACATACAATTTCCAAACACAACCCCCCATTTAACTTCCTGCAGGTCAGGGTAATTCAAAGTAAATGGGTTGGGGCAGAGATGTGATTCATTGGTAACAACACATTAGTCTTAGTAGCTTTCTTGTGAGCCTCATGAGAATAACACTATTTTTTCCCTTTAGGAAGGAAACAACTGCTTTAGAAAGCCAATCGAGATCCTTCTAAGACCCTATACTCACTTCCACATGCACGAATGGTGAGATCCTCAAGCCACGTTCATGCATTTTTCATGTGACCTTTTAACATTGTGTAAACAAGGATGATGGCAGAAGAGAGCAACAGGAGATAGCATCTATACGTTAAGAGCAAAAGGTCTTCTGTAGCCTTCTTCAACAGCAGCTTGCTACATAGAAAACCTGATTTTTAATTAAAAATTTTTTTAAAAAGTGTCTCTTGACAAAGGCAATCTGAAAAACTCAATTGTCGTATTTAGAAAGTGTCAACGGTGAAGAAGAAGACTTTGTCCTCTACATACCCACAGCTACAAAGTGTCTTGGTGCAGCGCTTGAGTGTTAAAGCTGAAGTCACAAGGCTTTATATCTCAGTGAGAGACCAACCTCCACTGAGTGAGACATGTCACGACTCAGGGATGATAAAAACATTCGCTGTGGCCAAATGTCTGAGAGAACTCCCAACTCACCTTTGATATCTCAGAGACAAAAAAAGCACAATTGGGATTCAGAACATTTAATTAGCTGCATTTTTTTTTTGTTTTCCCAGCATAGCAACATCTACCTCCATTATATATCCTTTAAACGGCTTTATCCCACTCAGGGTTTCGGCAGGCTCGAACTCAGCTGACTGTCTGACATGGACTCGATGTGAGGCGATGACCACTACACCACAGCGTCACCATACATTAATGGTGACGTGCTTGTATTATGTATTCATGGTCCTGTCACCAAAAAGCCTTAAATACATTTATATTTATGGTTTTAATGTGACAAAATCTAAAAACATTCCATTTGGTTTGGTTTTCTTTAAATTTCCAAGTCAGAATGTCAAATCTAGGCTTGATATTTGACAAGTGCTTTATTAAAGTTCCCTTTTTAATCTTTTTATTTTACCAATTGACCAAATAACCAAATAATTGATTGATATTGTGGGCGATCTTAACCCCGCAAAAAAAGCATAAGTTGGTATTTTTATGCTATTGTTCTATTGTATAATTAACTCAAATAGCACCGGTAAACATTCCGTCTCATGCGTTTAAACCGAGCGATAATATCAGCCAACACTGTCTGGCTGTGTTGAATCAAAATATCTCTCCCCTCAAATGGAGGCAATGCACTTCCTAATGGCTCGTTAAATCTGATCTCTCGCCATCTTTGAAGCAACTTGCAACCTGTCCTCAGACTGAGTCACTGCTCCCAACACATAAACCTCCATCTGGAGGAGAAGGCCTGTTGATGTTAGTGTATGCCTACCATGTGTAAGATAAACCATGAAATGGACTCCCTGCTCATCAAAAACTGTTCATTCTTGCTTGTTGCCGTTGTGACAATCGGATCGGAGTTCTGAAGAGTACCCGGAGTTCAATTGTAGTCGTGATGTGGGATTGAGCTCATTCTAAATATCAAACCCTGCAAAATGATCTTCTTATATAGACACACATCGGCACAGTGTCACCGAAAGGTGGTACAGTGCTTAGTAAGCAAACACACAACAGATCGTGTTTGCATGCCAGGCTTGTTATTACGAATATAGAGTTTGCATGTTTCCTCGGTGCCAGCGTGGGTTTTCTCTTCAAGCAATGCGGCTCATTCAAGCAGTACAAAGACTTTCCTGTTGGGTTAATTAGTGACTCCAGTGTGGACGTGGGTGTGAAGGTATTGAATGATTGTCTCTTTGTGTTAGCGATGTGATGAAAAGGTGTACAGAACGTACTCTGCCCTTTACGTAATGTCAACTGACAAAGACTCCAACCTCCACAACCCTTCCAAAAAGTGAGTATAGAGGGTGGATGGATGCATGGATGGGAGGGTGGATGGACTTTTTTGATTGTATTTGGCACAAAATTAAGCAATTTTGTTTAATTGTCCTCAGAAGTTAACTTGCGCTTCAAACTTCTCCTATTGACAGCATTGACAATGTCTCTTGATGATCGTGGTATAAATCAACGTATTGTTCGCAGCAGCAGTCTGTGTTACTTCACTTCATCTGAGCCGTGGCTAACTGCGGTGTTGACGTGATCTTGAGGGTTCTGTTGATATTGACTAACGGCAGTATTTTAGTGACTGACGCCTTCAGACGAGCCTTCTTTTCTTGGAATATTAAATAGTCTACTCGGTCTATACCCTACTGCTTTACTCAACTTTAGACTTGGCCTTTTTTTCAATGTACATTGCATTTACTCCACCTACTTTAAGATTAACTGGGGCCATTGTCGGAAAGAACACAAATTGGCAGGCCCTCTATTTCAAAGCCCACTGAGGACAAAATGCCAAGGGAGGACTTCACCCACGCTGCCAGGGCCTTCCTCTGCCTTGCTGTTGTAATTCACTATCCTGCACAGTGATTAATTTGCTGAAAAATCTATAGTAAAGGCTTTGTTGTTTTCCCTCATCACCTGCACAATCGCTCTTTTGTTTCTGCCTCTTCAGGAGCGCTCTACCCACAGTCTCCACTTTTTACATTTGCCCATATTTCAAAGTTGCAGTGCAATTTTTTTTCGTTTTTATTTTGTCTTATTTTTCAAATCCTAGCAAACCATACACACCCCTATCAGACCCCAATGGGTCCAGATCAATAACAAAATGTAGATTCTAATAATTTCATTTCATCCTCATGTTGCTCCACTGGCAATGAGGAAGGCTCGTCATCACGGCCACATCAGAGTTCACTAAGAGAACGACGATTTGTTTCAACAACCTAACTAAGCATCAATGAATGACTGAATCGTCTGATGGCGGCTGAACATGTGAGCAAAAATGACGTCAGGAGAATAGCCACAGATTTCTAAGGAAGTCAGGAGCTTTTCTCCATGCAAGCCTCTAAAACAATTGCTAAATGCCTCACTTTCATTCCAATATGGAAATTGGAGAAAAAAAAGTCTAAATCTTCACAAATGATTATTTGATAGTTTTAGTTCAGTTTTATCCTGTACACTGTTATTTCCTAATCATGTCACAAATCTCTCTTTTATGTAGTAATATTGTCAGTCCCGCCCACCAAATGCAGATTTCAATAAGGCTTGTTGGAGCCCGATATGTACCTATGACCCAAATTGTTATAAATATAATGTAAGAAAACCCAAAATGTAATAACTAGTCGATAAAGTAACAAAAGTTCTGAGCCCGAAGTGTAATTATAAAAAAAGTTATAAAACCCAAAATGTCATAACAGTTCTTGCGTGCTGAGCAGAGTCGCAGTCCTATCATATTGATCCTCAAATTCACCATTTAATGATCAGAAATTGGAATTTTCTGAAGTGAGTGTCCGCCCACTTCAGGTGATGAACATACCTTCGACTACGCACTGCAACTTCTTGTACAACATGTTTTTTTTTGGTAAGCCACTGAAGGATTTAAAAATATGCAAAACAGTTACATAACATTTTTAAATTATTAACTTCTTTATGTGGCTTAGACACAGAGTTGGAGATATAAATGTCTTATGTAAGGTCTTATATTATTAAAGAGGACAAGTTTCAGTGGTGTATGTGCTGAGGTTCAAGTGTGGGCTCATAATTGCTTAAGAGATCTAAGCTATTTTTAGTTGTGGCACCCTACAACATCGACATCATGTATTTTTATATGATGTCGATGGGGGGGGGGGTTCTTCTGGCATCTCAAGTGCAGTGGCCTGACACTGAGCAGGATTTTTCCGAAGTGTACGCCCCAACAACTGTCCAAAGCTTTGCAGATTAAATCACAAGACGATTCTGTTGATAAGAATAAAGGACCAATGCTGAATGTAAGTCAACAATCAGGAGAACCACTTCAATCCACCTGACTAACATAAATAAAAACTGTGACATAAACGCTTGTTATATTTTCTACCTGCGAGCAGCGATAGCTGTCTTTGCCCATTGTCCACTGTTTTACCTCCGTCTATTACAACTTTGGATGACTGGACAGGCGATCGGATGCCACAACTCAACATAACTTTCTGCAGGTATCTAACTGATGATTGATGCTCCTCTTCCTTCTCTTTCAGCCTCTCTATTATCAGTACAGCTTCATGTGAAAAGTCTCTCTAACTTGGTGGGACACGATGATCTCTGAGGACGACCTGAGGTGACCTTGGAAGTAAACTCCATTTCTTCATCCGTTGCTCCTTGCTGTTTCTCACTTCTTTCCTCTGATCTGTACGTTTCTCAAGTGCATTCATGGAGCTACATTAGAAGTAGGATCCTTTCAGCAGAAGATGAAACATTTTTCAACTTTCCTGGTCTTCAGGTCAGGTGACACTGCTCTGCAAGCGTTTGCAAAGAATCATTTGTTTCCATTTTGCTTTTTATGCAATTTATGGTGCTCACCCTAATGTTTTCTCTGAACATATGGTGCGTCAAGTCAGGTTCAAGGTGTTTCCACGCTTTGTTGTGTGAATAAGCATTTCAGCTTTGCTTTTAGAAAGCCCAGGACTGCAATACGTCTGTCATATCTGGTTTACTTCTGCTAGATTGAAATGTTCTCTGTGCTCTGAAGTGCTCTTCGTTGACACTCTCTCTTACTTCCTAACACAAAGAAACAGATAAATGCAATCAACAATTGCTCGACATGCTGCCCGAACCGGGTCTTATTAATTGTGCAGGGGCGCACAAAACTGTCTGCAGATCTTTTGAACCAGCCAAAGTGCTCAGCAGACAATGGAGTAGAGGTTTGTGAACATATGAAGAAATGTGGCCTTTAAAAATCTCGGTGAAAATTATATTTTGAGTAACTTTTCAGAGGGAGGAGGACATGTCTGTCTAAAAAAAACAAGAATCCGAAAATATAATAAAGTCATTAATCTAACATTCTATCAAGACTTCTGTCTATAAGAAATTATAAATTCATGATGTAATTAAGTCTGATGCAGTAATTCAAGGTTCACTTTGAATAAAACATAGTATTTCTTAAGACAACACTCCCTGACTGAATGTTAGCTCTTGTCCATCTGGTGAGAGAGAGAGTACACTCTGTGAGGACATGAGGAACCTTCACTGCAGCTTCAGCCTTAGCGCATGCTCACTCAACATGATGCTGCCTCTTCACAAATCAAGCCTGAAATATTCCCTTGTGTTGACCTGCTCAGTTCCTTTACCTGCGTCACTGAAGTCTAAGACAAGATGCTGATTGATTGCTTTCAGCAGGGGAGCAGGTGATGAAAATATCTACAGTCCAGAGAAGAAAAAAGAAGTGGAAGGATACAAACAAAGAGAGAGGCCAGTCTTTAAAAAAAAATAAAAAATTCAAAATTACCTCAGCTGACCTAAAGATGGTTATAAAAGCCCTCCCTGTGGCTTATTTGTTCTCTATTAAAGCTACAGGAATGCTGTGAATGTATAACTAACAGGCTGTGAACTCACTGGTGGCCTTGCCATCATTGCTTACAAGTGTTTTCTCTAATAGATCCACTTTAAAAACCATCATATTCATTTCCATTTTTTTTTAAGCTCTCTTTGAATAGTCAGAAAATGTTACGTCAGAGACAATCAATGTTTCCAGATGGAGATCAACACCTCCCTGGATGTCGTCTGTGACGTGTAACCGATTGATTGAGGTTCTTAGGCGTCTACTCAGAACTGAGAGAACTGCCGACTTGGCTTGTGCTTACAAATCAATCGAAACACTGTTACACAATAACGCATATATTAACAAAAACGTACTATAGAAGAACAGAGCAAGAAAATTAAAGGTTTAATTAGTGTGTATATCGCGAAGATTGCAAAAGCAAATTACAGCAAAAGTGAAATAAAACAACAACAAATGAGACTTTATGGACAGAAGAATGATTTTAAACGAAAGTGAATGGACGGGAGAAGGTAAACCTTGAGAACCTTAAAACGGCCCTGGATTTGAGAAAAGAAGATGTTCAACCTTGTCATACTGAAAGGTATAAGATTTATTCAAATGAATAAATAAATATTTAATGCTTTGGAATATAATAATCATAATCATAATCATAATCATAATAATAATAATACTAATACTAATACTAATACTAATACTAATACTAATAATAATAATAATGATAATCCAAAACTGGACTGCGGTTATTGTTTGGACAACAGTGAACATAGATTTCTTTTTGCACTCAATCAAAGTAAACATATGTCATTATACGTTCCCAGTTAATTATGTGAATCCTAAAGGAACGAGAAAGGGTTTTTTTCATCTATTTTTTTGTTAATATGACTTTAAGTGAACTTGACTTAAGTAACTTGAAAATGTACAACTTTCCCCCGAGTCGCGAAAAAGAAGCTGAGCAAATACAAAGGGTCATTTATCCAGAGCACAACATAAAAATAACTGTGTGATGTAACAAAGTTGTTTTATTTTGAAATTACTAGAGGAATATTGTATGTTTGAACTTCATTCCAAGGTAATGCTTTGTTAGTGTTTTTGGTCACTTGCCTGAAATCACACCAGTGATTAACTTTGACTATGTAGATTTTACATGGATGTTGATGATAAACATTTCAGTAAACAATCCTCACAAGGTTTCTAAAGTTTCCATTTGACTTTCTGAAGGTGGATGTTAAGACACTGCAAAATGAGACTTGGAATGTGACTCATGCACTTAAGGTGTAGTTTGAGTTTAGCTTGCCATTATTATTTTCTTCTGTTGGTTGTGTTTAGTCTTTAATATCTTAAAATAAAAGTAGATTGAAAGTATGATGAGGTTTTCTTTGTCACACAGGATTCTTTGGATGCAAACAATCCCCAAAAAACGGTAGAAACAGAGTCCAATTGTTTGTTTTTTTTGCCAAGTTACCAGGGTGAAAACTTGTCATTCCTTCATCAATGTGTCGCAGCTGCAGTTTTCGAAAGATCTGTGACCTTTCATCCAGGTGTGTCAATCTCATCTTAAGCGAATGACCACATTCAGTCCATTTGTCTGTCTCCGGGAAAAGTTATGGATATTTATCAATGAAGCAGTACCAACAGCAGCCACAGGGGCAGTGTTGATATAAGTAAGGAATAAGAAATGCTGGACGTTCTCGAAGAGCAGCTGTGTAAAGCCTTGATGTGTTTAACGGCCTCAAAGACCATCACTGCCCGAAACAGTTGCTGAATGGATCTCCATCTCAATATGAACATTAGTACTGCCGCTACACCTTTGGATATCATTCTGTACCTATCTGCAAGCTGCAATACTGTTTGGAAAACACTGCCTGTGGTACGTTTTGCACTTTTTGCTGCCAGTCAAACTGGAAAAAAAAAAAACCTTATCGTAGGCACATTGACAGGGCCGCTCTTCATTAGCCTGAAGGGTCCAGATATGAAGCAGTTCAACTCTGTGTCTGAAGTGGACAGGTGGCTCGCGGAAGCAGACAGAAGGAGCTCGGCGTGAACACGCGCACAAAAACAAATGCCGTTATGTTCTTTTTCTCACTGTTCGATCTTAACGAGTACATTTCTGCAGATCTCACAGTATTTTCTCAGTCCCTGACACTCAAGTTTATCATCAAGGTCATCCATACTCTCCAAAAAAGTAATTATCATAGATTATCTGCTTATTTGGTCTTAACCGATCCTATCATGGCTAATTTTGTAAGAAGGTTAGCATTCTACAAACTATAACCAAGACAAAGAGGACTTATTTTTATTTTTTGGATGCTGGGTGAGTCCAAATGAACAAGAGTGTAATCCACTGGTCTACTGGAATGTGGGAGAGCCACAAAGAGTCGTGGGAACCTGGAGGATGTTTACATTCAGGGAGCCTTTAGTCAATAATCCACAGAGGGGATGTATCTGCGGTTGGGATCATTTGAATTCATTTAATCAAAACACATTTTGAGTACAAGGTAAAATGTAAATTCAATGAAGAAAAATTGGAAATATCAATGAAGATTTTGTACAAAACCATACAAATAAATAAGTATAATAACAAGTGCAAATTTGATAATGCATGCACACACGTGGAAGTTTACCAACTATCAGGGGGCAAATAAGCTCAGCCTTTAGCAAACATGCTGCTGCTATTGTGGTAAGGCATTTCCTCAGCTGGCTCCCCATGATTTTTATTCTCTAGCCCAAGTTCCCCCCAATGGATGGATCGAGTATCTTGCATGGCATCTTCCTCCATTGGTGTACAGTATGTATGAATGGGTGAATGTGATTAACAGCATAAAGCACTTTTGGGATTGTTCAAGTGCTATAAGTGAAATCTAATTACCATTTCAGGGTCTCAGAGAAGTTATATATTCCCCCAGTGGACAGGGTAGGAAGTAGGAAGAATTGTTACTTTTATACAGAAAAATGTGGCTCAGAACAGTGAACAAGCTTTTCACCCTCTCAACATGTTATCTATGGGGCATTGGAGGTTGACAGTCCAGTCTGCATGTGTTTTGTAGAATTGGAAAAGGCTTACAACTGACCCCAAGATGTCTTGTGAGAAGGGCTTCTGAAAAAAGGGGTATCTGGACCGCTTCTATGGGCTACCTGGTCTCTGTATGTCCGGTGTGAGAGCTGTGTCCATATAGGCATTAAGTGTGTTTTTCAAGATGGGCACTGGACTCCATTGAGGTCGTCCTTTGTCTCCACTTGTGCTTGTGATCTTCAAGGGCGGGGTGTCGAGGCACAGCTGCAGCCAGGAGGGCATTATGTGCAGGGGTCACAACGTTTGCAGCTGAGTGTGAAGGTTGGGTTGCGGGTGGGTTCCAGCACCTCCAAATCTGAGTCGATGCTTCTCTCACGGAACAGGATGGCGTGCCTTCTCCAGGCGCACAAAGAATGAGATTGTGGATAAGCTCCTGAAATACATTTTTTTCTACAAGGCGGCTTGGCTCACTCTTCGTGATAGAGTGAGGAGTTCAGCCACCCAGGAGAGACTCCAAGCCACCACTTCTCCACATTGAGAAGAGCCAGTTGAGATGGGCCAGGCATCAGACTCGGACGTCCCCTGGACGTCTCCCATTTGAAGTTTACCAAGCATGTCCAACTGGACGGAGGTCCTGAGATCGACCCACAAAGGGTGACAATGTCCCGTTATTTCTGAGTGGTTTGGGAGCCCCCCAGAAGAGCTACAAGTGGTTACAGGAGAGAAAAATTTCTAGGCAAACGTGCTCCCTATTATGCCTCTACAACCCCATTTGGACTAAGAATAAAAGACAATGAATGGATGGAGTTTATTTCATTCCATTCTTTTTTAAATAGCTTTTAATGTCTTCTTTACAATTTTAGCAGTCTCTTAGACTGGACTGCACTGTTTGGCGGGCCAGTTTTGGCCAGCAGGCCATGCGTTTGACACCCCTTGTTGACAGTTCACTTTTTTTTTTCTAATTGTAGTTGTGACAAATGAACAATTGCTGAGGCCATGACATAATTATTTTTAATATACGCTTGAAAGAAAAGCTCACTACAACTAAAAGGGGGAAAAAAGGTTGCTGCCTTAACTGAATACCATAAGACGAAAATGGGAAAAAAAAAAAAGAAAAAAGGAATTTAAATAAAATAAATAAATACGTATCCTAACCAACTGGACTCCAGCTCTCACTATACTGGTGTGATAGCAAACACAGCACATGGTGTAATGTCAAACACTTACGATCACATCAATCTGTGTTCAATCCCATATGTGTATGTAAATGCTATGTTTGCCTTTTCATTTATGCTCGGCTCCTTTTTTTTCCCCATTTATAACATTTATTCTCAGCACAACTACTGCAGATCTTCAAGCGCAGGGAAGTCATAGCAACAAGAAGGACGGTGCAGAGAATAGCGAGGCTCACCATGCCACAGCAAAATCCCATTTAAGACATGTGAATATTATTCAGGTAACACAAAAGGTATTTTCGTAAGCTGGAGCTTTTTAATGTTTGGAAATGTGATTGTTTGCGCTGTGCTGTTAAACTGTTTTCAAACTCACATCGACGCTCAACAGTTTGCATTGAGGTTGTACGTTCCTCAAGACAAGGGAGCATGGAGGAGAGAGAAAATCCTCTAACCCTGCTGTGTGGATGCACTGCGTAGGCTGGCAGGGTCTTTTACTCAGGCTTCCAATAATATTGGTTAATTGCTAGATTTCTCTAGCCTCTCTCAACTTGCATCAGGAGTAGGCGTGGAAGAGTTTACAGCAGGGGTATATTGCTGCTGACAGAATACAGTGTTCTCTCTCTGACTCTCCCCCTCTCTCTCTCTTAATTGTCATTCCCTGCTCACAGGCACATTTCTCTGGCAGATTCCCTTGAGAGAGGTTTCCCCAGAATCTACGTAAAAGGATTCCTTCCCACGCCATGGTCTTAGGAACATCTCATTTTCATCCACCCGCGCCTTGCTCATGCACACACGCACTCCCTCTCACCCTGGCATTGTGTCCTCGTGTCTCCCTGTTCTCTCTCTCTATCTCTAGTGTTTTCATTTTCTCTTTTCTCTCTCTCGACTTTTTAACTCCCCTCACCCCCCCTAACTTATAGATCTTTCGTGGGAGGCAGCATCTCCCTCACACTGCAGGCGTGGGCTCTTACTCTGACAAATGACATGCTGGGCCCACCAGCTTTGCGTGGGGGGAGAAAAGCTTTAAGTTAAGAAGGAAGAATGGATTTCATTGGATAGTGAAACTCAGGGGCTGTATCTTGGCAAGCAGCATTTGATCGGGCTCATGGAAGAAGTGAGAAATTCACTGAGAGCTGCGATGCCGTTGTACATCAAAAATATGCATTGTTTCAGGAAATAATGGTCACAAAACAAACTCAACTACAAACTTTCAAGATGGCAACGAGGACAACTACAGATTAATGATCAATCATCGATCGAGAATCATCGTTTATCTAGTCATAGTGCAGCTTTACACTTCAGCTTGTGTTAATCTGTTTTGATATATCACTTACTCGTGTTCCTCGGCTAACTGCTGCGCCAGAGAGATAGCCGTGGGATCTCGATCTAAGGCCAGAACTGTGACATCAGGAGCCGTGCTCAGTATTGCTTTGGTATGACCACCACCTCCAAATGTCATGTCCAGGACCACCTACATGCGAGAAGGCAAGAAAAAAACAAGAACACATTCATCTCACAACAGGGCTCCATATATGTGATTCATCATCGCTATCTTATCATCACTATGCTAGTTTATTGTTAAAGTAACTCACTCACACTGACATGTGCTATACTCCACCTACATTTCATTTTATTTTTTTTTGTTCCAGCCCAGTTATTGTTTATATCAAACGAGAAATAATGTTGTGAGAATGTACATTCAAAGCTTAAAATACACATATTGCACTCATCCAGGAGGTTGCCTATGTACTTGAACACCAAATGTGACGGTTATGATTCAAGTAGCAGAACTTTGCATTGTTCGTAAAAGTTTCAAAAAGAAACTTTTGGTTTATGTCAGAGATTAACACGTTAATGTTTCGCTTGAATGAAGGTGTGATGCTGCTGTGGGAGGCATCGTGGGTAGTGGTTAACGATCTCGCCTCACAGCAAGTGTGTGTGTGTGTGTGTGTGTGTGTGTGTGTGTGTGTGTGTGTGTGTGTGTGTGTGTGTGTGTGTGTGTGTGTGTGAGACTGTCTATCTCTGTTTGTCCTGTGATGTACAGGCGAACTGTCCGTTGTTAATGCTGAAATCACCTGGTATTGCCTCCAGCACCTCACAAAACCTAAGTTGGATTAATTGGTATACGAGATGGACGGATCATGTTATTTTTTTTCTGTCCTTTTTGTTTTCACTGGTTCTGACAAATTAAAAATTGCTATGTAGAATAAAAGATCAAGACTGAAACACGATAAACATAAGACACTTGAGGCATTTGTCTAATTAATCTTTAAATCACTTATAGTGACTCAGAGGTTCTGCTAAATGTCTATTAAATCCACAGTGTTTCTGAGGGTCAACATATTTCTTCTTCCTCTTGGTAACAAAATTTACAATAGCTTAGTTGAAGCTTTTGATTCAAACATGTGCAAACACTGCCATTCAAACTCGGTTCCCACCAAACAAGTGAACCACTTCTAAATGAACTGGGGAAGACGCAAATACAGGGTAAACACAGCACAGATAAACAACAACTACAGTAAATAAACCAAACATGAATGTGACAAGTATAAAATTTTTTTTAAAAATGCCGCCACATATCTTTGTTCATTCATGTTTAACTTGCGTCAGGTACTTTGGTCATCATGTTTTGGATCAAGGTTTACGATCTAACTTTGGCTTTCAAAGGGCAAAGAAAAAAAATAAGAAAAACAAGAAACTAACATGACTA
This sequence comes from Lipophrys pholis, assembly GCF_963383615.2. NCBI lineage: Eukaryota > Metazoa > Chordata > Actinopteri > Blenniiformes > Blenniidae > Lipophrys > Lipophrys pholis. The sequence continues at coordinate 11,635,474 of NC_137636.1, read as the reverse complement.
AAAGGCTACATTTCCATCTGATTAGGTCAGTACCAAGCCTCGTGCACCTAAAGTGTGAAGGCAGGAAGGAAAAATACAACTAATAATGTTTCATTCACAAAAATTAACAAATCTTTTAAAAAAAAAAAAAGGGATATTAATTGATTGACCCCACTAATTATTTCACACAGTTGAAACCAGAAGTTTACTTCACTTCAACTTTTCTTCAATATCTCCACACAGTGTTCTTTCCTCGTGATACCGTCTATTTTATGAATTGCAACAATTCTTCCTGCAGCAAAGCAGCCCCACAACATGATGCCAAAACGCTCATGCTTCAGAGCTAGAAAGGTGTTCTCAGGCTTACAAGCTTCCCCCTTTTTCCTCCAAGTGTAACGATGGTCATTAAGGCCAAAAGAAAAAAAAAAGACCAAAAACAATAAAATGTACTAAATGCTCCACTCCTCGCTTCTTAAACACAGATGGTGAGAATTGCAGATGCACATGTGATGGGAATAAAAGTGGGGGGGAAAAATGGAAAAATAAGAAGAGATTAAAAAAAAAAAAAAAAACAGGGCGCAATGACAGCTGGTGTAAATTAGTAGCAAGAGAAACTGCAATGTTATTGAAACAACAAATCTCAAAGGACAAGGACATTAACATCATCCACTTTATATTTATTGTGAATTAAATTCCAATACTCAACATTTGTGCTAATCTGTTAAAATAAATAAATAAAAAAAATTCTGCAAGAATGATGAGGGAACTGTGCAGAGTGAAAGGTGTTGAGTTTAGTCTCTAATCTACCGGATTTTGCTTTACATTGTCTTCGCTTCTTCGTCTTGTTGTTTGAGTTTCTCGACCCATGACTTTTCTGAACCAACAAATCTGAATCATTGTAAAAGTACTTTACCCCCACATACAACTATCATAACAATGGCCTAAGTAGAGAAAACATTTTCTATGGGAATCATTTTATCCCTTCCAACCAAATCTATTAAAAGCGTTTATTAAACAATATTAAATGAACACATTTGGCCAAAGATGAGAAGTTAACAGGAACCCTTCGTAGTCATTTTTCCCCCCTTCCAATCACTCCTGTTCACATCTGACTAAGGTGCTGGCTTTAATGCCTACAAAACCTTGTGGACTTATTTTTTCTTCCCCATATTGCAAAGTGCTGCCATGGGCAGACAATTCAATTCAACTATATTTATAGAGCACCAGATAAAACACAGTCATTTCTAGGTGCTTTTTACAGAGAAACCTAACAGATCCAGACAGAGAATATGTCATCCAGTTCATATGAACACCATCAGACAGATCACCTTGGTTGTATTTGACAACTGTTAGAGTTGTGGATTTCTGGTTTCAAAGGTTGGCTCATTCACTCTTGGCAGAGGTGTTCGTCATATTAAGTACAGCAGGGAACCACCACTATATAATAAGGTGTTGTAGAATTTGAAAACCCCTTTCAGTGTTGTCCGCCAGCTCTCCTCAATCCTTTTTGGTAGAAACCAGAGTCCTTCACGCTTTGCTTCATGCCTTCAGTTACCAAACATCCCCAAACTAAACATTCTAATTCTGGAAGAAAATACTGTGAGCTTAATCACCAGCAGATATACATGCAAATTAGGTGAACTGATGACTCTAAAATCTATGTCTGTGTTGAACATGTGATGGGCTGGTGGCCTGTGTCGGCTGTGCTCTCCCGATTGTCTTCTGACTGGGATCGGCGCCAGCAAGCTGTGACCCTAACTTGGATTGATTGGTGTCCTTTACGAGTCTTGTAGATGTTAAAAGCCAACCAAAGGCTGATTACAACTTGTAAAGCTCACATTGTCCATCCATCCATCCATCCATCCATCCATCCATCCATCCATCCATCCATCCATCCATCCATCCATCCATCCATCCATTCATCCATCTTCTCTACTGTTTCATCTAATTCAGGATGGTGGAGGGCGAGAGCTGATCCCATGGGTGAATGTAGGGTGCACCGTGAACGGGATACCAGTCCACCACAGGGGCAAACACAGAGAAACACACAACATACTCAGATGGACAATTTAATTTCACCATTTGAGTTTAAGTGCATGTTTTTGGACTGTGAGACCACGAGCATCCTAACTCAAATGGCTAAAATACAGATGGAAGTTTGAAAGGGGAATTTTTTTTTTCAATGTTTCAATTTTGATGCAATAAAACCAAGTGATGTTTGCACTAAACCAACTGTGTCACAAAGATTTAAGGATTGCCTCTTCAGAAAAAAAGTTCATACATTCTCTCTTTTATGCACATAAAAGCTGTCTCTTCAACCCATTTCTTTTTAGCATTTTATCATATCATTTTTCATTTATGATTCAAATCAATAAAAGTGAGGGAGTGGGGGAAATGTGCCTGGGAACCATTCTGCAGCATCTTTGCTGTGAGTGCTGGTAGCTGTGAACTCAGCTGTATCCATGTGGAATAAGACTTGCAAAGCAGAAAACATCTCCTGTCCAGTCCAGACATTATTCCTTATATATTTCTTGACTGTCACTGTAACAACAACAAATCACAACCGGTTCAATCACAGCCTGAACAGACTAAGATTGTTTGAATAATTTTCGGGATTATGATTCACTTTTTTTTCTCCCCCCCCCCTCCTTTACATTTCTGCCCTATGATTGATTATAATGGCAGCCAATGTTAGGAAACAGATGTAAAATGACACAAAAGGAAATGCCAGCTATTCCCCACAAAAACATTAAACATGTCGATCGATAGTGACGTTGAAGGTGGGGTGTGTGCGTGCATGTGTGAGGGAAGAAGTGATCAATGGCGGTTCCCTCTCCTTTCCAGCGCACAGCAGCAGATGGGGAGGGGGTGTGGGCTAGTGGGATGAGTCACACGCATAATGAACTTGCCTGTTGTGCTATTCAATACAAAAAAAAAAGAAAAGAAAAGGAAAACAGAAACACAAACAGCAAAGTAGGCTGGCTTTTATCAAAACAGTCGACACAGGCAACCAGGAGACAAACTGGTCCTCTACTGGAGTGCGCAGCACTTGTCATAACAATCTTTTGTCACATCTTGAGGAAGCTGTGTCCAAAAGAACAAAGGTAAAGCTCATTTATTCCACTGGAGCAAATAGCAGGCGGACAGCTGATGCTCAATAATGATACAGCGGTGGACAATAGGAAATATAAAGACTGTATGTTTATTCTCATTTGTATCAGTGATGCACTCATCACAGACACTGCTCCTCTTTAGGAGGGTCAGTATATGATTCACCACCTTCACTCCCTCACACACACGACAAACGAACTAATTAATCTAAATCAAATACATGCTCAGAAATTTTAAGAATGGATGTTTACAAGGTCATTTCTGAGGTAAATTGAAACTGCCATTCCTGCATCTTCGGGGTGGGGGGGGAGCTTTCTCAACGTTGTGAAAAACGGTCTCTCTTATTTAGAAAGCCTACAGCTTCTGTCACCAGATGGACTAAACAACTTCTTGAAAAGACTCCGTGATAATGGGTTTGGTATTTGCAATGGTGATTGACACCAAACTTGGGAATGAGTCATTCACATTGATATTTCATACAGAGGGGTGTCAGCGAGGCTCTCACCTAGACCGCGGCTTCACCGAGAAGGCAGCAGACTGGAATTAGACCACAACACAACCTGGGTGATCTCAAGTCCTTAAAAGCAGAAAATGATACTTAAAATAAAAGAAACTGCTCTGCCCAGAGTACTCTTGTCTTGATTGTGCAATATCTGCCTTTCCCAGCAGAGGGTACAGGAGAGTTAGGAGTGGTCCAAGTGGTGCAGTCCAATGGTGAAGCTGCAAGGTGCTATAATGCAGGACCCTTCAGCAGTCATCCCACAGCATTCTTAATAAGAGCGTTTTCTTCCCAAAAGGAGAAGGGGAACACATTACAGACTGTCGTTAGACATGTTAAATCAAAAACATCTCTGGAGAGATTTTATAGGCATAATATGCTTTGGAGCAAGTTAAACATTTTTTTTTTTTTTAAAAAGGACAACTTTTACATTCATCAGATTTTGCAAACAAAATGCAGCTCATGCGACAGTATAAAATATCCTGGCCGTATGGAAAAAAGGGGCCTCATCTCAAGCTTTCTTATGGCTGAATTCATTAGGAAAAGGGGAACAGGAACCTGAGAGAAGCCTGAGTACTCACCTAAATCCTACTTGTGACTCCCCAGCCCAGGTCAGTTACAGTGGGGGATCTAAAATGTCATTGAGGGGAGTTTTTACAGATCTTGTTACACTAACACACAGACCATTAGGGAGACAGATACACAGGTACAGGATCGCTTTTCTTGTCGCGTCCGTTGCCATGGCAAGAGCGGAGCTAACCGGTTTGCATTTCTTTCTCTGTCACACAAAGTTCATGGCGAGACACAAGTGTGCACGAATTTGGCAAGTTTGCAGCATGAGAGCTTGTTATGAACAGACACATGTGGAGGTTGTGATTATGTGAGAGAATTTTGGTTATGCCAGGCGCAGAGAGGAGACAAGTGACAACATACCAAGTCGCTGCCATTTGTGCGCTTGACTCTGGACATAAATCTTACACTTAAAACCGCTGCTTAGCTCAAACGATATCGAGATTATCTTACAATAAAATTACTTTTTAATGCCTTAACCACCTCACTGCTGCTTTAGGAGCCTTCCGTCTCTCTCTGTGTCTTAAAGACACATTTCGAAATCAACTTCACTTAAACAGAGAGCAGTGAAGTTTTATGCTCTTCACTTTACTTTAATGAATGAGTAGGTACAACAGGTAGGAGGCGGACGTGTGCAAAGCAGATGGCCAGTGAGAGCAGACAAACTCAAAAGGCATGAAAGCTTCCCACAATTACTCTGTCGAGTGATGATGTTGATGGTGATCAGTCATGTCTGAGACGCACGCAGCCTTCTGCCTCACCTTCCTAAATTTAAAGTGCACCGCATGTACTACGTGTGGGCAGAGAGTAAGTCAGCAAGTGAGTGAATGAATGAGGGAGTGAACAAGTGACACAGGAGCACAGAAATCTTTCTTTTTTTTGCCAGAGGGCTCCTTCCAAAAGCTTGTATGTATGTTGAACTAATCTCTCTTTTGTCGAAGGAATGCTGCAGAGTTACGACAAATACTTTCATACCTCATCTGTTCAGTGCTGTTTGCACTCTCCTGGCACATGTTTAAATAAATGTACTTGCGGAGGTATTTGAGCTAGTTAAGACAAGACAAGTCTGCACGCACAAAAACAGCATTAGTTCACTTGTCTACAAAAACACCCGTCTGAAGTTAGTAGGTCATTTCCAAACCTAGAGTGAACAAATCCTATCGGAGGCACGAACAACCTGTGAAAAAGCGCCAGACTTTTTCAGTCTGTCAACACGTATGCGGGACACTTTAAAGTATTTTAGAATTACTTTTTTGAAGTGTCCCTTGATGTTAGTATCGAAGTCAAAAACAGATATTAATTCTGGGAATTTTATGAAGGAAAAAGTGACCTGCTGTTACAGAACTTTGGAGCTCACACAAGGACATTAAGTCATGGTGTTATTCCAGTGGCATGAACTTACTGTTTTTACTTATTCCAACAGAGGACTGAGCACCTATGAGAAAGATTTTTGTCTTGGACTTAGTGTTAAGAGAATGGAGGAGCTAAAATTGCATAATGCTATTTTATGAATGGCAATTATAAGGGAGTGCCTTTCATTGCTCCATACTTGCTTTCTGTAAGGGTTGTTTAGTTATAAGAGGCAGCAAAGTTATGGAACAAGACATTTGTTTATGCCTAGGCTCAAAATATTTAACATTTTATCCCTCCATACACAAATCATGAGTGCATGGAAAGATAACATGTATGTAGAGCTATGCGAGGCATGAGGCTGTAAGGATAGTGATGGCTGGATGACTCTATCAGCCAGCCATGCATACGGTTCAGACGTGGCTCCAACACTTTGTTGCACAGTTAAATGTCACCATCACTAATGAATGGATTATTGGCATGAAATCTGGGGCTGATATTCAGAGTCCCAAAAGGATAAACTCTAATCTGGTGACTGTTATCATCTGTATTGTAGATAACATGTAATTAAATGTGCTCTGAGCAAAAGCATAGCAACAACCGTTCAAGCAAAAGAACTGTTGAAACTATCAAATATATATATATATATATATATATATATATATATATAAAAAATAAGAGAGAGGAAAAAGCTACTACAGAAAAACCTAAAATAGAAAGCATGGGTGGAATTGCAAATTATTCAAACATTCCAACACACCGAATTTTAACTGACTGATTGGGATCTATAGGAACAGATTATTTCCACTCAAAATATAATTCAGTTGTAAACGCCACACCAAAGAGCAATACAGCAATTATATTTCCCTCGACTGTGTTTATTCATTCATCAGAAGTCTAACATTTACATTTTCATTAACCATCTGGCTTTGATGAATCAAAGAATATCACAGAGAGGATACTGCATTGTAGCAACAGCAAAGTGTAACTTCAAATTTAACATCTTCCCTGAAAGAAAAGTCTCTTTAAGAGAGAGTAGATGAAGAGCCATACACTAATAGTAAAAGGTAGTATGAGAGCATCATGTATTGTACAGCTATATCCACAAATACTTGGTGAAAACACACTGCAAAAAAACCTAACAAGTCACTGTGCAGCTTTTCATGTGTATTGAAAGTTAGGTGACATTAGTATTACCCAGTATTTAGGTTTTGATGAAACAAACTTCTGAGTTAAATGTCTTCAGCTGAAACATGTTGAACTTTCAAGGGAAGAATTTTTGGAAAGGTCACAGATAGTGACTCCACAATCATGTATCTTTTATCGGATTTCAAGAGACAGTCCTTTTTTGGAATGGCTGAAAAGGGACATGGGTTATGGGTAGTTCTCAGTGTCGGAACAAGGCAGAGGACACCTTGGAAAACTATCTAAACAATTTCAGGAAGCAGGCTACTCCGTTTGTCACGGTGTCTCCCCGCACCATATATAGCAAATTTGAAGCACAATCCATGCTGTTATGAAACACATAGACATAGTTAAGTGCCTTTACCTTATTGCTTGTGTCACCTTGATTTAAGACCAGGAAAGATTCATTAAGGTTCACAAAGGCGCAGACAAATAGCAGCTATATTTGAGAAAATAAAGGTTAATTAGTAAAGTTCAGCAAGTCTTTATTGGAGTATGGTATGTATCACATCATCTGTAACAAATATCTCTACCCATACAAAATTGTGCTAACACCACAATTCACTGCTATTTTCAAACTTATTTATACTGGTTGAAAGTTTGTTTTTGAGAAGTTTGTTAAAAGCTGGTTATAGAATTGTTTAAAGTTGTTTTGGTACTGATTTGAAATGGGTTTGTGCACTAATTTAAAACTCTTGTTTTTCACTGATCTAAAGCTGGATTTCAAGTGATTTGCAGCTGGTTTGAAACTTTTTATATATATATATATATATATATATATATATATATATATATATATATTTCAAGATATGCTGACTAAACCACGTCATGTCAGAAGAAACTATTACTTGATGTGAATAGTACCACTTTACCACTTCATCAAACTCATGGTCATGGGTGGTGGAGATGAAATGACGATGGGGAAGGCCTGGTACACCCTGAACACTGCAAGACACCGGTAACTGTGAAAAAAATGATTGTACATACATACATGACTACACACTTTTCCTTTCAATGTTTTTTTTCCCCAACAGTCTTGAAGGAGTTCCAGAGATGCTGAGCACTTCTTGGCCCCGTTGCCGTCTCTCTACGACCCATCTCATCTCAAACCATCTCTGGGTTTAGGTCAGGTGACTGTGGAGGCCAGGTAGTCTGGCACAGCACTCCATCGCTCTCCTTTTTTTTTCAAACAGCCCTTACAAAGCCTGGAGGTGTGTTTGGACTCATTTTCTTGTTGAAAAATAAATGATGGACCAACTAAACAGGATGGCATGTCGCTGCAGGATGCTGTGGTCCGCATGCTGGGTTCAGTGTCCCTTCAATTTTGAATAAATCCCCAACATTGTCATCGGCAAAGCACCCCCACACCATCCCACCTCCTCCGCCATGCTTCACATTGGGAACCATGCATGCAGAAACAATCTGCTCCCCTTTTCTGTTCTGCACAAAGACACGGTAGGTGGAAGCAAAGATCTCAAATTTGGATTCATCAAACCAAAGTACAGAATTCCACTGATCTAATGACGATTCCTTGTGTTTCTTGGCCCAAATAATCTCTTCTGCTTGTTGCTTTTCCTTAATAGTGGTTCCCTAGCAGCTGTATTGGTGCAGTCTCCTCTCAACAGCTGATGTAGAGATAAGTCTGCTACTAGAACTCTATGTGGCATTTATCTGGGTGCTGGTAACTTCTGATTTCTGAGGCTGGTCCCTTGGATGAACTTATCTTCAGGAGCAGAGGTGGCTCTTGGGCCCTGTCCACACAAGCCAAAAAACATGAAATAGCGTTCTCGTCTGGACAGGCCCTTGATCTTCAATTCCTCATAGCGCTTGATGGTTGTCACGACTGCACTTGGGGACACATTCAAAGTTTTGCAATTTTCTGGACTGACTGACCTTCAGTTCTTGGTAAGTAACGATGGACAGTTGTTTCTCTTTACTAATAGTTATCCAATAGGGCTCTCAGCTGTGTACCAACATGACTTTTTGTACAACACAACATATGGTCCCAGCCCCATTAGAAGGCAAGAAATTCCACAAATGGACCCTCATGAGGCACAACTGTGAAGTGAAAACCATTACAGGTGACTCCCTCACGAAGCTCATTGAGAGAAGGCCATGGGTTTGCAGAACAGTCAACAAAGCAAAGGGTAGCTTCTTATAGGAATCTGAAATATTTAGATTTTTTAAAGATATATATTTTTGTTTACTACATAATTGCATGTGTTCATTCATAGTTTTGATGCCTTCGGTGAAAATCTATAAGGCAAATAGTCAAGAAAATGAAAACATTGAATGAGAAGGCGTGTCTTAACTTTTGACCGGTAGTGTACATTTTAAAGAATAATGACTCATTCTTTATTTTGAGTTTTGGAATTTATCTTGCAGAATCAGAGCAGATTTTCAGGTTCATGTGTCTTTATTTGTCTATAAGAAATATAAGTGGCTCTGACCAAGTTGCAAGAGCACCAAACAATCTTTCTGCTGTTGGCTCAGGTGGATTATTTTCAAGTATGGCATGATCGCTGTCCAGGGTGCTGATTCTGGGACCACCAGGGGTATGGGAACCATCAATGGTATTCACTGCTGCTCCTTAGAGGTGGTAAACAAGTGACAAAATATTTCCCCGTAGGTGTGAATGTATCAGTTTGCATTGCACAAAGCCAGGACCCTGTGGGAATGCGCACCACAACAGAAACACCACCCACCTGCACTGTTCTAAGGTGGTAGCAGAAACCTCAGAATCATATCAACGGAATACATTAGTCAAAGTATTTCATGATTTAGGATCAGTGTGAAGAAATTACATTATGTGATGGTAACGATATTGGAAAAATGCTAGCATAACAAATAACTAGATTAAGCATCAGGTGATCATAATTTAGTGTCACTGGCACATTAACTGTGGGCTACTTGGTGCGGAAATGTGTGTGTAAAGCTTTGTGTAACTTTTCAGATTTGCATTATTGCTCGTAAATAATGTCACCCCGTTCCGGATCAAGCTTGACACCATAACACCATCAACTCTCTCACTTTTTCCTTTTCTTTCATTCTATCTTCACACACATGAAAATTCATGCCAACTCTTGTCTTTGCTCCACTGATACATTTGTTATAACTGAAAAAAAATAAAATAAAATACAACAATCTCACTGCAAAGAGGAAACCTTGGTCCCTGTTGTCCTCTACATGAAGCTCATAAAGCCCATGTCAAGCGTCCGCCCACTTTGAGGAGTCCTGAGATGGGCTCTGACTCCACAGCGGTGCTGAGGAGATCCCTGGAGAAACACGGCGAGCAGACACTTGTATCTTCTCTGAAACTACGAGCCAATAACTCAATATTTAGTGTACGTGGGCAACCCAATGTAACGATTAGTCTTTCTGCCATTTTACAGGCTGCTTGCCTTCTGGAGAAGTAATCTGAAAGTGACAGAATTTGAAATATGACAAAATAATGTGGCTTCTTCAAGTATGAAAGTTTTTGTTTTTTTCCCCCAAGACTAAATCAAAACAAAGATTAATGTACATAAGAAGGCGTTTCAAAAATCTATCTTAGGGCATCAGGAACTCTGCTGGTGTGTATATTTCAATACAATTTGTGCCCACAGCATAGAACAGCCTGGAAGCAGAGGATTATAATCTGCATCCGAAGGTGATCATGTTATCAAGAAACAATCTGTGGTAGCAAAACGATCTGCAAAACACCATTTTTGTAATTTCACCTCACATGCTCTAAACCTTTGCAAAATGAAATGATTTACAGGGGGACAGTGAAGCATTGTTGAGATCTGATTTGGAGGCAGTGAGTGACAGCTGTGAGAGAACTGATTGGACACCGAAAGAAATAGAAAGGGAGGGACCTCTACTGCGTGCATGAGTCATCACTCGCCACCCCCACCCCCCTAGCCAAACTGTCTGTTTTTTTTTGTTTTTTTTCATTGCAGGTTGGAGATTTACTGAGATACATTTTCTCTGCTGAAAAGATTCGCTTTTTTTTTTTGCATAAAAGTGAATGCAGACCTTAACAAGAAATTTGATGGGAGTGACATCAAATTTGTAGGTGCATAACAAGGTCCAGTGGTTATAGAAAAAAAAAAACTTTACAGTCAGTGCAAAATATACTCATTGTAAATGGATGTCTTTTATGTGTTGCACTAAGCTTCAATCAACAACAAAAAGATTAGATGTTTCTGCACCTATGCTTGCCTGGCTTCTTGATTTAAAATGTATTTGGAAAAACAAATTCTTAGGGCCTCCAGCATTTAACTGCTTGGAGACTATATGCAGGTTACAACCTTACGTCTGTGGTGTGCAGCTGAGGGAGTCCATTGTTCAGGATAATCAAATTAATGTTTACCACAGTCTCGCGAGTTAGTTTGGGGTTGATAAAAAGATCAAGGTGGTTACAATGTGTGAAATCCTCCTCATTACTTTGATTACTCTGACTGGTCAAATCATTGACTGTATTTCTGCGTTTCATTCCACCTATCTCTTCTCTAAACTGCTTTATTGAAATTGGGAATCATGGGGTGCTGGAGTCAATATCAGCTGGCATTGGGTGAAGGCAGGGTATACACCAAACAGTTCGCCGGTCCGTCACAAGACAAACACAAAGAAACACACAACCACACACTCACGCCGACAGTCAATTTAGAGTCACCCACCTTGAACTTTGTTTTTAGTCTGCAGAAGTAAACAGGAGTACCCAAAGGAAAACCAAGCACACACGGGGAGAACATGCATAGTCCACATAGAACAGTATAAAACATCTCAGTGCCGACTTCAACAAGGGACATTCTAGCTCTGGAGTGAATGCTAATCACTACCCCATCAAGTAGCCTGTTTGTTGACAAAAAAAAAACATTAGAACCCCGTTTACTTCAAAATCTATTTTGCTTGTTGTTCCACTGGCAATCTGTGCATTCTCTAAACATTTTTAAAAACCCATTTGTATCCATCTTAAGCATTTTTTTTTTTACATGTATATATATATTCTTTCAAGCAACCTTAACGTCAGTTTTGATCATACTTTTATATAAAAAAAATCCTGCATATTTTTGTTATTACCATAGCCGATAATGACAATGGCAGGCTCTAGAGTGCCATAATTCCCATATTCTCCTGGGACTAGTTTTATAGTTGAGAGTCAACCGTAATAGAATTTCAACTTGGTCACCTGCCCATGCGAATGTCTGTGTACTCGCCATTGGTAATGTTTATAGCGCATTGTTCTCTGCCCACGTGTGTGGTTTCATTACAAAAACAACCAACAGCACCTATCAGTGGCCTTACATGAAAACATCGTTTTCAGCTGTTCTGCTGTTTCCAAGAAAAAAAGCCACGATTTTCAAAATGTTCCCATGTAAACGTGAAATTTTCCTGAAATGAAAATGCAAAAATTACTTGAAACCTTGTCATGTAAACGGGGTCTTAGTCACAACTGAATATGAGTTAAATCTGTCAAAAAATGTGTCATGAAGCTGCTGTCTGACAACCCATCTGTGAGTTTGTTTCTCCATCTCTGGCTGTTGTGCTTTTAGCCCATGATTAGCCTTCTTTGTTTTCTAAATCATCGTAACAGTTCCTTTGCATTTCAGCCGTTCCTCACAGGTTTCTTGGACACTACAATCTGCTGCGCTGTTTCCGTTTGCTGCGCTACACTTTCTTGTCTTTAGTTCAAATTTTGCTGTGTATCTTTTTTTATTCTTTTTCTCAACAATTATGCTTGATCCGTCAGTTAAACACTGGAGTAATGAACAATTTTTGGAGGTACTGTATCCGTATTCTGTTGCCATACTATGCCATCTAGTGGTCCAAGATGGTATGGACCAGTGTTTTCTGATGTATAAGTTTGCAAGATCGGCCAAACAACAAAAAGTGTAACATATAGCCTAGATAATATGGTAGTTTTTTTTTATAATTTAAGAGATCAATCAATTTGAATTAGAATAGGCAGACATTGACACACGACTTCTGTGGTGTGACTCAGTCAGATATATATAATATATACGCTTAACATATAATATATAATAATAACATGAGCTGATTATATCTTAAAGTAAAGCCATGCATGAGTGCATTATTGTGTTATTTCAGATGAATGCACACTGGTAAACATCACTGCCCCATTTCCCAGCGTAGGATGGGTCATAGCAGCTTCTGTACTTTGACTCATGTGGCACAATCAATGTGCACTCCGAGCTTTACCAGAAACGACATGTCAGGTTGCAACATTGCCAGTGTGTTACACCTCAGACAAGAAGCTTGAGGTTTATGTAGCTCTCAAATCGGTAGCAAATCTGTCAAAGCACCACGCTGTAAAAACATACATCGCAATTGTGTTTCACGGCATTTCATGAATAATATGAATGAATGAATAAAATGAATAAATAATATGAGCAGTGTTTGGTCTGCTGCTGTCAGGGTGAAGGCAGGTGAAATTTCAGCAACAAAAACTCTTTTATAATTAGAGGGATATCAGGGTCAGGGAAAACAGAACTAGTGAGAAAGTTGTGATTAAATTTAGGCAGCAACAACTACTAGAAAAAGATTGCAGCGGGATCACCTTCGCAATGAAAAATAAAATCACTGTAGAGTATGGGTAGAAGAGGAGAAGCAAACCCTGCTCTCAACTGTGACAGGAAACTCTATATAGTGCCACTCCTCCCTTTGACAGTTTGCTGCCCCGTGCGTCACACTACCTATAGCTGTGGCACTGAGTGTGAACATTGGCAGCTCGAACCAACACGGCCTTTTTTTCTCAGGAGGATCATCTCAACTCAAAATGGAAACCCCTTGTTTTCAGTCTGGTTGTCAAGGCCTCATGTGTTGTTATTCAGTCAAGCCCATTAAAGCATAGTTGTTAGAAAACAAACCAAAAAAAAGGCTGCTAATATAGATTGCTGACTTCGACTAGAGAGTAAATGCCACAAACTTTGACAGAAATGCCAAAAGGCTGCATCTTTGTCTTAACAAGTAACAAGAAATAGGGTCAAATATGATGCGGTGGATCTATTCAAAATGATTACGTGCTTCATTGGTGTCTGCTCTGAAGGATTTCTCTTAAGTGTGACACGAGTGCCAATACAGTGTGTCAAGGAAACAATGCAAACTATATAAAGCAGGGGAGAAAACACAAGGGAAACTGAAAAGAGGGGGTGGAATCATCTAACTATATTCACAAAATGTAAAGAAGCATCAGGAAAGACGGCTTTCTCTCCTGAAGGTGAATTTCATGGCACTAAAGGAAGACAAAAGAAAAACAGGGCCAAGTCCATTAGGGAGTGCAAAGACGAGTCACGCTAAATGAGGGCTACATGGTAGAAGGCTTGGTAATAGGGAAAAGGCATCTAGAGGCATTTAAGAAGATGCTTCCGGTAGTTTGCAGACTGGGTTGACAATATATGAAATGAAAGGAACTAGGCAATGGGGTGGGGACTATAGAGGTGGCTCGGGGGAGGGGGTGATGTCAACTGAAAGGTTTGTAGTGCAGCACTATGTATACATTTCTGATAAAGAAGCCTTGGGTATGTCCACGACGGATGCAAACATTAGTCCGCCCAATGCTTTGTAGGTAGAATACCTGTCAAAACAAAAGGTCACAGATTGCACATCTCATTTCAATGTAGTAGAACTGGAAAGGTGACTGGACTCATTGTGGGCATGTAGGCACCCTTCATACTGTTTTGTAGTTTCCTTATTGATTTTCTCAGCATTGAAGGGAGCAATAGAGATGGTATGAGCCAATGAATCAGGCAGAATTGCCCTAAGGTTGCACTCCAGTATCAGTTCTGACAGCAAGGTCAGCATTTTTCTGTTTGGAATGGAGGATTGTTTTACCGTTACCGGTAAACAGTGAGTTACATATCCATTCAAAGAAAGCTCTTGGCTCGGTCTTTGCTCATTCTTGTGGACTGAATAAAGATGGTGACAAAAAAGTTGCACACATCCACAGAACATCCACTCTCTTTGTGATTTTTGTAACCATTTCTGCGACTGTTTCACTGGCTCTGCCACATAAAGGACAGTATTCCCATTCACTCGTACAAATAACTGATGCGGACTGGTTTGCAACCGGCTATTGTGGCATTTAAAAAAAAGATTTGACTAATTATTTGTGTCGCAGTTTGTGTTGTTATAAAGTTCAGAATTGAAGGTGGAAAAGACCAAAGGTTGGGCTTGGAGCTGCCACTCGGACAAATGTCCACCAGGGGCTTCTGTGCTTTCAGTCTTCATCATCACTGTTTTATCCTTTCAGGGGTAGCGGTCAGCCACTGGAGCCCCGGGCTGCCCGGAGGGTACGCAAGTTTGTTTCGGAGGGTTAACTCTCAGCAGAAACAGCTGGCTGAAATTTACTACAACTGGCCATGAAGCCAGTGTGCATATATATTTCCTACAGGTGCTCATCAGCAAAATGACTGTGGTGCTGTGAGTCAAATGCACCACGGGTTTCACTGAGTTGTGTGTGGACAACAAATGATGTGTGAAATAATGCGCTCAGAAAAGCTTTCCTTATAAATGCACCGTTGCCTATAAGAAGTACCCAGCGGACATTTGAAAAAATGTATTTTATGCAGGTATGCTCTGGCTGAACTGAGCAGGTAGACACGGTGCGGGAGAAATAAGCGAGGAAACCTCTGTTACTGGTTTAGGTCAGTAGTGTCATGTAGTGCTGCGCGGACATGATCTTTTCTGCCAAATTAGTCAGAAAACAGAGTAGGCAAAGAGCAGGAGCTCTCCAGCTGAGAACAACAGCACTTCATCTGGATGCCGAGGGAATATAGATAATGTCGGTTATACAGATAAGGTCACTGCAACTTTGACTTTTATAAGAAAAGGTGCGACAGCAGTTTAATAAAGCTCATTGAGATGCAAGAACATATGCAGAGGAGGAAGATCGGCGAGAGAGTCTACATCACACCAGCGTCAGCTTGAAATCGGACACAGGACACAGGTTAATAATAGCATTAAAAGGAAATTTCAAACTGGAACGTTAATGCCAATCATTGTGTCATATATCTCGACGATACGAATTCAGGCAAATAGAAAAATTACCTCATTAAGGACACAAAGTAGACCTGCAGAGTGAAACTGTAAATACATCTGAATTGCTTATTTCCGCACATTTAGAGATTGAAAAGAGGTGAAAACCATTTCAGAGAAGAAGAAAAAAAAAGAATCGATCGGAAAAAATAAATAAATAAACTCATTGCCAATAAAGATAAATGACACCTAGATCACAGCAGTAATAAATATAAAATGACACAAGCACTGAGTGTTTCGTTAAATAATTACCCTGAACATATTTAAAAGAAAGACTGTTAAGATAATGTAGTTGGACCTCACACAAACACCAAATGAAGATGTGTTGCAGGAATGAGTCATCTCAATCCAGCTGTCCACAGGGCATGTATCTGATTAGCATATCCACACTCACACTCACACACCAGGAACAAATGTAAATATTGCAATAAAACCTGCGGTAATAGTATCAATTCGGCACAGAGAATGGGTTCCACTTTATTTTCACCAAGTTTAGCAATATTGGATGCATGTGAGTATCGAGTTGCAGAATTTCAATAATTGTTTTTAAAGCAATATGCTAGCATAATTCACTGGAATTGATGTTGAAGCAGCTTCTCCATTTCGCCCCCTCTGTCATGCACTATTTATTTGTTACTTGATGTATGCATCAGTTGCAAAGAGATTTGTCTCTCGCCTTCATTCTCTCTCATTGCACATGTGCACACAAGCATGCACAGATGCACATGCACACACACACACACACATACATATTTTGAAGGCTATGAGTGAAGGGACCGGCTATCAACATCTGCTGAGGTTCAACAAAGAGGTCCTCTATTTGTCAAAGTTGTTGTTCAAGTAAACCTGAAGCTGAAGAATGTGTAAGACATAAAGGGCTAAAACAACTCAACAAGGACAGTGTGGTGAAGCACCCACGACGGAGTTGTCTGCTCAGTAGGGCTGAACGATTTGGTGCTCTGTAGACTGAAGCACCCCATTTGGCTAATGAAGTCCCAGACTGTCTTCACACCACACCCCCACCCACCGCTCCACTATGAAATGTTCTACTCATGAAAGTAATGAGGCAGGGAGGGAGAAAGACTCTTCTGGCCACTGATAACCTCAGACTAAACTTGCAACCTTACGAGACAAGGGCCTAATATCTGGCCGTCAATCAGCCCCAGCATCCCTGGCTGGAGTGTTTAATTACAAGGATCAATTATTCACCAGCCTCCTCTTTCACTACACAGTGCTCCCAAAAAAGGACTGTAAAGAAAAAAAAAAAAAAAAGAAAAGAAAAAACACTGGTAAGGCCCTGAAGAAGTCGTGGTCGCGAAATTAGTTAAGACAAGAACGATACAATGCTTGTTCTACATAAAACCAACAGTTATTTACCTCAGAGCATTGTGCATGGCAGATGACACTGTTGAAACTTGACAACGAGTGACTATAAAACATCTTCTGGAGGTGGTTATATAAAGCTAAATACAATTTTTTACAGGAAAAACATTCTTTTTGTTGTTTACAATTCATTACAGACAAATACAAACCTGAAGACAGGATTCGAAAATACTCGGATTACAATCATTCATTTAAACATTTATAAACTTTACTCAAAAAAGCATATTCTGAGGTTGACCAGCTTAGTATTCAAGAATATTCCAGTATTCCAAAATCATCCAGACATATAGCAAATTATTAATATATTTTTTTTTTAAGTTATTCACACCTAGAGATGATATAAAAACATCTTCTAGATGAAAACTAATGAGGTAAAGTGCTTCGTATTTAATCCAAAAGCTACTTCTTTACTGCAGCTGCATAACACAAACAGCAACTTCAAGGCTTTTAACTAATTTGCAGAGACAAGCTCATATTACCCCTTTGCTCGTATTCACTACAGCACTTCACCGGCCTGATGTTGAGGAGTAGTTGTGAAACATATGAAGTGAAGGGGAAAAAAAAGAGAATTTATCTAGAAAAAAACTGTATACATTATACACACACATATTCTTCATTCCTATCTGTCAGTTTTATAAAATGGCTTTTAAAGAATGTTTATTAGTTGAAAGTTCTTAATCTTTCACAAAAGTGCACAGTACTATTCGTACTGTGAGCTCTGTAGTCTGAAGACTGATTTCTTACCTCAGTTTGTCCGGAATTCAGCTTTAAGACTTTAAACAAACTTTAAGAGACAAGATCATATCAAACCAATCCATGTCGCTCTTTAAAAGCTGGTACACTCTGTGCCTGGTTAAAAAAAAAAAAAGCATTCCGTTCTGTGTTAAAAGAAGGAGGGACACACTTTTTTTTTTTCCTGCAGGAATAATTTGCATCGAACATGACTACTTCATTCTCCCCATCACGCCACGTTAGCTATAAATTCACAACTATCTCTGATATGGAAACTGTCAGTTAAAACCAATGGTAATGACACACCTACGAGTCAATA
Organism: Lipophrys pholis; assembly: GCF_963383615.2. Classification (NCBI taxonomy): domain Eukaryota; kingdom Metazoa; phylum Chordata; class Actinopteri; order Blenniiformes; family Blenniidae; genus Lipophrys; species Lipophrys pholis. The sequence goes on along the minus strand of NC_137636.1, from coordinate 11,617,307 downwards.
TCTCCAAAGTGAGCACTACTTCTTTCGCCAGTGCTCTGTTCTTACAACCGAAATTACAAAAAGTAGCAGCTGGTGGAGTGTTTGGCGGCCATCTATCCAGAGAACAGAATGCCTCTTCATGTGTCCGAATTACCCAAATAAGAGAGGAGGTGAAAAATGCAGCTCTCAACAAAGACTGCTGTAGTTCGGGGACCTAACAAGCTGCAACACCTTGTGATTTGTGGTCTGCTTGTTTTGCTGTATATTTTGTGCTAGATTTTCATTGTCATCATGAGTCTAGCCTGGTTTGTGCTATTTATGGTACACCGGCTCCACATCAGTGACCACCTGCTCTCTACGTTAGTTTGCAATAATTCTTGTACTACTTTCACAATTTCTTCAGGCTGCAGGAGTTCTTTTGGTGCACTATTTGAGTACACTTTTATCGATTTTTAACTGTTTATTCTTGTTTCATTACCCATGGAGGTGTTTGGTAAAGCGAGAAAGTGACAGTTTACCTCAGAAATAGAAAACACAGAAAACACACAGGCAATAAAATATCAAGAGGACAGGCCAGATGCTTTCGATATTAAATACATAATGGTGCATGCTCATAAAATGATTGAATATAGAGTGCGTGTGTATATCTTCATTGTACACCAAAAAACTGCAGGGTACAGTTTAATAAGTGACTGTCAAAGTAATTGTTCTGAACCTGTTCAAAATGAGTTCACTGCTGAAAAGAGCCGGATATTGATGTGGAAGGTGAGTTTACCATTTATGGCCTGATTAATTCCACAAGAGGGAGTGTGTTGAGGCTTAAATGTAAGAGTAGGCAGCTTGTTTCTCCTCCTGCAGCAGAGGGCTTTTCCCCTGGATGCTGAGCTGATGGCTCATTAATCTGTTCTGGAGGAGGTCCCCTGCGCAAGCAACCTGCGCCAGAGGAGGACTCCTCATAGACTTTTTTTTTGTTTTCAAAATCCTTTCTATTTTACAACATTATGAAGCAAAATATATAGAGAAATAATTGTGACGATAAACGTTTAACGACAGATTTATTTCTCATTTGTATAACTGCTATGAAAGAACAGTGAAGTTTAAAACGCATCAGATTTCTTTTCTCTTATTTTCTGTCTATATTAAATGCACTGACTTGCTGTTACAGACGGGGAGTTCATGGTCCCAGTTTCAATACACATTTACTTTAAACTCGCCTGTTAGCGTTCTGCCAAGTTGAGCCCCTCCAGCTCTCGCTGGTTCCCCTGATAAATTTGAGCAGTCACTCCCAGCGCAGAAATCCACATGGTTTTTTTTATTTATTCTTTTACTCTTCAATAAATGTGCTTTACCACAACATGATTGATTTTTATGCAGGAAAACGGTGATATTTCGCCTATGCCTATGTAAGTAATCCATTGTTTATAGCATATGCCAACATCGTTAATATGAGGTCAAAAGGGAACTCTATAATATTCATCCATCCATACATCTTTTGTATCGCTTTTTCAATCGTTATTCAGAGTCGCCTGGTGCTGGAACCTATCCCGGGCTACCTAATGACAACAAAGGCCAAACACACAAGGAGGATATTAAAACCACACAGACCCAGATTCACAATTACGGCCAATTTAGACTCATGAATTAACCTGACCTGCATGCTTTGGACATGGGAGAAACCACAGTAACCACAGAAAACCTATGCATATATATATATATATATATATATATATATATATATATAGGACAATGAGCAAACGCCACACAAAATGGTCTAGCCCAGCACTAACCACTACCGATGGTACAAACAAACAATAAATGCCCTCTTTGGAGCGATATCTCACTTTAGATATCAGTCGTAGTTAAGAATGCAAAGAAAACGATACAGGCCTACTCCTCTAAACAATGAGGGGAAAAGTAACAATGACAGTCAGAACAATGAATCAGAGAATCTGGAGACATTTTTTGGTGCAAGATACTGTAAGTGTGTTATGAGAAAAAGATGGCCTTTATAAACTCTTCAAAACTTGAAATTCTCCTTTGAAATGATGAACACTGTGTCCTTTAGCTTGCTATCAGCACACAGCTCCAACGTCAGCATCTCTGATGGCATGTGGTGGAATCCGTGCCTATGGCTTAGACAGCTTACACATCTGGAGAGGCGCTATCAAAGCTGAAAAGTATGTGGAGGTTCTTGGACAACATCTGCTCCCGTCAAGACTGCGTCTCTTTCAGGGAAGGCCTTGTATATTTCACCATGACAATACTTGATCACATACTGCATCTATCACACCAGCGTGTCTTCGCAGAGGAAGAGTCCAGATGCTGAAATGTCCTATCTGCAGTCCAGACCCTTCGCCGATGGAAAACATTCGGTGCATCGTAAAATTAAAACGCCATCAAAGAAGACCAAGGACATTCAAGTAGTAAGAAACCTATGATAACAAGGAAGGAGACGGCATTCCTCTCAAAATACTCCCAGCGATTAGTCCCCCGCTTTTTTTCAGATGTTTACAGACCATCACAACAGGAGAGGATAAATGGTTCAATCCCAACTTTTTTGAAACATGACAGTGCCATCAAATTCTCAAGGAAGGAATATGTTTTATTGACCAGGTAAAATGTCTTTTAAAAAGTTATTTGTGAATAAAATATGGACTTATGTGAATTGTAAGGCACTCCTTCCTCTTTTTATTTATATTTCAAATAACATCTGAACCTTTCTGGAGTTGAGGTTGTCTTGCTATATAAATTGCTGTAAAACTCTGCAGATGCGGTCAAGAACCAGCAGTCAGGTACCGAGCTACTAAATGGAAACAAAGCCTTTACAATCACTTGTGATGCTGTGACGCTGTTTCACATGCGGCTGAAACAATGAACGCCCTTATGAGAAATTCTGTGTCATTCTAAGAGCTGCCAAAACCAACAAAAGTCAAATTTCCTGAACAGACATATCAAAATGAAAAAAAAGCTTTCCCCATTTTGCAACCTTGTATCCCCGCATGTGCTATTTCACTCTCTCATTTTGTAAGCTCAGTGTGTGTCAGAAAAAAAAAAAAGAATTTACCAGAGAATGAGAACTCATGCCTTTCTCTATTTCGCTCTGGAAACAGCTTCTAACATGCAGACGAGTGGAGTGACCAAACAATCATTGTTAGCATCAAAAAAAAAAAAGGGTGTACACCAACAGGAACCATAATTGAATAAATAACATAGTAAACGTATCTGTTCAGGACTTGGGCCAGATCTTCTGAGCCCAATCACATTACAGACTACAGGCCCAAAACAAAAGGGAGCAACTGGACTCCAATATGTCCCAGTCCCAACGGATCACCGCTCACTGAGCCAGTCCCATAACACCCAACTGTTCAGTTCACATCAGGAATGGCATCCGTAGTGTAAAACATGTGCCAAATAATACATTAGGTCACATGATGCACTGTGCCGAAGGGGAGCAGCCTAAACTCTCCCTCTCCCTCCTATAATATCATTATACGACTCTCTCCAGATACAAGGAGCGTTCACAGGAACTTTGGGTGTTTCGAGCACTGGACCCAAGGTCTACATTTCTTTTATTCCTGCCAGGAAGTTCCTGGTTTGTGTCGTGATACTTTTGAAAGATTAGAAAACTTTGGGGGTGAGGTCTGTAGTGCTGAACATATCTGATTGGAGCAATACTGACTGTATTATATTTCACTCACCATATAAAAAACACATTGCACGCTGTGTGCCAATTGTTTTTCTCCATTTCTCACCATTGTACGCTGGTCAAAAGGTGGATGCAAATATTTCAGATGTTTTGGCTCCACCTTGCTACAAGAGCTTGTCTCCTTTCCATTGCTGTCTAATTTAACTCGTTTACAAATCGAGATCAAAAACAGAACTCGTTGAACCTGCTTCGTCTTTACAGTACGTCAAATGAGAATGCCACCTTCTCTATCTACTTGTTGGTCTAATTTGGTCTGCTTCTACATCTCCCCCACTGGATTCAAGCCGTAGGGCATTCATTGTTTTTCCCAGCATCATCAGTCTAATTTGCATAATACTACTTCTTCAAGCCACAGTGGAAATGCAGGCAACTATGGGACCAGGAACCTTTTTTAGTACTCTTGATCAATATACAGCTGTGACAAAAACTGGGGAATCATCAAGTGTGTTTCAATGTAATTTGGCAACCAAAAATACATTGGGAAATAATCCATACACTAGGCCAGGGGCCAGCAACTTCCAACACTCAAAGAGCCAAATATATATATCCCTCAAATATAAATGAAGATAAAACTGGATATTATACAGCATTTAACCTCTATGCTAGGTATAAAAAGCTTGGGAATAGCCTATCAATTTTTTTTTTAAAAATAAACACAACTACATCTCGAATAACTAAACATATCTAAATAATTCGAACAACAGTCAAGACTTAAACCCTGGTCTCCTCGCACAGCAGACCACTGGATAACAGTCACTACATATGGGAAATAACTTCTGACAAGGCACTTGTCACCACATCAGTCAGTTCAATCTTTTCAAAAAAAGATTTGGCTCGAATTAAATTTTCCCTTTACAAAAAAACACCACATAAGTGAGGAGGGAGAGAAAGTGTTCTGAGTCGTCTGTCTGCCCCCCGCCACTATAATACTATTTAATAATTCTAACCCTATATGTGGGGGTTCAGGGTTTTTAGAACTGTGAGTGTGAGTGGTGTGGCTTTCAATGGATCCTTAGTATGGAGCAAGTCTCTGTCCAAAATTAAAGTTTCAGAAAGTTTTTTTGTTTAATCTTTTAAACAAATTGTGATTTAAAAAATGCACAAGTGGAATACAAAACTAACAAATACTCATGGACAAACGCATCCAACTAGCACAAGAAGGTTTGTGCTCTTTACTGGCTGTGGGTCCCAATAATAATGTCTTGCGTTGTGAAAACCATTAAGGGGCGGTGGAGGTTGGGGAAGTGAGCTTATAACTTGAAGCTTGCTGGTTAATATCCCACTGCCAAGGGGGTCACCACAGTGGGTCCTTAAGTAAGGCCCAAAACCCCCAACTACTCAGGTTGAGCTTCATGGGTAAAACCTGTGCCAAATCAAACATGTGATCCACTGTAGTGACCCTGTGAGGGAGCAACCAAAATGCATTCTCAGCATTAAAAACTTTAAGAGAAAGCCTGTCATTCAAAAAAGAAAAAGACTACTAGGCTGTAACATAGCATGTGCAATGTGGTTCAAGCTTTGTAACCAGGGGGCTTATTCTCCTACACTCTGAATACTCCTGCGTTAAGATTTTTAAATTTGTGCATATTACTGGAGAAGAACAGCTTTGAATTGTTGGTAAAAAAAAAAATTAAGGGATGACCAAAGTCATTATAAGGCATCCTGAGGGGATTCCAAATGACAAGCCAACAAGCAGTTGTCGAAATATCTCAGTCTGACTATCGTGAGAGCCACACAGCTAGCACGGCTGCCAATCCCAAAGATACACGTCACAACAACCAAGAAAAGTAAAACACAAGCTTTCACACATTTTGTGGTGAGTTGAGAGGCTCTCAGTAATGTTCCAGCGAACAAATACAACACGCGAGCAAGCGTGATAGCCATTTTTGAAAATGAAACATACAGTGAACCATAGCAGGCGAATTAGCTACCTGCTCACACTGTTACAGACAGCCGTCCTATGTGGGAGGCAGCAGGGCACTGAAAGGCTCCATTTACACACTCAGTATTTGCTCTGACACCCATCAGTGCCCAAGTACTCCATTCATACATACACTCAACAAGAGCAATTACATATTCATAATTTTCTTGTTTTCACAAAAACACCAAATCGTATAAACTCATTATTTGAACATTTGTCTGCTGTGAGTGGCAGGTTGTCCTCCTCCCGACAGATCTGTTAGTGACGCCATCAGTCAACTATCACAACTTACAGTGCTTAAATGGCAGCTCTGTCAGAAACATGTCAGATTGCTTGGCTGAGAGTGAGAGACTGTGTAGATTTCTTAAAGTTAGATATTTACCTGATATAAATATGTCCTGATCATGTTGTTGTGTTGCTGCCATTACAGAACCAGTATTTACATATCTAACTAAAATAACAAACATCTGCAAGGGAGCAAAAGCTGAACACGATTTCTGAATGTAACAGATTTCCACAGATACTCACTGTGAGAGAGGTCTGCAGCATGCACTCTACAAAAAATAAAATCTATCAAACTGTTTTTAATAGCATCTGATTGGCAAGCTGTCTCGGGACAGTTGGCAAATGGGCGGGCAGCGGAGGAGTTTAGAGGTGCTAAAGTTCAGGCAGGAGCGACGCAGCACCCTGTGTCCTGCCAACAGCCTTACAGTGGCGCAATTCCTGACTAAGTTGTTGACCCATGGCTCCCACCTGCCTTGACCATGCATTATATAGGGGGAAAAGGTGGCGCATCGCTTCCCCTCCTATGCTGCCTGCCACACCAGAAGGCTTTTGACTCATGCCCATCTGTCCTGGTAGTACATACATTAACTGAAAGCCAAGATACTGGCACCCTGTCCAACTCATGTGTGTCTTTATAACAACAAGTTGTTATGTAGTGCGTGAGCAGAATTTTACCTCAGCAACAAGCATCTCAAAAAAGAGAATAATCATTGGTGAAGAGGTCATTTGTCCTCAGACTGCAGTAAAATACTATCAAGATGCTGTGAAATGCACATTTGTAGCAGGATCTCTTTGCAATTTTTGTTCTCTGGACTGACGAGCAGGCACTGAAGCTAAAATCACAACTTGGCAAAGACTTTCAAGTGTTGTGACACACAGGGAGGAAATTTAAGGCCATAAGAGGCACCTCTCAGTCTGAGTTTGCATGCTTGTGCCATTGCCACAGCAACCAAGGCAGACTGGGTAACAATGCCTGAAAATACAAATATGACCTAATCACTTGCAAATATCAGCATTGACAGTCAGTCTAGAGATTCAATTTAGTCACACATCAGTTTTGCCTAAAATCTGAACACATTCTAGGGGTTCTAATGGAAATACAACAGGCGGTTAAAAAAAAAAAAAAAACACAGCCTCTGAACTACTGATAAAACACATTGAAAAGAGCAAAAAATACAAGATCAGACTCAATTGGTCTGAATGAATACTTAACATATTGCAAGAAACATAACAATTTGAAAAGCTTGCACAGATTAGCACGGTTGCACACCTACCTGCCCTGCTTGGATGTCTAAGTAATAAAGGACCTCTTTGAGCATAACGGGTGTGTGAGGGGGCTTTTCAGGTGAAACAGCAGACATTTCTTCAGATGTGCCCTCAGAATCACAACCAGCGAACGAAGAAAGCGGGTTGAACTTCAATGTCCTCCATACTCTCCACAGAGCCAGATTTTTCCTTATCACCTGGCTGACGTGCAGAGGCATGTGAAAAATCATGATCTGTGGAGAGAAAAAAAACCCCCAAAAAACAGGCGCAAAGTGATGAGATAATATAAGCAGACAGATAACGTGTCCAAACTGACCAACAGGAGCAATTAGTGAGCATTTTACAATTTAACTTTTTTTATGAGCTTATCAATCAGGCTTAATGTTGGGGCAACTGTATAGAGTGGATTTAAAGCAGAATGCAATGGTAGCAGCAACACCGGTTAGAAAAGTGGTGACAATGCCATGTTTGCTTTTGTCTAGCATCACCTCCTGTTATAAATAGTAAAAAAAGATCAGAGGACTGAAATAAAGATTTTTCTGAAACTTTGTGAGACATGTTTTCCCACTCTTTTCTAAAATTTGATTGTAATTGCTGATCAATTCTGAAAATTTCCGGATGGAGTTTCTGCTTTGCGATGCATAAAATATTGGTGAAAAGTTTAACTGCGGGCAGGTCAATGCCGCACCTGGTCTCTTCTACTCTAAAGCCATGTTGCTGTGATCCAAAATTACCCTCCTGAAATGTGCAAGGCCTCCCCTGAAAGAGCTTTTGTCAGGATGAAAGCAGAATTTGTTCTGAAACCCCCTTTTTTCAATTTGAACCAATTGTGCAGGTTTGAATCGGGACTCTTTATACCAGGGATGACTTTGATCGTTGTGGAGGCAACAAAAACTTCAGTGTAACAACTGGGCAATCAACATTATGACAGAGCTCTTCAACTTCAAGAAAATTTTTGAATTATGGCCTACAGTTTAAGTGGAAGAACTAGTTAAATTTCATTGACTAAAATTGGCCAAAATCAGGCCACACACAATGGCCCAGTGGTTAGCGCTCTCGCCTCGCAGGGAGAAGGTCTGGGTTCAAATGCTGGCCGGGCCTTTCTGTGTGGAGTTTGCATGTTCTTCCCGGGTATGTGGAAATACCCTCCCACAGTCCAAAAACAAGTGTGTGAGGTTAATTAGTGACCTAGAGTATAGGTTGTGTGAATGTGAGTGTGTTCGGTCATCTGTCTCTTTGTGTTTGCCCGGCATGTCCAGGGTGTACCCTGCCCTCGCCCATGGTAAGCTGGGGTCAGCTTCAGCACCCCAAAGCACTGAAGAGGATGAGGTGGTATCGAAGATTCCCTATAAGAACATGGCCATCGACGATCCGGGTGGACACAGAGGAGCACCACAGAAGATCCTTCCTTCTTGTGGCCATAAGACTCTATAATTCCTCCCTGTAAATAGTGTTTTTGCTGTATTTTGGTTAATTTCACCCTTTCTGTGTGTATAATAGTCACCTTTATGCCTTGCATATATTAATATTTAAAATCAATCCATTTTTATCCTGTCTTATTAGATAGTCAACTTTCCTTCCTTTTAAGCTGCATGTTCTATTTTGCATGGAGCAATACTTAAAGGGATTTCCCTCTGGGAATAATAAAGTATTTCTATCCTATTCTATTCTATGCTCCCAAATCTCAATAGAAATGCCTGAAAAGAAAATGTCCATCCTTCATTAAAGCATTAATTCCTGCTACCTTATAATATTTCTTTTTGACCATGTGAGGGGACACGTTCAAATATTATTATAGAAATCCCTGAATGTCTGTAACACCCCCCCCCCCACCCTGTTTGGGCACCATGGCTAAGGAAGGCTAGCTGCTAAGCTAGATGTGAGTTAGAGGTCACGTTGGCCTCAAAGCAACAGGTTTTCAAATATTAGGTTTTCTGATGATAGTTTAATGTATACAAAAACGTGGCATCATTGGCAACCTCGACGTCCAATCACTAACCACACAAAAATGGAGTTTAGGTGTGTAGCAGGCTGGCTAAAAACACCAGATCACGGAGTATAAAACGTGCAGGAGTGGACGTCACGTAAGCCCACGCCTACACATGCTGCGGATGTGTTCGGCTTGACACCTGTTGGGAAACATCTGATGGCTTCGGTCGTCATTGTCGTATTATGTGTGTGTTTGTTAAAAGGACATCAGAAGTGACTGTCTCAACAGAAACACAGCGGAGCGATGCAGTTGATGTTGTTGCTATGCCACCATGTTGGATGACGGCGCGCTGTCAGCTACACGGGTGTCGAAGGACTGAACACAATAGGCTGGAAAGAAATACAACCAGCTCCAATGTAGAACGGTCACACATGGTGTACTGATGCTGAGAATCGTGTCTACACCCCCGGAAAATTAGCTGTAGCTTACCGTAGTGTAGCACGGCGTGGCTCCACCTTGAGCAGCAGTAGCACGCCTTCCGCGTCACCGCGGTCCGCCCAGCACGCGGCGGCTCTCCTCCAATCAGCTGCGATCTAGCGGCACGGCTCGTGTTTGAAAATATTGGCGCTTGTCGTGTTCCAAACTACTATTCAGCCATTGCTAACGAGTTTTTTTTACGCGAAAACGGACCTCCGTGGCTGGAAAACATTACGGTGGTTATGAACGATAGCCGTGACTGTTGTAAAGGTAAGGGGGAACCAAAATAAGCGATGTTTTTTCGAGACAACAGTTAACTTGCCGTTGGGAGCTGGGCGTGTGCTAAGCTTGCTAGCGGCCGTTAGCCAGCCGAGCCTTGTCGTCGTCATCGTAATGTATGCTTCAGTTGGACTATTTATCCCATATATATATAATGATTTGAAGGTTATGACTTATAAAATGTAGTCCAACAATTGATCGCAGTGTAAAAAGAGCGACCAGCAGCAGTAGTATAGGTGCTTTGTGAGATGTAGCATTTTGTTACCTGTGCAGTACCCAGGCACTCAACGTTAAACAACCACACCCTCTTCAATCACTTCCTTAAGGCTGAACAAATGTATACACTCAACTTACCATGTTAAAACATGGGATGCCAGTCCTATCATTAATATTTACATGCGGGTAATAAAACAACAGATCCCATACGCAAAAACATAGTGTGTTTTGTAGTTGATTTGTTTCTCTGTCAAGTTGTCCTTGTTGATTTCTGATGGAATATTTCATCTGTCTTTTGGCATTTCAAATCTTTTTGTATTTCACCTTGCTAGAGGTTTCATAGTACACATCCATTCTTCATCCAACTGGTGCAGAGCCCAGCGGATTTTTAATGAAAGCGGCTTACAACTTGTACAGGTCATAAGTCCATCCCATGTAAAAAAAAAAAAAAACAGAGCAACGAACTAGGAAACACTCAGGTTCACACCTACGGGGTAATTTGGAGACACCAATTTATCTTAAATTAGACTTTTAGACTGTGAGAAGGACATTGAGTTCTGAGAGAAATCTCATGGGGTTACGATGAGAACATGCAATATACAGAAAGGCCCGACCCAGACTTGAACGAGGCAAAGAGATGGTGCTTATCTCTATCCCACTGTGCAACCCAGGTTCCAAGTCTGTTTACCCCATGCTCCTTCAGAGAATTAGGATAGCTCTGTCATCTAACTATGTTTTCTTCTCATCATTGGAGAAGGGTGTAGTGGTCAGCACTCTTACCTCATAAAGAATGTCAAGGGTTTGAATCCAAGCATGGCCTTTCTGTGTGGGTTTGCGTGTGTTTTCTGTCGGTGAACTACACAAATAAAAGCCCCAATAATGCTTTTTGAGGTCCTTCTGTTTTTAGTTGTCATTGATTTGTTCTTTTCTATCAATTTTACATCACTTTTTAACCTTGTGGATATTTTATCTCTTTTTCATCAACCATTGTTTTTGCGGAAGTTTGTGATTCTGTGGTCATCTTGTTTGTGGATTTTCTAATTGTTGTGGGTATCTTTGTAGTACTTGTTATGTATTTCAGTGAAGTAATTTCTACTGAAGGCCTATGCCTGGTACACTCAGTGAGTAATCTTTCTGTGGCCACTTAGAAATAAACAACAATGACGGGATGCAGTAAAATCAGTGACAGCCTTAACAGATATGTATGAAAATTGCAGAAGCTTTTCAAATGAAGCCTTTAAAATGACAAATTTTGAATTATACTTTCACAATTAAGAGTTTCATCCCAAGCTTGTCTATTCATACCTCTTGTTTCATGATCATGTGACCGTGAGAGGTACACTTTAATGTTTGTTCAATGTCACCTACATGTATGTGATTGTTTCAAAGGAATATTTTCCCAGACCTGCCAGTATTTACCATTTGCAATGTGTGAAATACTGCTAACACTTCTCCGTCTGTCTGTATTTTGCAGCAACACCTCAGTCCGTGCACAGGGACCACAATGGCAAACGATGTGTGCAGCCATGTGAAGGTGGTTGTTCGGGTGAGACCGATCAACGACCGCGAGAAGCGTGAAAACTCTCGAAATGTGGTCCAGGTTGTTGACGGTCACATGCTCATATTTGACCCCAAGGAAGAGGAATCATGTTTTGGGTCACGGAGAGTACGGAACAGAAACCTCAACAAAAGGGCAAACAAAGACATGAAGTTTGTTTTTGATCACGTCTTTGATGAGAACTCCACTCAGGTTGACATTTTTGAAAATACCACAAAGGTCGTGCTGGATGGCCTCATGAATGGATTCAACTGCACAGGTAACTAATGACTATAACCCATCAAAACGTGTCGGCATGATCACAGGACAGAACTTCCTACAGATGCTTCCTTGTGTCAATTTTACAAATGTATAATATGTGATGAATGTCAATATTGTTTACAACAGTAAAAGTGGCTTTTAGTAGATTTTATATACTATAGCTGCAGTATTGACATCACAGCGCTGCCAGGTAACCTTTCCACACATCCTATAATTTATTCCAGTAATCTCTACAGTCCTTTAAAACAAATGACATGTTGTTTTGATAATGAAATATACTTTCAGTAGAAATTACTTCTTTGTGGTTGTGCTATACAGTGATTTCAGTTCTATTATCTTGTATTGTCTATCAGAATGAGCTATAACATCAGACCCTAGCTGTGGCACACTACGTGCAACTTGCTTGATCACCACAGCCTATCCTCACTGTTATTAAATGAGCGGAGACGTTTATAAATGTATGTTTTACTGCCAGATGACATCAATTGGAGCAACGTCTAACACAGACTGCTGGTTTTACAACCGACTACGTTTAAATTGAAATTGGTTACTTCACCAAACATTTTAGAATTGCATTTGATTCAGTGTAAGAGTCTACTCAGCGCCTCCTTTTCACGGGGGACTCAGCAAGTCATTCCAACTTGTACTTGGCTACAATTTACACTAGATGCATTTGCCACCACAACCAGAATTTGAACCAAGTACCCCCCTGCGCGCGCACACACACACGCACACACACACACTCTCTCACACTCGAGGTCAAGACTTGACACAATGTGCAACCAGGGAGCACCAAGAACCTTTTGATTGTCAACAACTTGACTCATTCAAAAGGATTTGCGAGCTTTTGGTTTCTTTTGGTCGTTTTAGGTCACCCACCCCCCAATTTCAATCCGAGAGTGTCATCGTAGTGTAAATATCTGTTTATGCATAAAATATGTGTCACTTCTGTCATAAAATGTGCTAAATGACTTTACTGACCACACACATTTAAGGATTTACAGCTTTAGAAACTTTAAACTTCATAATCTAGTCACGAGATTTCTAGATGATATTGTCTTCACACTTTTGACACAGTATTTGTTGGAATGTGTTGCTGCTGATCTTGACCAGGACACTCTTGTAAAAGTGATTTTTAATCTCACTGAGGTTTCCGTGGTTATATAAAATAGATTAAAAATATTGAGCACAATTGTTTGTACAATATGATGTACTATTATATGCAAAGGGGAATAAAACCCTCAATATGACACACTATTAGGTCGATATAGATCGAGAAATGCTCATGTAGTGTCTTGCACCAGTTTTACGTGTACAGTTCATAGTTGGTAAGGAAGAGGTTCGTTACCAAAGCAACCGTTATGCAGAACAACAGTACATGCACCTATCTCAGTGTATATATTCATACATTCTTTGAATCTCATAAATTTTACTGTGTAAGTTCAGGAAGAAAGGGAGACGTTCTCAAATATGTTAAATATATGTTGTCTTATATTTGCTTAGCTAGTTATTTACATATTTAAAGCGATGCCTTTTCCAAAGAAAGGTCTTTGTTGTATTTGTTGTGATGAACATTATTGTTTTTACACTTTTTCCTTTTGGTAATTTCTTGTCTGGTTTCAGTGTTTGCCTACGGAGCGACTGGAGCAGGAAAGACACACACCATGTTAGGCTCACAAGATGACCCCGGGGTCATGTATCGCACAATGAAAGAGCTGTTCAAGCGGATGGATGATGTCAAGGACGAGAAAGAGTTTGCAGTTGCATTCTCATATCTTGAGGTGACCAGATAAATATTACTAGTTTTTTCACTTTGCTTTCCTCAATCTCAGTATTAATGCCAAACTTGTTTCTTGTGATTTTCATACTTTTGCAGTGTCATGTTTATGTATAACCTGCATTTCTGGCTCTTCTCAGTGCATGACAGCATTTGCTCATTCGTGTTCACTTTGATCGTAACTTCAGAGCTTTCTTGGTGTCATCTCATGTATTTCAAACAGCTTTAACCCAGTCGTACTTTTTGTTTATGGGATGCTTTTAATGGTTTTGCTGCTGCTGACTGCTATACCTGCTGTTTGTTCACAGGTTTACAATGAACAAATCAGAGACTTGTTGACCAATACCAGCCCTCTTGCTGTCAGAGAAGACGGTTCTAAAGGAGTAGTTGTTCAGGGCCTCACACTGCATAAGGTTAGTAACACATTTGAGCCATAAATGTCCTTTTTATTGTTGTGCAATATACGGGTGTCATTGCTTTTAATTTATTGTACAGGGTCTAATTTAAGTTGCCCTCACTTGTTTCTGCAAATTGGATGGCAATGTTTGTTTGTTTTTTTTATCCCAAAGTTGTTGTTTTTTTTGGTTTTTTTTACAGGGTCTTATAAAAATAAATTGCAAGACAATTGATTTCAGAACTGCACTGCTATTGAGAATTGTTCATGCCCTTGTATGCTGAAATGACAGGAATCTGAGAAAAACTGGAAAATATATAATTTTCCCGTACTTAATTGACATGAGTGCTTTTAGTTTCTATAATTGTGTGCACAAAATGATGCAATTCCAATTTTTTGTCTTCTTGTGAAACAGCTCCTTAAGTTTTCTTTTTTAAATAAAACGAGTTTACCTTTAAAGGATACTCTGCATTCTGAGGGTAACTGTTGAGTTTCTGTGGTGTTCTCATTCACTGGCAGTTTCAAATTGAGTTTTTGTACTGTTTCAACCACTACCACACATGTTCTTTTCCCTTTTTTTTTTTTTTTTTTTTAGCCCAAATCTGCGGAGCACATCCTTGAGGCTTTAGATTCTGGCAATCGTAACAGGACCCAGCATCCCACTGAAATGAACGCCACATCTTCTCGATCCCATGCTGTATTTCAGGTATTCCATTCTTCATTGATAATTCCCACTGGACAACTGTGCTGCACTGTAATAAGTTCATGCCGACATCAGCATACAAATACAATTCATCCTACAAAAGAATATGCATAAACATAAAAGCTAAGTCAATATTTACACTTATCAATTTCGAGTAGGCGGGTACTTACCTACAAGCTTTTCCTTGAGTAAATATGTAATAAGTAGAATCTCATTTGGCTGCAATGCATCACAGTTTGGCTCTTGACAGCTTTATGTTCTTTTCTCTAGATATATTTGAGGCAGCAGGACAAAACTGCGAGTCTCAATCCAAATGTCTGCATTGCCAAAATGAGCCTGATTGACTTGGCTGGCTCCGAGAGAGCCAGCGCCACCAACGCTAAAGGGGCACGCCTACGTGAAGGCGCTAACATCAACCGCTCCCTCCTCGCACTAGGAAATGTTATAAATACTCTTGCTGACCCAAAGGTGAGTTTTCTTTACTTTATGTGTACTATGTATCTTGGTCCTACAGTAGCAGAGTGATTTAGATTAATTTAGATGAGTTACTCACTGCATAATAAGATGAATTGAGATGGAAATAGAACCCAAATGAATCAGATCAAAGTTATATCAGTTTATGTTGTTAAGAATGGATTTTGCATCCATGTCAATTTCACATTACAGCATCAATCTATGTCACAAACACTTCCCATTTCCCAAGATCGCCCTGCCCCAGGTGCCCACAGATTCTCAGAAAGCCTTATGTTTTTTTTCTAGTAATCGGGGGCAAAACATGAGAACTAGACAGTGGGAACGTAGTCTCCCTGAATATTAAATGGTGTTTTTATGGCGCAATCTCTGAAACATCTCCATGGCAGCTGGTAGTTAAAGTTGGTGATCTCTTCACGAAAACATAACAGTGAAATTAGTGTTGTCTGCTCACTATTGTAATTATCTGAATCTAAAATTATGAATACTCAGAAAGTATTTCTGTCTTACCATAGAGAGAGAGACACACATCACAGCTTCTGTCAGACTAAGAAGAAACTTTAAATGAAGACAATTTCCTTGGAAATTAGGGCTGCCAAAATTAATGCATTAACGCAGATTAATCTGATTAAAGGTGTTCATTAACATTAACCCACCTGTAGCACAGAAGGACTCAAGATCCCTGAAGCGTGTCTGGCAACACATTTCCAGCAGTTTGTTTAAGTAGACTTACCATCACGCATGCGCAAATGGGCAGTTGATCCATCACAGAACCAACTCAACATGGAAGATGCTAAACGGCACATTGACGTCCTTGATGGGAAATTTGAGTCCCAAAAAACCCAAAATGAAATAGTCGCCCGACAAAGTATTATGCACACTGCAGGAAGGAGTTTTCTTTTCACTAAAGTATTTCCATCTTAAAATACCACGTTAATGCAACAGTCGGTGATTGTGCTGACTGTTTGACTCAGTTGAAGCCAACATTGTAAATAAGAAGCGGGTCAACTCTCCTTTCAGACAATGTCCACAAGTTGGTCTTTGTAGCTGGCTGAAAAGGGGCGTAATGGAGTACGTTAATGTCGATAAATCTTTCTCTTGAAAAAGAGAAGGGTTTTTTTATTTACAGAAACTGTGAAAGGTGTTTAATAAACACCTTAAGTGCATATATAATCCCTTCTTGAGTGTTTGCTCATCAAAATGCAACACAATTAATTGACATTAAAAATGTTATATTTAATCCTGATAACTGATTAAAAAATGTTGACAGCACTATTGGAAACGTATATTTTCCCACATATATTTTTATTTTTTACTACTGTCCAAGCTCATCACCCTCAACTGCAGATGTTATATCGTGTTGAAGACATTAATTATATAGATGTGTCTATATGTATTTGCTGGTTTTATGGCCAAATAGAGTGAATTTTAGTAATCAACTATGGTGAAATGTTTTGGTTCGTATTGGGTTCATGGTCGCAAATAGTTGACATGTATTGATATAATTTGCTTGACGTTCTTTAGAATATTATGGCGGTAGGTAGATGAAGTTGACCAAGAGCCTCCATATGAAACGGAGAGCCTGGGAAGTGGAGACTCAACTGAGTATTTGGGTATTACTTCATTCTAGTTGCATACATTAACCTGTCAAGCAGTCTTCTCATTTTACACACCAGTCTCAAGGGATGAGGCGCAAGCAGGCCACATGCATTTAGGAAGTGCTGTGCAAGTACACACGGCCATGTTGAAATTTGATCCCTCTTCCACAGGTTACCTCTTTCTTTGGGTAAAGCCGTGTTCGTTGATGGTAACCGTCCAGTAGGTGTTGGAACCTGACCACTAATATTTGAGTGTCGCAGTCATTGGCTCATAGTTTGGTCAACTGGGTCTACAATACCCACCATTTCTTTCCCAGTGATTATTCGTGCTCCAGTGTTTACTGCCGGCAGACAAGGAATCCATGTTGTGACTGTTGTTTACAGGAAAGAATGTCCCCACTTGTGTCTGGGCTGACATGCCATTCGTTCGAGTGAGAAGAATGTCTGCTACGTCTGTTTGAGCAGTTCAGTGTGTCATCTTCATGCTTTGCCGCACAGAGGTTTTTGTTGTAAGTTGTTTGCCTTCGGCAATGTTCAAACTAATGCAGAAACATTTGACGACACACCAGTTCTTGGCCTCCTTCCACACAAGGCCAGTGTTTCCTGCCCATGAAAGGGGCTTTCTGGACCAGTCGTTAAACATGGCTACATGCGATATTGCCAATCGTGCTCAACAGCGTAGAAAGAGAAAGCTGAGCTTTTTGGAAATGCTGTCATGTGGTTAACATTTTTTAGATGCGGTCATGTTCCTTGCAGCTATGAGTAAGCAGCAAACTTTCCGTGCTGCCTTCTCTTGGGTTAATTGTTTTGAAATAATTCTGCGAATTGGATCTCCAAGCTCTAAAATTACTGTTACACACTGTTAATGAGTAGCATTTATGACCTTTGTGCTAATTGCTATTTTATGTTCATGTAGTTGTCTTATGAGCAGAGAGATGTGTCCAGTAGAATTTAATTCTGGTCTTAGGTGATAATAATTAAACAGAAAGCATTGCTGGTCGTGTCACCATGGTGCTGTGAGTTCACAGTCAGTTAAGGACAAAACTTCTGCCTTATTCACCGTAAAATACCTCACAGCGGCAGGATGGCGGATGCTTTAATATGGTAGCAATGAGCTTTATGTTTGGTACACATGTAACTCCAGCAGTTGAAAAGAAAAAAAAAAAAAAAAAACAGTTGGGTGAATCATGTGTCCCAGCCTTACTTTTGTTTGCCAGCTGAAAGATTTTTGAGTCGAAGATTTACTGAACTCTCCGGTTGTTTTTGCCTTCGAGGTGGACGACGAGTTTAAAGAAAACCATCTGGAACTGTTACTAATGATTTGTAGCTGCATTACCCACCTCTGATTTACACAAGTACAGGCCCGTCCATTCACCTTTAGGCAGGAGAGATCATCTCATTCTGAATCTTTGACAGATTCATCACAATGGATCACAGTAATGAAGTCCAAACAAACAGAGCTTCAGTTTGCCTATTATGGTTATTTACTTTCAGATTATGTCTCTGACATAGCTTTGAATGTGTGTCCTCGTTAAAATGGCGACTTTCCCAAATGGCACAGTTACCCTGACACTCCCCGGACCTGACATGAACTACAGCTAAGATCTTTGAATCCAGATGTAGACTTAGGGTTTTTCCAGGGAGAAGTGCAGGCATAACTGTGATCCCCAAAAGAGATCATTTTTCACTCCTTTGCAAACTTATCTTTAATGTGACTTTCTGCAATCCCAATGCCCACGAGATTGTGACTCACCTAAGCAGCTGTAGTTTATCTAATGCCACTATTGGCGGCTGAGCTCTGTTCACCGACCAGCTGCAGAGAGACCTCAGCTCTTGAATGAACGCTCCACACTGAATTTTGTTCCCGGTTAGGTTTATTGGTCCCCACCAAACAGTGTAATGTTACTAAGCTTCTCTTGTGGAGCACGTCCAGATGGAGAATGCATGTTAAGGCACTACTCACATTTGCGGTTGCTCCTCTACATACTGCAGCAGAAGCATTCTTTTCCAGGTTGTTTTTTTTATCTTGATTCATGTTTTGTTTTGTCACAAGTTGCCAATTTTGTGATCCTGTATTTGTTAGTTTAAAACTTTCATTGGATGAACTTGCCAAGTCCACTGAAACCTCAAGAATTTTTTTTTTAATGTTGTCCAAGTTGCTTGTCTGTGTATGCTTTAAGGGAATCCAAAACCAATTTTTGGACTGATCGTAAATGTTTCGTCTGTTTCAGAGTAAGAAAACTCACATACCATACAGGGACAGCAAGCTGACGAGGATACTGAAGGACTCTTTGGGAGGCAACTGCAGGACGGTCATGATTGCCAATGTCAGCCCCTCATTACAGTCTTACGATGACACCCAAAACACACTTAAGTATGCCAACAGAGCCAAGGAAATTAAGACGTCGGTGAGTAACAAACCCATCATATTGTTTTGTGATTAATGTAATCTCATGGCCATTATGTAAAATGTTTTCAAACAACTAATTCTATCTCAATGCTTTTGCTTTTTAGCTGAAGAGTAATGTCGTCAGTCTGGACAGTCACATTGGCCAATATGCGGTCATATGTGAGAAGCAGCGGCAGGAGGTATCGTAAAACAACACAAATAGAAACCACAAATTGACTGTCCTGTAGTTCCTTTTTTTTTTTTCTAAAATGTTTGGCCTTCAGCATTTGCTCACCAATGTTTGGTTTATGTCGGACTGATATTTTTCTTTTTTCCCTTCTGTA
The DNA here is from genome assembly GCF_963383615.2 of Lipophrys pholis. Taxonomy (NCBI): domain Eukaryota; kingdom Metazoa; phylum Chordata; class Actinopteri; order Blenniiformes; family Blenniidae; genus Lipophrys; species Lipophrys pholis. The sequence continues at coordinate 11,597,753 of NC_137636.1, read as the reverse complement.
AAGATTCTCCAGTTAAAACAAAAATTGAAAGAACACGAGGCGAAGAACAACACGCCAGATGCTTTTAACTTGATTTCTTCCCAGAAACAAGCAGAGTTCAAAAGGTAAGCATGTACATGAGCAGGATTTAGAGTCTTACAGCAAGTTAGTTGTAGCTTTTTGTCATAAACCTTTTTTATTGTCCACTGTCTAATTTCAATTGTGACACTCATTCAGTCTCAGAACATGTAACCTGCGTTTACTGATGTATTGTGTTGTGTTGTGAAGCGAATGCTGTGGTTCTTGTTGCTTTGGCTCCATATCGATTCATGATGGGCGGTCTCAGGCTCTGTAATTTGGGCAAGAAGTCTTAGCTTTTTTTTTTTTTTTGAAATCACCAAAATATGAATCATTTAAGGTAATGATTCTTGGTAAAGATGCTGACTCAAAATATATAGTAGGTGGCAAATCATTCTGTGGTGGTCCAATATTTCGTTCGCACAAAGAAATGTATTAAAGTATCTGCAGACTTTCAGCTATGAATTGCAACTCTCATTTACCTATTAAGCAGATTTATGTACTTGCAAAATAATCAACATGCTTTCACTTCCATTTATTGCGGAACAGTTAGTAGACAGTATCCTCTCTGTCGAATTTCCCCAGATCTTTTTGGAGCTTCTCAGGGCATCTCTGGACTGAATGGGATGTATAATCCCCATAACTCTGGGTGTGCCTCAGGGTGGGCTTCTGGGTGTCCAACGCTGGGCTTGCCTGCATTGAAGGCATCAATGGCACATTCTCCTCAGCTTGATCTTCAGTAAAGTGTAAAGGTGTAATGTCTGTATCATTATACTTGAGCAGGATACCCAGCAACACCATGAGGGGAAAATACGTTCTGTCTCAATTTCGTTATAATTTCACCATGTATGTGGTCACCATCGTCGAATGAAACTCCATTAAATTAGTTTAACAATATTATTTAATAGCAAGTGGTGGCTTCAGTTTTGTAGTTCCCCAGCATTTGCTTTCAGACATAGCTTTGCTGTTGAAGGTCACGCTTCATTAAGTTAGCTGAGCTACAAAACAAAAGCTGAGGTTAAAAAAAATCCTGGGATCTCCAAATACTTTGTGCTTATGGTTTGAGGGGCATAAAAAGGGTTTGTTTGGAGTGTTTTTAATTGTGACTTATAATGACGGTGCAGCGGTGATGGTGAAAAGTGTTTATTTAGCTCTTCTACACTCCATATACATAATCCCCAAGTTCAAATGTAGTTTTTAACCAGGAGCAGCACTTTCAAGGTGTCATGCATGAAAAATGTTGCTAAAATAGAAGCAACGCAACCTTTTTTTTTGCCCGTAGCACTTCTGCAAACTACAAAACACAATGTCAGTGTGGGTATCATTAGTTGAAGCTGCCAGCTGCTGTTTGTTTATGTGCTTGTGCTGCCGTGTGCATATACTCATTACGCAGCACATTAGTGGACTTTGTGACAAGCAACCTGCAGAGAATCTCCCAAAAAACTAATTGTCTGAAGTGACAATTATACATGGCTATTAAATTGTTAATGTAAGGCTTGATCAATTCCTTGGTGACTTGGTGTTATGCCCACCTCTTAGATTTAGTTTTTAATTTTGTTTTCGTTTGCAAAGTACTTTGTTTACCGCCCATTAAACACTGTTCTATGAATGAGGTTCTCAGGCCTCCTGGAAAATTCTTATTTCATGGAATCCAAGTAGTTCTTGATGGGGACCTCATGCTGCACTTTTAGGTCGAACAAGTTGCATTAATGCAGATCATCCCCTCCATTCCATCAAAGTGACTCACTGTTCTCTCCATAACTGAGACGTATAAAGTAGTATTTGACAATATGAAAAAATAAAATATGATTGCAGCCTCCAGATGGCATTTCATAATATTTGTGGTTATACCTTTGAATTACCACTAAAATTCATTCTATTTACAAAAGAAAGATTTCAAACTCTGCAATACATTATTTTAATATGCATTTACTTCCTGAGTTGTACTTGGTCGATAACACTAACAATGTTAAAAAGTAATTAATTGAACTTTCAAAAAAATTCTGGGTGGAGAGAATCACTTTTCAGTTCCTCTGTCCATCTTATTTACAGATTTTACCCACATAGATTTGTGGGGTGCAGAGACCAATCTCAGTGAGTATATGTGCAGGCAAGGTACACCTGGGACAGGTCGCCATCTCGTCACAGGGTGAACCACACAAGACCAACCTGTATTCGAACCAGGGACATTCTCACTATACAGCCTGATATTTTAGTTTGAGGTTGCATTCATTGCTGCTACTTACACGCATAATGTTATTTGTTCATCGGCGCTGATGATTTTGCATTCAGAATGAAAACGCATCATTGAGGGAATTCAGATTTTCCTTTTTGATCTGCCGTGAAATGCTATACATACCCATAAGTACAGCAAATCCTGGGCTTGGTGAAGCTGCTATAGTTTGTATGACTGTCACATTCTTACTTAAAGGTGGATGTCAAATAATAATGAGGACAGCCAGGCCTCGACTAGCCTTTTGTGATTTAATCGGAATTTCCAATTTTTTATATTTTCCTTAAATCACTTCAGCCACATCCTATCCGGTGGTCTTTAAGGCATGCAGTGGCATCTGTCAGGGTATTTGGGTTGGGGGCGGGGGGACAAGGAAAAGCTGAATGAGTCTCACTCCCACACACTTCATTCACTGGCATCAGAATTCACAACTCGCACAGTGAGAGGCTCTGAATAGAAGCTGCACGCTTCTCACACTATTAAAAATTCAGCAGTCTAGCAAGGCCACGACGTCTCCTACGTCACTGGAGTTACATTGAAGAGTGCAGTCACATTTCAGCGACAGCTCTCCAGCCTTATTTACCTGCATGCCTCTCATGTCTCTCCTCTTGCTTTAACTCAAATAGACAGCCACTTGCATCCAATCTGGGTATCACCTCAACTCTATTCCAGGAATATGTATATACATCATAAAGCTAAGAATATCTTTCTGGCTCAGTATGAACTGATGAGGCATCTTGTACAAGCCGTAGATCATAAAAACAGTTATAGCTGTGACTGAATAATCAAGTCTTTTCATCCACTATGGTAATTTACGTAAGTCAGACTAATGTAAATTAATGAAGTTGCTTTCTAGCATAATCATTATTAGATATATTACTGTACTGAACTAAATATAATAAGTCAAGAGATTATTGTATATCTCTTGACCTTTTAGGATGTGTTAAATACTTGATCAAGTGGCCTGCGAGGAGCTCTTGGCACAGCAATATTATAAAATCTGCCCCTTACATGGGGCACAGCAGCTTATAATCACATTTGGCTTGAATCCCTGTGGTGATGGTGCTGTTTTTATTGCATTACATTATACTAAGAGCTGTTTCTAATATTGTGTCCCCACTCATGTATGTGAATCAGAGTAGACAAACACCCCTTCAGTATAATGCAGTCCAAAACAACACCACAGCAGCCACTGGAAATAACCATAAAAATACTGTTTCTATGAAAACTGTGTTTACTTGTGTTACCACCACATACTGTTTTTTGTTGTTGTTGTTTTTAAGCTTTTTTAATAGCCACATTCAATCTAATGGTGTTAGTGAATTGAAAGTATAATTAGAGAGAATTGCAGGGGGAAAATATATATTTGAGAGGCAGAGGGTAACTAATTGAAAAAGAGTGTAATAAAATAGAGGGGGGGGAAAACTCTTATTACTTAAGAAGTTTGACATGTTAATGCAGCGCTTGTTGGAAAATATCTCTCTCCCTCTAGGGTGTCAGAAGCGCTGCAGCGAATCTTCTCAAGCCGAGCCCAAATCAGGCAGGAACAGCTGGATCTGGAGAGACAACTGAAGGAGAATGAGCTGCGCCAGCGCTACAGTGAGGAGGACAACCTGCAGGTCCAATATTTCTGTGCCAAAGAAAAGACTGAGAAGGTAGCTGATGCTTACACTGCGATCCACAGATTCCATCATCCCTGCAGAAAAACAGCTGCTGAGTCATCATTTCACTTCTCTGTTCTCTATAGTTGTTCCTAGCCCTTCATTTACGCCGCAACAGGACAGGGTCACTGCTCATCAGCTCCTGGCTGCTCTCTGCCATTTTAGTCCCAGGGTTGGTCCCAGCTGCATGGGCCATCTATATAAAAAAGTCAATTCTCAAGGATTGTGGGCACTAAACTTTGCACTGTCATGCAAAACCAAGTCAACTATGCAAACTTTAATTTTCAAAATACCTAATCTGTGATCACGCTCTTTAGACCTCCAATCTTAATAAACCCACTTTGCTGCATTAGGGCCTAGTTGACTGAGTCACAACAGGATACACCCTGGACAGGTTTTCCGTCACAAGACGGACAGTCGCATACACTCATGTTCTCATACATACATGGAAGAAACCAGAATATCCAAAGAAATCTGCACACACAGGGAGAACAAGCAAACTGCATACAAAAAGGACTTGAATCAGAGGCCCTCTCACTGTAAGTCGAGAGTGCAAAACATCCTTCCATCATGGGGCCAACAGACTTAGTCAAAACAGTGTTTTTCTTACTTTTACAACTGTATTCTACATAGTTTTTAAAGTCTTTTTGAAAATTTAATTCATGCTGGTATGTTTTTAATGTAATTTTTGTGTGTGTATGTGGGGGGGGGGGGGTTATTTTTAAAATTTATTTATTTATCCTTTTTGAATAGCTTTTGTTGCTACAATATGCCATACAAGTATCGATGCTTTTCTTTGCCATACAACAATCAATATTTAGGCTTCATTTTCTTGTCATTGTCAATAGGCCACTTGTAAGTTCGAGCGCAAAATTGCCAGATTACACACGCAGCAGCAGCACATTTCCAAACGTCTGATGGAGGCAGAAGCACGTTTTCTGGAGAATGACGGCTTGCTTCATCGTGTTGAGAACGAGATAAAGCTGCTGAAGTCCAACGATCAGACCTCAGAGGTGTGTAATTTGTTTTTGTTTGTCATAAAAAAAAAAAAGAGAGATATTATGTAGTTATCTGTGATGAAGAAATCTGTTTTTTTCACACAATTTATGTTCCTTTTTTTATTTCTCTTGCTACGTGAATGCTAGGTGTGTTGTAACTTCAAATAATGCCATCAAACTGATTTTGTAATCTTATTTCTTTAGGTGATGTTTAACAGAAAAATCCAACATGTTAATGTGGCAATGGTGATGAATTGCATATTTTTCTCAAGTCTTTTACCAACCGATCACGATGGATAAATGGGGAAAGCTAAATGGTTAATTTCTTGATTTGGAGTCCAATGCTCAAGATTAAATGTAGAGGAGAAACTTTACAGTGTGGGTTACATCCATCAAAACTCATGGCTTGGTGTTTTTTTGTTTGTTTATTTTGGAAGGTAGGCTGAGTCTCTTCTGGTGTCGTGACTGTCTTTGTTTTCTTCCCATCTGTTCTCTCAGTAATTAGAACCGTGCTCATTTTATTTCTCCAGCTCACTCGTGGATCACTGAAGAGAATAAATCAATACCCTTTACTCATCCCTCACACAGCAGCCAGTTACCTAAAACCATGTCCATGTTATTTTTTTCTTCTTTCTCCTTTCTTCCAGGAACTGACCCAGAACTATGACGCACCTACCGGTCAAATGTTCTCTCTGCTGTTGTTTCGTAGTTTCTTTACGTCAGAGCCCCCCTCCCTCTTTGCTTCACCCCGAGTGGACAGCTTTCCTGATGAAACATGGATGAACACAAAGTCTTTCCCGTAGCCTGACCCTCAGCCATCTTTTCCCCCCTCTAATTCTGTCCAACAGGGTGCTAATTAAGACTGCTGTTAAATTAAAACGACTGTTTCTTCATCGTTTCTGCTTTCTGACCTCCCCCCTCCCTGTGCTCAGGTGTTAGAGAAGGACCTACGTTGCCACAGACTGGAGCTGCAGGTCAATGATCTCAAACAACACATCAAGCAGATGGTGGAGCTCACCACGGTGCAGGATCAGGAGAACAAACGCATGCAGAAGTAGGTTGACCCAGAATTTCTTTCAATTTAATTGAGTGAATTATTACCGTTGGCGTACCTGAAGAAACCGCTCTTCACATCAGACTAATCCTGCTTTCCTGCTGCCTTGGTCCTTGTTTTCAGTTTTGTGGAACAGAATTAATGAAAACCTGCCCCCTTTATTTCGATATCCCAGGGGTACACTCATGGTCGGCTTGAACCACCCAGAGTTTTGTTTTCGGGATGGCTGTGCATTAAGTGACTGGTTAGCATGAACAATATTTCAATGCTGTTTTTACAGCAAATACATTTTTCTACATGCTGTCAATATATAGTGAGCCCGTTTTCATGACACTAAAAACATTTAAACTGTGTAATCAGGTGATGGTAATAGATACTATATGATGCATTTTTATGCACTTCATGAATTTGATCATCCCCCACAAAAAACATATATATTTCAGTACATAACTGGATTTCTTTGTGAGTTCTTGTGTATATTCAGATGCAATCTTTTGCGGCCGTGGCTCAGTTGGCAGAGCGGCCATCTCTCAATCGGAGGGTTGCAGGTTTGAACTGTCCATGTGTCAAAATGTCTTTGAGCAAGACACCGAACCCAAACCTGCTCCCAATGGGTGCACTGAGTACCTTGCATGGCAGCCGCCTCCCTTGCAGTGTGAATGTGTGTGTTGGGGACTGCTCAAGCAGTGGAAAAGTGCTATAAAATCATTTAATTTATAGACATAGAAATTAATAACTCCAGAAATCAGTTAATGATCAGATGTTCAAAGTTTATGTAAATGGCTTCAGTGTGGCTTGCGTCGATGAATTTCTGCTGTTTTGACAAACTGGACGCTAAAAATCCACAACCAGCCTAACTTTCAAGATTATTTTTATTTATTTTTTTACTGGTAAGCAGAATTGTCTCAATGTCATGTTCACATTGCTTTTCAGGATGATCAACATCTTACTGCCGGCTCACAGTCGGCATTACTCGTCGCTTGGCGAGTCCGGGCTGGCCACAGAACTCGATGACAAGGAGAACCACGAACTAGAGCAGCTCGTACTGAGGGAGAGGGGCGTGGCATGGGCGGACCAGGAAGATGCGGGGCAGCAGCAAAACGGAGACGTGAACGGTGCAAGCTCACAGGAGATGATTGAGGCAAGAAGAGTCAGGGTGCATGGAGAGCTGGCACCTGTCCTGTCTTTCTCACGTCTGCTGTACCACCAGAGTAGCCCCTGCAGTAAGTCAATTTGCTCCTGTGATCATCGTATATCTTCACATGAGCCGACAGCTGAAAAATAAATAATATTCTCATTTGTCGCGGTGGGGGGGGTTCTTTCGTTATACGCATTGCTTAAGTACTAAAATTTAATTTCACATGACCTGACTGGAAATATGTCGGTCCACCAGAGGAAAGAATAGAAATACTGGAAGACCCGACCACATGACCACAAACAGCTTGACTCATGAACAATGAGACAGTAATGGATGTTTGCTGATACTGAGGATGTGTCTTAATTGTTAACGAGCACCGTAGATGACACACCACAGTCTATTTTTTGAGAAGAATGTGACTGAAAAACATAATCCCAGACATGCGTTCGTCAGTGTGTATTGATTGTAAGATAAATATAGACGGCAAACAATTTTATGTGAATGCGGGTAATTGTGATTAATCCGGTGCAGTCATTTCATCGAATGCATCCAACAGTAGAATAGATTAGAAAAATTAATGAAATGTGACTCTTGCTGAATGTCCATTTACAAAAGCAGACTCTCAGCTGACAGCTTGAACCTTTCCACACCGTGCATGCTGTCTATGTTGGCCTATGGATTAATTCAGCGAATCGACCATTTATAGGATAGACTGCAATTTATAGCAAAAGTGCTAGGTTCCCTAAAAATAATCCAAAAACAAACAATTTCAGTGTTTTGACTGTTTTCGGAAACCTGCTAAGTTACATGTGGCCTTTTGTGACATGAACAAAGAAGGATAAGTACGGTTATCGGGTTTAATCACATCTACTTTAATTATCTACTTTAACTCTTTTCACTGAGCCTAAACTTATTATTCATGTCTTCTTCTTTTTTTTTCTGTAAAAATAAAATATCAAGCTTACTTGTCTTTTAAATATTCAAATTGATGCAATATAAGATGCAGTAGGTTCCGTTGGTTTCATCTTCCCAGTTTTTCTAAGAAATACATCTACTGTTCTCGTGTGTTGTATAAACTTGTGACATCTGGATGCACATTTTTACAACGTCGTTAAATTTAGAATCAGGTCTCCCCTGTAAGCTAGTTCAACGAGGCCCAGTGTTGTTTGGCATCCGTCCAGGTCTGGAGTGTGTTGTGGGACCCACGAGACTGCGCACTTCATTTTTTACTGTCATCTCTGCATGACCTAGCAGCACCAGGCCCTCATGATATATAAGCCATGACAGACAGCGGAGCATGAACCGAAACTGTCCAACAATAGTCACTTACTATGATGCTGTCTGTTGTTTGTCTGGCGGCAAAGTCTGCACCTGTTCCCCTGCTCACTCGTTTCAAAATCCATTACATTTAATAATTATTTGAGGGTTTTTTTTTTCCTCTCCGGTTGACATTTAATGTGATTTATTGACATTAATTCAAAGGATTTGATGACTTCCGAATACAGCTATTAGTGTCAGCATCCCGTGGGTTATAATTTAAACTCTGAAAGATTTTAGGACATTCACAGAAGTGCCAAAAGACTCAACTTGGTCTCAAGGGAATTCATTATGAATAAAAAGGTTTTCCAGCCAACGTTTTCTTCTGATTTTACATCTCTACCTCATTCACTGTGCGTCATGTCTTGGCTTCTATCAATCTCTTCTTTATTTTATGTTTTACATTATCCAGATCGCCTGCTTGTCAGAAGGAAGTTTGTGTAACTGACTGAACCTCTGTCCAGTCTGCACAATAAAAACCCAATCAAAGCTCCTCTGAAGATTTTACCTCAATGATTTTGTATTTTTATGTCGGAAAGAAAAATATTTCCATTAAAATTTCAGCTGACTTTTGGCTGACCGGATAACAAGCAACACAATTTCAGCTCCCCCCCCCCCCCCCCCCCCCCAACCTTCATATGTGACATTTCACAGTGAGAAATATTTTTCAGATTGCAAAAGCTTGTCAAGCTTTCTTCCTTGTTGCCTTGTTACGTCTCCTCTTAAACTTTTCTTTAATTCTCAGGTGCTGAGAGGCACACAAAGCGTACGTCGCTGAGCAACACCGCTCCATCGCCGAAAGGTAAATCGACTCTCCTCTCACCCCAGTCTTGCTAACATACTGTAGTCATTAATCTAAATCCCCAGCATACCTATTAATCCCACCAACTCCTCAATCATTCACTTATCCGTTCTCACCTTGTCACCTTTCACTCTCTCCATCACATTTACGCAAACGCACTTTAAGAGACAATTCTACACTTTATTGAGGCAGAACACACAGTTCATAAAGTGGTTGAATTGCCATATAAATTTGAAATTGTTGTGTGTATGCCTAAATTTCCTTACTTTGCCATGATGTTTCTATTTGCTGAACAGGTTTTTAGCCGTTTAGCTATAAAGAACTTGTTCGGAGTAGTAAAATACACAATAAAAAAACAGACATGTAATATAATTTGATTTATAGTCGTGCTGCAGACATTCTGTCCTGGCCAAAAAAATTGAATAATGAAATGATGTGAGTACTCGCAACCGGTTTTATAGAGGGAATTCTGTACGTGGAAAGCCTTTGGGGAAATGTAACACAAAAAACTTTGTGAAATATGGCTGATCAAATTGGCTGTAATGACATCTACTGCAGGTGGTCTACATTTCATTGAAATATATTGTGGGAAATGTAACTTTTGAAGAGAATACTTCTGCCAGATGACCAGAGTTCCTTGAATGGGAATGAAATACCAAAGCACCGGGGAGTTTGTCACCGCTGCTATTAAATTTCCCTGCAACTGATTGTAATAAGTGAACTCTTAATAGAGCATTTGGTTTTGAAAGTTTGTCTAATATTTATTTAAAAAAAGCTCTGCTCTCTGTGGCCGCCGTCCTTCTGACCACTGTTTATACACTACCGCTGAAGCCAGTTGTTTTATCGTTTTTCCATTTAGTCAGTCATTGTTTTTCACTTTTCGTTGCTGATCTGCATGTGTCAGTGCCTCCAAACACTCTAATTGTTTTGCTATGGTCCGCTTTGAATCTAAACACAAAAACATTAAATGGTTTTTCTTGGTCCTCTTTCAGTTTAATGCCGCATTTGACACACCCGCAGTAAAACTTTAAGTGGATGTGGTTTATGAAAAACACTTATAAAAACACTTTTCCTTCCACTAATGCAATAATACTTGATATATTAATCCCTGTTATTAACAATAAAGTTATTTAGGTACATAAAATAATGCGGCGATCCACACCCTCGCTCAGACTCGGCTTTTAGATGCAGAGGGAAGCTATTACAATGTAATGTCAACAACGGTGGACTCAGCTGTCCACCATTATCTCCAAATGTCCCTGAAATAAAAACATGTGAATACTATGGTAGTCATGGCTACATAAAATATTTGGAAGTGGGAAGCCGTCATATTCCCTCTTTCCAGTGCAGACGTCCGTCTCTTTTCAAACTTAAAACGAGCAGCTTTTGGCACTGAGGGATTATGACACATTATGCCGTCACAGGCTCCTCCCGACCTTGCTTCACTGCTACTGCTGTGGCTGTCAAACACATCTACTGCTTTCAAAGTCACTGCTTTCACAAAATCACTTGATTCACTGAAAAAGAAAAATCAATCTACATCTTTTTGGAGGTCTAAAAGATTGAAGCATTTTGGTCACACTCATAGGAATTAGGACAATCATGTGTACCATGGTGAAGATACTGTGGATGTAACTTGAAATCTGACTATGCAGGTGTTCCTGTTGGGACATTTTCAGATTTTTCTTTCTTCAGGCTGATCTTCTGCATCATTTTGCTGTTCGCTTTGCGTACAACTTTACACAGGAACACTGGTATAGGGCCAAAAACATGATTCATCATACTGTTAACCTTGATGTAGCCTACTGTAAAATACTGTGAAATAGCAGGCATATATCTGATTCTCTCATTTTTGTTAATAAGGTCGCTAAAATATTACAAATACCTGGCATTATGAATAAGTCTTAGCCGATACCATTGGAGATTACAACATTAAAAAAAAAGATGAAAACCCCACAGTTCAGATACACTCCAGCTATATTGAACAATATTACCTTTGTAAAATAATGAATTTTTGACCACTTTGTTGCACTTCGTTCCTGTATGAGACTACCTAATTTAGTGAGTGTATAATGAAATAGGTTGATACAACATGACGTGTGGCACCGGCCAGAACAAATTAAAGAGTTACAACACTATTCTTTGAAATATGACCAAGGGAGATAAAGAATGTTTGTTTTCATCCTACACTTTACTTTTGGGGCCACTATTGTCATCCTCTCGGCCAAATTCTGACCGGACATTTCTATCATTTAATTTGCTACCTTATTTCTCATAAATTGTAAAAGTAAACAAATTATATGTCTCAAATTTAATCAACACGTTTGATGTTTTCACCTTGAAATAAACTGTCAGCTCCAGCTACTTTGACACCTGTTTAAAATGTGTGTAAAATATCCACCATCCTACCATTACATGTAACTTTATTCATTTTTAGAACCTCGCTCTATAGGCAACACACTCAAGTGATGGGGGCTGCATGTGGCCCGCCAGCCACCATTTTCCTATGTCAGCTCCTAACCTTTTATACCACCTGCACAGAGACCTTTTGAAAGCTAAGCTCGAGCTACAGTAACAGAAACTATTATAATGGGAATAAAACAGCAGCTTTATTTATTCAGCCCAGAAATAACTGCCTCCGCTTTACTATTTTGCTGCTGTTGCTATTATGTAGTCACCGTTTCTTTTGTCTGTTGAAATCACTACTGTGCTCTTCAATTATGCACTCACTGAGTCACACTTGCTGCCCGACCATGTTCATTTGATTCACCAGCGACTAGCTGTACATGCATGTCACACATGCATGCATGCTGTGCATGCGCATACACACAGGAGGCACAGCTTCACGTTATGACCTGTGCAAAATCCTTCCTCGGTGAGCGACCGTGTGGGAATTATTAGGAGCTGAAACGACACGAGTGCTTCAATGAGCCAGGCCTTTATTTAGCATTCAGACAAACTCCTCTGATGTTGCCCTGATGCCGTTTGTCAGTCCCTTACTGCTTCCTCAGCTCTTAATGGTAGTCACTGCAGCATGTTATGAGAAATAGCTCCACCCTGCAGCTTGCGAAGCCAATCAGATTTCATTGGTTTTTACAGAGGGTTGTAGTTTTGAAAAAGTATTAACTCTTTGTGGACTGCAATATAATAGCACATTACACAAAAGACATCACAATGAAGGATGATTTCAGTTTGTTGTTGGTTATTCATAAGCATTTATTGAGGTTCATGTTTTTCTTCAGAGCTCTGTCACCACATCCACTAAACTATTGTTTTGTTGTTGTTTTTTGTGTGTTCTTTTTTAAGTTTCCCTTATAGCTTAAATTGCTAAATTCATTCAAATATCTCTCCCCTCCTGGTTTTAGCCCTGCCTTTTGCTTCAAGCATCTGTTAGTTTGGCTTTTTCCTCCATTCTGCTTTTCCTTCCCTCCCACCCTGTAATGTTTTTTTTTTCCCTCTTCTCTTCTCTCCCTCCCTCCCTCCCTCCCTCTCTCTGTCTAGCGTCTAACCCTCCCAATCCCTCTTGAGCTTCATTCATGAAAATGCAGATCCACAGCAGGGCAGGAAAAAACGTCAACAGACGTAAACTCCCCTGCTCCACCAACCAGAAAAGGCGCACTATAAAAAACAGGCAGCAGCAACCAGGCGACCCTAATTCAGTGCAGCCTCCACCAGAAATAGCAACTCATGCATGTATTAATCCCCTACAAGCCAAAAATATGTGATTGAAGGAACTCTGCTGCCATTTATTGCTGGGGACAACTCCTCTGCCACCTAAAAGGGCTATTTATCACCATCTCTTCTCATGGTGTGCTGTCTGAAGTCTGACTCACATTTGCTAAATATTGCATTTGATATTTCTGGAAATGTATAAGTCAGTCATTCACCTTTTGCATTTAGTGTTCCCACTTCCTTTATGTGCTGGCATTTTTTTCCTTTTTAGCCTCCTCCCTAACCCGTGCCACACCTCTGCAGGAAATGCCATGAATGTAATGGTGCTCCTAATGTGATGCAGACACTGCGATTTAACCTCTGTCAGCAAGAAAAACATGTTCAGGTGGAAAGGCTGCTGTTTTTCAAGTGAACCTTGACGATTTGATTTAAAGAATTACTGCATACACTGTAATGATTTAATGTATACTTGCATTTAAATGTTTTCATATAGCAATCCCGATTGAGTTTGGACAGAAGCTGCAGACTACGGTCTAGTCATAATTTATTCCAAACATAGGGGTTATGTATCTATATGTGAGCATTTGATATTGCATAATCAGATTTTTAGTACAGGGTACAATTAAAATGACATTTTTACCTGTTTGTGTTGCCAGTCTACTTGGGTATGAAAAATTGCATCAGTAGCTATCAGTCCTCAGACCTTGTCTCTCGTGTCTCTGGCGCTCTCTAACAACAATCCAGTTTTCCCCACATCATCTTGGCTGGGTTAACACATGTCTGCCACTCCAACAGTAAACCTCTGGCCAGCTAAAGGATGCTACTTACTTTTCTTTCATTTCATGACTGATTTTGGCATTTGCTTGGTTTTGACCTGACGTTTGAAACAGTTCATCTGTTCCGTGTTTCTCAATATGTGGAGTCACCAAACAGCTTCGGGGGTGCAGCAGCAGTAAACATCTGCTCTTCAAAATTTCCCAAGAAAAAGTACAAATCTGGATTAAAAGGGGATGATTGTATTGTAAGACTCTTGTTTCAGTGGCATTTTAATTACTGAATTTGATGTGCTCAAAATGGAGATACATTCAATTAATAAAACAAGCTTTATTTTAAAACCATCAGTGTAAAAACAGTTCCAGACTATTTACTTTTATTGAATGTCAGTCTCAGCAGTCATCATAATACAATGTGAAAAACCATAAGATGTCCAGCAAAGCAAAGCCAAATCACTGAGTGACGTTAACGTTAAAAAAAGATTTGTTGCAGAGGAGAATTAGGTTGGTCATGAAGGCAAAGATAAATGATTGTCTATGTTGAGTCCCACAAATGCAGTTTGATGTTGTAGACTCGCTAGCTAATATTAGCACACTGGACACTGCGTCAGGGCACATTCATCAGCCCCGGATCTTTCATCCCCTGGTACTCTCGGGGAGGGTACATCTTCGGATTAAGGGAGCAACAAGCTAAGTACTCGATGATATATGAACAAAAACTGACTGGTTTTATTTTTAGTTCCACCCAAAACAGCCCCTACGTTTCCTTCTTTCCATCTTTTTTTTTTTTTTTAAACCCGGCTGTAAGATACTCGCTTTCTGGGATATTTTTAAAATGCTGCTGCTGTTGAGAGAAACGGGTCGTGTCACAGCTTCATTCTGACATTGTAAAGTTTGTTTGCATGCGTAGGAAGATGCAATGTTTACGTAATTACCTTGTGATGTCACAAGAAACACTTAGTGCTGATCACTGAGAATTAGGAGTAATGCGCTTTCTTCTGCTTTCAGGTTTTAGACTGGGAGTAGTCGGTACAGTAATAAATTGGCTCTTTCTTTTTTTTTCTTTTTGTTAAAAGCTGGCATTGTGAAGGAAGGCTTGAAATACTTTGAATTATTTTTCAAGGACCAAAAATGGGTCAAACGCTAAAGTCCAGAAAATGATGCGAAGGTCTGTTGACAAAAAAAAAACAAAAAACCTCATTCAGTTGCTAAGAGTTTATCACGTCAGTGCCGGCGGCACAACCTCCCAAATGGAGAAATGACACGTCAGAATGATAACCGTATCTTTTTGAACTTACATGATAACAGCTGCGGAGGTGATGTTCATTTTGTTAGCAAACACTAGAGTTGCAAACTAACATGAAGGGTTTGCTGCCACGCAATATCCTACGTCTTGTCAAGTCAGAAAACATCCGGAGCAATAATCACTGAGTACACCAGGTGCAGATAAAAGCTCAAGGCAGAATTAAGGGCACACAGGGGCGTTCCCTTATGATTTATTGGAGCGTTTTCTAGTCGATTTGTCTCATCTGTGCTTTGCAAATATTTGGGATTCGATAAGGAAGCTTAATTAATATTGTTATCTACCTGTATGAGACCAATTATCACTGCATGGCTGCTTCTGACGGTTCAGGAAATCCTTCAAATCATAGATGTTACTTAGTCAAATTTAATGCTTCTGACAAAATAAGCATCAAAGTTGTGAGACAGGTGTGTTCATCGGCAATGAGAAACCCAGAAGTAAGTTCAGTGTCCATCACATCGGTACAGATGAAAGCAGCAAAGCTTTTATCAAGTCGTGTCTTTTAGTAATATTAAAACTTTCCTATCCCTCCCCTTTTATCCAGTGTGAAGACAACAATCAAAAGTGCAAATACAGAGATCTCTCTGATAAAAACAAATCAGAGAAACGACGCCACCTCTTGACTGTCATTGGGGTTTTAAAACTCCTTGGTACCATCGATAACATTGTCACTTTCTTTGGTTCTGTAGGTGCAGTACAGCAAACGGATGCATCCCACAAACTACCTCCTAAAATGCCCATCAGGAGGAACCTGTGTGCGTCACTCCCACTGTCGAGTCCTCGGACCGTTGCAATGACCCAGAAATTTGAGGAGGGCGTGTTCCCCATCCAGTGCACGCCGGAACCCGTTCAGACATGTGCACCGGCCCGGCCACTGTGCCCCTCCAGCACCCTGGACCCCAACATGACCTTTGACGTCATGGACAACGACGATGAACAAACCGCAAGTAATACGACCATCACAGTGGGCGCCGGGGGTCAGTGTCAACCACCGCAGTCCTCGGATGTCCCCGGCCCAAGTGGACCTCACCCACTCCCCAAGCCCAGTGAGAGGAATCAGACGCTTTCTAAAAGGTGACCAATTATTCACTTTGTTTAAGCTTTCTGTGTTTGTGGCTGAGTTGGTTTACTTTATCCATACAAGGCGGCTTTACTCCCCGGACATGAGCCAGAACATTATAGGGAAAACACACAAACACTCGCACACATTTACACGAGGAACTTTGAGCCTTCAAATATCCTCAAATGCGTGTGCTTTGACTGAAAGAGGACACCAAAGTTCCAGTAGAAATCCCACGCATACACAGAGAAAACATGCAAACTCTGCACCAATCCAATCCAGACTAAAACCAGGGACCTTGTCACTGTGAGGCCATACCACTACACCACTATGCAGCCCAGACTTTATTCTCTCCTCCACTACTGGCCAGCTCACTTCTTTTTACTTACACATTGATTGGGAGTGTTTATAGACTATGGATTAAATTTTTTGTGGCCAATAGAGCAAGTATGACAAAACGCTGTGGCATTCAAAAACAAGAGTGAAAAGTTTGAAATATTTTCTATTTTATGTTGAAGTATCTTTATTTTATGGTGCTTGATCTGTCATTCGTTATTCAGCCACCTTTTCTTTACACATCTCCACTTTTGTTTTCCAAAATAATCAAATGAGCTCCATCAACAAAGTTAGGCCAAACTCTTTCTGCCTCCTGTGCATCTTTCAGCTCCACCTTGACTCAACTCTCCCCGGGGAGCCGCCACTCGTCCACCCCGCACATCCTAAAATTGCTTTTCTACAGTTTCCAGCGTGAAACCAATGTACCAAGTTGTTGAGTTTCTCCCTGTGACTCTGTTTGTCATTTACAATGGGCTTGTACAGAGAAATGATTTCAGTGGTAAAGCTTTTCCTTGCTATCTAAATGCAGTGATTTTCCTTCGAGGTTTGAGCGTTCCTGTTCCAGGACGCCGCCGTCCTCAGGTGCTAAGTGCTCGCCCAAAGTCTGGATTAACTCTGATCTTTGGAATTTGAGGACAAACAACTCGTGGTGCTACATTGTGTTTGTTGGGCGGCACTGCGGGCTTGAAGCGCTCTGGTTTTGTTTGTGGAAGAGTTTCACGGTTTGAGGGGATGAGTTTTCATTTTGAGGTTGGTGACGAACAAATTTATCCAAGAGAAGGATTCCCACTCTGCGCCGCCCGCCACCTCCACCCGAAGACGTGAAGGCGCTGCTCAGCTCAGCTGACTTAAGCTCCCCGACCCAATGTTCCAGTCTAGAAACTCGCTGCTGGTGAGAATACTTATCCTATTTGCACTCTGGTCTCCATCTGGTTTTGAATAAGGTTTGGAGGATTTACCACTTTTAGATGGTTTAGTTCCCGTCCAGACTGAGCGCTCCGACAGCCGCCGGAGGGGCAACTTCTCAAATAGTTTTGGAAAAAAATTTATGCAACCACTGCAAAAGATTCCCATGTTATTGCCCTGTGAATCAACATGCAGCCATAACATTATGACCACTAACAGGCCACCTGGCTAACACTGATCTAGGCCTGTAACTAACGATTAAATTGCTAATCGATTCATTTGTTATTTTTTATGATTATTCGATTAATGGTTTGTTTGTTTTTCAATAATAAAACAAATTGGTTTTGCCTTTATTTACCCAGGTAAGTTATTAAGAACATATTCTCCCCCGTTTCTTGGGCCGTTTGCCAGCCGCCTCCACCGTCTTGCTGAAAGCGCAGACTGCGCTGGAGCACACGTGACACAAAATCAGGCCATCTGTTGGCTGTTTGCTGCTTCTCCTGCTGTGCTGGTAGATTACAGCCTCGGGCGGCTCATTACTGCCACACTTTGGTGACTGCAAGAACAGATTGGTTGACAAATTTAAAACAAAAAAAAAACGTTTATGGTAAAAAACTAATCAATTAGTTGTTTCATCCCGAAACTGATCACTTCCTTACTATGGCTCCAGTTGGTAGATGATGCAGCTTATGAACATTTTGTCCTCAAACTTCATTTGTTAGAAAGCAGAAAAAATGGACAAGAGGATCAATGGTGATAGAAGTTGTGACGGCTGGGTCAAAGAGTCTCAAACTGTCGTGGCAGGGAAAGACGTGCAGAGCGACAGCTGGCCGGCGTAATCCGACCCAACAGACGAGCCGCTGATGCCCAAACGCCTGAAAGCTGTAATGCTGGTTTGTTGGGTGAAAGGCCGTGGAGTCCAGGCCTCCGTAGGTCAGGGAGGACTGGCTGGCAAAAATTAAACAAGCTACACAAATTTCATGTTACGGCTGATCGCAATCTGTCACCAATATCCATGTTTACAACGGTCTGTCTTTACAGAATAGATCGTAGCTTCAAACGTGAAATAAGTTTTTGAGGGGTAGGAGTTAAGTTTTTTTTTTTTTTACATCTCCCTGCTCCTTTTCGACATACAAATGTGGATCAAGTGGATGTGTTGTTTCTTTGTTGTTGTTTTTTTTTTTCGTTTTACCAATTTAAATTTAAATGTTTCTCTCCTTTCTTTTTATTAAATACATTTGTATGTTCGAAAGTTGTCTGAGTCCGGTCGTAGGTATCGCTCCTTGTTTTGCATAAAATTTTTCTGTATATATTGTAATTATATTATATTTGAAAAACATCTTGGTGTGAATCCCACCACTCATTTAAGTCAACGGCAGGGTTTTGTTTTTCTTCTTTGCTAACTACTTCTTAGTGTTTCTCACCCTTGGGTGTGTAAAGTTACCTTTCATCTGTGTGGTTAAAACTAAGTGGGTTCTTTAGTATTTCCTGGTGTAAAACAAAGCGATGTCACCAGAGTCTGATTTTTAGCCGATTGCATAATCATATGGGCTCACGTAGTTTTAGGTTTGCTTCATTTGAAAATATTTGAAAAATGTAAATTGAAGAGAAACACAGCGTGGGAACATTGCATTCCTCCTTTATATCCTGCAAGTGGAAATTGTTCAGATTTAGTCAAGAGAACAAAATTTGCATATCCAAATTTCGGAGTGCTGCTGCATTTTAATGTTACATCGGTTCAGGTCAGCTCACGAACAATACCATCGGTTATGGGGTTTGGTTGTTGTTGTTTTTTTGGTCATCTGATTTTGAATATTGTCTTATAAAGTCCAGACGGTGAGAGTAAGACGGTGACCATGTTTTTCTCTGCAGACAAGCGGAGCCTTCGCTGCAGGACGTGAAGGGAACCAAACCCACTTACATGCACATGACGTCTGCAGCACAAGGAAAGCGGAAACTGCACCGGTAATCTTTCTGTTGTTTCTCTTGTTATAATCACGTCGAATCTAAAAGTCGACAAGCATCTGTGGCCATTGGGAAGCTGTGGTGAAGAACAAAATGACCACGGCGCCTGTCGTTTGTTGCAGCAGCCTCGGAGAGGCGATCTCACAGAGCATCTCCGCACCCAAACGAATGAAGAAAGATCCTTCAGCCGTCCCGAGGCCAGTCAGGGTGCAGCGGTTTGCTGGTAGGTGTCGACGTGGAGCTGAAGACGGGGGGGGGGGGTTTACATTTGGTGAATCCTGACCGGGCGCTGTGGTTTCTCCCGTCAGGCTCCGAGAACAGGCCCGGCAGAGTCGTCAGGGCCATTTCTGAAGGAAACCTCAACCTCATGGAACCTCACAAATCCAGGTCCATCTTCTACAAAACATCTCAGCAGTTCAAGCGAGTCACCAAACGCATGTGACGCCGCCATGGCGTTTCAATCCGGCCATTCTTCAGTCTACGTCCGTTTTCATCTCGTGGGAATGTGTCGACAAATCTAAGTAGCATTGTTCTGTTTCATGTTTTTATTCAGCTTCACTCTGAAATAAAATATACGTGACTGTATATCAACATTATGTGTGGGGGTTTAAGATGTTTCATCACTTAACCTTTTTTAGATTCTGAAATTCTCTCTTTTAACTGTTCTGCACACTGATATTAAAAACTTACACGTCCTGTGGATCTCTGCTGTTTATGTACAGTATGTGCTTCAAAGTTATCTTCAGTGATTGTCTTCTAGATGAGTGTAATTCACAGGGCAGCTGATGAAACGGCTCCTCTGAGCGGTTTGTTCTTTTAGTCTCTTGTCTATGTTGTACAGTTGATAACAAGGCGCTCTAGATATTTCCTAATAAAACATGCTTGTGAGAGAATCTGTGGCTGTTTTTCAATGAATTTTCCAAAATGTAATATTGTTGTGCCATTCACGTAGCGTGTGAATCTTTTCTCGAATTGGACGAGATGTTCTGACACTAAATAGGTGACGGCGGACAGGATCAAAGGAGGTGAAAACTACTGTGGTAAGAAAAATTGAACCGACCTCGGTGACTCCCCGCGTCCCCGCTGTCCAAACAGGAAGCATTTTGGAAAAGTGAGGGATTCGTGATTTATTTATTCTGCTTGTCAACGGTAAATATTAGATTTTAGTCTTTCAAACTGATTTCAGAGTCCACATCTGATCTTTTTCGTGGTTGAAGGTTTTTTTTTATTTTTGTTTTTTTATTTTATTGACAAGTTTGCAATCTTGGACGATGAGGATTTGACTCCACTCCGTATCTGCGGAGTTCGATGGCCGTTTCCCCTTGGTTATGTCCAAACCGTCTGTAGGCCACCGCTCCCGACACCAGGCCTCCGCGTCACCGCCCAGAACGTGTGCTGTTCGCCCGCGGCCTGACTCGAGCCCCGGACCCTGAATGAATCCCAGCTCACCTTGGAAATTTCACTTCCTCGTAGACACAACTGCCAATTTTGAAGGAACAAAAAATTTTCTTTTAAAAGATGAGGAAACGATTCTGTTTGTATTTATAAATCAATTTTTATTTTATTTTTTTTTATTTTTCAAAGCGTCCTTCAGTCTTTGTTAGGATCGTTGTTGATGCTGGGTGCTTTATGAGTCTTTGTACCATTATGTGGTATAGTTCACATTTTCCACACTTTCATTTATTCCTAATATCTGATGTGGTCGATATCGCTCTCCAATGAAGCAAAACCAAACACTGTTTGTACACAGGATAAATTAACTTATCTAATTCAAGTTATATAGAGTACTGCCATGTACCCGCTTGTGTTTCCTTAAATTAAGTTCTAGAAATTGAATAATGTGTTCTTTCTGTGTTGGCTCATTTATCATGGTTCCCAACAAAAATGTCTATTAGTTTAAAAAAAATAAAAAAAAATGTAAAACGTTCCTCTGGTCACATGACTTTCAGGAAGTAGAAGACACACTGGAGGGAAAACGTGAAAAGAGGGAGGGTAAACATCACTCTTTAAATCACCTTTTAGTCACAGCTCCACTGTGCTTTATTGTTGTGGTAAAGCATCTCCCTTCTCTTATATTTATTCCTCTTCTAACTTTTGATAAATGTTTGTATGAAGTCCTTTTTGGCTGTTTCATGTGTTGGCTTGTTCATCACATGGGTAAAAATGTCTGACGTTAGATTCAACATGCCTTCCTCCAGATGAAATGATTCAAACTTTTCCACCTTTTAACATAAGGAGGGGCCGCATGGTGGTATAGTAGTGGTGTGTGTTTGTGTGTGTCATATTTCTGCCTTCACTCATAGTCAGCCAGGATCTGCTCTGTGACCCTGAACTGGATAAAGCAATAAGAACATGGATGAAATATAAAGTTTTAATGGTGAAATGGCATAGATGAGTAAGAATGAGTCTGACAGGAAGCTGCGAGATCAGAGAAAACGTGGTTGGCTGGATTGTGTAGTCGTAAAAAAAAAAAAAAGTTGGCAAGTCCTTGATATTATTGCACCTTAAAGGCAGAAAACAGTTCAGGATACAAGCTTAAGGGATTGTGTTTCCATCCTACAGTTATCAAGTGTGCAAAAAAAAAGAAAAAGAAATGTGAAAGTGCCAAAAATTTGGGACTTTTTCAGATATAGTTAAAAAAAAAACTATTTCCACTAGGAAAAAAAAAAGTGTCTGGCATGTCAGCCACTACAGAGCCTCAAATCAGTCCCCTCTGTCCCAGTAGTGGAAAAACAAACTTCCAAAAGTCAGACCTCCGCACATGAGGAATGGACAATATGATGAAAACAACATGTGTATCGCTCATCTTTAACTGTCTGTTGGCGTCATAAACTCATCATCTGACGAGATCTTTGCTCTCGGCATGTGGACTCTCGTACGTCACGGTGGGTGAGTGCCTCTGTAAAATGGTCTTTCTAACAGTTCCAGGGGAGAGTGGAACCTCATCGCCAGATACAAGTTCTTTTTAATGGCAAAGAGCAGTAAGTCATATAAGTAACTCTTTCAACATTCACCTGTTATTGTGTGAATGGTGAAAGGCATTCACACCGTAGCTATCCAAGTCTTTATTATTATTATTATTAGGTTTCACTCTCTTGTACCTTCATTCAATATACCTGTCATTATGTGTGGAGATGCTTTAAAAGAAAAACGTTGCTGCTGAACACCTCTTTCAAATGCTATTTTGAGTACTTTTGTGTCTTTCTGTATTTTTACCCTCATCAACGTGGAGAGTTTCTGGAAACAGGCTTTTAAAAAATTATTATTATTGTTGTTATTATTATTATTATTAAAAACTGAAGTAAAAAAAAAGATCCTGGATTCATCATGAAGGTGGCACCTCCTTGCTCTGTCTGGAGAGAACTAGACTTGTCACTTTGAATTCAGTCTTGCAACTTTCAGTGGCACAGCATTCAGTGTGATCTTTATTTTTAGCTCAGGAGCTCAATGCATATATCAGCACTGTACTGCGCAAGCACTGACACCCTCTCATGCTCTCATTCACAAGAATCTCTCCATTGTGTGTGTGTGGGGTGGGGTGGGGTTGGGGGTGGGGGGGGGGGTGGGGGTGGGGTGTGGGGGCGGGGGGGGGGGTGGGGTGTGTGCGCACACAAGGAGGCAGGTCTTGGCTAAAGTTTATTAACTTTCTCTTAGCCAATGGGGCGCCTTGTGCGTTTTTCCTGCTGACCAATGGGACAGATTGAGAGGTTGGAGGTGGGTGTTGCTTAGCAACTGCAGGTAGAATCTCAGATCATGTCGGACCCATTGTTTTATCTCTCCTCCCTGAGAGACATTACATGCTACGTGTTGTCATTTGTTAGTAAAAAAAAAAAAAAAGAAAGAAACACCCCTGTGCAAATGCGTCACAAAGTTGTTAACTCTATTTCTGTATTGTTAAACAAAGATCACAGTGACTTTAATGCCACCGTGCCCTCAAGACAGAGCACTTCTTTCTTGTTGCCGATTTGTCATGTTACTACATGCAAGCCGCTCTTATTTCCATCAGCGAGTCACGGGAGCACATGCGAGGGAATTTTAATTCCATTATTTTTTTTATTTTTTTTCCTGCCCCTCGTCATGGAGATAGTGACCTCCACCGAATCTCATGCAGACTCACAGACGAGTGATTAGAAGCGCAGACGAGGAAGCTCAAAACAAAAGACGTTGCACATCGAGGAAAACGTCGCCTCCTCCTTTTGAAGCATCTGCAACATTTTCACCTGCCACGCCCCCGGATCGACCGGCACATTTCGGCACACGCTCATTAGTAAAATTATTAAGACTGCTTGTTGTAGTTTCTGTCTGGAGAGGCGCCGGGTGAAAATGAGCTCATGCTCTTGGTAAATACATGTTGTGAAAAGAGGTGCGTGGACAGTGGGAGAAGAAGCTGTCTACATGGGGGAGTGTATGATCTCTCCCACAGCGTTCCTGACTCCCACAAGGCCACACTTCACAGCTGTGAACTTTTCATCCCCTGTCTAATTAGATGACCCCCATATCTTAAAGCAATATGTCAGAGTGGAGCAACTCGCGAAGGGCTGACCGCCAGTACTGGCTGTCCTTTCGCCACTGGTAGTGGCGCTTGTTTGGCTTTTGTTTTTACCTGTGTTATCCTTGGAATACGTGTGTGTGTGCGTGTGTGTGGATGCACACAGCTTGACTCATATTGATGTGAATATATCAAAATATTCAAAATATTCAAATGCTGCTTCAAATATTTGTCAAAAGCAACCTTGGTATTTATTCTTTTTAAACTCCTCCGCACTTCTCCTTTGGGGGACATTGATGCTTTTGCAGATATTTGAATTTAAAAGAATAAAGGGGGGAAATCTGTTGACAATGTTTGCTATAAATAGGAATACATTTGAAATAAGTTGAATTTTTGTATTTATTTTTTATTAAATTTTTTTTAAATATGGACGCAGGAGAAAAGTACAAAAGCTCCTGTTCGTACTGCCGTCCCGTCCCGTGATGCTGGATGCAAATATTTAAATGGGGTTTATGGAAATTCCTGGGATGCAGCCTGGTTTGGCATGTAAAACAGGCCCGCGGAGATTGTTGTTTACAGCACCAACATTTGTGTCCGGTAAATCCCACTCAGACACGAGAGGGAACAAACTGGACTGGGAAGTGAAATCAGGTGTGATTGTTGAGCAAACCGAGGTACATCCGGGGAAATACTTTGGTATAAGAAGCAGGTGGATCCGCAGAAGGTAGGCCCAGTCATGTGATCACTTTGTGTTGTATTCTCGCCACTCAAATATTAGTACTGGTGCTTTTTTTGTTTTTTAATTTTAGCAAAATATTCAAACTGGTCTTTTTTTTGTTTTGTTTTTACGGACTGTTAAAGGCTGAAATATCTAATCCACAAAAGTCAATCATTTAACACAAGAATACTAAAACTAAATGACAAATATATTTAAAACGGCTGCACGTGTGTCCGCGGTTGGTTTGCCTGTTTTTGCACGCGGGAGAAGGAAAGATTACCAGGAGGTGTGGTTGACTTTGTAAAAACGAGGCCCTGTCGAGCTTCAGTAACAACAGACATCCGTCCTCAAGGACATCATACTTATACTGTCTGCTCCATACAGAAAGGAAGAGGAATCACAGAAAAGCAGATGGTGCACAATGTGTTTTTGTACTTCCCGTCGACGGTAAACAAAGGAACAGATTATTTCAGCGTCATGGCTGCAGGAGAGATTTAATCCCATAACATACGGATACATAGATCCGGTTATGTGTTTGTGGCCCTCATTGTTTCCCCCGGAGGTTTAGGAAATGTTTCATGCTTTAACCTGCTTCTGCATTTTAGTCCACGAAAGAAAAGAAAAAAATTGCGAGGAAGCAGATGTGGCAGCGAATACCTGGCTCCCTTTATCAATACACAGCTGACTGTTTGACAGGACCTTGTGCGGTGGTAATCGCGGGGGGATGGGTGAGATTTACAGTTTCCTTTACCAGGTAATGTCTCCAGTTGTGAAACAATGTGACAGAAAATCAGTACATCTGTGATGGCTCAGCAGTGTTCTCTGCCCCTCTACATTCTCCTCCAGGAGCTCATCCCAAGCCCACCTCAGACGTACTGTATGTAGCCTGCCGATGACTCATCCTCCGGAGAGTGAGCTGTATGGTGCAGGTAGCCTTGCAAATAAACATTTCACCATCTGCAGAGTCTACTGAAGTACTTTGCCGACTTAAAGTCTGATCCCGCAGACTGCAAATACAAAACTCTTGACGGACCCGTTCTGCCGGCGAGGCACGCGGTGTCGAACGTCTCCCCGCGTTGGTCTCTCCCCGCCGTGTCACGCGTGACAAGACCGTTTCCACCAAATCACACACAACACGAAGACACCGCTTCAGGCTCTGGATTTCTTTTTTTTTCTTTTTTCTTTTTTTTATTTCTCTGGTCATTTTGTTTATTGAAACAGCAAATTTGTCATCATTGCAGCAATTGCCATGGAGACAGGGTTAAGTCCCAAACCTACTGGTATTACACAGTGCATGAGTGTGTGCTCATTACTGTTCACCGCAACTTCCAGGAAAGACTGCACACTGAGTGCGTGTGTGACTCCACCTCTTCGGGATGGTGAGGGAATATGCGTACATTCAAATGATCTTTGATTCCCAGCAGTCTCTTGCACCTGTTCCCTTCTAACGCCACGCAAAAAAATACCCCCCCCCCCCCCCCCCCCCCCACCCCTCCGATCCTCGTTTGGTTTGCAGCATCCCGCAGTCCTGTCGTCCTGACTTGAGGTGTTTACCTTATGAAGTTTGTCACTAATGAGGGGGATCTCTCCTCTGCATGATGAAACGGCTTCAGTTAAAGCGCCGACGAGAGCTTTGTCTCCACTCTTTGATGTAAATTAGACTTTATTAGTCCTCGTGGTGACATTTGCCCTCTTCCTCTTGCCTGTCTGAAACATTTGGCGGGACTTGAGAACCTTGACCTTGCGCGGAAGATATGACATTGTTAGATTGTGCTGATCAAAACGAGCCTTTAACCACTTGTAGCCTGAATTTGTTGCCGTCGTCCATCCGATTCATACAACTCAGAGGTGCACAGCTCTGGAGACGATTCCTGTCCGCTGACTTCTGTGCAAAAAAGGCCAGTTCATCACAGGAGAACCACAGAAAGACGTAGACACACACACACACACTCACACACATAGAGAAAAGCATCCAAACTCCATAGAGGGATCAAGTTGAGTGTATTCTTGCTAGAAGGCAAACACAATAACCAGCACACCACAGTTTGACCCACATTGGAAACCAAAAGAGTGATTAAACCCGATCACAATGCTTTGACTGCAGATTAATCTGTGCAGAGAAAGATTCTGATTATTCCCCTTCTCATCTCCCCCGTTGGCCTGTGTTTACATTTCTGCTCCGTAACCAGGATATGCCTTCATAATCCACAGTAAAAATAATAAGAAAAAAAAAAAAAGGGCATGAAATTCAACTGATACAGTCTTTTCTGCAGCCGACCTTTCCACCGGAATTGTCCTTGGATTTCATTTGAGTGAGCTAAATAATAAGCTATAAATTCTGTCAATTATCAATGTTTATTTTGCTTCAGTGAAATCATGTTTGAAAAAAATTGTAAAGATCATCTAATGTCATTTTACAAGATTTGATCAAGTTAAAAATGTGTGCAAATTTAACTTATAAGTCAGTGAATTCTCCTCCGCTTGTATCTTCTCAGTTTCACCTTGGAATGTGTTAATCACAAACTTAAACTTTATGTTCTTTGTCTCTCTCTAAACCAGCAGAAAAATTGTACATCCACTGCAGCTAATGTGGGGAAAAGCTTGTTTCTCCTCGGGACACGCTGTTGATGCAGCCGTTGATGCCGGCGCTAAGTGAGCCGGCTCTGTTTGACTGCAATCTCCGGAGAAAAAAAGATCACAGATAGTCGTTACTTTTATCCAAGTCGTTTTTGCATGAAACACAATCCTCCTGCTGACCAGTTTGGCCCAGCTCGCCCGGCCGGATTTGGCTTGCGGGCCGTATGCTTGACATCTCTGACTTGGACTCAGATAGCCTGCAGAAATGACGCAAATGGCCGGAGCAGGCTTTTACCTCACAAGCCCCGATGCAGAGTCCTAGTTAGGCTTGTCAAAATGTTCCAACGAAACATATACCTGCAGAGAACCTGGTGTGAAAGCACCCTGACAGCCTTTCAAGTACCAGAAATTGTTAAATTATTTTGAAATCAAATTTTTTATTTTTTTTTTAAAAAGGAAAAGGCAAATACTAGAAATGTTGTAATGACTCTTCAGCTTCCTCTTGTTTGAGTTCCTCGCCATAAGCTGGGGTTCCCTGCTGCAGATATTTATTTTTGGGTACTTTCTAAACAACAACCAGGCAGCCCATTAAGTTGAAAAAAAAAAGAAGAAGATGCATTTCTCTCGCTCGGGCCAGTTTAAATAAGCACCTTTCCCTGACTTCCTGCAGGGAGGAAAGAAAATGTAATCTCCATGCAGCACCCCAGACCTCTTATCCATCCCAGCATCCTTTTCATTTTGCAACTTTTTACCCCGGCCTAATTGGTTTTGTTTCAAATGAAGCTGGAGCCACGTCCGTGTTACACCCACTCAGGTGTTTTCACCGGCTTCGCCTGATGAGACCTCCTCTCTGGGCTGTGTGGGCGCGCACACACTGCGCACACACTGCGCACACACTGCGCCGGCTACACATCTGCATCACTGCTGCAACACTGGTGCACCTCTTTTAGTTGTAGGTCTGCACGACATTCTAACTTTAGCTCGATGATATTAACGATAATATAACTTGTCTAGTCATCTCAGGTCACTGACTTTGGAGAAGTTATGTGTTAGTAATGTGCCTCATCTTTTACCTTTTTTGTGTTTTCTTTTAGGAGCCCTTCTTTTTCTTCCTGACACAGAACTATAATTCACCTCCTATTTCAATGGTAGGTTTTCATTATTCCTTCAATTCGCTCTTTTGACAAAGTCTTTTTCCAGGCAGTTCAGAGGAAGTATTGGGCAGTAGAAATATGTTATACTTCATAAATATTGTTTATCTTAATTTTTACGCTCTTTCAGAATGCATCCCATACTGATCAATATATTGGTCTTTGCTGGATGTAAAAACCACACACTGTGTTTATATTAACTGAAAACTTGTCTTTTCTTCTAATTGTTCATATGAGAGGTTCATTGTCAATCAAACCCTGTTAAAACCTATAAAAGGACTTTTCCCTCTGAATCCTGGTTGATTGCCACATCTCCTGCCTCCCACATGTACTGTTGTACGTCCCTTTACCCTGGACTAATCAGCTGGAGCAACTAAAATGCCAGAATGCAGAAAAAAACAAAAAAGACCTTAATTTGTACAGGAAGAAGAACTGACTGATTTCAGATGAGAAACCCTGAATTTTTGGGTAAGAATGTCATTTGTTGAAAACTATGTAACCCAGCGTGTGTTTATCACGCTACACCACCTGCTCCGGAGAGGAACTTTCCCATTTACATGTTTGAAACAGGAACACTGAGTGGAGCAATGTTTACTTGGTTCCAATCTGCAGCCCCACGGCTACATATCATTGAAGTTAAAATTATATTCATACTGTTTACCTTCAGCTCCATAGGCTGGACTTTTGGGATGGAGAGGTTGAGACGTTGCACACAGTATGTGCAGTAAATATGATGTGTGTCTCTGTGACTAGTCAGTTACAACTGAGTTTACTAGAGAAAGTTCATTATTAATCCTGACAAGGCCTCAGCCTGAAGAGGAATTAAAGCTAAACTTCATTATAGTTTCCGCTTTTTTGCAGCTGATATGATACGTTGACTCTGCTGATTATATCTGATCTTTTTTGTCTCCACAATAACAAACACCATCATCAGGAAGAGTTTTTTTTGGGACTTAACTTCTTTCTCACTGCAAAGTTTCTCATTTCTCTTTGTTTAGATGAGGTGTGTTAACCACACTGTAGTCCCGGGACCACGTACACTCTAATTTCATCTTGAGCGGGCCACACCAGTAAAACACTGCCATAATAACTTTAAAATTTTAACTTTAAAGTTTTGCTTAGTTGTGGCGCAGAATATACCTGATGAAAATGTCTATATCGCCACAAGAATTGTGACGGAATATAACTACAATTTCAATCTAAAACCAGTTTTAATGATGCCTTTTGCAGCCAAATACAGTGAAGTGTCACAAAAAAACAAACCAAAAACAAACTGCTGCGTTATGTATGTTATGAAGGAACTCTCCCCGACTGCATGGCTTTGGGGTCTCAGTGTTGTGTTGTGTCAGCTGCTCTTAAGAACTCTGTTTAGAAAAAAGATCTTTATTTAGAAATTTTTTCAATTTGCTCAGCGGTTTGGCCGGATGGATGCCTCTTGTGGGCCACTTCTGGCCCTCGGGCCTTATATTTAACACCTTTGTTCTAGCAATATTTTGAAGCGGGAACTTTCCATTTCGCCTCATTAGAACTGATTCTGCACATTTACTGAAATAACGATCAAAGTGACAGAAAAGTTACTTTCTCAAGTAAAAACATGCTTCGCAACAGTAAATAAAGTATTTGTGAATTTTTCAACAAAGCAAATAACCAACTGGTGCCTACATGCTTCCATGTGGTATAAAGTGAAGCACACGCGCAGGTGGAACCAATTTTCAGGTATTTGTCTTCCGGAAAATCACTAAAACCTACATTCATAGAATACAGAGTGAGGGTTTACTATTGGTTATTCACTTCTGGTTTGTAAAAGTGGCTAAAATACATTCTATGAGGTACCCTTCCTATAAGTGTTGCACATTATAGATGTGTCTGGATTACATAAAAGACCGCTTTGAATCCAGGTAACTTACACCAGAGGAGCATCATGTTTATAGACTTGTAGCCTGCGGGATGTCAGGAAATTACCGGAAAGAAAATGTTTTACAAATCTCTATCTTTCTGAATCCCGCTAATCAAAGAGGTGCTGTCGTCGTCTGTCTTTGCGAGATTTATTTTTTTTTTTCCCTCTGGAAGAAAACAACAAATTAGTTTAATATTGGCATGTAGTGTACCTCAGAACAACAGGAGTGGGTATTAGCTGTGCTGCAAAACGCCGCTGCATTGAACTCCTTTGAAGTGTCGGATAAGTGTTGGCAATCTTCTCTGAGGAAAAACCACATTTACAGCTTCCCTCTGTTGGAAGTGTGAGTTCGCATTTAACTATGGGGTTTCTGGTCCGTCAGACTTGATCTAACGTTACTGCAAATTAAATCTCTTCAACTGTTTTACACTTGTCGGACTAATAAATGTGTACACGGTACTGTGTTGCTTTGGGTGTTTCATACGCGTCGCAACATGAACACTCAGCTAGTTGAGTTCAATTAACTATAATTTCATCGGTCTGCCACCAGCACGAGGAGATTGTTCTGCAATTCTTATTGAGCCGAGTAACTTTTAACAGAAGAGACAACACTTCATTTCGTGTTCACGTGAGCACAGGTGGGATTTTTTTTTTTGTCAACTTCTGCATAGTCGGACATGTCACATAATAACAAAAAGTTTATATTTTGTTGTTGATCTCTGGCAAATGAAGAATTAGTTAAACCGTCTTAACTACAACGTCTTTTCGAACGATTACATTTGGCAAATATCAAAGCGCCGAGTCAGCAGCTACTCATTTTCTCAGTCTGAGACGTCAGCTCCACAAGGTAAACCTTTTTAGATTGTGCAAAGAGAAATTATTCAAATGTGTATTTGTTAGCTGCATGAATGTAAAAGCCAAAAAGAAAGAGTCAGCATCATCTTCTGCTCATCATCATAGATGTCATGAAGACTCTTTTAGAAAGAGCTATGTTAACATTTGCGTCTACAAATATTGAGTTTTATGCTGTTGATTATGGCAAATGGGAAATAGTTTTGGGGGATTCTTAAGCCCTAAAATAGACAATAAATACCCTGCTGGTCTTTGTATGATGGGACTGTATGCTGATTAACATGCTTATTCACCTGCCAGAACATTATGCATTGTCTTTTCCAAAACATGAAATCTTTATCACCTACTTGTAATTAAAGAAAGAAAGAAATTATTATAATTTTTTTGTCGTTGCTGTGTTTGGAAGAAACTCAAAAAATCTCTACAGGAATGTGAAGACATTTGCAATACTGAGATTTTACTGATATTCTGAGGGACTTCAAATTAAAGAAAGTGTAACGGCGGTAACTATAAACAGCCACAAAGTTTAAGTGTGATCATGATAGTTTTCAGGAGCGTTCTCATGGCAGTGTAATGCCAGCCTCATGCACACCCGTTTAAATGAAGGGTTACCATGGATATAGCGGTATGTGGGCTGGATTTCAGCCGATAGAGGTTAATTAAATTTTCTCCTGCCTACCTTCGCCTTTAATTTGAAAAGCTTGAGAGAGAAAAATAAAATAATGTGCAACTGCTTTTTGGAGATGGGAGGAAAATAATAATAATTGACTTGAACGCAGCATCAGAAAGTGTGTGGACTTCAAGAAATGCTGCAGAACGCGCCACAAGCCCACACTTATCATATCTCCTCCCACTTTCTGCGTGTAGAGAGAGAGACGGAGCGAGAGAGAGAGTAGAGAGATAGAGAGAGAGAGAGAGAGAGACCCCTCACACAGAGGGCTTCTCTGTCAAAGGACAGGAAACTGCTCTTCCAGGCCAAAGCGCCTGTTTGATAAATAACACGCGTGTCTCCGGGCGCACAATGCGTCTCAAAGACACAAAATGTGGCCTTTCGTCTTTGTCTCTCCGACACACATACTGTACACAGCCACACACACACACACACACACACACACACACACACACACACACAGACACGCACACACACACGGGTTGGTTTATGCATACTGTACACACAAACACTTGGTCTCTCTTTTTCACCCTATCTTTCTCTCTCCAATGATTAAAAAACAATATCCAGCTTATAACTGCAAGTTAGGCAGACACCCACACTCATTTGCAGTGAAAGGCAAATGACCCTGGTGATGAGTCATTGCATTCACTCAGGTTTTTTTTTTTTTTTTTTACTCAACACACTGAAATCTTAAGGCAACGTGAAGCACTGGTTCTCTGAGCAAATTCAGGTGGAGCTTGACATTTTAAAGAAATCGAGCAAAAATAGTAATGCAGTGCAATCAGAGTATGATTCCCTAGCCACCACGCAGAAACATGCAAAGTCCTCAGAAAAGCCCAGCGGAATTAAGCTCACGACCGTCTCACTATGAGGCGAGAGCACAAACCACTACACCACCGTGCGACCTGCACATGGACTCAGACTCACACCTGAGGGCAATTAAGAATCATTGATTACCTCAAACATGTGTTTCTGAAGTCAGGGAGGAAATGATTTTACTCATGCACGCACCAGGAGAACATGAAAACTCCAGATTTGAACCAGGGACATGCTCACTACAAGACAGGAGTGCTCACCACTACAGCACTACACATCTTGTCTGCTACCCCAATCAAGGAGAAATCTTTACAGATTCAAGCACGTGATATTTTACAGATACATATCGGATAAATTTACGGCAATTTATAGGCAAGAAACGGCAACATAAACAAGAATTTATCACCAAATTGGTACTGGTATTCACTTGATCCCAGAAATATAACATATCGCCTTGAGGTAAAATAACTGAAATAAGCAGTCAAGAAAAATAACACTTGAAAGACAAAGTGTAGTTATTAACAACCAAACCCAAAGTACAAAGTATCTGAACAACAATTAAATAGAACAAAATAAGATGCAACAGCAGGAATAACACGTTAAGTGTCAGCAGGGGGCCCCTCCTTACTGTCTGTGCCCAGGGACCCCTTCTCTCAGAATCCACCCCTGCTTTATATAAAAACTTGGTTAAGTTTGCAAATCTTTCTTTTCAAACCATTTGTAAAAAAAAACTGTGACGGCAAAAGTTATTTTTAAATGAGAAAAAAGTCAGAAAAGTGTCTTTTATTTCCGTTAAATTTCCCTGTGAAATTTATTTGTTGTTTTTTTTGCCACTCCAAAGAGGAGCCTGGTGATCAAGGTCATATTTAAATAGTTGACAACCATGTATGATTTTTCAAAATTAGATTGAACAAAATGAACGTGTGTCAATGGAATAGCACATCACGACATCAACTGTGTGTGTGTGTGTGTGTGTGTGTGTGTGTGTGTGTGTGTGTGTGTGTGTGTGTGTGTGTGTGTGTGTGTGTGTGTGTGTGTGTGTGTGTGTGTGTGTGTGTGTGTGTGTGTGTGTGTGTGTGAATATGAGCAGTGTTTGGGAATATTTCTTAAGTTTTTCAGTGGCACAAGAGTACAGTTTACTAACGTGAAAAAAGGTGTAGGTAAGAGACGTTTTAAAGAAACAAACATTCAAACCTCACAAACTTTTCTTTTAACTGTGAAACATGTCCAGTTTGTCTGACCACACTTTCAACAAGACGAACAAAAAAAAACTCCAAAAAAAACTGAATGAACCTGAGACTCATTTTTGGGCATTAGGCCTGAGGGCTGCAAGTGTTATCTGGCTGCATCAAGTTTACTTTGTTTAAGAAAAGAAAGAATAGTGGAGTGTATGGGGGAGGGGGTGTAACGGGAGTCTTTAACAGGGAGTAAAAGGGACTGAAAGGATTTTGATCCAGTGATATTATATATCTGTGCTGGTCAGGGCAGACAAAAGCACACAGCAAACCACCAGAGAGCAAAGCATGTCACCTGAATAGTACGTCTTCTTTGCACTGTTGTACATCCAAAGGCTTTGTGTGCCTGAATTTGGTTGGTAGGAGGCACAAAGGAGGCAGTTTGTTCACCCCTGACAAGTGTGCTTTTATTTGCGGCGGCCCTTTGATGTATAGAGAAACTTTGGCTGGGATATCCCTCGCAGACAAATACACAAGAAATCCCACTCCTTTGTATTATCCCAAACAATTCCCTCGCCATTCACTGCAAAGCTTTTATTCCCTTTAAGACCTTTATTTTAAACTTTGTGCCTACTGTCTGTCTGTCAACTGTAATGGGGTATCTTGTCTGACTTTGGCGGATAAAAGGTGGGATGGCCTTTGGGCATGAGCACGTTTTCGCTTAGCGTAGCACAACTGGAACCGTGTAGGACCAATGTGCCAGGTTTTGTGTAAAAATAGCAAAACATTGGTGTTGTTTATAAAGTCCAGACCAGAAGCAGAGTGTAAACTTTAGACATTGTCATTTAACATAACCTAATACAGTCTTATTCTAACAGTAGGTGCATTCACTTTTGGAGTTTTTTTTTCAGTAAACCTTCCATTTTGATCGTAAAATCCTCCACATCTTTTCAGCACACGTAATAAATGTCATATTCTGGTCTCGATTAAAACTTACTGCTTACTTATTTGCGTGAACATTTTACAGCTAATCTAATCCGCCGTTGCGTGTTATGTGAGAGCGACTGTTCGTAGTGACATAAACACACAGGTGACATTCTTTTACAGGTCACCTCCCGAGTTGTGTGACTAGAAAGAGAAATCTGCTGAGAGAGGAACTCTAGGTAAAACTACTGGACATTCACAACAAATAAAGAATGGAAAGTGAACAATTTCCAGAAATCTCATGAGATTTCTTTTCATTAAAAAATGTGAAATTTTAAAAACATTGCAGAAACTGCATTTTAAACATCTAAATAGTAGTAAGTTGTGCATCTACAATCTATGACAGAAATCAAATGTTTCTGTTCCCGTTATTCTGATGTAGTCATAATTATGACATCCATCCGTTCATCCATGGAGCTGTGTGTGAAGGCAGGGGACACACTGGACCGTTTGTTGGTTCATCGCAGGAAAAAACGCACAGATACAAAGTTACATAAATGCTCTTTGCAATTTAGAGTCAAATGCATGTTTTTTTTAACTGGAGGAGGAAACCAGACAAGAGACAGGGAGAACTTGCAAACTCAGAAAATCCCCTAAACCCGACCTGACTTCGATCTGGGTATTTGCTAACCAATACCTCACAATGCAACCTATGTTATTTCTGAAATTAATCCAGATATATTACTGTAATCTTGACAAAAAATAAATAAATGCAAGCTCACAATTCTTGCAGACATTTTTAATTTGTGCTCATTATTGTTATTGTGGGGTTTTTTTCTGGACGAACTGTACAACCAGGACTTTTATTTTCAGAATAGCAGCTTGTCCAAGTTGGTGTTGCATCACATTTTTCTAATTGTGGTGTTAAAATCGTTATTTGGACAACAACAAAATGCTTCATTCTTGATCTGTGAAGTGTCGGTTTTTAATGTGTGAATCCAAACTTGATTAAAATCTGTAAGCTTGTGCAGACGAGGTGAGGAAAGAGCTTGTGCACTCACACCTGGGAGCTGCCCAGTATACTGCCACAGTGTTACACTGTTGTCGCTGAACAGTTGGGACTTCGCTCTGTGCAGCAGCACTTTGATGGTTGCTGTTGAGGCTGAGCACAGTGTTGCTTCCCCACACAGCTTTCGTCAGTCAGTCAGTCCGGGGATTTGAACAGCCAGCTTCCAAGTCACGAGCCTCCGCCTCCTCTGCAGGCTGCCGCCACTGTCTTTTATGTCAGACGACCGGAGAAAGAGCTAAAACTCTTGACCCCTCCATTTCTGGGCGCCCACAAGTGCTTAAGCAGATAAAGATTATATTCATCACATAGACATTTCCGTATGGGGGTCAGAATAAGGCTTTTACATAAAAACAGAGAAAAAACAAAAATAACGGTTTTGTTTTCAGGCCTGAGTAACGCTGACATGAGTTCTGCAGGGTTTACTAACCTTCACTGACTGGACGTTTTAAGTGGGCTTAGCCTGGATTTTACGGCGAGATATTTAACAACGGTTGGTGGTTTAACTGGAAACTTAAACATTACATGATTATTCCATGGAAGAAAAAAAAAAACTGCACCTCTAAAAAAAAAAAAAAAAAAAAGCCTACGTTTTCTTAAGTGAAAGAAGGTGTTTGAGTTCTCGATATCCAGTTCAGAAATACATTACAAGGTCAACACCATGCGCCGCTTCAGTCCACCCCACCGGTGTCCGACTGAATCACACCATGTGAATATCTGAGCTCGCAATCTACCACCTACCTCCTGAGTATGCACGCAGTTTTGCTGTGGAATGATTTTTATACATCTGCAACCTATAAAAATACCCACATATTATATTGTCGCAGTCGTCTTGTCAGTCTTTTTTTTTTTTCCCCCCCTTGTTGTTACATTCCAGCACGTCTGGATTCTTCGCCACGTGAAGTTCAGGGTGGCATGCAAACAGGAATGAATATTAATGACCAGAACCATGAGATCAATGTGAACCATCACACTCCAAACACAGACACTCATTC
The DNA here is from genome assembly GCF_963383615.2 of Lipophrys pholis. Classification (NCBI taxonomy): domain Eukaryota; kingdom Metazoa; phylum Chordata; class Actinopteri; order Blenniiformes; family Blenniidae; genus Lipophrys; species Lipophrys pholis. The sequence goes on along the minus strand of NC_137636.1, from coordinate 11,561,145 downwards.
TATTGTTTCTCTTTTCCTTCTTAGAGTTCGAAAGAAAAACTGAAAAGGCGAGGCAATCATGAAATGTGAACATCTGCGTCGACATGTGTTACATGCATGTGCTGCGTTGAAGGTCAGTGCCTCGTACTTCTACTGTGCAATATTTGGCTGGTCATAAAGAGGCTACCATTTGCAGGGTTGCCGTGCATGCAAAATTTCAGGTCACTACCACTGGGAACCAATAACGCCTTTGGCTAAGCAACAAGATGCAAATACATCTATTCAAATTCGCACCACTCCATACACATTTGAGCTTACACAAATACTCACACACAGTCTCATCCCATTGCACCGGGCTGCAGAATTGAAATACAATGCATTAATTTCAGTCATGAGTAAGTCACAGTCCTGGAGCGATACTTGATCTGAGGCAAGTCTGGATCCATATTTCTGTGTTCGCTTTTCTTCTTTGCCAAGAGAGGAGGCATATCTATCGTATTCTGGATCATTTAAATCCAAAGTAGAGTGCTTACCCTCCCGATTGTCTGCTGTAGTTTGGCAGTCCAGTGGCGGGCCCAGATTGCCCGTCTCACCCCGGCAGTCATAAAGATAATGGCAGACAGGCAGCATCCTCCACTCCGGGCTGTTGAGCAGACGGAGGTTAGTCAGAGTTAGGAGATCAATGCACTTATATGTCACACCCAGAGCTCCACATTTCTCCCCCCAGGCACTAAAGACAAGGTTTACATAGGCACCGAGTGTTTAACTGGTAAAATATGGTTGTGGGGAGACGGATGACGCTGTACGCAGTAAAGGCAGATTAAAAAAAAAGAAAAGCTCAGTGACACACCAGCACATTCAGTTCAATTCCAGCCTGCTAAACCACTGGGGCAACCCAAATATCCTTCATCCTGACACTGTCCGTCACACTATACATAGAACGGCAAAATTAGCACAAATGCAGGGCTCACCATCAGTGTGAAGTATGGTGACAGTGGGGCAATTATTTACGAGCTGCATTACTTTCTGAAGACCTGAGCTCTGAGTCACCGACCGAGCCTGATAATTAATTCCTCACTCTACAGAAATATTATGAAGCTACAGTGCTGCTTGACAGATGTGCGGCGTGAAACGCATTTTGACTGATTTTATTACAAAACAAAATCACTTCTTTTTACACCTGAATCTTTATTTCAAAAGAAACTATACTTTGTTTGACCATTAATGGAAAATATAAGGGACAGGAGGTTTGCTAGTTTGATTTAACGATGTGTAATCAGAGAATTAGTTGTTTTTATGTCTCCGCTTTGTTTGTCCCAGAGCTCAACTTCCTGTAGATACAAAGGGGGGCGGGGGGGGATCTGACTGTACGAGATAACCTGCCATCAGCAGGCCTTCTATTTTTAACAGCAGGTACTAGTAACACATGACGTGGGGCTCTTGTTATCAATATTTATGGAACAAAGATTAAGACCGAGTCATGATACACACAGCGCCGACGGGATCCATCCTCGTTTAATAGTTGTCATTAAGGTGAGGGGGAGGAAAGTGCTCATAGACTCGAAGTTTTAGGCTGCCACTCTGCGTTTTAGTAATGATTCCTGAGACCAGACAGGGTCCAAATGTGATTAGTAGATGTAAACATGGCAGTGTGATGACTGCGGTGTTAAAATGGCTTCAACAATCCTTTTTAGTCATTCATTTTGTTAGGTTTGGGGGAGGCGGGGTTACTGGGCCGATTATTGGATCTGATCACATTCTAAAGACAGGTAGAAACTTAAAATGTAAAATTTGACGGAGAGTAGCACCAACAACTGACAAGCAACACTCGTCCCACTATCCCTACAACATATTAGCTTCTTTAATGTATTTCACTGGATCCTCTTTACATCAGAATTGAAATCAGTGTTGGACTTTCGTTTCAGACCCCCCCAAAAAAACCTGTAGCGGTGCACCTTTATCCCACAGTGGACACCCATTGGCCACACATTTTCAAAACATTCGCCCTGCCAAAATATGCTCCACTCAAACCCTTTAAAGTTCCACGAGCGAGCTCAAAAGAGGTGAAGTATCTTGGCAGACCACAGAGCAAAATGCCATCCAGTCATATGCAGCCCAGGGGATGAAGTGATTGATCTGTGACCTCGGACTCCGCCATAAGATAGTGTGGTGAAGAGTGCGGGGGAGGGCACGGATAGTGGAAAAGGGACGAGCGTGAGTCAGTAACAAAGTCTGCGAAAAGCTGTGGGAGCAGAGGAAGTGTTAACAACATCACAAGTAGGAGCAAGTCAAGTTACCACGTCAGGAGGCAAAAAGGCCTGAGAGGAGGATGATGGTATGAGCCTGAGAGGTGACGGGACACATACTCTACATCCTAATCATTTACTCATCTGAGCTGATTCGAAGAGGGATTGTTCATCCAGGTCGTGCTGTCCACGTCCGCCTGAAATGTATCACCGCTCTCTTTACATCGCTGCTTTTTTATCAGGAGGCTGTAATGAGTTGCCCTGGTGTGAAAAGCCCACAAAAGGACTGAGATCAAGGATAATAAGCTGTGTGTGACTCTCAAATCCAGCCCTTGTTGCCTACATGTTACATGAAAAATTCCATATTCCTCAGCAAGTAGTGTTCGTCATCTTAAAAATAATAAAATAAAAAATGCTTACTAATTTTATGTGCTTATGCCATCTTGTGTCTTCCAGGCAGAAATGTATTGGCATAAACTGTAAAGACTAGGTTGTTTTTTTTTTGTTGTTGTTGTTGTTGTTGTTGTTGTTGTTTTTGCCACTGCCTCTATGAAGCAGACTGACATAGTACATGCGTAGTCAGACCAGAATAAACTGTAACTGCCAAAAAAAAAAAAAAAAGACTGAAGTTTGGTACAATATTGGCAAGTCACACTGATTACAAAAAAAATAAGTATTTTCCAGTGAGTCATAAACATTGAATGTTCAAATCAGTGCCTATCACAAGTGCAGGAAAAGAGGGGGGAATGTTGTTGTGGTGTTGCCCCCACCACCACCACCACCACCCCCCCTCTCTTCCATGAATCCTCATAGAAGGCAGACTGCGTGCCAGAGTAGCAGCTCTGAATGGCATCGAGTTTCCTAAAACACTTTGATGAGCATGCTTATTTTTTTTTTCTTTTCTTTTCTTCCCCTCCTGTTTTGTGAGAGAAGTCCAATAGGCGTTTGTCAGATTGGTGCTATTGTCTCTTTGCAGACGCACGCCTACAGGTTTCAATAACGCGCCACCCTTGCTGCGTGATTTCCATAAACTATGACAAAAAAGTAATTTATACCACGAGAATGACACTTTTCTTACACGCACGCTAGAAAGTTTGGGATGCTGGCAAAGAGTCAGGCAAATATCACCTATTACTCATGTTACTTAGTACATTTGGGGCTTCACTTGCAAGCACAGCGCTTCGTCACTGCATAACAATCAGATGGCTGAGTGTTGGCAGTGCAACTGATGGAATTTTACTGAAAACAGATTTTCGCCTTTGAACTTCCAGATATTCCTGATCGAAAAGTCTCATCCCCGACTTTTAGACGCTGTGGTCGCTTTCTCCGGGTGTGAATACGCCTCTCGAGGACGTGGATTAACTTTTTGATTCGTGTTTTCATCTTCAACGAGAAAGAAAAAGAAATAAATAAAAAGAAATCATAATAATAACGCAGCACTTCACCAGCATTTGACAACGTGAGTATAAATGGTTGGTCCAGCGGGAAAAAAAGGGGGGGGGTTGAGGTGGAGGTGTGGGGGGGGAGTATTTTTCTTTTTCTTTTTGGGAGCAGCAACAAGTTCCTCAACAACTTGACAGGCAGACACAGTGGCGGTGGAATTGGGTATTTGTTTTGTAAAATCCGACCCGCTGCGCTTCGTCCGCGTTAGAATAATCTAAATGACCAGTTGTGCGTATGCGTAATAGGCCTATGGCCCGTCGCCAAAGAGGGAGTTAACAGTGTAAAAAAAAAAAAAAGAAAGAAAAGAAAAGAAAAACACACACACTGGCACGTGAATGTGGATATGTCTCCGAAGTTTTATGTCTGTGACATTGTTCCCCGTTGCGGATTTTAATGGTCCAAAGCAGTGAAGCAGCGATCAGCCACGAACTAGTGCCCCTATAAACTTGTACTGCCGTCGCTTATTTCAATCACGTAAGACCCCTAATGGCGTTGTCCGGGCGAGGGTGTTACGTATATCTGTACAAGCTTTTCTGACAAACCCGGGCTTGTTGATATTTGTCTTCACTGTAGAGCCACCAAGGTGTTGCCTGAGAGAGTTTAAGCACGCCGATATTGCAAAGGGTTATTAGATTCATAAGTCAGCGAAGTGGTGGGCGATCTACTGAGCACAGCAGAAGTTCTCATATGATGACTTCAAACAAGACACATTACCTACCAGCATCTGTTGGAGTGAGTGGATATTAAGACACTTCTATCTCCAGGACAGCGTAGGGGAAAATGGTAAGTAGGAATGGAAACACACAGCATTATAAAGGGATGATTACCAGTAAATAGTCGTGCTTGCTGTTTAGTCTGGCAACGCATTGCTGGAAGGGTTGGACTCAGTGGCTACTTGAGAAACTCAGTATCGAGCCCCATGTCTTGTGAGGCTGATGTTGAGAAAAGCTTGTGTGAAAAAGACTGTGTGGCATTTCTCTGCTCAGGATATGCCGGTACAGTGAGAGGGGTAAGGAAATGTTACATTGTGTCTGCGCGCAATGTGTGGATGTGATGTAGGCTGTACAGACTGTCTTGGAGAGCTGTGTTGCTGGCAGTGAGGGCTTTATATTTTATGCATGTATGTGTTCTTTCTGGAGTGCGGTGCCCGTGTGTTTTTTTTTTATTTCTTTTTTTTTTTTTTTTTTAAATACATATAAATAAAAAAAAAAACAAGCAACATGTGCCACTTCCCTGTGACACTTGTCATAAGCATGACATTAAGGAACAATGGGACTGAGCGTTCAAGCGTTGTCACTTGCAATTTGGCGTGAGAGTGTAGCCTTTTTTTTTTCTTTTTTTTTTTCCCCCTTTGTTTTTTTAAGGCGACCATACACTGGAGTGAACCGGCGTTTGTCATATAGGTGCTGTTATCCTGGAAGGAAATGTCCGACCAATATGTGATCAAATATTAACAGGACTGGTTTGGCAAGGGGTGGGAAAATACACGTGACAAGACGCGGGGAAGCAGCAGAGTGAGAGAAAAAAAAAAAGCAGTCTCTAAAGTGGGCACTCAAACAAAAGTATATAGATATTTTCTTGCCCCCTCATAGTTACCCTGGCTGTGTTATGCTTTCAGCACGTTGGACAGAGGCACCGGAGTCGTGCATGGACTAAAACGCCGAGTGGACGCCAACTCTCTTTCTCTCTTTTCCCAGCCCCCCTTTGCCAAACCTGGGATTGTTTTTTCAACTTTTGGTAAGCTTATTCTGAAGGAGCCTGTGGTCTGTAAACGGGAAATAAACGGGATTCTAAAGAGAGAGAGAGAGAAAACAGTTAGTTTAAAAAGAAAGAGAGAAAAAGAGGCAGAGAGAGAGAGAAAGGCGCTTGCCATTAGAGGAGCTTGTGCTTTAAAATGTGTTTTTTGTATAGCAGTGGTGAAAGTTAAAATGTTAGGGCGTCTGGTCTTTTGCACAGCACATTCACGGTACCTATAAGCCCCCCCACACTGCGTTAAACTTTGGGACATGCAAGTCTTGGTCGCGGAGATCTAACCACGCACATAGTGGTTGTCAGCCCTTGTAAAGGTAAGAGCACAATCCATTGTTTTCATGTCAATCTTCTTCTTTTTTTTTTTTTTTTTAAATTCTTGTCTTCACGGGCTTTTCTTCTGGCTTTTCCTCTATATGAACTTCGGGCTTTTTAACTACAGCATGCAGCCCTTTCGCTTTGGCACTGTGTGTTAATTGTGGACATCAGTGACCGAAATAACTCCGAGATGAAATCCGATCCAGGTGAACAAATACCTCGTTTAGACAAACCATCCTCGTATGCCTTTAAAATCCAAGTTATATTCAGACATTACCGGCGCCTGCACGTTCACATTGGCTTTAAGTCGTGTGAAACGTTGAGACCGGGACTCGTTTTCGTGCTTGTGGGATTTTTCTTTTTCTACAAAGAGAGTTCTTTTATTTTTCTTCTTCTTCTTCTTTTTCTAACGTTTTTGGAGTTTCCGAACACTGCCTGCTGCAACATAATTTGCGTAATCGTTGCGTTGTGCCTAATCATGCTTCCAATATGGGACTTAAGACGCTGCAGTGATCCTTCCAGCACGAGCACTGATGCTGGTGCATATCATCAAATTGTCAGGGAAAAAAACATCTATCTATCTATCTATCTATCTATCTATCTATCTATCTATCTATCTATCTATCTATCTATCTATCTATCTATCTATCTATCTATCTATCTATCTATCTATCTATCTATCTATCTATCTATCTATCTATCTATCTATCCTTTTTTTTCTTGTTTGGTCTGCTGCATTCATGTTTTGTCTTGATGTCAAACCCTCTGGATTTTGTTATCGACCAAAAATAGCCCTACTCTTTACCCCCCTTCCCACCCCCACCCTCCCTCCCTCCATCGCCCCCCCCTCCCGTCATCGCCATCAAATCACTTGTGTTTTTACTACGACCGCTCCACGGTTTCATTCATAAGGTGCTTTTCACTTCACCTGCTACCCTACCCCCTCTTTTGTCTGTACACGGCTCCGAGTCGACCTGTCAAGACTACGAGTGAATAATTAAAAAAAAAACAGGGGTGGTGGGGGGGGGGGGGGGGGGGTGGGGGGTGAATCAAGAAACGATTAATTAATTCTTGATTTGTTGGGAAATCGTGTAATTTGCCAAAAGCCGGGCTCTTTTTTTACACTGAACAAATTGTGATTTTATTCCTGTGTCATATTATAATAAAGATGGGCGTGGTCTGAGTCCATCCACTGACAGATGTTATGGCTGAATGAGCTGGGGAGAGATAAGATGGCTTGATTTTCAATTGTCCGGGAAGCATCCTTTCTTTTCTTTTTTTTTCATTCTTTCTTCGTGTTTTGCCATTTTTTTCCTCATTCTAATTGAAAGACGCGTGAAATCATGCATGCCTGTTTTTAGATTGAGGTGATCATCGCACCAAAACTGCTGGGATTTTATTTCTCTGCTCTCCTGAAGGACTTGTAGCCTCAAAATTCGTCTCGCACCGATGCAGAAGCGGTGGATATTGTCTATTTCCCCCTCTCTCTCGCCTTCTCTCTCGCTCTCTCTCTCTCACTCTCCATCCTTCACTCATCCACCATCACCCCCCCCCCCCCCCCTCATCCCCCCACCCCCCCCCCACCCTGCTTCTTCTTTTTTTCCTTTGGTCAAAGATTTAAGATTTCTGATCCAAGACGAAGCAATTGCATTGCAAAAACAACAGGAAGAGAAGAGAAAAGCCCCAACGCCCACTGGCTGTCCTGTTTTAATCAAGATTCCTCATGCATGCTGAATTTTCGTATAAATACTACAATATGAATGCGTCCAGTGAATTCCTAATTACATTTGAATTATGGGACTTTTCAGGCAGCGTTTTCGGTCATTTCAACGCAGCAATCTAATGTGTGTAGATCGGTTTCGGCGTAATATAACCTATAACTTCTCATTTCATGAGACACCGAAACCAAAATAGATCATCTTACTTATTATAGGCTGCCCGACAATCATAAAAACGCTTCTTTAATGAAGACTGCGTCGCCAATATAATAACCACGTTTCAATCTGCAATACCGATGAACTATTGATTGCAGGAATTATGACAGATTGGGGATTTATCCAACGAACCGATGAAGGTTTTTTAAGACCTAGAAATTTGCCTTTAAAGAAAATCGTTTGCATTTTATTCATAGATGCTGTGGGTGGGGTTCGAGCTTTTTTTTATTTTTATTTTTTATTGCACCATCTTTTGCCGGATGTACTTGTTTGCAAATTTAATATTTAACCTTGCAGAATGTCTTTTTTTTTCTGGCCATGTAGCAGTATTTTTTATTTTATTTTTTATTTTCTACTGAGACGTGGGATTATGGTGTGGGCGTGGGCGTGTTGGGTGGAGGAGGAGGGATGAGCGGAGGCGGGTTAGGAGGGGTTGTGGGGTGGCACGACACACTTTGTATGTATGAAGGTTTTTTTATAGCACTTTTCTGCAATGTACGTCAGCGGATCAGTCCATAAATGGGGCTGCGTGCGCTTGTGTGCGGGCGTGCGCCTGCGTGCGCGCGCGCCTTGTGTGCGTGCGTCTCCGCGTGTGTTATCTTTACCGAGAATCTCCCCTCTCTCTCTCTCTCTCTCTCTCTCTCTCTCTCTCTCTCTCTCTCTCTCCCTCTCCCTCTCTCCCTCTGCACTCTCAGCTCTGCAGAGTTGAGGTGGGCGTCAATAACAAACCTGATGGTAGGTTTTCATTGCAAAAATCAGTTGAATTTCTTTCGATAGGCCTGTTAATTTTAACGAAATAATACGTGCAATATGCAGAAATAAACATAGCATTAATAATCTCGTGCAGCTAATGGTTTTTTTCCCCTCTCATTTGGTAAATGTTGGCCTTTGTGTGTCGATTTTTTTTTTTTTCACTCGTTGCGATCAATTCAGGAAGCGAAAGGGATTTGGCGAAATCTGGTTTTATATTAATGACGCTCAATTTTCTTTTTATAGAAACACTGGGTATTTCTTCTAAAATACATTCCCGATTCCGGATTGTGCCGAGCTATACGCTGCCCAAACGTTTTCATTCATGAAATGACAATAACTTGCCTATCGTCCAAGCTGAATTTAAATCATAAAACGGGGCTTATTGATTATTTGGGGGTAAATAGATGGCGGAAATCTCCGCTCACGGCTCGTCGGACGTCACGATATATTTAGAGCGAAAATTAATCATCTTAATCATTATGGAAATGTAGGCTACATCGCACCGCCACCATCGCAGCAATTGCTTTAGTCACCACACCATCATCTTCATCACCAACACCTTCATCCAATTAACAGGCTTGTTTAAACAAGTTCTGGCAGGAGGCGAAGCCTTGAACCTTTTCCCAAACCTTTAATTATCAGTTCTTCGAAATCCAGAGTTGTTTTTTTTTTCATCGATCAAGCCAACGATCAGTTATTAATCTACCGTGGAGATGTATTTATTGTTACTGTGAAGATATTTTATATGTCGGACCACTGCGGGACAACGAGGTTTCACGATGCTGTGTGTGTGTGAGTGTGTGTGTGCGCGCGCGGAACTGTTCGATCATTCCAGCAAAGCATTCAAGTGTGTCTCTCAGCATGTGAACATGCAGCACATCACTGGATTCAAGCAACTCCCTCAAACAATAAAACATGTATTTGTGTTGCCTGGGTGATGTAAACTCGCAATATGTCAATAAGCTTGGATAAAGTCATGAGCGGAATTAAAATAGTGTCATTTTTGTCTTTAATTGGGGAGTTAAAGAGCTTCTCGAGCTGCTTTTGGTGCTGGGATAGCAAATCAAACACCCTGCTTCTTGAGCAATGGTGTTAGTTAAGGTTGAAGCCTTAAAACTTTAAATTCAGATGGATTCCAATGTTTCCACGTGAAATTGTGGCATGATATGTGTTTTTTCATTTCACATTGAACCATGCTGGAGCTAATAAAAGAGACAGACAGAGGCAGTCACTATAGAAATAAGGCATCAGCTGTACCAGGGTGTGGAGGGAGGAGTGTATATATGAGGCTTAGAGGACTAGTGTGCTGTGTCTGCCTGATGATTACATTAAAGGTTATTGTCATCACAGGAGGGATGACATTAGCTCCTCACTCCAACATCTGATTAAAAGTGGCCTGTGCTCAGTTTACGGTGTTTACCAATTTTAGACTTTTCTCAACTGTTCTGGAGCTCATCCTTCGACCCGCTTTGACGTCATCCAAACCTCATAACAAAATGTTTTCTCAGCTGACGTGTTTGCTCCTCGAGGAGGAATGCAATTTCACTTTGATCAAAATACCCTCTTCGCCTTCCTTTATCCCCTGTGAAAATGACATTTCACAAAATGTCATTTCGTCCGTGCTACATGGTTCTTCTCCCGCACAAGGAGGCATAATTCTACTTGTTAAGCGAAGCTTCTCGGCAGTGCGGACCTGTCAGCGTCGTGCTGCATTTGGCAAGAGAAGCCTTGAAAGGTTATACAAGTGTGTCGTGTTGTCAGCTCCCGTGGTTGTTTTCTTCTTACTGCTGCACAAAACAGCAAAAAAGATGTTGGTGAGCGGGGAGGGAAAATGTGAGGAGAGAGCTATCCATCCGATACTGCACATCACATGTGTTCAGCCATGAATGTGATCTTTAAAACCTGAAGAAATTTGCGACGTGACATGCAAAGACAAGGGGACTGCATCCCAACACCTCGGATAGTTTGAAGTCATTGTCCCTGCCGCCGAAATCTTAAACCTTTAGAAATCTAACACCCCAGTCTCAGTGAAATAGTGGTTTAGCAGTTTTCACAATGACTCCTGGTCGTCTTTTAACAGGCCACTGCTGTCCTTCTGTTTGATGCTCAACTGGATGACTCAAAAGGATTCTAACACTTCTCACAGCTCTACCCCCCCCCCCCCCCCCCCCCCCCTCCGCCCCCTTTTTTTGTTTCCCACAGTTATTATAAATTATATTCGTCTCATTCAGAAATTCAGCCTTTACTGACTCGGACACATGCAAACCAAAGGACTTCTCTTGATACACCACCTTCAGATGTGCTGTATCTGCAGAAATGAGAGGGACCATGTTGTTGTTTTTGCTCTTCTAATGAGATGCCAAGTGATTTATTTATGAATTACTTGTTTGGAACAGCCCCCTTGTGCAGTGTGCATTTTTTTAATCCTCTTTGGAGTCATGTCGCTCAGTGATTGCTGATGCAAGTCTTTGTCATCCAGAGTTTGCCCTCACCTCCTGCGAGCCTTCAGGGAGGGCTATATCTATCTTGGCATGTCCCTGGGTGTGTTGGAGGTGGGAGTGACTCATTAAGCAGGTGTGAGCATCCACTCCTATACTGCTACATGCCAAACAAGAGCTCTCCAGCTCATAAGCTCGTGCAGGGAAGAATCATGATGGCAATATAGCAAACACATCACAATCAATCTTTGCACTGGACCAGGGCCAAGTCACTAGGATAATGAGCTGCTATTTCTCCATTATGCTCACTCTTGTATTCATCAGAGGTGGAATTTCCAAACGTTCATCACCCTTTGAAAGGCTGTGCCTCCACTGACATCTTTATTTGAATTCTACATTACAGAGGGAATGAATTGTTCCCAGTTTGTTCCTGATGAGGGGAAACAGAGTATCGAGAAGCAAAGCGGCATTATTGTCTGCGGATGCTCTGTGTGTATAATTTAAACAGGTTTGTTTAGCTGACATTTGATAATAATAACCTGTGAAAGCTGGTTACTACACTGCAGAGCACTTGCAGGGGAGTCATCCATCTGTTGTGGAGATGGCTCACTTTAAAAAGAGAATTGTTTCAGTAAGTTCACTTTTTCTTTTTTTTTTTTGTCAGCCTCCATTAACTGTCAGCATCTAAATTCAAAAAGATTGTGACATAGGAAACAGGCTTTTGGTCATATAAAATAGATTAAATGATGGGATAGCGCAGACAAATACGTAGGACTCCTTCACTTGAGCTTTTTTTTTTTTTTTTTTTCTTTCTTTAAATGTGACTCACCTCTCTATCTGCAGACCTGCAACAAGAAATGATTATTTATAATTCTCCGTCTAATTTTACACAAATAGGCCACGGTGTGTATCACGACTTGGTGTAGACGCGCTGTTATGCAAAGCCCTTCAAAAATATGCCAGTTATTTAAGCTGTGTGGAAAAAGAAAAAGAAAAAAGAAATACGGAAGAGGAGAGGCTTCACGTCACTTGTGCTTTGTATATTGCTACACATTATGGTGTGGATGCAGGCTGCACGGTATGCGGACAAACAAACAAAACAAAAAATACAAATTAAAAAGCCACTTAATGCTCACTGAAAGCGCATTAATAGTTCCGCCTTCGGGGCTGTTTAAACAGGAGTTTGGTGGCGACCAGTCAGCCAGCGGCAGGTCACATGTTGCAGCGTCATTGTGTAGTAAAGTTACTGTAGTTGCAAAGAGGCTCCTCATTTCAGCTCCAGAGGTCTCTCTCATCCCGTGGTGGTGCTGCTGCAGCGGCGGCTTTTCAACATGCGACAACTTCAGTTCCAGACGATCTGCAAAGGAGCCGCGCAGCCATGGGAGTGCATTACCTCAGCCATGCAATTTCCACCATCAATAATTTAATCTATTTGCTCCAAAGCTGAAGCGATATCCTGAAGCTGGTCGGGAGAGAGTACGAGAGAAGGAAAATATCGCTTAAAGTAAAATTACTGAGGGAAGTTGTTCCTAAACATCCCAGATGACACTGCTGTCCTGTTGAATGGTCTGTTTTACGACTGGGCAGTGAAAGGTATGTCTGCTTGTTCTCACAGAACTTCTCTTTTTAAAAAAAAAAAAAACCCACTTTCGCCTTTGCTTGATGCTGCTTAAGGGAAAGACAGCTGGTGTGTGTGTATGTGTGTGTAAATGCGCGCGCGTGTGCGTGGGGAGGGGGGGGGGGGGGGGGGGGATGAGGAGCTGAATTGTGGGGGGGGGGGGGGGGGGGTTAAAAGTAGCTCGATCAGACGTCGGCGCAGCCCGAGAGGGGATATGTGTAACCTTATCCGCTTGTTCATTAATAAAAAAACGGAGTTATTATGTTGATTGGGTTTCCAGTGGAGAGCACCAGCTCAGCAGATGTAATCTCGAGTTAGAAAAAAAAAAAGAAGAAAGAAAGAAAGAAAAGAAAACACTGTTGTTTCATTATTGGAGCAGCATTGTGGTCATTAGCAGCTTTTCTTTCCTCCCGAGTAACAAAGTGGAAACAATCCAGCGTGCGTCTGTATGAAATCACCCGCGTTTGGACATTTTTACGACAACTTTACGCGCATAAACAGCGCCAATAAACTATTTTCTTCGGGGTGTTCGTCTGTATTTGATAATCCAACCACAGACCATCCACCGTTGTGTACAAATGAACAAAAAACACAACTCCAGACAGTTTTGGGTCCTGTTGTTTTGCAGAGGGAAAACTTTGATGAACTCATTAAGACTTTATGGGAAACCCGAGACCTGAACGGCCAGCTTTGGCGGCCAACATACACTATTGCGTATACTCTTTGGGGTTTGCATACTCGTGTCGATGAACCTCTGAGAATAAACACGGATTAATCCAAAATCCGCTTTATAGAGAGGTGGAAAACTGGCTCGTTTGTGACAGCTACTTGTGAAGGGATCTACTTCAACAATTATTCGGCATAGCGGCATGCGCAAGGGCCGAGTGACTGGATGATGATTTAATGATGAATTAATGATGTAGTTTCTAAAAAATGAAAATTAGGGACACGTTTTTTGTTTGGAATCGTGACTCAGTGGCGCACAAGTGAACTTCATGGCTTATAGCTGCAATTACGCGCAACATATTTGGCTGTGCGCCCTGGAAAAATACTATCTATCTATCTATCTATCTATCTATCTATCTGTCTGTCTGTCTGTCTGTCTGTCTGTCTGTCTGTCTGTCTGTCTGTCTGTCTGTCTGTCTGTCTGTCTGTCTGTCTGTCTGTCTGTCTGTCTGTCTGTCTGTCTGTCTGTGGAAGGGAAGAAGAGAAGGAGCTTTCTATTTCACGGTCTCATGCGCCATCTAGTGTTCAAAGTTGCGAACTTCGCAGCTCTGTCATTTCAGTGGCTTGTGTCAGTGCCGGTGATTCATGAGATAAAACAAACAGTGCATTCAACCTCCTATTTAGAGTTTTTTTTTTTTTTTATAAGATATTTTCACATTTTTGGATGGGCACGGAGTAATTCATTCATGATTTGCTATATCACTGGTTCTTGGTTCTCTTCAGTTGTCCACTGCTGCACACTGAGTGTTGGAGGGAGGCAGCAGCTCATTTGGATAACATAAATCACTCAGCAGGTATTTGAATGCAGGGCTTTCTGTGGCAGTGGCTGGGGTTGGCCTGGAGGCCAGACATAATCCGTAGTGATGATCATCCATTACTAAACGTGCTCTGAAGCTGTCTCAGATTAAAAACAGATCTCAGGGAAGCAAGCTTCCACATGTGTCTGCCATTACAAGCACCAACTCAATTAAGTCCAAATTCCTGTGTTAACTGTAGCTTTGTGGTACACAAGGGGTCTTGGGATAAACATTTACAAATTATTTGCGGTTCTCCTTTTTGTTCCAATTTGTACATTTGGCTTTGTGTGCTTTATATGCCGAATGTGACGAAACATGTTGCCAGGTAAATAGCTCAGGCCCACACGGTTCTGGAGGAATTGAACAAAGACGGGTGCCCACAAGGGAGCAGTGGTAGAGGCAGAGAACAAATCTTGCTATAGGTCACACATTTCTATTCAAATGTCTCGAGCACATGTTCATTTCTCCTGTTCGTGGCTCCTTTCCCTCTGTAATGGCTTATAAGATATCATGCATGCTGTTACGAAAAGATGAAGCCATAAAGTGTGTTGACATGTGCAGGGAGGCTGGGGAGCATTACTGAATGTGTAATAATACTAGCCATGCTAGTCCTTTCATGCTTTAGAGAAACTTTTCAGCGTCTGTCAAAGCAGGCATTTATCACTTTAATCCCCACCTGGAACAAAGAATAAATGCGAGGGTAAGTTACATATCCCTGCCATACAGCCGTGCTCTCAAAGCAGATGAACAGGTGGTCATCTAGAGACGTCCAAGCCAAACAGTTGACAGAGTCCACAGACTCACCTGCTCCTATTGTTTGGGGTGTTTCATGCCCTAGGTGTGTTTGAGCAGCAGTTATTGCGGGCTTTGTTTCCCTCTAGTTCATATTATTGGCTCAGTGCTTCAGCTGTTATGTTAGTGTTATGCTTATTTTACCATGCTTTACGTGAAACTTGTATTTATTTGATAGGATTTCATTAAATGATTAATTTCAAACAACAACAGAAGAAATCACCAGCATATTGTTAGAAAGGTCGTCTGCAGGCTCCTCCAAAAAAAACCCAGCAGTTTTATTCCTCTCTTACTTCATTATTCATGCTCATTATGTTAACACTCAAGCCACTTCTTTTATTAACTGTGAAATCCACATAAAATGTTCCTTTTGCTGGATGTATAAAACAGAAGCAAACCAAACATTTGTCACATTTAGCCTCCAGCAGATATAAGCCAGAGATTCTCCGCCAGTCCCATAGCAATTAAATGATTCATTGGCTTTATTGCGTTTTAACAGGATGTTGATTGAGAGCATAAGCCATATTGATTGTCCTGATGGAAACAGGAAATCACAGAGATAGAAATAAAATCATCTGTTGTTCCCGGTGTGAGGATACCCGGGGGAACGGCATGCAATTGCACAATGTTGAGTGGCATTACCCCCAGCAACCTCCTCCCCTCCATTCTCTCCCCGATGGAGACCTGGAAGAGACGTCATCTGTGGTTGTTATGCTGCGAAATGACGCTGGCACTCTCTCCACCCCCTGCTACTGCAATATTACCCCTGTGGTCTGTTACGGAAGATGCAGCACTCTTCGTCTGCACCATTTCCAGCATGAAGTTTGACGCCTAACAGTAATCAGCCCTCTTCCTTCATTTCCCTCATGTGGAAGTGGAACCATTTGAGCACGATGCTGATAATAATATCAGCCTAAATGCATCCTACACATAAAGCTGGTGACTGGCCTGAATCCCGTAAACCTCCATGATTTTATCTGCTGGGAAGCCTCACAGAAGAATTTCTGTTCTTGGAAGCAACACCCTAACACTGCTGGTGGGTTAAGAATCCTGGGTTGGAACAAATATTAGTAAATCATGACCAATATTTTATGACATATGGATGATTTTCTCTTTATGACTGGCTTTGTTAACATTGTTGTTTTAGTTGGTTAGAGGAAAAATACCCTCATCCCAGTGCAAACACATAGAAGCCCGCCCCTCCCCATGCCCTCCCTCTAACACACACACTCACACACACAGGAGGAGGACGTCACTGAGCTCGGGGAATGAGTGGCTCATTAAGAAGAAGGATGTGATATTCTGAATAGAGACTGTGAGACTCCCAGCACATCTATTTTTAGACGAGATATCACTATGGCAGTCACGGCGGTGTCGGTTAATTGCAGCCACAGCCCCAGATACCAATTAAGAATGAAACAAATGCTTTTATGGTGGGGCTTTGCTCCTCCCTACTGTAAAGGTCCTCGTGTCCATTCAGAGTGGAGGCAGGAGTGTGTTTGCTCGGTGTGTTTTCCTGTGTCAGGCTGGGACATGCGGAGTGCAGTCAAAGCCTCAGCCGGGCTATTTTTAAATGAGCCCCTGTGGAAAGCAAGATCTAGTTTTTTTTTGTCTTTTTTTATTTATTTATTTTTTTTGCATTATGGTTGTCTTCATATCTCAGGCTGTTGGATGTCCACCAGTTCATTGATTTGCTGTGAATCTTAGAGCTTCTCAGAGGTAAGAGTTGCGTATGTGCTCAGGAACTTTGGTCATTAAGGATGTGTGTGCAGTATTGCAGCTACACATGGCTCATTGCGGCTGTTTGTTAACCCTGGCAAGCGCTTGGCTTCTCTTTCGCTCTGATACTGTGCAGGCAGGATGACACATCCCTCTGTCATACACTTTCCTCATGACATCCTGTTAATTCATCCTGCAGTGCTCTCTCTCTCTCTCTTCCTCTCTTCTCCCTCTCCCTCTCTCCCTCTCTTTCCACCTGCCAAATTCAAACTGTGTCCCTTTCACAAACCCCTGGTTCCCATTCATAACTGAGATGCGCTGTGTAACCCAGATCAGATTTTGTTTTGTAATAATAGGGATAATGCTGCAACATCAGTATTTGTCAGAACTAACACAAACACAGCATTTCAGTCAATAAGTGCTGTCCATGCTGGAAGCTCCTAAAGTGTTGATACTCTTGTTAGTGTGACAGTGTCATGGATGATGTTACACGAGCTCAGAAAATGATGTCACAATGTCAATGGACAGCCACATTTTGTCATTTCTGTGTTAGTTCGGATTGTCCCTTCTTTCAGCTTATCAATATCAGAATCAGAAATCCGGGCAACTACTATAGATGCAATGTGAACGTCCACTGTGTCTTCTGTAAAGTATAGAGTCATAAGGGGGAGGCTTGAGCTTTCAAAACGGATAAGACAGTTACTCAGGCAGTGAGAGATGAATGACAGGTTTGGCCATTATAAAACTACACGTCTGCACACTCAGGAACAAACCGTGCAGTTTAACACACCGGTAGCATAAAAAAGCGCATGAATAATAACAAGCCTTGTAATGATGTTTTGACATCTATTTGTGTAATCTTATCTTTTGTAATAAGCAGCCTCTCTGATGCTCAGCACAGCTTTTGTACATTGCTGCCAACAAATAGAAATCTAAGCCAGACCTCACATAGGAACAGAATGATTACAGTTTGCAAACAATTTGAAAACACCGATGACACAGTGCCAGTATCACTTTAATAAAAACATGCTGTGATTATATCAAAGCTACTGGCTCTCTTTTTGGCTCGCAACACAAAGAGTGGAGGGTGCAAATAAGAGGAGAGGTTTAGATGGTGCATTTTGGATCAAGGATAAGCTAACTTTATAGAAAATGCTCTTTGATTAATGGTGTTGTCTCCTCTCTCTCTCTCCCTCCCTCCCTCCCTCCCTCCCTCTCTCTCTCTCTCCCTCCTTCCCCCTTGTTTTCTGTCTTTCTCTCCCTCTCCAGTTCCACCAGGTTAGAAGAGTGATGACCATCCTGTTCCTTACTATGGTTATTTCATACTTCAGTTGCATGAGAGCTGCGCCCCTGAGAGATGCCCCGGGCATGCGGGGCCATCGGACGGAAGGCTACTTGGGCGCTGCTGCGACGGCCGCACGAGGCCACGGGACTCCACAGAGTGGCGGCGGGCCGGGCCAGCGCGTGGAACTGCCCTCACTCACAGACACATTTGAGCAAGTGATAGAGGAGCTACTGGAAGTGGAAGGAGAGGCGGCACAGCTGGGACAGGGGGCTGATAAGAGCCAGGGAGGTGGGGGTCCGTCGTCTGTGGTCACCACAGAGACCAAGGATGTCGACCTGTACGACTCGCGGGTGATGATCAGCAACCAAGTGCCTTTGGAGCCGCCGTTGCTCTTTCTTCTGGAGGAATACAAAAACTATCTGGATGCCGCTAATATGTCCATGAGGGTGCGGCGACACTCCGATCCCTCACGGCGTGGAGAGCTCAGCGTGTGTGACAGTATTAGCCAGTGGGTGACAGCTGTGGATAAAAAGACGGCAATAGACATGTCTGGGCAGACAGTTACCGTCATGGAAAAGGTCCCTGTCCCCAATGGCCAACTGAAGCAATACTTTTATGAGACCAAATGCAACCCCATGGGGTACACAAAGGAGGGCTGCAGAGGAATAGACAAGCGGCATTATAATTCCCAATGCAGGACAACCCAGTCCTACGTGCGAGCGCTTACCATGGATAGCAAAAAGAAGATCGGCTGGCGGTTTATAAGGATAGACACTTCATGTGTATGCACATTGACCATTAAAAGAGGGAGATAGTGTATAAAATGTATAGATTTTATTGAAGAGTTTAAAAAAGAGAATAAAGAGAAAATATCTATTTGTATATATACATAACAGGGTAAATTATTCCGTCAAATGAAAATTTTATGGACTGCATGTAAAAAAAGATGAAGTTTATACAGTAAAAGTGATACTACAGTCTATTTATTGAACATATTCATGACCTTGTAAACAATTAAAAAAAATCTGATCAGTCATTTGCGCCCAGTTTAAATTACTATATCACATTTCTCAAGACATTGTGATTTGTTTACATTGCCAAGAAAACGAAGGGAAGAAAAAACTGGCAAGGAATGAGCGGACCGTTCCATCTTCAAAAGCTTGCATGCTGCTTCAATTGTGAATTGAGAAATTCTCCACTTACAAAAAAAGGATACGATGCTGACCAAAAAAACTACAAAAAAAAAACATTCAGTTTACAAACTCAGCAGAAAACAATCTTCACTCGAGTAATTTATCTGTTTACTGTTCTAAACTTCTCAAGGTAATGTTGGAATTACATACTATGTCAAGGTGCTGTTGTCAAAGCTTTGCTGTTTATTTTTTTATCCCCACCAGAGGAAAAGATATATTTAAAAAAAATAATTATATATATATATATATATAATATATATATATATATATATATATATAGACATGTTTATGGGTTAATATTATTCATTTTGTATGTTGTGAAGTTGTTTGCAATATTAAACTGAAATATTTGAAGAAATAAAAATGACTATAGGCAACTGAAAAACAAAATCAATGTTGATAAAATTTCAATAGTGCATTCCAGCCAGGATAAACTTTATCACGCAGACGGGCAGGCAGGGAGGAAGGCAGGCACATCTGCACACATCTGCACGGCACAAACTGCCACATCTGTAAACATCAAAGTACGAGATGATGGTCACAAACAACAAACTGCTTCCTAAATACCGGCGGAGCCGGTTTTTAATGTTACAAGCTGCAAGAAGACAAGCACGTCGTAAGTAGCAGAGATGCCGATCTGTTGGGATCCTGCGGTGAGCGGAGGAACGCAGCGCTTGGTGTTCAACAGTTTGACGAGGGAAAAGTGGCAGAAACCACTTCCTACTAACCACCGGGCACATTATCCGAACACGCGTCTGTGTGCCTTGATACTTTGGTGTTTACACACAGGTGTCCAGACATCCACTCCAGCAGCACATGTTGCGTTTCACAATCACAAGAACATAGCATGAGGGGTAACGCGCCGACAAGTTCAAGTGTCGACGAGCACAAAATGCCCACGAAGCTCTCCTGGGTCTGATGGTGATGGATTCAGCCACTTACATTGAAAATCTACGGCCAAGTTTTTGCTTGGAGTTCCCCAACTTTAAGTCCTATACAAGAGAACAGTCAGTGAGGACTTTATGCAGCTGCACAGTCACTAAGATTAGAAGGAAAAGCCATTCTCTGTAACTGTTTTGGCATCTGGGTTAAGAGTCTGCTGCGGCTTTATATCAATATTCCCCCAGGCAGATCGTAACTCAGTCCATTACATGGTGAAAACCCTTGTTTGCCAAGTCTAGACGCCACAGTTTAAGGTCGTAGTTGAATAACAATAAAAATGTGTTCGACATTTTTAATCTCAATATCATAAAACATTTCAACGTTCACTCAGAAGAGGACATTCATCCAGGAATAGAAGGTACTAATCCATTTAAAAGCAGATACAAACTTTCAACTGAAGCTTCAAATTGCTCCTGTTTGTGACCACTGCAACATGAAGGTAAGTGCGACCTCTAAAGACAACCGGGTTCAACATTTCCTAAATGAAGAAAAAAATTTTATTCCCGAACAAAGAAGAGATGTTCCACTTTCGTCTACATTGTGCCTGGATCCTCCAGAAGGTCCTGATGAAGACACTGTGAGTTTTTTTGTTGTTGTACAAACTGCAGAATAAACAGGGGAGGCTCTGCTTTCAACAAAATACACCAAGCTTTCTTGTCATGGTAAACAAACATCATGGAAATAACTAATAAACACAAAAGACAATTTTGTTCCTCAAAAAACATTTACCTTCAGTTTGAGCCTTTATGTTTTAGTCAAATCAAGCACAAGCACACCCTTGGCTTAGAGGACAACGAATCAAATGGACTGGGATGCATTTTAGATAAGGTATTCTGATCTGCTCCATTTATAATGAATAGGAGCCGTGAGCTATTTTTGTTTGACAAAGGTTAAGTAATAGAAAAGTGCCATCAGCCAATCACAGGCTCACTACAGGAGCGGATAAAGAGACTCTGGAATCACCAGTTGTCTCTGAGCCAGGCTGAAGCAGCCCGTGTTTACAGAAAAGGCCAGCCAATATTGTCTCCCCTGATCATAAATCATGCATGGGAATAGATCTTACAATATAATGTGCTATAACTTGGAGCCAGGATTGTAACTAAATAAAGAAAACAAGAAAGAAACAGAAACAATGAGACTATTGTATTAAAGAAAAAGAACAAAGACTGCATTTCAGAAGTGTGTCTTGGCAATGTTACTGCAGGTATTTTTCATTTATTTATACACACACGATTGCATATATATGTGTTATTCCTCGGCTGTCAGGGAAGGCTGCGTTTCCTCACCGACAGGGGTGTGGTCAGAAGTGATTCATACTCCAAGTTTGAGGCCACAGACAGCAGTGCAGCAGCACATTTCTCTGCTCTTAGCATGTGCAGCCTCACACCAGGGGAGGGCGCTGCTGAGGCGCTTCTTCAGGCTGTGACCTTCCCACAGGACATCAGGTCACAATCCTCTCAGAAAGGTCAAGTTGATGTAGCTTTTCTTCAGGGGTATAAAAGGGATCTATTGGAGTTTTGGGGGGAAAGTGGGCAGCTTTTTTCTGAATGAAAACCTGCAGCAGGCAAAGTAACTGTCTCTAACACTAGATCCATATCTACTTTTTTAAACATAAGAATAAAACTGGACATTGTTAACTGCCATGAGCACTAACTTTATAGGAAGGAAACATAATTAAATCATTATACTGAAGCACAAGTGGGTTTATTTTCCTTGCATTTACTTCCACACAGGTGAATGAGAATGAAGCAGTTAAAAATGTATTTTAAAGCACAATCAGCGACAGTACAAAATGTTCCTCCTCAACATGGACCAGATATTCCACGTTTTCAAGTGTTTTCTTCCCAGGGAAGAGTTTGTTTCCCCATATCAAACTCAATAATGAATAAATAGAATAGTGAAAATAAAGCCACAAGTCTATTAAGGGTTATTATGTAGTGGGGGGAAAATGTATGTGGTTAAATAAATGTGAACTCGGGCAGAGTCAGAGTTGTTATGACACGTTCAGGTGCTCCTCCTTAAAATATAACATCTACCAAAATGCATCCAAAAAATTAAGAAGAGCCTCTAATTCGTTCACATAAACCTTCAGGAACTTCGGAATTATTTTTAAATGACCGACAAAAATTCAGTCAAAAGTAAAGTGAAACAACGCGAGATTCTGTAACATCAACCCATCCTCCCCCTTGGATGCTCCATTTTACACGGTGCACTTGAACGCGTCGTGACACTGGCAGCTAGCCTAGCCGGCTAACTTTGCTAATCTGATTTATCGTCTCAGTTAAGCGCACGTAACGTTAGCCAGGATTACTAAAATAGTTTTTTCCATATCTCGCCGTTTAACAACAATATCCACCATCAAATAACACACTGCTGCAAACATGGCAACGCTTGGGGAGCCTGTGCGGTTGGAAAGAGGTAAAGTTAATTAGCTCGCTAGCTGTAGGTTCGTATATTTGTAGTGATGTGAGACGTTAGCATAGTTAGCTCGCATTAGCTCAGTGCACTCGGTGATTTATTAGTGAATATCGAGAGTTAGATCGTGTTGCCCTGCACTGATGAGCGTCTGTAAATAGTAGAGCATAATAGTCGAGTTACGTTTAAGGGGCCATAGCTTTTTGAGCAGTATTAGTGTGTCATTCACTCGCTAGCTAACTGGCTAAAATGACAACAACACACAGCAAGTAACCAGGCAGGTTTGAAGAAATTATTTAAATAAAGATTTTACTGGTCGTACCGCTTCTTTCTGGTTCCTACGGAGGGGCTGTGTGTTGTTTTGTGCATGTTTCAATTCTTTGCTTGCGCTTCATCAAATCCTCAAATGCTAAGCAAACGTTCAATAACTTAGGCCGACCAGCAATAGACCTGCACACGAAGCAGAATCCTCACTGTAGTACATTCAGAGAAAATAACAAACATGTGGCCTCAGTAAAGTCTGAGTGGGATCAAAATCAGTTAAACATACAGTGGGACGACGTCCTGCTTTTTAATGGAGACATATCAAAATGCTTTGTTGGAGTAGCAGATGTTTGTTTTATGTTTGTCTCTGGTTTCCCAAGTCTGAGCCTGTTCCACAATGTTTTGCATGGATTCTCTCAACTTTAGTGTTATTTATCCTCTGAACAAGATGGTATGAAGATGCTTAGCTTCACAAACTAATCTAATTTGTCACTTCTGACCCCGGGAAAGGGGGCAGACAATAACTGCGACCAAATTGCACACGTCTTGGTTTTTCTATGCGATACAGAATTTTCCCATTTGCATTCATCTCGACTGCCCTAAAACTTTTTGGAGTCCCAGTGGGGAGGCCTGCCTCCCTTGAAAACCTCTGCAGTGCCCCATGAAGTTAATGAGGTGTTGGCACTGAACATTATCGAGTGGAAGGGGCAGTTTTTCCTCCTAAGGCTCATGAAAATGATCAAATTTGCTCTCTTGGTGTTGATATAGTCAATTGTTGTTTTTTTCTAGATATACAGTATTTATAAATTGAAAATAATGTATAAATCAATGTAATGTATTACATGTAAGATGTGTATTGGAGCTGTCACATAATTTCTTTCCATTTCTGCATAGGTACAGAGTGAGGACTTATATCAATATGCCCTGATGGCTTTGTTCATATTGTTGTTGACAGATATAAACCGTGCTATTGAACTGCTGGATAAGCTTCAGAGGACAGGGGAAGTGCCCCCCCAAAAGCTGCAGGCGCTGCAGAGGGTCTTACAGAGTGAATTCTGTAACGCTGTCCGAGAAGTGAGACACACTGATATTTCTGTATAGTTCATCTTGTGACGCTAAACTTCTGTTTGAAATAATTGTCTTGTGTTCACGTGTCCACAGGTTTATGAACATGTGTATGAAACAGTGGACATCAACAGCAGCCCTGAAGTCCGGGCCAACGCCACTGCCAAGGTAGACTCACTGATACGCGAGCATTAGTTTCAGAGCTTTACATAAACACTTCAAATATTACAGAAACGTAACGTTAACTCAACACTCGTCTCATTGTTTAGGCTACGGTTGCAGCTTTTGCAGCAAGTGAGGGGCACTCGCATCCACGTGTGGTGGAACTGCCCAAGACGGAAGAAGGCCTGGGCTTCAACATAATGGGCGGGAAGGAGCAAAACTCTCCGATTTACATCTCGCGAATCATCCCAGGAGGGATCGCCGACCGACACGGGGGCCTGAAAAGAGGCGACCAGCTCCTCTCCGTCAACGGGGTGGTACGTTTGGTCAACTTTTAAACACAGTCTCATCTGTGACTCACCTAACCTATATATAATCAACGAAGCATCAGTTCCTGGAAGCAGACGTTTGTAGTAGAGAAGAAGAAAAATATATTTTACTGACATATTTTAGTAGCGCAACAAAATTCTCATTCTATTGTATCCCCAAGCAGTAATCAGTCAATCTTTATTTGTGTAACGCACACACATGAACTAATTGAGGAGAGTAAGAGAAACACTATAGGGTGAGGTTTATAAAGGGCAGAAAATGGAGAATAAAGACAAGGATAGTAGAATAAGAGTGAATCCAATGAAAACATGGATAAGAGATTAATACAATAAGTGAGTTAAGGGGCATAGCAGTAACAAAATGCCTCACTGTGGGCTGTTGTTTAAGGGCTACCTAAAGTTCACTACCTGAAGTGACAAAATTCTAAAGTTTTCAAATTTCAATGTGCAATTTATCTTCATTTTCGGCTAACTGAAGAAACAAACATGGCATGTAGAAACATTTTGAGGAGACTTCCTGTAATTGTCCTTTTAAACACACAACATCCTAAATAACGGAATAGGATTCATCTTGACTGATGATCTCACTCAACTAGCCAGAAGCCAGAAAACCTCACGTAGAGATAGAAAAACAATGCTTATGGTTTCAGTTTTCTCTGACATCCAGCTGAAGCGGAAGAGTACCGGAGCTGGACTCAGTCTTCTGTGTTTTGGCTCATCGGTAAGAGTTAGCAGCCGCGGAGCACTAAGCAGTAGTCGTGAAGTTGTAGCACTACATGAAGCCGGCAGTCACCTTTTCATCAGCGCAGCCGAGGAGGAGAGCAGGGCGAGGCCGAGTGTGCAGAAGGTTGGACAAGGTTCAGAATAAAAATTGATTTACTGCGACTTTAAGTGCCTGGCGGGAGAGAGACATCAGATGATTTGACTCAAACGTGGCTTGACTAAGCCGTTCCAGATCCTGTTGTTGGTCTTGGCGATGTCTTCATCATAGCGGCCCGACAGGACTCATCAATCAGGCGAGACGAGGGGGCCGTGGGGTCTGCATCAGCAACAGGTGGAGTAATAACATCAAAAGCTGTTGCAGAGTCTGTACACCAGACGCAGAGATGCCGATGATTTGAAGCAGATTTCAAAATCCATCACGAACAACTTCCAAGAACTGCAGGCGGATCCGTGTCACGTTTCCCTGATCTGAACATCATTGGAAAATCTGTACTGAGATCCTAAATAAGATTTGCTCGCAAGACAGGCGGAAAAACTTCAGGACATGAGGTGAACTGTTTGGGAAAGTGTGTGAAGGGAAATAAATGGAAGAAAGACAAATAAAATCTTCTGTTCTGAATAGAAATATCTCTCACTATGTGGGTTAATAGGTGCAGAGTATGCCCAAAGGGGTTTTAATTTGTTTGTAAGTTAATTTCATGAAGAAGGGTTTAACACAGCTTAAAACTGTTTTTTGTTTTCGTTTAGTGCATCACCTATTCAGTGAAATAATATAATATTCTATATAATGAATCACTACTACACTAGTTTCTGAGGCTGAGGTTGCAACATGTGTACAGAGAGCTTTGTGAGCACTGATGCAGATTATTTATTTAATTTTTTAATTATTATATTTGACCTCGATTTATGCAGGTAATCTCATTGAGAAACCTGTTTTTCACTTCTAAGAGAAGCATGATAATACATGCAACACAAAAAACATTACATAAAGTGACACAGATGTCAAGGGGATGAGCAAGGTGTCAGTCTGGGGCAAGAGAAAGTAGCACTGTGATTTGAAAGGACAGATTTCAAAGCACAAAAACATCAACATCATCTACTAAAGCGTTTGCATTTACTGCACATCACATAGTTATTCTAATACTGAAAGTGTCTTACAGAGATGGATGAATGGGTATTATTGATGAAACCAGCATAGTTAAGTCCTGAATGGAGCGAGAACTGAGCGTGACAAACTGCTTGTTGTGTCAGGAGTCACCCAGCATTCATGGCGTGACCTCTGCTTCCTCAGCAAAGAGGTGGAAGTAGAACCAGAACTGTGCAACCGCTCATGTTAAACATGTTGCCTCCTAGGAGGATGGATTTGTCTGCAGAAATGCATTCAACATGTTTACTAGGCCTTACGGATTTGCACAATTGTTTTTCGTCAAAACCAGTGAATGTAAATGTATTTATTATTTATTTTTTTTATCTTTTTGGGGGGGGGGCTAAAATCAAACTCCACGGGGCGTCTTTAAGACTCCTACGCATGAACATTTGTCGGTAGTGACTGTTGCCTTCTATGCTTGGGTGGTTTTAAATTCCAACACCAGGAAAAAACAATCATCCTTTTGACTCTCCCTCGTAAAAATTTCCAAATTACAACCCGTTATACGGTAAGTTGAACCAGGCTGCCGAAGCTTATGTTGGAACGAAGTTCGCTCCAGCTACCTATAAAATCCTGAGGTCATTGTTTACTCCAAAGATTACTACATATCCTCTTGATCCCCGTGCTTTATGGTCGCCCGCGGCACAGTAAATTCTGTGTGGATCGATGTATAAAAACTGTACACTGAATTGTCTTTTTTCTGCCAAAACCTTACAGCGCATTTCTTTGTTTTGTCTTGTTTTTGTTTTTTTTCAGAGCGTTGAAGGTGAGCACCACGAGAAAGCCGTGGAGCTCCTCAAAGCAGCTCAGGGCACGGTGAAGCTGGTAGTAAGGTACACCCCCAAAGTCCTGGAGGAGATGGAGTCACGCTTTGAGAAAATGAGGTCGGCGAAGCGCCGGCAACAGAACAGCTATCCTCAGTAGGATTTTCCGGTGTTGATGCCCAGTTCCCATGTCTCTCTCTCCTCCTCTAGCCTTCTGGCCATCTGTTCTGGTCTCTTTTCTTATCTCCCTGCTCACAAAAAAAGAAATACACAAGTCTACTTTTTAGTTTCCGCCTCACATATTCTGCATGTTGTGCTTCAACTCTTTTCTGTAGCATTTTTTTTTTTTTTTTAATTAATCAAGGTTACTGTACTGGACACTTGGAACACGAGAATGATTGTGATTATCAAGCATGTGTCACCCTGTGTGCATTATTTTTTCAATTGACAATTTGAATGCAGTTTTGGGTACTTTTGAGATAACCGATACGACTCTCCACTGGACAGGTAGTGTTTCAGATGGTTTTATCACGGCCACTACCAAGTGCCTAAAGGGCAAACACAGGAACGTCTGTGCCGTGTTCATCACCCGTCTTTTTAAACGGTAATCGACGGTTTGTGGCAGGTATTAATACACACTTTGTAACCGCTACTCTAATCACATGTAAACTATGTAAAGCCCCTTTAATGGTGCAAACTCGGAAAGATGCAGTTTATTGCAGGAATGTTCATAGTGGAGAGGCTTCGGAGGAGTTGATGAGAGGTTTTGTTCGTTTGAGGGATAAGATAACTCCTGCAAGGTCCCTTCAAAACAAAAGTGGTGGATTGTATTTAAGGTTTTTCTTTTTTTTTCTTCTTTTCTCCGGGTTTACCCTCCCAAGTTCTCCAACCTCATATTGTGCTATAAAAAGCCCAGCAGCTACTGTAAGTGATGTAATGGGGTCTCAGCAACTTGTGAACTAAATTGCTGCCACAACAGAGATTTTTTTTTTTTTTAGCTTTCATCAAGACATTAAACCTTGAGGACTGTAAACTCTGCTTGTCAGACCGACCAGAGGAAATCTGTTTGTTTTCACTCACATCAGGAATGTGCTCGCTGTCACTTTTTTTTTTTTTTTTTTCCCTCCCCTTTTGTCAGGTTACTTAATTAGGAGGTGGTTATGTAACGTTAGTCTTTGATCTCTCAGAGAGAAAAAAAACCCTGGTTGTTGGTCTTGTTCGCATCACTGTGCGACTCTTGGTGATTTTAATTCAGACATTTATTCTACCAGCTGATCCGTTATCATCAGATTATCTTTGTATTTTCTAAAAAAAAAAAAAAAAAAAGCCAACTTGAACTTTTTTCACTCCTTTTATCTCCGAATTGTTCTGTTTATGGTTTCCACACACTCATTAGAGGTTTCGACAGTAATTGGGACATCGCGCTGTTGGCTTATTTACATTTTCTATCTGCTTTGAATTTTTTATTTATTTTTTTCTTAATATAGCTTCGTCTTAGAAACTACTCATTTCATTCGGTTAATCAGTTACAGATTCAATCAAAGATGAAACATAACAGGAGCTTTGTTGAGGTACACTGAAAATATTTACTGTATTAATATTTAAAATATATATATATATATATAGAACTTTCTACATTTCAATAATTTACAGCAATAATTTTCACACTTTTCTACAGATTTATTGCGCCACTCACATACTGTTCTAATCTGTTTTTAATCATGAAAGTCAACATCTTACTGGTTCTTTATATGTGATACACGGACTGCACATCACCTTCAAATAAGAAGTAATGAACATGTATTTACCGCAAAACTGTTGAGTTTGTTCTGATGTCTCTAAGCGGTTTCAGTAGTCTTCTGTATATGTAGACTCACATTCACATATGACACATTTTTGAGGATTTTCTTGTTTGCATGTTCATCTATCACATTAATATCTTTCTTGGCATAAGAAACTTTATGTTATACATTCATCTCAACCAGAGAAGCCTGTAGCACGTCTTCAGAGCCACCTTCAAGCGTCATTCATTGCATATTTACATTTGTATTGTGTTTCTTATAAACTAAAATAAGAGTATTTAAAGGACCAATTTGTAGGATATTAAGTTGTCACTTTACAATTGGCTGAAACTCGTTCTCTGTCGCTCGCTAGTCAATATTCCCAAGCTAGTAGTTTGTACCTTTTATTTATTTAGTAGTTATTATATTTATTTTAATGTGTTCTGTAGCGTTAAATACCAGCCTCAATCATTTGGATTAATTACACTTGACAAGGAGATGTGACCATTTGTTCTCTTCGATTAAATTGTTCACTATAATTCTCATATTTCCATGGTGGGATTGCTTATTCACAATCTGGTCCTACTGTGCAGAAGCTGAAGTCTCAGTAAAGATCGGGCTTTCCACTAGTTTCACCACCTCCATGTTTCGTCCTGACCACCTCACATCGGGCGTAAGGAGAGCGGATGACTCGTTCCGGTCGGCAGGCTCGCTGCTCTATGCCGCCAAGTCCTACACATTGATCCTTTAAAGACTTCTTGTCTGGTGAAATGAAAATGACTCTATTATCAGCAAAATGTCCAAAACAAATGTATGTTAATTTATTTATTCACACGTTCGCTTTCACTGTAGATGTGTTTGGCATAATGTCAGCTCGGCTGGAGCTCGGTAAGCCATATTGTTGTCCAGTCTCAGGATCCACTCGCAGCATAACTGAGACAGGAAAGTAGTGGTGACAGATGAAATCGATTTAAATCTAGAAATCAGGCAGACGTCGGGTGGGTCGTCCACTTGTTTGGGCGGATCTGCTTTGACGAACGTACTCGAGCATCTGTACAGGTTTTTTGGGGAATCAAGGCTTCTGAAAATGGGTCACAGAGTTTCTGTTTTCCTCCGCAGCTGCGTTTGTGACTGAGTTTTTCCACAGAAGCTATTTTTATTTGCTGTTTTTGTTGCTTCACGTGCACGCGCTTCTTCACAAAGGTTCAACGGCGACGCCATCAGTTGCTCCAGCAAACTGTTAATAGATCATTCAAAAATTATTAGGGTTTGTCATATCTTAGCGGGAGTTGGAATCCGAGATGCAGTCGTGTGCTGCCATTGATTTAGACCGTTTGTTCTTTAAAAGCAAATCCTCTCAATTGCATCACCAAGTGCTGTCAGGAGTATAAATTCAGATCTGCAATGATGGATGTCAAGTCACTTTCCCATGGACTTATCAGTCTTGAATGTCCGGTGTACCTGCCTTTGAGTCAGTGGAAGCTTTTTACATGACGCTTTAAATGTCGCGAGAGAAAATCTGATTCAAGCAGAGCACATTGCCTGATTGTATTTAGTGAATGTGCTCCCTGTGACGTATCGCCCATTACAAAAACGCTGAATTGTGGGACAAAAACGAAACGACGCAAACACAAGCAGTGCTGCAAAAAAGTGAATGCAAATCAATTATCTATGCAAGGTCGTGTAGAAACTTTGAAAACAATCCACATTGGTGCAGAGTGGCTTTGAATTGACTGCGGAATGTTCCTATAAATGACTATTTTGATGTAACGTTAACATTTTTGAAACCAGTGCGCTGACCCGACACTTTGATCCAACATTTACCAAGTTTGCTACTGTAACACTTTTCATACTGACCACCGTCAATGAACCGCAGTGAAAATCTACACACTAACCTTGCTGTCAAACTGAACCCTGTCAGGGTGTCGCGGAAGAAACGGGCGTCAACACTTTGTTTTATGGCTCCCTATTCAGCATTTAAACGCAGCCTTGAACAGACTGATGTAGCTGTGAGCAGAACTAAATGCTTATTAATGTATTTGTCCAAAGCAGGCTGATGATGAGAACGCTGTTTATCAATTAACCTTAAACCACATCTATACAGGTGTGAGGCTGACGAACGTGAATAATGTCATTAAAGCTAAAAAGTATTAGAATCAAATTTATTGTAGGTGTAACACAGTTTGAATTAAAATGATGAAATAGGCTTTATGTGTAGCAGGTATAAGAGTGCGAGATTAAGGATGTGAAAACCTCCCACCTGCATGATAGTATGCTAAAGTTGTTAGTTTAATATTTCTCCCCCATGCTACACTTGAAAATGCTACATAGAGAGATGTAAAGTGACATGTTGCCCAGCAGACTGTGTGGTTAGTAATAGACCAAGACATAGGTTACTACGATGAGGAAACGTTAGCAGAGGAGCTGGGATGTATATAAAAGTCTTAATATACTGTATAGTTTATCCCTTCATTGTGTTTTATCCAACATTAGCGATCTGGAATCTCACATGGCTATCTATCACTACTCGCACGCGCACATATACACACACACACACACACACACACACACGTGTTTCGTGAATCAGGAAAACCTACAATGAGACTTGGTGTTGATATTGCACAGTCACACTCTCCACTGAATGTCACCGACCATCGTCTGACTAAGTTGCAAACTCTTTGTGACGTAACGCTTCAACTTTCTACCCGTTTTCTTGTCTGTACAATGGAATGGTCAATAGAGTATTTTTTATAATGGTTTTTCTTTTGATATTTTTCTCAATTTTTATAAGTGATTTTCCTAAAAAAAAAAAAAAAAGAAACAATATCGGGAATGATTGGTACTTCCATTTTCACTGTGTACCAGGGCCATATCGGCTCGGCCCCTCTGAGAAGCTCTCCTCCATCGGCGGCATCTTGTCCGAGGTCCGAACCGATTTCTTTTCTTTCTAAGACCCAAGACCAAACTTGCAACATTTGTGGGAATTTTGATAATGTTTGGAAATGTATTAGTCGGTGCTTATTTAAGAATTAATGCCTGTAGAGACTGTGTTGTGTTATTTTGTGTTTTCCTATTTGTTATCTAATTTTACTGTGTTACATGATGTGGAATGTAAAATGTTGTGACGTAGAACATAATCCTAGTTAGATTTAAAGCTCAATAAACTGCTCACATTTATGACTTTTAAACGTCTTCTTGAACTTCTTTTACACAAAACTTGTTTTGTTTAGGTATTTGCAATGAGAGTGTAAAACGTTCTTTTTTTTTTTTTTTTTTTTCACTCACGTTCACAGCCGAGCCACAAACACAAGACGTGAAATGTGCCAAATCCAAACGCAACTACGTGAAACAGAACAAGAAGATCAAAACTCCACAGATATTCTCATGTGTCGTTTCATCTATAAAGCTATTTTCAAAAGGATTCCCTTGATCAGACATTTATTAATATAGATAATAAACCTTTGTGCTCTTTAGTTGTGAAGATCCTGACACTGCCGTGCCTTTTGCCGGCCTGTGTAGTTTATATAATCTCGCTATGCTTTCGTAGGTTTTACTCCTGTTTCCAATCACACAGTCCAGAAGCTGGGTGAGACTGTGGAGGAAACCGTTTAGTATGATAATGAACCAATAATGAACAAATAGTTGAAGCTTTGGGCCGATCATGAATGTTTCCACGACTGATAACGGTTTTGCTTTGGTCATCTGGTGAGGGGCTTACTTTGAAACTACAAATTTCTGTTTTGGGATCCTTTTTAAAAGAAATATATATATATATAATCTAATAAACATAATCAAAGGCTTTCAAAGCATCATAAGGCATTTAAAAATTAATGAGCTATATCTCATAGTTATTCAAAAGACTTTTTTTCAGAGCACGCATGAAAGAGTTAAGTTTAGTTTTTAAAACTCTAGTTATCTGCGGAGTGAATCAACTTATTTAATCCATCCAGCGATACACTTTTTAGGACTTTTGACAGTATGATGGCCAGTAATCATCCGGGCTGCCAACATTCCCAGCTTCAGGCTTAATGACTGGCACCAGCAGAACAGACAGTGTGGAGACTGGTAACGAGCCACGGATCATAAAAAGCTGTAAAACAGATAGCAAAGAGAGAAACTACTCTCCCACTGCCATATTTAAAGCATTTACCAGTAATATAAACCACTTGTGCAGTTAAAAGGTTAAACAAAAAAAAAAAAATTGAATATGATTATAAGTGCATCTCTTGCTGTTGAAAAAAGGTTTTGCGCCAAACATTTACGACGTGTCTGTTCTTATTTAACGCAGTCTCCACTCCTCAAAATAAGAGTCACGTCTGACACACACACGCACAAATACAGGCGTACACAATACAGAGCCGTACTTACTGTCGGGGGGGAAATGAAACAAAATGTTGTCAGGAGTGACCCGAGAGTGAACTCTCGCACTCATCTGTTCAAACAATTTTCGGACCAAATCTGACACACTCCCCTGCTGACGTCATTCGCAGCATCCACACCAGGATTACTTTCCAGCACGGTGCTCTGTCTCTCACCGTCTGGACTTCGTAATTGAAAGGCAGGGGAGGGATGGAAACTTTGATTAAAGCATCGTGGCACTTTTTAGATAACCGCTGCAGCACAGTTGTGCTATTTTAGCCGTCAAATAACAGCCGACAAATGGCACACGCACTTTGCAACAGGGAGGAGCAACTCTGGTTGTTTTTGAGGGTCACGTCGTTTCATCTTCGCCCCCAGAGAGCCTGCTTGTGTTTTCTAGAGGAGGACAGTCTCTCGGCCGCGACCGAGAACTTCTACCACAAAGGTGCACGGCCGTACGGTGGTGTAGTGGGTAGCACTTGTACCTCACAGTGAGACGAGACTCAGTTTGAGCTTCATTCGTTCTCACTGAATTTCCTCCGACAGTCCAACATCGAGGTTGATTAATGACTCCTAATAGCTGGTCAGTGTGAATGTGAGTGTGTGGGACCGGTCTTGACTGGTGACCCGTCTTTGACCGGTCAGCTTGAATTGGCTCGATTTCTGTAGAACAATGTAGAACATTGATGGATGTATGGAACTTTATGTGTGTTAAATTATCAGTATTTTTATTTCACCTTAAAATGCATCTACCAATACATTGATTACAGAGTACAGTTAATATTTTCCTCACCTGTGTGTATTGATTTTTGGGGATTGGTTTGCAGTGTCACTTCAACACGTCAGTAAGTTTCTATCGACTTGTTCTGCCTACCTGTGTTACCGAACCTGAAAAAATAACTAATAACTTGAGTGAACCTATACCGAGTATAAAAGGCAAGAGAAAGGAGGAAGCATGACGATGTTGATGATCACTCAAAGTTTGAACCAAAATAAAAAAAATTCCTTGAACCCGAGGCTGAGACTGATTCTAGTGGGTATATATATATATATAACTGAGGAACCCACTTTTCTCTGCTAATCAGTTCAGGTAAATAACTTCTGTTGTTCTTCTTCTTGAGCTGATATCTCTCTGGTGCTTTGAGGAAGGGTAATGGAGGGGGAGTCTGCTTTTAACGTCTGTGTTATAACATGGCAGAGTGCTTGTATCTGGAACATGGCAAAGTGGGTTGACGTGTTAAAGTTGCGTTTTTTAGCCTATAAACAAGGCTTATATAGTCTATTTACTGTTGATTTGATGTGCAACGTGACAAGGGTTTTTATAGATTTTCTTTTGTTTGTGTTATATTAACCACTTGTGATGATAAATCACTGTCGTGTTTTATTCTTTTTCGTTTTGTAATCGGAG
Organism: Lipophrys pholis; assembly: GCF_963383615.2. Classification (NCBI taxonomy): domain Eukaryota; kingdom Metazoa; phylum Chordata; class Actinopteri; order Blenniiformes; family Blenniidae; genus Lipophrys; species Lipophrys pholis. Next base: position 11,526,796 of record NC_137636.1, on the reverse strand, counting down.
TGAAAGCTGAACATGAGCGTAAGCATATTAGAGTTGACACTGCTCTACACATTGCCAAGGTGATTAAACCTGAAGACCACTCGATGACGACATCCCTTCCACCCACTCCAGCCGACTATGAGCGAGTAAGGAGGTCATCCTGGACAGCTCGTGAGATCAGACAGTCGAGTGATTTAGGGTCCACGATTAACCCCCAACGCATGATTTTGGACTGTGGGAGCAAATCGGAGAATGTGCAAGGAAAACATGCAAACTCGCAGGCTGGAACCCAGGACCTTCATGCTGTAGAGGAGTACTAACCTCTTTGTCAGCAAATTCATTTTTCTCCTTTCACTCGCCGGCCCATGAGCCTTTTATCGCAGAGTGTAGTAGAAGGAAAAGCACAGGTGTTACTAATAATACTGATGATGACTTCACTCCAGTAATTATTGTCAGGCTGGAGTAATTAGTGCACCTGTGTTGGTGTTTACGTCCCCCGATCCCTGGTAACGTGTCCTCAATGTGGGGGACTTCCACGAATAAATACTGTTTTTTTTAATGCTACACTACTTTTTTTTTTTTTTTTTAATCACAATTAGAAAGCCTTTCCTTTGCTTTTACATCCATTAATGCTGTAAGAGGAGCTCGCTGTCCGGATCTCAGTGGTGAACCGGGGCTGTTTGCCTGGAATCAAACGGCGCACATGACAGCGATTCATTAGAGCTGGTGGTTCACACTCCAGCTTGAGACCACAGCACAGCTGCTGGTTTCTCGCGGCGTCGACGCCGTCCACCGCAGACTCTCTCGTGTGCGGAGGCTTCACTTGGTCTACTCTGGCAAGCAAAATCAATCACACCCAGGAGCGAGCAACAGCAGCAGCAGGAGGACGCGAGCAAGAAGCAGGAGGCCAAACAGGAGGCCAAACAGGATCAGGAGCCAAAGCAGCAACAGACGAGGAGAGAGAGCGAGAGAGAGAGAGAGAGAGAGAGAGAGAGAGAGAGAGAGAGAGAGAGAGAGAGAGAGAGAGAGCGAGAGAGAGAGAGAGAGAGAGGTCGAAAGCAAATCCATAAAAAGATGGGGACTTTGTGTGATGATAACATGTTGTGATCCAGGGTTGTTCTACAGTAATAGTAACCAGAGAACTGGGTTAAGCAGCCTGAATTACATTTGGCCTTTTGGAACCCACATTTGTTATTTTGGCATAGTAGGAATCTAATTTTCTTAATAAAAAAAAAAGAAAAGAAAGAGCAGGCTAAATGTAAATAAATTAAAGAGTGAAATAAAAATAAATAAGTAAATAATTATAGCCAACAGGTACTCCACGTCTCATTTAAAGGTGTTTTCCATATGTATCCCTGAATGTCATACATGGAAATGAGCACATTCACTAACGTTTTCGGTGAAACCTTTTTCCATAGTTCACGATTTATCAATAAAGGCATTCCAGTGCAGTCAAAACAAAAAGAAATGTCTTCCATTCTGTTTCAGAGACCTGGCAGTGTCCTTGGTTTGTTCTGCATGTTTTTGGTGTCTTTCACAGTCCAAACTTGATCTGTATATTGAAACCTGACTAATTTAGTTCTGAGTGTGTGTGTGTGTGTGTGTGTGTGTGTGTGTGTGTGTGTGTGTGTGTGTGTGTGTGTGTGTGTGTGTGTGTGTGTGTGTGTGTGTGTGTGTGTGTGTGTGTGTGTGTGTGTGTGTGTGTGTGTGTGTGTGCATGTGATTTTGAAGATTGTCCGTCTCTCAGTGATGGCCTTGTGATAACATGATGAAGGTCACCTCATAGATGCTTCAGCTCCTCAGCAGATGGAAGAAGTGAAGTAAAGTATGTGAAATTGATGTTTTACTGTAATCCTCTTTCATTATTTTTTGTACAGCCGGCAAAATATTGTCTACTGGAGGGAGATCCCGATTATTTTGTGCTGTAGGCTCTTTATCATGTATTTATAGCCTAGATATGTTTTTCTTTTTTTTAAATGCCACTCTATGTGGTGTTCTTCATTATTTATGTGTATCTTGCAACTCTGATGGTCACGGGTTCACTGATGATAAATTCATCTCTACACTCATGCTAAAACTTGAAGACAGGTCACCTGAATATGTGATATACTCACCTAAAATAACTTCTGGCATAAATACTTTGTGTGGGTTGTACTTTTCAATTATTTATAGTTGTGTTAAAGGAGAAATATAATATACATCAAGATTTGGTCTATTTTTGTAGTTCTCATAATCGTATTCTTCTATAATCTACTGACTGTTATGTCTGGGTGTTTTTGCAGGTCTTCAAGTAAAAGACATGTGAAGAAAATATGATTAACATTTTTGAGTGTAGGTCTTGTTGTAATCACTTAGCGCCCTCTATTGGCAGGTGTCCCCGGACACTTCACATAATCCTGCTCTGGGTTTTCAGAGGATTACACAGTTTTAAAAGTGGATCATAATTCGATAATGAATTTATATTCATACCGTGTTTACAATAAGATGCCTTTAAGGGGAAGCAGTGAGACTGTGGTGTAATTGCAGGGCCATGTTTTATGTTTAAAGAATGGGGTGCTAACCATTTGTAATGGAGGTTTAAAATAAGTCAAAGTAAATGTATCTATACAGCGCCGTTCAGACACAAGGTAAATTACAGTGCTTTACAAGGAAATAGAAATACATCAATACAAGGAGATTAAGAACCTTAACCTCAAATGATTAAAAAAAACATTCAAATAAAGCAATTTAGAAAAACATAAAAAGGAGAATAAATAAAGTTAAAGCTTTATTAAAGATTTATTAAAGTATTATTGATTATATTTATAATGGTAATATAATTACCATTATAAAGGTAATGAAATAAGTTTAATCTACCATTTAATGAAAAGCTTGAGCAAATAATCGTGTTTTAAGGCCTGCTTTAAAAGAAGTGAGCATATCAGCAGTCCTCAAGTGTTCAAGAAGTTTCTTCCACAGGTGAGGAGCATAAGAACTGAAACCTGCTTCACCTTGTCGGCTTATGACCCTGGGAACCCTTAATAAACCTCCTCCTGAAGACCTCAGGGGTCTGGATGTTTCCTATTCTACTAGTAAATCTGAGATGTATTGAAGTCCGAGATGGTTCAGAGTTTTATAGATGAGAAGTAAAATGTTGACGTCAACCCTGTGACACACAGGCAGCCAGTGAAGTGATTTAAGTTCAGTTTTTTTTTTATTGAGATCTGTAAAGTCACCTTTACAACAATTCAGCCGACAGATTTTTTTTTTATGTATGAACGAGTGTCTCTGAATCTTGTTCAGTTAGAAGAAATCCTTTAATTCTTATATTTTCAGACGGAACTAAGCTGATGTTGTTATTGTCTCAATGTGGTTATTGAATTTCAGGTCTGAGTCCATAATTATACCAAGATTTCTGCCTTGATTTCTTGTCTTGAGCGACACGGAGTCAAGTAAAGCTCTGACCTTTAACCTGTCAACTTTTGGTCGAAAAACAATGACCACCGTTGTTTCTTGGATAAATTGTAAAAGGTTCCGACACGTTTACTGCCACCGTCCTCCAGAGCAGTAGATGCTGTTTCACTTCCTCCGGCCTCGATTTGATGCTACAGAAGAAGAAAGTTTACTTCCGCCCCGTTCCTGTGACGTAACTTCCTTTCTTTCCGTGCTAACCACGAAGTGAACACGCGCTCCTCAGTCTGCTTCATGTGAGTGTCTTTTTAATTAATAAATACAGTAGCGATCGCCAGGAAAACAACTGTACTAACAACACAAATCAATAAAATAGCATTATTGGCCGCATATAAATACCAATGATGTCAAGTTTTGGTGATTTAATAGCTTTAGACAGACGCTTTAGCGCAGGCTAAGCTAGCCGGTGGGAGCGCGAGCGAACAACACGCCGCCACTCTGGAGTCAAACTCTTTATTCTTCCTGCAATATCGTTATACATTACATTTCGTTTGGCTTTTTTGACCCCCAAATTATGCTGACTTATCCATATGACTATGTTTACTATAATCTTTCTGTTTTATCAGATTTTATGTCACAAATGACTTGACATTTACGACTGTGGGGCCAAATCACGTTTACTAGTTGATCATCTTCATTGTTTATTTTCTGATCAGACTTATAAGAGCGACAGATTAAAATTTTCCATTTAAGTGATTGTTAAACACGAGAGAGTAGATACAACGTACATAAATTATTAGTTTTAATTATGAAGCCGTGTTTTATTTGTGGGTTTCAGAATGCGTTACGTTGCTGCTTACCTGCTCGCTTCCCTGGGTGGCAATGACAACCCTGCGGCCAAGGACATCAAGAAGATCCTGGAGAGTGTTGGTATTGAGGCTGATGACACTCGTCTGGAGAAGGTAAAGAGAAGTTCACTCTTGTCCTGCCTCATTGCATTTATGGCACATGTATCCGGTCCTTCTGATTGCGTTGAGGAGCCCCTTCTTGGGATTTTTTTTTGTACAAGTTTGATAACGTCAACATTAGATTAAGGTATGCTGCGACAGGGAGATGTCCAAAACATGCAGGGCGGTGGCCATTGACACCCTAATCTACAGCGTTGCAACTCTTTCCTGTTCAATCCATTGTTAAAACTGTGAATATGTGTGGGATGAATAAAGTCTTCACAACTGGACACTACCTTTTGATATAAATATACATGATTTCATTCTCAGGTGATCTCTGAGCTCCAGGGCAAGAATGTGAACGATGTGATTGCCAGTGGTGAGTTTAATATTCCTTTGTTTGTTTCTTTGTTTCTCATGATGTTTGTGCCTGCATGTTGTGATTGATGATTTTTACAATTTTATTGCCGAAATTGGCAACTGAAATGAAGTTACTTAAATGTTAAGATGCTGAGCCTTATTTTCCAAAATAAACAAAGAGATTATATTTGCGTCCTAGATGTGTTGTAGTGACCATTTACCACCAAGGTAGTGTCACAAATACTGCATTTAGTTTTTTTAAACCTTCAAACTATTAATTGTCTGTTTTTGCTTTATAAGTGTGGAAGTATCATTTATGGACAATGTCAATTAATTTGAAAAAACTGATATCCTCAATGCACCATGACAAAGCTTGTGTTTTGGCTCAAATAGGATCATACTCAAATTGATTGATGCTGAATTTGAGGCGACTATTTCTAAAGCTTAGTAAATATGGTTATTTGGATGTTGACGTTTAAAGGTTTAGACTCCTTGGCCATCATTAAGTAAAGCCAATGCCTTCATTTCAACCTTCATACCATTATGAATATATTGTTCAGTAAGTAAATCTTCAGTGAACTTGACTTGGGGAACAAAGTGAATTTGATCCAAAGCTTTCTATCAAACTAAATTGCCTGGTCAGCTGTAATAGTTGCTCAGTGTTGGTGACCCGTCTTGTTTCTGACTGCCGAGTGTGAATGTTCCCACTTGAGCTTTAACTTCTGCCAAATGTCTCCTCAGGTTATGGTAAGCTGGCCAGCATGCCAGCAGGTGGTGCCGTAGCCGTTGCCAGCTCTGCAGCTGTCAGCTCAGGTGGAGCCGCAGCTCCTGCTGCAGGTGAGAATTGCAACTTAGCACCTTGTTCATTGGCATCAGGACCACTTGGCACATCATGTAAACCTCAGACTTTACCTCCAGGTTATATGATTTATGCTCAAGTGTTCATGCAGGATTTTTTCGAGAAGACCTGATGTGGCAGATGTTGTCGATGCAGAGCACAATAACTGCGACATTTCAAGAAAATGCCAGGATTACTAATCTCAGTGACAAGAATGCAGTTTCATATCACCGTGGCGGCACCAGAAAATAACCCCAGGTGTTTTTTGGTTTTTCAGCTGCTGCTGAGGAGAAGAAGGAGGAGAAGAAAGAAGAATCCGAGGAGTCTGATGACGACATGGGATTCGGCCTGTTCGACTAAACTGTTCCAAAAAACGAATAAAATTTGTTTAAAAAAAACATCAGTTTTCATATGTATTCCAAGTTTATTTTGTTACTTTAGTGAACATAGTTCGATATATGATTTTAATGAAGCAGGTTTGCATATTTGAAACAGTTGAGTTAATTCGAACAAAATAAAAAACAAAGTTTTAAACTTGCTTGAAATGTTGAGAGGAATAAATTAAAGCTGGAAAGGTGCAGGTCATGTATGGATAATATCTTCAGTATTTAGCCCGAAGTGTTACAAATTTGTTTAAAACTACAATTTGCTTTATTCACAACTTAAAATATTTGTTGTTCTTGGGCTGGAGTGGCAGCAGATTAAGAGGGTAATTACATCAGAAATCCACTCAAATAGTTTGGCATAAATCCATCTGCACATTTGGACTTTCAGATGAGTAAACCTGCATTGCGAAGTCTTAAAAGTGTCATCTGTTACTTAAGTTTATCACTCATGATTCTTTGTGAGTTCAGAGAAACATTTAAATCTGGGTGAATGGAAAAAAAAACGTGAATAAAGTTTAAGTCTATTTCACCCCAGACATATTGAGAGTGTAGCCACATTGGCTGAGTAGATGGGTGATTAGAGCCTTTTCATAAATATCTAAATAGTGTATTCATGGAGAAAAGTGTAATTCTCTTTCATACACTTGACAGTATGTAAAACAGTATTTCACAGTGAGCAGTGTTCCAACTATATTTGTAATCAAGTTTCTTCTCTAAACCAGTCTGAGTAAACTTTTTGATGCTTTAATAAGTCAATTGAATTTTTGAAAGACATCATAGCCCGTGTATAAATATATAATTCAGCTTTTGTTCGGACACAAGTCCTGATAAGATCAAAGGTCTTTTTTTAAGGCCTGGTGAATACAGTAATAAACAACAGAGCATATTCATGAGAAACCGCCACATTCAAACATTGAAACTTGATTATATAAAACAGCTCAACAGAAAATATGTATGACACAAGAGTTTTGGAGAAGTTGTGCTCATTTGGAGGTTAAGCATGTGACCCTGAGCCTCAAACTTTAATATTCTGATACAGTTATAAAAACTGAAGTGATCGTTTCTAAGGTTACAATGAACTGAGGTCAGACCAGAGGAACGAAACAGTTTCGATGTTCCTCTTTAAGATGTTGGCTTATGGAGAGATTTCCCAAATCATTTCTTGGTGTTGTAACTATTTTCTGTCATGTGTTTCTGTGTTGTTTTGTAGGTATTTTGGGGAAAGTTAAACTGACTAAACCCTTTTTTCTTTAATGGCTGATGGTGGATGGAAGGCTTCTAAAGGTTATACCTCCTCAGCCTCCAAAACCTTAAAAATGAGCAGATCAAAACAAAAGTTCACCCAGCCTTTTTCTCCTATTTGAAAATGCTGATATCAAACTATGTCAGCAATTCTTTCTGTACATTTACTCAGATGTCAAAGTCAGCTATCAAATGCAGTTCGATGACTTCACTTCCTGATGTGTCACGCGACCCTTCAGGAAGCTGCTGGTGCCGTCATATAGAATTTCCCAACAGCAGTAATTCCTGGGATTTCACAATGCGTGTTCTAAGTGCAATTCTAAGCAGACTAGACGTGACAGATGGAGGAGGCAGGTGGGATTGTGCCATGACCTCTTGGACGCTTTAAAAGCTTGAGGAAGGAGCGTCTTCAAAACACAGACCGTGTTTAGTGTGTTAAAAATAAAGAACTAATGAAATATACGGGACTTGTGGATAGTGCTAAAGCCCAATACACTATATGTTGTATTAATACAATGATATTTTTGCAGGAACTTTGGAGAGTAAACCGTTCAGTTATCCTATTGAGGTGTTGACAAGGTCCTGACTGCCTGGACTAATAACTACCTCACCAGCAGTTGTAGTATGTGAGGATTCACAGCTGCTGACGTGGTCAGCAGTTCACAGTGTCAGGAGACAATGATCCTGAGTACCAAGAAGACATCACTTCCTTTCTGGACTGGTGTGATAAGAACCACCTCAGAATAGCATTCTGTGACACAAAAGCTTTTCACGGGGCTTGGACATTGATACTCTGGACACGCATGCTCTCAAATGTGTTCACCAAAACAATAAAAACTACCTGGACCGATGACACAGGCACCCTGTATGAGAACGGTCTATGTCTTTCACTTTACAGGAGTCTGTTAAATACATTCTGTGTTGACATCAGTGATGTTGTCCATAGTGGTCTGTTGGTGTTTAAGACAGGAACAGAAGGAAATTGACAGAGACAGAAAGGGCCTTGGTTATAAAACAAAGTTATGTCCGACCAAGAGTCAATGAATCGAGGATAGATATTAGCTAAACTGAGTGCAGTCATAGACAACATCTGTCACCAAATCTAAGACACTGGCAAAGCACAGCAGCCTGCACGCAAGATGCTACTGGAGTTCATTGAAATCTGCTGCAATGACACAACACTGGATCAGCTTAATTACTGACTTAATTATTTTTTGGGTGTAAATACTGTGTATATTATATCAAAATATTCCATTGTGAATCGATTATCACTGTAAAAACTGTCAGTATCAGCATGATGTTTGCCCTTCTCTAGATTTGATACGCTTCCCTATATCTGATACTCTTCCCCATATCTGATTTCCTTCCTGCATTGATCAGACTGCTGTAAAGACTTCAGTTTCTTATTTTATCTTATCTTGAACCAGTCTAACAATACTGATTGCAAAATTATTTATATATGGATAGATTTTTTTTATCAGCATTTTATTCTTTGTTAGAATTTAAAAGATATATGGCATCTTAATTTGTTTACTTCTTAATCTGTCTACTTTAAGAATTTTAAAACTAATATTGAGATTTTTTTTTAATAAAATAAGAATTGCCTCTATTTATCTCACAGTGGAGCGTTATCAGCAGTACACACAGAGATAGATACATACCAAATAGAAACATTTACACATAAAAACTGTGCAAACATAAAAATAAAAATACAGACATAAAAAAGTAGCGCATTCACCAAAAAAATAAAATACATTAAAAAAAGTCCGGGTATAAAAATAATTAACAGTGCAAATGCAAAATACAATGATATAATAAATATACTACTTTAACTCAGTAGCAACATTTGTCAAATGTTTATTTTATATTATTTTTTTAAATGTGCTGTTTGAACGAGAAAAAGAGATATTAATGATTAAAATACGTAAAATACGTTTTGTTAGACACGCCCATTCGTTGAGTGACGTCACATCTTGTATTTATTGACGCCGAGGCCGCGCTCTTCGTCATACTGTGTCGCTCTCGGACGGTGAAGGTTACCTGCTTCAACAGTGCTTGAACGGCAACCTTTCGACTGTCTCCTAACTCCACAGCACGCGGGCAGTCGCTTTGATCACTCAGCTTTCCGTCGACGACTTCAACTTCGTTCTTCAGTTAAACCGTCAGCTTGCGGAAGCCACACCGACACGCAATTCGCTTCCAGGCTAACTGTTTGTTTTGCTAACGACACCGTGAGCCAGCAGCTGCGACCTCATTACAAGATCCTGCCGCTGATTATCAGGTAAGAATCCACCCGATAACTTCAAGTGCGTGTAATTAATCGACGTTAACGCTGGCCTTGTATTATACAAGGCCAGCGTTAACGTTTAGCAGACGGACATGTTAGCTGTTGTTTATCACCTTGCCGCCGTGCGCGTGTGGCCTTGACGCAGTTGGCTCTCTACGCTGCGCGAGTTGTTTTTCTTCTCTGCTCAAGAAATGCATCACAAACAAAACGTTAGTGTATACAAAAGGCCTCAACTTTTGGTGACCGCTTGTCTTTTTTTTGTATGTGACCCATTTTTGTCTTGCGCAATCAATTTAATGTTTTCAAGAAAGAAATTGAGCTGAATTATTCATTGGGTGTCATGTCTATGACATGTATTCATCTCATAAATCGATCATGGTCATCTCAGAAGATGAGAATAGGTTAAAAGGTATCCAGAGTAATCGATAGCCCCTCAATGACGTGATCTGGTTGCTGGAGTTTAAATCGTTATTCACTGCACAATCACATTTTATGTAATGAACCAGTTTGTCAACGATATCACAGCAGTGTTTTGTCCGTTTCAGAACCATGAGTTCCCAAGTGAGACAAAACTTCCATCAGGACTGTGAGGCTGCAATCAACAGGCAGATCAACCTGGAGCTGTATGCATCCTACGTCTACTTGTCTATGGTAAGAATCCAGTATGTGGGCAGAGATGTGATGAGGCAGCAAAGTCCAGAGTGAACAAATCTGGCAAATTCCCATACAGGAAGAAGTGGTTGGAGGAATGGGGAAATGTCTGCCTATTATGTGTTTCACTTCTTTTTTTGGCAAAGTGATTGCAAGTCTCTGGAATTGTCTTTGTTATATAACAGTTCTGAGTGCCAGGAGAAAGCATGTGGGAAGTATGAATGAGCTTGTAAAGCAACAAATTACCAGTGATACTAAAGTGCCCACTGGAGTAGTTGGTTCTAAAACTGCTGTTCACTCATTCCTATGTTTCACTTAAAGTAATTATGGTGTGGCTGGTTATTGAAATGCAGGTTTGGAGTTTCCATTGCGATTATCTGAGGACGGAAAACATAACCTCATTTTGAAAAATATGCACGTCATAAGTTAAGCCCAGTGACCTCACACACACCTTGTCAGTTAAGGATTGGGCATTTTGCATCTCTGCCCCTTTTGCTTTTGCTTGATGGGACATTGATTAATTTTGAAAGCATTGTTTCCTCATTTCTTTCTCTCAGGGATACTACTTTGACCGGGACGACCAAGCATTGCACAACTTTGCCAAGTTTTTCCGTAATCAGTCCCATGAGGAACGTGAACATGCTGAAAAGCTGATGAAACTGCAGAACCAGAGGGGAGGAAGGATCTTCCTCCAGGATGTCAAGGTATGAGCTTTGTGACAAATGTTTGAACTCTGGGTGCCATACCATTTGTCCCAGGCTGGCGTCAAAACTGGGAGGGTGGTGCCAGGTTGAAAAGATATGGTGGGTGTGCGTGTGCTGTTTCTTATCTGTTGCTGACACTCGTCTACAACCCCTGCAGCACATGTGAAACGTTAAACTGTAAACCAGTCCCGAGTCTTGTGGTCCAGTCTGATTATCTCACTGCTTTTTCTGACCTGCTTTGTCTTACAGAAGCCCGACCGGGATGAGTGGGGCAGCGGTGTGGAGGCTCTTGAATGTGCGCTGCAGCTTGAGAAGAGTGTGAACCAGTCGCTGCTGGATCTGCACAAACTCTGCTCAGATCACAATGACCCACATGTGAGTGTGAACCTCAAAAGCAAACCAGTTGAGATAGTTTCATGTAGTTGTGAAGCAGAGTAAGAGTATTCTGGGGGCTTTAGGCGTCCCCCCCTTTTTTCTTTATAAATGACTGAATTCTAAGCTCTGCCCTTTTGCCTTGCAGTTTTTTTTTTTTTTTTTCACTAAAGACAATTTATGCTAGTTTGTCTTCTGTGGCAGATTAAATACTAATCTTAAGTAGAAATCTTCTCGAGGGGTTTCACAGCCAAAATACAGACATCTGGGTATTTTCTGACTAGTTGTTTTCAATACTTTTGCCACACATCTCACTCAGTTCTACTTAATAGTGTTTAGGAAAACGGTGTCAGACTTCAACAGCCTTTTGAATCAAGATTATAAAATAACTAGCAGTGTGGTTATATTAAGTACTCCCAATTGACTGAGCTCTTGTGTCTTTTTTTTTTTAGTTGTGTGACTTCATTGAGACCCACTACCTGGATGAGCAGATCAAGTCCATCAAAGAACTGGGAGACTGGGTGACCAACCTCCACAAGATGGGCGCTCCTCAGAACGGCATGGCAGAGTACCTGTTCGACAAACATACCCTGGGCAAAGAAAGCAGCTAAATCCCTCCACAAGCTTCTATATGTGTATGCGTCTTGCTTTGAAATGTTTTGAGAATATAAAGCCATCCGCATGATCCCGGCCAGTTATTTTGACTTTGTTTGATCAGTTGGCCGTCTTCACATTACACGAGGATAAAGCCTTGTTGGTCGTTGAATTTAAAGCTCACCCTTCCATCTTGCACTTCTCTCTATTAGCTATGCTTTTGTTTTCACTACATATTAAGCTGTGCTTGATACCAGGAGTTGATCAGACCAAATAAAACTGAACCCTCTGGATTCTGACTTCTGTGGTTTCGTCCATCTGTTTTCAAAACTGCTTTGGTCTATATTGAGAAACGGGACTGGGACGTATAAAAACTCAGTTACACTTCCCTTTTAAGGAGAAAACACAACTTGGCTGATAGTGAAACTGTCTTACGCATCTATTTTTATTTGTGCATCTGGTTTTTGAAGGTGAAAGCACGGCACAGAAATCACTGTTTGCCCAAGTGTTTAACATAATGACAGTTTTTACTCAAAGCCCACAGTCTTTGGAAAATGGTGACGGAACATCCTTAATAAGCGGCTTGATGGAGAACTAATCCGTGAGTCTTAACTTTGTAGACTGTTTTGATGTCAAATGTTTACAAAGACGAGCTTTTAAAGCTGCATAGATTGTTTCCCAGATGGCTCAAGAGGTATGTAAAAAGGAATTTCTAGGTTCTACTGACTTCCCTCCAGTGGTGATGTTAAATTAGAAATAATCCATACAGCTTCATGCAAAGAGGTGTTCTGCAGCTGACTCAAGGGGTAAGCAGGGTGAAACTCAGACATTCACGGACTAAATGTGTGCCCAGGGAGAACATGGAAACTATGGAAAGGCCTTTATTACCATTGAAAATTCCTTGAACTGGAATTTTGCATTCACTGAAGTCTGGGAAACCTGAATCTGCTTTAGCAAAAGTACACTGGCAACAGTATAAAGAGCTGTGATTAATATATTGACAATCTCAGTTCTTTACAAAGTACTAAAGATTTGGGTTTCTGGATAATGGAGGAGTTTGAATCATCTGAGACCACGAAATAATGAAAATATAGTATAAATGATCTAAAAACCGGTTTGCTTTTGTAGAGTGTCCTGACTGCTGCTTCTAGGCCCACTACCAGAGGAGGTAAGAGGACAGCCTCATTAGTAATTTACAACTATGAATTTAACTTGTTAAAAATACTGTTTCTCAGAAACTACTTAGTTACATTTGACCATAGCAGTCAATTTACCTTTATACTGACTTTCAAGGCACATTTCTCAAAGCAAATAAGATTTAGTCTTGCAAAACCTGTCATCTAAACAAATACACAATCTCCTTTAAAGGAATAGAGTTCTTTCATTAAAGCTTTGTTTTTCAAATTGTCAGAGGACTTTAAGTCTTCACAAAAGTAGCAGTAGCCAAAATTATTGCTCAACTGTAGTGACGCAAGTAATTTATACATTTGTTTGAGAAATCACATCAAATTGAACTCATATTCAAACAGACATTGATTGGAAAGTCAATAAATGCTCACAGGCGTACACTCTATACAATCTATGAGAAAAACACATCCCATTCAAATTTATTTCCCAGATGAAATAATCAAAACATTGACACAAAGCTGCAGAAACATTTTGTTTTAAATGAGAGAACTGATCAGAGCAACGATCAGCACTGAGTGGATCACGAGCAAGCTGTGGAAGACAGGAACATGTTCCAACAGTCACGTTCAGGCCTCTTCAAGCTCCACCAGCACACCGTCACAGTCTTTAGGATGAAGAAACATGACCGGTTTCCCATGAGCACCTATTCTGGGCTCCGCTGAGAGAGTCCGGATGTTCTTGGCTTTCAGGTCAGAAATCGCAGCGGTTATGTCGTCCACCTGCAACCCAGAGAAAAACCTGGTCAATTATTCACCTGAGTTCAGTCAGTTAGTTCGTTGCACAATCTGGACTGTAAAGAAACGTTGCTGTGTCACCGGATTGCGTCCAATGCACAGGAAAGCCTGGCTGTTTCTAGTACAGTGTGAATACATTGAAGCATATTCTGAAGCAGCCCTGTGCCCAGCAGCAAACCATGTTAAGGTTTGGAATAATGTTAAGATTGATGGCTACTGGAGTTTTGCAGCAAACAACATCAAAACCTTTTTTTACACAGGTTCACCTTTTAATTCACTCATCTTGACATTGCTTGGAAACAATTCCAAATTAGTATGAGGAAGGCAAGAATTCAAAGGACCGTTTCAGTCTCAGGGGAAATTAAGACATGAGGTCCACTGTCAGAAAAATATAGGACTGACATACACACAGGCATATCGTAAGTCCAATGACATCCAAGTGCAGAAGCTATCTAAAAATGAACATGTACCATTACATGGATATTGGAACACATTAGTATTCCTGAAGACAAAAAAAGTGAGACGGATCTAAACCACAACTTTATGGTGTCTTGCATAAAACTTCTGCCTATTCAGGCAAACAAGGTCACATGATCCATGCAGGAACCCACAGGACAACAAACACGGGAGCAAAGTTTCAAAATTTGGAGTTGAAAACATCTTATATTTATACTGACAAAGTCAATAATCCATATGTTGCTTTAGTCAAATTGCATATATATGAATGGACTAAAAACTACCAAAAAACCATGTTAAATCAAAGAAATGTGTCGGAATATGTTAATTATATTTTAGAAGTGACCTTATTGTCACATATGCAAGTTTATCTATTTATTTATCTGTCACACACATTTTTTTGTAAGAGTTTTGATACTGCTTTGGTTTTTGTCTGTAAGAAATACAAATATGGAACATTAGGAAGGGCACAACGTCTATGCACTACCTCACTTAGACAGTATCCATGCAGCACACATTGTAATATAGTAGAAAAAGCACAAGTACAAACTAGATTATTACAAAAATAAAGTATAGCATTTTGACTCAGTCAGACCGACAGATTGTGCATGAAGACTCATAGACATGTATCAACAAAGTGAAACCAATTATCAATGTGATTATTAACATGACTCACCTGCATTATCAAATAAAGTGCTGCACTGTCATGGCTTCATAAAGGTGTCACTCATCAGAGCTGTCTCACCTCAATGCAGATGTGGTGCATCCCTCCAGACTTGTTCTTCTGTAAGAAGCCAGATATGGGGCTCTTCTCCCCCAGAGGATGGAGCAGCTCCAGCTTAGTGTTTCCCAGCTCTACAAACACTGTGTAGACACCATGTTCAGGCAGGGGCACTTTGTCGCTCACCGTGGCCCCCAGTACGTCTCGGTACAGAGCTGTAGCCTTCTCTATATCAGGAACAGCAATGGCAATATGGTTGAGCCTCCCCAGTTTCCACACCGACCCGGGAACACCCTGATGAAGCACTGCAGTTGTTGAATGTGCCCTCACAAGTGAGACGCGAGAGGATCTGGAAAGGCCGGCTGAGAGATAAACAAATCAAAATACAGATGAGCTGAAGGTGCACTAGTACAGTGTATCATCAGTAACAACAAATACAACTATCAAAAACACTCTTAGTGTTCGAACAATGTCTAGATGTTGTCGATATGCATGTGGGGGTTTTCTCGTGGTACTCTGGCTCTCTCCCACCATCAAAGCACTGCCTCCGAGTATGAAATAAATGGTACCCAATGGCTTATACTTAGTATCTACCATTACCTGATGACTGAGAACAAACTCGAGGCCACACGCTGATGCAGCGGTAGTGCTCTTGTATCACAACGAGAAGGTCGGGGTTCAAATACCGGCTGGGCCATTCTGCCTGGAATTTGCATGTTCTCCCCACATGTGCATGGGTTTCTTCCCACCGTTCAAAAGCATGCATGCAAGGTTAATCTTTGACCCTAATTTGCCTCTCGGTGTGAATAAGTGTGTGTGGCTATCTGTCTCTGTGTGTTTGTCTTCTGATGGACTGGTGTCCAGGGTGTAACCTGCCCTCGCCCAGTTAGCTGGGATGGGCTCCAGCTCCCCACGACCCTGCACAGTAATAAGCAGTATAGAAGATGGATGGGAACATGCTCGATGCTAAAGTGGGTCTTTGTACCATCTTGTAGAACAAACTGGTACTACATATGACCAGTGCAATTTCATGTGGCAAAATACGCATATATGTACACTGACACTTCTATATTTAATTTTACATTTTGTTGTTGTTTTTTTTTACACACAAACTAAAAGGTTTGACACGTCATATCTGACTGCATCACTCTATTAAACCATTTAGTAAATGCAAACATTACAGACACAATGAACATAACTTTGAGGCCCTGTGTAGTCTCTACTAGTATAAAAAGTCTGTTTATCTGAACCTTGTTTTGTTGAGTTGCATTTAACCAGCGACACACATAAGGGAGATTGTATCTCTGATCAAATGCAAAATTGGTAAATCCTTCTCATTAGTTTGACCACCAGTTCAACACATCTTTTACATTAGGTAATTGAAAATGTAAAAAAAAAAACCTCTAATCATTAAAATGATTTTGCATCGCTGTTTTAAACTAAGTTTGAAAAGTCACAACACAGACGGGATGTAACATAACATTTTTGTACACATTCTGTTCTTCGGACCTGCACAAGGTAAATACAGGTAAATCAAATGAGGCTATAAATAAATTAATGACAGACAAATATAAAGTGTTAAAGCGCTGATTTTGTAGTTAAACAACGATCGACGCCAACAAACCTGCAACCTTCAGCAATACGGACGCCATGTTCGTATGTCGGAACCAATCTGCTGCTGCGACGAGTTTCCAGAGGAGCCTGTTTATATGTCACACACGGTGCGCGCATGTGAGGGAGAAGCCAACATGGCCAGCGACGATCTGATGAGTGTGCTTGAGGACTGTGTCAAGAAAATACATGCCAACACAGCACAGCCGGAAAACTTTCTGAGGCGAGTATTTGTCGTTTTTCCTTTTGTATTGAAAAACTTTAAAGCCGTTGCAAGTTTCTAGAAAAGAGATCCGGCGAGCTAATGGAGCTAAAGCTAACAGTATCAGCATATAGTTCCCACTTTCATTGTCAATTATTAATCATATAGACAGATATTCGAAATATTTATCATTTACTGAGTTGGGATTGCCTCACAATTTCACCTGTAATTAATGGCGTTCTTTTAGAAAAATGCAACCAAAGTCATTTATGAATCAAATAAAACTTCCACACATTTGTTTTTTGTTCACCACATGATTTAAGCGGACTGTTTAAAATTCTCAATAGGACAAGTGTATGTTGGTATAGATGATTGGCTGGACAAGCTTGTGTTAAGAAGAAATGAACAGAATTAGAATAATGTACAGGTCCAAGGCCCGTTGAGCCAGGTGATATATCAGAGAGGTCTTTTCTTCTCCAAAATCTCTTAACAGTAAGTATTACAAGAGTATGGTGCAAAACGAGCACAAGAAATTATAATGGCATGTTAAAATATCAAAACAAGAAAATAAACACCCACAAAATACTAATTTAAAAGTCCTAAAGGAAGTCAATTTGTTGACCAGGTCCTTTCTGCAAACCAAAGTTGACATATGATTTATAAAGAAGGGTCAAATAAGTTACAGAATGTGAAATTACTTCAAAGAAAACTTCAAATGAACTGAGACAAATGAGAAACACAAACAAACATATTCCGAAAGCTAAATCCAAATCATACATCCCGATCACCAATGACACTCAGAATGACCATCCAAAAAGAACATTGGTATGATTCTGATGGGTAGCCATTGAAAAAAATGTGCATTGCATGCATCATCATGCTTCCATGCTATTTGATTGCTATAAATGTTCATGTACCAGTTCATTTTATTTATGTACTAAAGCCTTGACTAACTTTCAAGCCAGTATTGTTGTGAATAAAATCTCCACTTTAAACAACACTGTGCCAGTTGCATTCAACCTTTGTTGAATAAATGAACTTGTCTTTGGATAAACAAATCTAAAAATGTCTCTTTGATACTATATAAGATGTAATTGCATTTTTCATCACTGCAGCCTTCAGGATGAAGTGGCAGCAGATTTCACGTCGCTCACTAAGACCCTGTATGACCTCCATAAAGCTCAGGAGCCTTCACATTATAAAGGCAGCCCACTGGCTCAGCTGGTTGTGGAGAACTTCGATGAAGAGCAGATCTGGCAGGAGTTGGAGCTGCAGAACAACGCTGTGCTCAAACACTTTAAAGATGCCATCGATGAGGCCCAGTCAGATGAGACACTAACAGTTCTTGAAGAGGAGGAGGAGATGGAAGAGGAGGAGGAAGGTCACGATGAGGAAGGAGCAACAGACGATGATGTTGATAAAGAAGAGGAATCACCCAGACAGTCGAAGAAGAAGGCTCCAGAACCAGAGGATCACTCCGAAGATGACTCTGATATCGATTTTGACGTTAATGCTCTAGAGAAACGGAAGGAGATGGAAAGAAAAGGCCCCAGAACAAAAGTGGTTCCTTCTGAGGTCGATGACAAGTTTTTCAAACTCTCTGAGATGGAAACGTTTCTTGACGATATGGATAAGCGAGAGGGAAAGGGGGATGATGATCAAGATAACGTTGACTATTTTCAAGATCTGCACTCTGATGAGGACGAAGATCTTGACCTAGAACAGATACTTTCTTCTAAAAAGCAAACGAAAACTGCAGTATGTAATTTTCTACTTATTCTGCCTCTTTTATTGGGCTGGGTAGCGGCATAGAAATAAGAAGTATGTTGACTGTTGTTTATTTTAACAGGTTCGGAGCTCCAGGAATCTCAAGTACAAGGACTTCTTTGATGCTGTGGACGGCGAAACAGCGAAAAGAGACGAGGAGTCAGATGGAGATGATGACAGCGTGGATGGAGGCCAGGATGACGGTGAAGAAGAAATGGATGATGAAGAAGAGGATTATGATGGTGAAGAGGATGGTGATGATGAGTAAGTGTGATTAGAATGATGTAATGTATCATTTTGTGTGGGAGGGACACGTTTGGTTAATTCCAGTGTGTTTGTGCCTTTTTATTTTGGTCTTTTTCAGTCATGAAGCTGCAAGTCGGTCCAAAACGTCTGATAAAAAGGTGACCTTCAATCTGTCCGAGGATGAAGACAGTGAGGGGGAGGACTTAGAGGACATCTTCGGAGGAAAAAGTTCAAGCTCTGCAAAGTCTGAAGTAAAGTCATCGTTCGAGAAACGGCAAGAAAAGGTAAATAGGTTCCCTATTCCCTTTTATTTATTTATGTTAGGGCAGATATTTCTAATGATGAAATCATATCATAAAATGAGGCTCGTCTTTTTGATTCAGCCTCATTTATCACATATTCACTGCAAGATTTCTTCTTTTGAATAAAACCCAACAAATCATAAACGACAAGCAGTTGGGAAGAAAATTAATTATTCTAACTAGACTCTGAGGTGGATCCCTGTCTGGCTTGACTAGATGCGGTGAGGGGAAAGTGAAGCAGGAAAAGAACGGTGTAGAGAAACAAAAACATCAGCGAAAAAAGACCAGCAGATCAGTTGATGATTAACTGCAGAGCAGTTCTCAAAACTCTGAAGTCACTACTTCTTCAGTGCACCCACAGGAGGGTGCAGAGAGACCGTATACTGAAACTGCTAAATCTAAATCAAATTTTTTTTTTTCAATCTATACTGTCAAATCTCGTACAAGTACGAATGATTTAAGAAAATTTGGTGCTTTCAAAAAAGTAATTGGTATTTGCTGCAGACTGTTACTAGGAACTGCTTAGTCTACTGCTCCACTCTGGGGTTAAATTGTGTCGGTCAGAAAGAAAAACCCACATTTGTCTGCTGCATTGTGAAATACCTTACAATAGTAGCCTGGTGTTAATGTTGCTGCTGTCTTTAATCACCAACTTATTACACAGACTCTTTTAAGACACAAATTTGCGTAAGATGCTGAGAATTAATTAGAAAAGATTCTTCACTACATTTCCCTTTCCATATTATTAATAATAAATTTGTATCATTTCAATTTTGTGAATCACTGTTTCTTTGAGCCTAATGTATTACGAACACTTCCTCTCAGAATTGGGTTGTCCATCAGTGATACCTACGTCATAACTTCTTTTTAATTACTTGTGTGTGCTGGAGGTTCACGTTATGTGCTTAGTGAACTTAAGAAAACATTGTTAGCTGGCAAGACAAAAAAAATGTCATTGTCGAGAGCTATGAAGAGTCAAAAGCTGATAGCGAGGGCAGGGCGTACAAAGAGGATTGGAAAGAGAAGTATGCGTTCATCCTATCTGATTTCACAAACGCCAAACCGGTACGTCTGATCTGTAATGGCGCTGTCGCTGCTTGTCAAGGTTACAATTTAAGGCGGCATTACTTCCACTATATAATCTGAAAAACCCTTGGCATCATAACTCCAAATAAATAAATAAATGTAACTCCTTTGGCTGAAGAAAGCATGAGGTTAAAAAAAAGGAATCTGAAAGTAGTGTACACATTCTTCCCTCACAAGTGTGACTGATAGTGTAAAAGCTCATTTCTTGCTAAAGCTTCAACAATAACCAGCACGCGCTGACAGGCCTTCTGCCAGATTAACTTTTTTCTTTTCAGCGAATTCAATGACTGTCAGCTGAGACATATTCTGAGCTCATACTCGTATAAAGATGTAAGTCATATTTGTACATTATCTATAAAAACAAGGCTCACAAAGTGGTTTGGTGATATACCAGTGAGCAACCTTTCAAAGTTAAGCTGACAGAAAAGCAACAGAATGCAATGAAAGATTAAAACTATCAAAAGATAAAGCAAGAAATTATATTAATATTGTTTAAAAAAAAAAGTAAACAATTAAAATCAGATTTTTAAAGAATCACTTCTTTACTCAAGATTTGTGAGAGCATGTTGTCAGAACTACATTAACTCTGGCATGTGTGTTTCTGGTGACGATAAGTACAATTTTTATTAGATCTCAAAATTTCTGAAACTACTAGAAATAAAAGAAATGGAACCATACCAAAGGCCAGTAATTGCAGTGACCCTCAGTACTTTGTCCAGACAAGACTACATACATAAATCTGTAACATGAGCTTCTCAGTACTGTCACACCCGCACAGTCGTATTGAATGTTGGAAGTTATCTTGGGAAAAGGGGTCCAAAACAATTTTACAGCCATTAAGTCAAACTAGATCCTCTTTGTCTTGTAGTAAGAGGGTTAAGCTCATTTTTAATAGGGGTTCACTGGTGTGACACTCAAACTGTACTTGCATGTGTTAATTCCATGATCTCGCTCTAACCTGCAGATGTCCGAGAAGATCCAGGAGCTGGAGGCAGCAGCTTTGGGAGAGAAGCCCTGGCAGCTGTCTGGTGAGGTGACGGCACAGACTCGTCCGGAGAACAGCATGCTGGAGGTGGATGTGGACTTTGAGCAAACCTCCAGGTTCGGTGAGTGGCTCCTCCGAGGTTGTGCTCTGCATCGATGCGTGGGCATATTCACATTTTCACTACTTTTGCAGTCTCGAAACAGAAGAATTCCAGATCTATCAAATGAGCATATTTGTCGATATATGGTGTTTGTAAAGTTACTTTAAATCAGATCAACTAAATCACGTTTGTTTTTCAGCTCCGGCTGTAACAGAGGAAACCACACTACAGCTGGAAGACATCATCAAACAGAGAATTAAGGACCAGGTTTGTCCCCCAACAAACTTCTGTTTCATATTGATTAAAGAAATACAAAGTTACGTTGAATTTACTACTTTTCACTTGTTTCTTGAAGGCATTCGATGACGTGGTCCGTAAGGAGAAACCAAAAGAAGAAGTGTTTGAGTACAAGAAGAGATTAACTTTAGACCATGAGAAGAGCAAGCAGAGTCTAGCAGAAATCTACGAGCAAGAATACATCAAACAGTCTCAGGTTCGATTTTTATCCTGTTTTAATCAGTGTTCTGATAAAAGTGTGTTCCTTTACCGTATCCATATTTTCTATATGCTTGTCGTTCTCATTTCAGGGGAAGGCTGAAGAAAAGGAAAATCCTGCCCATGTAGAAATACAAAAACTTGTGGACACACTCTTCCTCAAGTTGGATGCTCTTTCCAACTTCCACTTCACACCCAAACCAGTGAGTTTTGTCTTTTGGTGGCTGAAGGATGTCATTCGCTCCTAAGAAAGAGTGAAAGCCTCTGATTTTATAGTTTTCTCCAGGTTCAGATAAAAGTCAGTGACATCTTAGATTGTAGTCTGGGATTTTTGATGTATATGTGTAAGAGAAGACTTTAACACAAAGCATGTTGTGGGGGGGGAGAAACCCTCATGGAATGATGAAAATGCGATAAATGGTAGTTTAATGTGAAAGGTCATTGTAATAACTGAACACTGCTTTGATGCTGCTCTCGCTCTGCAGTCGGTTCCTGAGGTCAAAGTGGTGTCGAACTTGCCCACCATCACAATGGAGGAGGTGGCTCCAGTCAGCACTAGTGACGCTACACTGCTGGCACCAGAGGAAATCAAGGTTTGCAAGTCGTATACAAATATCAATTTGATGTCAGTGTCAATAGAGACAGTGTGTCTAATGGTACCATCCTCTGTCTCAAGGAGAAGAACAAAGCAGGAGAGATACTGGGCGATACTGAGAAGACGGCGACGGACAGAAAGCGCCAGAGACGCGTCAAGAAGAAGGCGAAGCGTCTGAAGATCCAGGAGAAGGAAAAGAGGCAGAAACTGAAAGAGGCCACTGAGGCTGGCAACAACAAAAAGCCTTCAAAGGCCGAAATCACAGAAAACCTGAAGAAACTCACCAAAGGAGGCAAAGCCACGATACTCAAGGTGAGTGTCTTTTTTACTTTTGTTGTGCTCACATCTTTGTGCTTTCAGTACAGTCTGTGAGGGAAAACGTATACAAATTTTATGACACGTTTCAGGGGAATACGTGTACTCTTTGCTCTACTATATTATGTCTCAATTATTCAATGAATCAAGAATTTGTGTGTGTAAACAACATCAGCATAATGACACACAAAAAAAATCCAACATAGTAGCATTCCACCCAAATGGTCAAAGGACCCCTTCAAACATGGCACATAATTAATAATCTTGGTGAGAATAGTAAGTTATCAATTTGATCTGATGCTGTGTTCCATGTAGATGTAGTATCACCTGTTGCACAGTGCAGCTTAAGAACTGCTGCATCATTATTTACAATATTTCTATAATTATTTGTACTTCCTAATTGTATGGAAATGTGACGCCAGTGAAACAATTGGTGCTTTTGAAACGTCATGTGAACACACCAGGTAGCTCCCGTCACCAGTTATTCTCACTCTTCACATTTCAAAGGTCTTCATTCATCTATTTATTTTCTATGCCATTTAATTCAGTGCAGGTTAGGCACAGAGTGACATGACAAACATCACACAGTTACTCAAACAGGTCATTTAGAGCGACCTGTTAATATATGTACTCGGACTGGGAGGAAATCAGAATACCTGAAGAACATGCCAATTCGATACTGAAAGATCTGCCAACGAGACATGAGCCAGGATAATTGTGGTGTGGCAGAACCACTAATAACTACATCACTGTGCAACAGGCAAAACACACAAACTCTATATGATATAACATAAGGTTCTATGAATTGTGTCTGAATGGTGCAATATATATATATATTTGCCTTGAATGGTGAACGTTTTAATTTGGTATTGCTGTATTTACTAACGTCTTTGTATGTCTTCCATACACATCACTTTAACAAATCATCATGGATTAATGAAAGAGCTGATGTTGGCACAAGTGAACCAGGTCCTAGATCAACTGACTTATTACCTTGCATGTTCCCATCTCAGGCTGTTTTTATATCTCTTGGAGTCTCAGGAGGTTTCCCCTGTCTCAGCCTCCACTGTGCAGGCACTCCACACCTTTCAGTGCCAAAACAAACGATACATTACTGTGTTTCTGTGGCGACTCGGCTTACAAAGTGTTTTGGTTTCAGGACGAGGGAAAAGACAAGGCTCTGCGGTCCTCTCAAGCCTTCTTCTCGCAGCTCCAGGACCAAGTCAAAAGTCAGATCAAAAGCGCAAAGGACCAGACGTCAAAGAAGAAGAAAAGCAAAGAGGTTTCAGTCAGCAAGCTCAAGTTGTAGCTGTGACGCTGCACCGTGGACAGTCAACTTTCTTTGTACATATTTTTACAAGAAATATATAAAATCTGAAATTCCTTGTGAAGTGTTTCCATTGTCATTAAACATACTGTATGTGTTTTCACTCGATGGTAAATGGTGTTTCTGGGGATTCACAGGGTGCTCATCTTTGTAGAAGGATGTTTCAACACATTTTGTCCAGGTTAGACTTCAGGTGGCTGGCAACAGGAATGATAACCACTGCACCACCCTCTGCCATCCTTTATGTTGAAAAGAATTTGGGGAATGCACAAATAGGTAAACAGTATACATTGTAGGACAGAGGTAGTCAACATTCCACCTGGTACCCAATACATGACCTCAAGAGAATAATGGTGAGATTTATAAATGTGAGATTTAATGATTTACTTTTGTTGGGAGGGTAAAATCTATTTCACCTGCTGACTGGATAAGATGCATTTTATAATCGAAGGAAAGCTCCACGGTCACCTCTCACACACAGGGTGAAACAACACACAGTCTCACTGTAAATAGTGCATTTTGGTGGAATTATGGATTTCTTGTAGTTTCAGAACAAAAGATCTCATCAAGGGCAGTTCCTTAACCAAAAATGACATTTAATATCTAGTAATAACACTATTGGTCTTTGTTGGATTTGGTGTCCATTGTCATGCTGATGATGTGTAGTTTTATATGCCTCAAGATACAATCCGTTCCATTTTGAGGATGCTGAGGTTCTACTGCAATGTCCTCTATCAGGTTTGTCTGTTTTTCTCACCTCCTAAATATCATTTGAGATTGGCTCCAGCTTCCCGCAACCCTGTTCAGTATATGAGCAAGCAGTAAAGAAGATGGATGGACTGGCGACCTGTCCAGCGTGCCAGCTACACTTACCCATTCTCAACTTGGATTGGCTCCACCAGCACCCCTGCTACCACGAGTTGAATAAAAGGTTGTGGATGAATTACCGGTAATTATACAGAATTTTTTTTCTTATGAGTAGTTGTAGCAGTAATAATTGCAGTAAAACAAATACTTCAATTCTGGAATTCAATCTTGAGTTGAAAATACAGGTGATAAATAATAAAGCATTTTAAAAACCTGTACTCTTTAAGTCTTCATGTTTGCAGGAAGTTTCTGTCTCGTTTCATTATGTAACAGGAAAAACTAAATTACAAACAGCATGCCACAGAAATGACGGTTGCGATTTTGAATTTCTCACGACGCAGGAGCTCCCACTAACATAGTATTGCTCAGAAGTCCTTAAAGAAGATAAAATTGTTTTTAAATGAGTTTCTGTGTGCTCTTGTGTCATGTGGGCGCACCTGTCTGGCCACACCCCCTTCGGGGTAAAATCCCCATGACGTCACTGGTGCTCGTTGCGGAAGTAAACCAGGCGACAGAACAACAGACAGAAACCCAAATAAGTTGAAGTGTACCGCCGTCTCACGTCTCATCGGTAAGTCTCGGTGACCTTTTCCTGAGTCGATGCGTTTAAATATGATTGCGGTTATGAAGAGCACTTCTATTTGATCATTTGTTTTGAATAAGTTATTTTTTTGTTTCGCTAACGCCACTAGCTCAGGCGCGTGCTAACAAAGCGAAGGTTAGCTATCACTCTTGTTGATTTACACACAGCTTTTGGTTTTGTAGTCGTGTGGAACGACAAAGCCACGGTGAAATGACTATAGATATTCTGGGCATATGAAGAAAAGGACGGCTTGGTTCAAAGTATCACGGCTGGCCCTTCTCAGCTGTCCGTGGCTAAAGAAGCTAACTGTTTTCGTCATCTGATACCGCGACAGTTTTTTTTAAGTGGTTGATTTAGTGTTTACTGTTTGTTTGGTTTATGTTGTGTTTTTGTGAAGTAAATCTGTTGAGTCACTGAGTCCTGTGGGCTGGTCCTGCTCACATGACGATGTGACTCAGTGGATCAGAGGTGGGGGTGAGGGGAGATGGCCTCTGTAGCTTTGCTGTGGCTGAAGGTGTCCTGCTCCTCTCCTCTTTACAGACAATCTGGTATCATGATGGGATTCAAAGCAGAGAGGCTAAGAGTCAACCTCCGGCTGGTCATCAACCGCCTCAAACTTCTGGAGAAA
The DNA here is from genome assembly GCF_963383615.2 of Lipophrys pholis. Classification (NCBI taxonomy): domain Eukaryota; kingdom Metazoa; phylum Chordata; class Actinopteri; order Blenniiformes; family Blenniidae; genus Lipophrys; species Lipophrys pholis. The sequence goes on along the minus strand of NC_137636.1, from coordinate 11,500,838 downwards.
AAGAAAAGTGAGTCCTGGAGCTGAATACAAAGAGTGCCTGTTTGTGAATTGTTTCCATTCGTCCTACTAATTACAGTCTTCTTTTGACCTGCTCCCATTAACTAATTTAAAATGTAGCTGAGCTTGCTCAGAAGGCAAGGAAGGAGATTGCAGACTACTTGTCCTCGGGGAAAGATGAGCGTGCACGTATCCGTGTGGAGCACATCATCAGGGAAGACTATCTGGTGGAGGCCATGGAGATCCTGGAGCTCTACTGTGATCTGCTGCTGGCTCGCTTTGGCCTCATTCAATCTATGAAGTGAGTACTGTTAACACAGATTTCTTTTAAATGCTAATGAGCCGTGCCTGTTTACCGGTTGTGTTTGCAAGGAGGAAATAACTGGCACCTGTGGTAATTTTAGAGGGCAGAGCTAATCTACCTGTGGGAGGGTAAAATTGAGTATATACCACCAGAGGGAGTCGGTATTTCCCCAGTTGATGTCATGAAGGGAACATCTTTGAATTGCGCACACCTTCGCTGAAAGGTGGCGCAAGTGATGGAGATGACAGATATTCTGAATCTCTGGGACCTCATATACAGGCTGTGGGGACACATATTACTGTTAGAAAACCATTATAAAGACAATTTTGCATTATATGGAACCTTTAAAGCATCACCTTGTCTATTTTGTGAAATGAAAGCCTAATGATGATATTTTTACTGGACAAATGTTTGGAACTGTATCGCTATATATGTGCCTGTCTGAATATTTGGGCTTTTGAAAAGACGTAGTTTCTGTTACACTAACTAGGGAACTAGATCCAGGCCTACAGGAGGCCGTGTCCACGCTCATTTGGGCAACACCTCGTCTCCAGTCGGAGGTGAACGAACTGAAAATTGTAAGTAATTTCTTGATTGAACACAGTGTGGAATTATTTCTGTGCAGTTGTTCTCGTCAGACTTTTCTTCATAGGCTTGTGTTTAAATATGTTTTCAGGTGTCTGATCAGCTATGTGCAAAATACAGCAAGGAGTACGGCAAGCTATGTAGGACAAACCAGATCGGCACCGTCAATGACAGGGTGGGAATTTTTCTCTAAATTGTTCCAGTAATCCTCTTAAAGAATGCCTGAATGAATTTAGCGATCTAATATTGTATCTCCTCGTTTACAGCTGATGCACAAACTGAGTGTGGAGGCTCCTCCCAAGATTCTGGTGGAGCGCTACCTGATCGAGATCGCCAAGAACTATAATGTACCGTATGAACCTGACGCCATGGTGCGGGTAAGCATTCAAGAATCCATCGTCCATCAGCATGAAGGATCAGTTCACGGACTCCAGTTTATTTTATCACTCACTATCTCACTACTGGTTCTTCACAGCCTGAGGTGTGTGTCGGAGAAGAGGCAGACCTCATCGACGTGAACAACGACAAGAAGAATGGAGGAGGGGGAGGTGGTGGTGGTGGTGGTGGTGGAGGTTTCACTGCTCCTGCTGGTGCCATGCCTATGCCTATGCACATGCCTATGCCCATGCCCATGCATATGCCAACACCCTTCAACTACCCACCTCCTAAAGGAGCTGTAAGAGATTTTTTGTTTTTTGAAAACCTTTTATGATGTCTATAAAAATTGATAAACATACCGCCTTAGAGATTTACCAGTCTTTACAGTGGCCTTGGGACTTCTGTAGTTCAATGTCCAATCACAGAAAATCCATCACTCCCTTAACATGCTCAGTCAAATTTACAACCATTTCAAAATATTAAAACTTGTTTTGTGGAAAAAGGGCAAAAATCTCGGCTCACTACAGTTTTGTCAAATCTACAGTCCAAAAGTCTAAATGCATTCATTTAAAGGGGTTTTTATGTTGTGAGGTTTGAATGCTCACTGAAAAGGCTGGGAAGTTGAATTAAAAATGTTCAGCCACACTATTAATTGTTATGGGTGTCTCATAACATGCATCAAAGATTTAAAATCAGTGACGTTTTATTACAACACCATTTCAACACATTCTCCTTGGTAGCGTTTTGATCACTCGTCCAGCAGTTTTATTAATCCAAATTAAAAACATTTCAATCAACATTTCCACTCCAATCTTGTCTTGGAATGCAGATGTAATGTAAATAATTCATAAATTGACCATTATATTTATATATTTTATCATCTGACTGTTGCAGAGAAACGATCAAGAAAATTCCACTTGATGTTTGGATTGAAATTGTCATTGTCATTCCTACTTGGTATGAAGAGAAGGACGTAAAAGTGATAAGTCTATAATAATCGTCTGTCTCTGTTTTCCTCCAGGAACCATTCAGTGCTCCCATTGGAACCTACAACAACTTCCAGCCCCCCATGGGAGGAGGGCAGCCCCCTCAGCTGCCTACTTCTCCCCCCACATACGAGTCTGTAAGTGACTGACCCCCCTCCCATCATGCCCCCTTCCTGTTCCCAAAGAAGGACAGACGGACAGGGCACCACTCAGGGAAGAGATGTTTATTCGGCATATGCTGTGTTGTTTGTCCTCTTGACTCTCTGATAGAATGTTTCGGCGTAAGCTCAGATTCTGCTTCACTCGCATGGGTACAGGTAGAATGAGGTGGTGCAGCTTTAACATACTAACTATGAGTTTATTAGTCACTTCGCACAGGACGGAAAGCAGGACATGACCGTGCTCGTATGGCAGAAACGGCTCAGACCAGTTAGTTTCTAACACACGGTGATGGTTTCTCTTAAGAGTCACTGAGGATTTCCCCTTTCCTCTGCTATTTGCTTCTTTATTGTTAAAACAACATGCTAACACACACGTCATGGCGTATCAAATCCTAATAAAATTTCTGAGACGTATTTTGTCTGTTTCAGATTGACGACCTTTCTGACAATACTGTTCCTTCCCAGGTTTCAGGTGAGTTCTGCCAACAGTCACTTCCAATGAAAGGTCCAATCTGTTGTTTGAATGCAACATTAGTGTATAAATACCTTCATATTACGTATCTTATTAAATAATAGATTGGTTACATGTGACAGTTCCGGGTCGTAATAGTTAAATGTTTAAAATGTTCATAAAATTAGGCACGGTTATTTAAAACATTAAAATTTGTAAAGTCCATTAAGAAAAAAAGAATAACACAACCAAACCACCATGTGGCCCGCAGGACACTGTTAAATGATTGATTCAGTACCTCATGCTCATCTTAAGGAAAATTATTTTTAACCCATTGTTTTATGACAATGTTACATTTCCCAGGATTAATAATTTAATTAATAATAGATGTTTCCTTGAAAAACTATAGCAGTCATTAATTTGCTCGTTCATATAAAGTCACCGCTGTTATTTTTAGCAGCACATAAACCTTCAGATGTGCTGCAGCATAAATTATGCACGTCTCACTCCACAGGTCCAGGCCCTTCGTCTCGCATGTTTGACAGCAACGCTCTCCCAGAACTCCCCTCAGTTCCTGACACACTCCCCACGTCCTCCTTTGGCGGAAACACCACCACTTCGGATGACATCGACTTCGACGATTTGACGCGGCGGTTTGAGGAGCTGAAGAAGAAGAGTTAATCTAGACGCCCCCTGGTCCATACCTCCCCCCCCAAACACACACACACACACACACACACTCACTGTCAAAAGCTACACAAAACAAGAAATGGAAAAAGTTCAAGACTCTGAATCAGATTTTGATCTCTCTCCTCCCCCTTTTGCAGTGACGTAACTTTACATAGATAATACGCGAACATGTATCTTACCTCATTTATAGAAACACGACCTACTTACTGAGGGTGTGGACGCTCATTAACCGATCTAAGAAATGTTCTTTCTTTCTGAGATTCCAGAGATTGTTGCATGTTTTAATTTCTTTTCTTTCTGACACATCATATACCTTTCTACAAACAACCATAGCGTTGCGCCTTGTTCACTCCTTATCATTTGAGGACACGGTGACTTTTATCCCCCCCCGTTTGTCTGTGTGATGAACCATGTCACCATGTAGATTTTTATCATTGTGTCTCCTGGGGTTGTGGATCTGACTAATATTTACTGTACATGCCTTGATTTTTTTTCTTTTGCACACGCTGTGATCTCTGCCACTGTGTCGCTCCGTCCCGCGTCAGACTCGTCAAACAAGCCTGACAGGCCGTTCCACATCGGTGGGGGAAACGGGGAAACGGGCATTCACACACAATGAAGTCACCAATACTGTTTCGGAGGCGAGGCTCCAACGCCCAGCAGTGATTTTCATAAAGATATTGGAGACAGCCAGAAGCCATATTTTCAGGTGTGTTTAGCGGGCATGCAATTTTGTCACTGTGGGAATCAACACTTTCAAACTTTTAATTCTATTTACTGAGTTTCTCACACTTTCAGTTATAGTCATATCAGATTAAGCGTGTATATTAAAGCTTCATCTGTTACAGTGGTGACGGGACACAGATGTAAAGTGGCAAAGAAAATGAAATGTATGGATATGTGTATTATAATACCTTTAAGATAATCTAAATAGACTTATCTACAGGAGTGATTTAAGTATACAGCAAAATAAAATTGGTAGCAGGAAGGTGTTCAGTATTTGACAAATCTGTTTTCTATACAAGTTCTCCAAATATCTTTTTCTTCACCCTTTGAATGTCAGTTGTACCAAGCATCTGCACTTTTGTAATTCTTAAGTACTTCATTTACAAGGAAAATCCTCTGTGACAAAAGTCGTCACATGACAGCCTAATTTGATTCAATGTAAATTTTAACCCGAGAGCTCGTATTTTTGTGTCTGTGGTTCATGAGCATGGGACTTAAACTGTTTGTGCACCGCTGCGTTTGCCTTAGCCATCATCTCTCATCAGAGGCCTTCCCAGTCTGTACCAGGATTTAGTTTTTGTTGTCCATCCAAGACTGGAAACATGTTTTATGTATGGAGTCTCAAATGATCGAATTACAGTTCGCACTAAACTGCTTTCACTGCAGCAGACTATCTTTTAGACTATTTCCTGTGTTTTGGATGAAATAAGGTCTGCACTGGCAGGGGAGGGGAACGTTTGCTGTGGTGGAAAAGGAGCGAGAGGGTTTTTTTGTTTTCATGTGGACATGATGCACGTAACCTGACCACACCCAGCTCCGCTCGAATAACAAGTGGGCCCTGGAAGGTGCATTGACAAGTTTTCTCCACCTGGGTGACATAGTACATTAGTAAGTTTTCCATGTGTTGGACCGAGTAGAGTGAGATAATTTAACACTACACAAACTGTGAACTGCTCACTGTCTTCTCTATCTGTGACTGGTTCATGCGAAACATTTGGACACAGAAGGGCGTCTTGTTGCAAAGTTTTTCTTTTCCCCTGGTGTATACTAAAACAAAGAGTTTAATAAAGGACTATTTAAAACTGAAACACTGGTAAAGTGTTCAACAAAGTGCTTTTCTATATTGTAATGTCACGTGGTGTCCACTAGGTGTCCCCAGTGTGCAGGGGAAGCTGCAATCTACAACAGACTGACCTAAAAGTGGTTTTCTAAATTTATTGGAGTGCGTTTGTGTTTTTCAGATCAGAGGAGGGAAATATTTTATATGATAGCGTGATCTATGATAAATGTAAATAAGACAACTGTGTAAGAAGGCAATAGAGAGATTTATAAACTAATTTAATGTTTAAATCATTGATGATACTGTCAGATAGCCAATGAAAAGACTAAAAGCCTGTGATGTGCTCTCTCTGGTCTTTGTGGAGATTTATTTTGGATCAGTCATAGTTTCTAATTTGTTTTCTTTTATGTTTAAAAAAAACTCCAGCATAATATTAATCCATCCAACATGTAATAAAAGCACTCTCTAGAGAAAAGACAATATTTTTTAGATCATAAAAGCAGTTATGTTTTCAACATGTTTCAAAACAGGTCTGAGCTAAAAATGACTCCCAGCTTTTGCTTCTTGTGCAATCACACAATTTCTCTCTGAGCTTCAGAGTAAGACAAATGCCTGTTTTGTGTTGGTTAAAGTGGAAAACATTTCTCTCCCATCCAGGGTTTGATATCTAAATTACAGTTTAAAATGGAGATCCAGTGGTCCTGCAAACCGCCACTTTAAAAGTTGCTATAGCCATTATTCAACATCCGGTCTACCTTTTTTCCTGCCTCATCAAATCAGAGGCGTTCAAATCACAAGCCAACTGCAGCCCCTGGTCCATTTTTAATTGGCTCTCAACATTTTTTTATTTTTTTTTCCATTATAATGGAATCTGACCTACATATGAAACTTGCAATTCAGGGTTTTAATATTGCTTTTCTGAACAAAACAAGTGCCAATTAAAGAAAGTGTTGCTACCTGGGACAACAAATAGCAGAACCAAAGTAACAGGACAGCAAGTGAGTGCAGAATATTCCCCATTTGTTTTTTGTTTATTTGTTTTGCCCCTGCGTCTTTCTGTACACGGTTCTTGGAGGAAAATGTCTGATACGGCCGCATTAAAGCTTTAAGTCATTGTAAAAACTGAAAAGTCAAACTTTAGAAGTAATGTAATTTTAAACAGTCTGCAGGAGTAGTTTAGTCTGCTGCTTGCTGAAAGGCACATTTTCTATGTGACTGAGCATAACTCCCAAAGCAAAGGAGGGGGGGGGGTGTAAAATTAGCCATTTATGCCAAAAGTGGTGTGCAGTAAGTGCATTCACCTTTGTACGAATAAAAACTGAAAATCATCGTTGTATTTAAGTTGGTCTCATGTTCAATACCCCATTGGAAGGCCAGGAGGGAATATGGTTGTTTTTATTTCTGAAAGTGACCGACAATGAAAACCCACAGCGGCAGTCACGTGTTGTTCATTATTTTAAAGTTTGTCACTTTGTAACATTACAATTAATTAACATTACAATTAAACAGCTTTACTGTAATCGTAGTTCATTAGCTCAGTGCTTTTGTTTGCGTTTTTTGCTATTTGCACCAAGGCTTAAAGGTAGTTTTTGTCTCCTCTGACCCCAGAGGCTGTGTGGTCAGTACACGTGAGACACCATCTTCTGTGCTGCTTCATTCATACACGCAGGGTGCTAGAGCCATTCCCTGCAGACAATGAGTGAGGACATGGTACATCCTGGAGAGGTCACTTGACCTTCTCAGAGCAAACAGACAATCACACATGGTCACCAACACAAAGAGGGTGGAGCACATTGCACTTGTGCTCCAATCTCTGCACTGACTGACTGCCTGTGTGTCAAACGATTTACTTCAAAATCTTACTTCCGGTCTATAAGGCTTTGAATCATCTCTAAATACGTCTCGGGTTTACTTGTAGAGTATGAAACATCCAGACCTCTGAGGTCCTCAGGAAGAGGTTTTCTCAGTGTCCCCAGAGTCAGAAACAAACAAGGTGATGCAGCTTTTAGTTCCTGCGCTCCTCGCCTGTGCAACAAACTTCTTGAACACCTGAAGACTGCTGACACACTCACTTCTTTTAAATCAGGACTTAAAACATTCTTTGCACAGGCTTTTGAATAAACAAGAAACTTTATTTACTTTATTACATTTATCTTAATAAAGCTCTTACCTTATTTATGAGCTTTTAAAGCTGTTTTTAAATCCCCTGAACTTACCACAACAACTGACGACAGCGAGAGAGTTTATTCAGAACATAGACACTGTCTGCAAACTGCTTTGCACAGCTGGTGGTTCTGGATACAGGAAGTAGGCTGTGGCTGTTGTTACGTTCAGGTCAACGTTTTGAACGAGTGCACAGTGACTTTCTAGGGTTCCCGGTCTCTGTTGAGAGATTGCAAACTTGCAAGATTCCAAAAGTGAAATTAACATTCAAAGAGAAATTCTGAGATCTGAGAAACACTTATTTCTGTTATTCGAGGTCTAATGGTAAAGACCTAACTGGTTAGCTGTTTGCTGAAGCAGGGTTGAGTTTTCTTCCCGGTCTCTGGTGAGGGATTGCAAATATGCAAGATTCCAAAAGGTATGGTCAGTGGTTGTGGGGAAACACTCAGTAAAATACTTAAAGAGCTGGAGATTAGGATTAAGATTCTTCATTACTTGCTTTAATGTATTTCTTTCATGTCTTTGTCCTGTGTTTGAATGGTGCTCTATCAATACATTTTTCTTGCCATGGTCACAATCATACATATGGGGAATTTGGAGTAGAATGCTTGTTAGATCAGCAGCCATAATAACACAAAAAACTTTGTTTTAGTTTAGTGTATTTGCAATTTTAAAAACCCCAAAGACATCCGTATGAGGTTAATAGTTGACCCTATATGACAGCTATGACCCATGTGAGTGTCTCTCTGTGTTAGTCCTGTGATGGACTGGCGACCTGACCAGGGTCGCTGACCTTCCCTTTGGCCTCAGTGAGCTGGGATCTGTTCCAGTCGCCCTCGAACCTTGGCAAATTAGAGTGGTTTAGAATGCTGGTGGCTAGATAGAGAGTGATATTTCCATTATAACATTTAAAACATGTTAACTGAGCAGTCTGTATAGAAAAAACAACCAAATTTAATTGTAGTAAAATGCAGTGTTTTACAAACTCTCCGCATTTTTACTTACCTACTTTGGCATCCTGCACTTTGAGCATTTTTGATATTAGTTTTATCAGGAAGGTTCTGCAGGTTGTTAACAGCGATGGCTTTATTCAAACTCACACATAGCATACATACAGCAAAAATACATAAAACCCACTGTTAAATGAACCATTGTGGATTAAATAAACATACAGATGGCTGAAGACACGATATTAAAATATCTACAAAGCCGTTTGTAGTTGCAAACCGCACACACCAAATCGAATGTACTCAGTTTGGTTTCATAAATCTTTCAGAGACAGGGGGGGGAGACCAAATCTCATAGAAGCAGACATGAATGATAAAAAGACATGACATGCACTCTCAGCACATATTACAGTGATGGAAGTGATCAATTAACCATTAGTTCCAGTATGTGCAATTGCATAAAGGCCTCTTCGTTTTTTTCTCTACAAGGGAAAGTCTGTGTTCGGGTACAATTAATGGCTGGCTGTGATGGATAGTTGTGCTGACAGCAACATGCTGTGGCTTTTAGCAGCTTTTGAATTATAGTCATATCAATATCTCCAAAGTATGAGTGCAAATTATTGTCTGTTAACATAAATGTTTGGAGAGCACCTTGTTTTGATGCTAAAATAAAGAACAAAGTACAACTCAGGCTTTCTTGTTTGATGAGACGGAATGACATACACAAAATAAAACTTAAACACAAAGTAAAGTATTTAACAGGTTAAGTAAATATCAAAGTATAATTATTTGAAGGTTCTACTTACATTCACTTGAACTTAATCATCAAGTCCATAATAGACACATCTACATTGAATGAGTAATCTCTCCATAACTGAATGAAACTTCTTATATGTATATTTATATTGTATAATTAGATCATTCTGGTAAAAGGTGTTGATAACATTGTGTTTACTCTGATATTTCTTATATTCAAAGCTCGTGATTTTCAGTGTGTGTGGGGGGTGGGGGGTGTGGGGTCAGGGGGGGCAGTCTTTACTGGGAGCAGCAGGAAAAATTTAGGAGTCAGGGGTATGACATTCACAGCATATGTTTTCTTTAAGTCATAAGAACAAATAATGAGAAAGATGATGAGGAAGAAGGAAAGCGCTCTGTGAGAGGGCTCCTCTTACTCTTTAAAAACTTCAGTTGCAAAGCAGTTTGTACTCATTTAAACTACCCTAGCTGTTAAAACCCGCATGGAGTTCAAAAGAGTGTTCGAGGAGTGAGGGTGTCGTGAACTTCAGCTGTGTCCATCAGAGAAGACCAGACATGCTGGTGAACGCCGCGTCGTCACAGGTTCCAGCCAGCATACTGGTTACACTTCTCCTGTTGATCTGTCGAATGGAGAAAACATGGCAGCCTCAAAATACTTCACCACCACAGGAGGAAGAGTGCACGACTCGACGAAGAAGAACGAAATCACTATTTTATGAACATGGTTTCATGCAAAATCTCAATCTTCCACAAAATCAATACTTTGAATGAAACATATCTGGCTTTAAAGAGAAATGTGAGCATATCATTTGGTGCCACTTTGGTTGTGCAAAGCTTTCACAGTGCATTGCAAGACACTGTCGAAAGTAGAAATTGAAGATCTTGTATTATGGTCACTGATGGGCTTTGTAATGTTTTCTTACTGCGAAGCACTTCTTCAGCTTCTTCAGTCTCCTCCACAGCCACTGGTTTCAGCAACAGAGCAAAAACCACTGCAATGCCAATCACCTGTGAGGAAAAACAAGTCACAGTAAATCACTGAAAACTGAATACAGAGAATTAGTGAGAGATGTCCAAACAGAACATTAGAAAAATATTTTTAATACAATGCAAAACATGTCTATTTGACTGATCCCTTTCACAGGAGCATATGTTTCCCATCCTGGAGATCAAGGCCTAATATGATGCAGCGCCAATCAAAGTATGAGTTCCACCTTGACCCACCTTAAGAGGTTGCAGTATAAAGATGCTCTCAAAGAGCGAGAGGCCCAGAGACATGACCCACTTGATGGATTTCTCTCTGCCATATTGAAACCCGTACAGCAGAGTTATGAAAGTCGACACTCCACTGATGGACAGCAGCAGGAACCAACCCAGGAACACACACCACCAGGGCAGCCAGCAGCTCGCCGCCCTCTTCTTCCTCTTCACCGGAGGTGGGCTGAAGCAAGAGCAGGGAGAGCACACAGTGTTTGAAAGACAATCGTGTTCTGATCTGATTTTTTTGGGTTGTAGTGTGAGCTGGAGCACTGACCAGGTGCTCAAGTGGCTGCTGAAGACCATCTCAGACTTGCGCACCAGCAGGTTGGCAAGGCTGAAGATCTTCTGATGCTCCTCTTCGCTTGAGAAGTGTTTGACGTCCAGTTTCTCCAAAGACATGAGGAGGTGGCAGAGTCCAGCAAAGAGAAACCTGGAGCTGTGCACCAGGTGGGAGTTGCTCTCAGTTTCTCCTGCAACACCGTAAGAATGAAACAAATTGTGTCTCTGTGCAGTAGAAAGAAACTTATTTCTGCAGCTTGCAGATTTTAGTCTTATTTTGTTGACAACAACAACAAAACACACGGCTGTGTAGTGGTCAGCTCTCTCATCCCACAGTAAGAATATCCCTGGTTTGACACTGGGTTCTGTGTGGGGTTTGCAGGTTCTCCTTGTGCGTTTGTTTGTTCTTTACACTGACATGCATATTAGATGCACTGTTTTTGAATGTGTCTGGATGGTAATCTCTGTCTGATTGTTGGAAATGTTAGTATGTAGATTTTGGTTATTCTATGAGAGAGCATATGTATATTTTCTTCCCAATAATATTTCTATCATGATTTTCTCAGCTCTCAAAAGATATATATTTTTTTTTTCAAAAGATTATGTCCACCACTTTGAATGATACGATATCGCACATCCACATAAGCAAACTTTGATTTCAAAATACAGTAATTAGTTTAGACACAGTATTCTAGAAAAAAACAAAAACCTACCCTGCATAGCTTGAACATATATATTCACTTTGTCCAAGCAAGCGAGAAGATCAGCGGTGGACTCCAGGCTGTTCATCTCTAATGCCTTGTTCTTCGGACTTTTGCTCATCAAAGAAATAAACTCGTCTGTCTCCTAGAAGAGAACAACCACAAGGCAGACGTGTCATTGTTGACAAACTGCAGAGTCAAACTCTGAACACAAACTCTTTCTCTCACAGAGATTTGATACTGAAAACACACCCTCAGGACAGTCGGTACAGTAATTGCAGGTTTTCCTAAATCTCCTTCTATATTTTTAGGCTTTGAGATCATTCGTGGCCGGATGCTTCGGAAGATGGTGATGATGAGGATGTTGATAGGAAACATGAGCAGACCACTCTGCACCCCCACCATCATGTCCTGCAAAGTGATCTGCATTGAACCTGGACAGATTTAAGGGAAAAGAGGTTCAACTGTAGCATCTGAAACACATCATCTGGTTGTTGAGGTCAGTTCTGCCTTTCAGACACCCCATGCAGAAGGTGTGATCGGTGTGTTTTCCACTTTTGTATGCTTAAAAACCTTTTCCAAGCATGAAGTGGAAACGCACATTTGCCTTTTGAGCCTGAAAAGAGATTCTTGTCAAAAGAAGGAGAGGAAATTAACAAACCAGGCTGACTTTCACAGGTTGTTGTTGAAATCATTCACATCAATAGAAAATAAAACCAAATTCAAAGATTTAGCTGAAATGAGCATGTAAATAGAACATGTATATGGAGACTTCATTTTCTAAAACTCAATAAATTCACATTCTTTATTGTATTTCTGTTTGGACATTTTCGGTCTCTCTGTTTAATCACCCATTGAGAAGATCACTGCTGAGTTCTTGTCCACAGGACGGTTCCAGAAGGCGATGTTGATGGCCATGGTGCAAAGCAGCAAGGACATGCAGCATGAAACCCTCTGGGCGCGTGTGAATGGACTACGTGATGGCGGATCCACTATGGACACCCAGATGTGTTCATCCCTGAAGCCAGTTGATGTTCTGCTCTGGAAAATGTTTCTGACAGGGAGATACAGAAATGCACAAGATTGCTAATCATTTGCCACAAATTCCCCCACGAGCTGAATGATTCATTTCGAAAGTGCAAAGGAGCTTGACTCTGACCTGAAGCTGGTGATCTCGTTGCTCTTCGCAGCGTTGAAGGTTTTCTTGGTAATGCCGTCTCCTCGGTCAGCGCTCAGCCAACATTCACAGAGGAAGTGCCACACGCATCGTGTTTGGAGGTCTTGGATGATCACCTTGTTAATATACCTTTAACAATTCATGAGTGAGACACATGAAAAATATTAAATTGACAAATTCAACAGATGTATAGATGAGGTGTACCTGCCCTCACCTGTTGTCAGCTGGGATCGACTCCAGCGCCGTGGGTTACAGTATCATTGGAAGCACAGTTTCCTAAAGCATTCTTTCTCACATGTCTCTGCACATGTTATGCAGGACCTGGTATAACATGGCTGGTTCTCTATCATTGTCAAGCTCCTACATAGTTATCCAACCCAAGTGAGCTTATACTACACTGAAATATATTAACAAAGGTGGCCCCATGACATCTAACAACATGATGTAATAAGGTTGTTTCAAGTGATAGGGCAAGCCTGAATTTAAGCGTCACTGTGTACAAGGAAACAAGTCACACTACAGAGTCAAGTTAAATTAATCCATTCAAAAATACCCTTTGAACTATATTAGAATAACTTGATGGTACTGCCTAAACTGGCAAGACACCTTCTTCAAAGGGCTTACAACGTGCAGCTATTTAAAGTAATTGTTTGTGTTTATATGAGAGGTAAAAGTAGGTTGATTGTATTGGATTGTAAGAGATTCTCAGCTTCTCTCACCATGATGGGTTTCCTCCAGAGTTGTCATGCTGCAGCCTGAGGCTTTGAATATCGCCCAGTGGGAAGGGTGAGGAAAGGACAAACATATCAACAGATCCTCTCTCGAACAAGGGTTTGTCGGGATCTGTGAGGTTGTATATGCGGCTCTCCCCCTCTGAGCCAATCAACATCACCGTGAGCTGCAAGATGAGAAGAGCACGTCCATAAATCCTGCATTTTCACATGAGTGATCCTGACAGAGCAAACTAGGTTTTAGTGTTTGTTACTGAGCCCCTAATCTTGACATCATTGCAAACTAATTTTCCAAACTAAACCATCCTGGAAAGTTCACCAGTCCATTCTGACTCTCGCTCTCCTTTTTCAATGTCCTTGACTTCTCCTTCCTGTGTTTGGTTGCTGCTCCCTGCCAAGAGTTCTTTCTCCTGTGCCTGAGTGTGAGATTGTCCTCACCTGGTGGCTTTGGTATGTATTGGATTTTTCTTGTGTGTCTTGTTTGCCATTTCGTCTGTGTTTCTGTGTGTATACTATTCCAGTGACTCAGTCTGTGTTTCTGGGTTCCTGTGACCTTGTGGGTTTTTTTATCATTGGAATTAAATATTTGCTTCTGTTCAACCGACATCAGTGTCTGGCATATTGAGCCAAACCTAACATCCATTGCCATAACAACATTGCCTCGTCTATTCCTCCTCTATTAATCTTTCTTCTGTCCTCCTTCAAGCTTTATCTGTTGAGATGAAACCCCCACACAGAGTCACATGTTGCCAAGATGCCTGTCTGAAGGCAGTTCAGACTTTCAGAGAAGACTTACATTGGCAGAAGTCCCAGCATTAGTTCGATTGCCTGTTTGGACACTGATCATATAGTTGTATTGAGCACCAGGATGATTGTCCTCCACTAGAGTCAACTTCCTCTGTCAGGACAACATAAACATCATATTAAATGTGAATAAAATATAAAACAGGCTCACTTGTGCCTTGTGGAAACTGGCCACTGACCTTACGACGTGCCCTGCGGTCAGCAAAGCAGGCCCACATCAGAGTGATCAGGTAGAGACCAAAGAAAGCACACAGCAAGGCCACAACCACGTAGTTTTCATTCACCGTTGCAAACAGCTCGGCTGTCTGAGATATGTCAACGTAGTTTGGCATCACAAAGAAGGAGCTCCCGAAGAGAGTGAGGTGGTTACACAGACACTGTGTTAACTGTGGAGTGCTTTTCTCCCCCACCTAAGGTCACAGGAGTGCACGTATGACACAACAGCTGCAGCAAGATTACACTTTATGAAGTGGAATATATTCCTACCATGCATCCGTCAACACTCCACACCTCCCTCCCTGTGTCCCAGTACAGACACTTGGTCATGAAAGACGTTGTATTCAGAGTCAAACCCGGTTCCCATTGGGAATCGTAGAGTTTGGTATCGACATGCCAGATCCCAGGAGTGTAACGTAACATCTCTGGAGTTATCATCCAGCGGTAGCCCTCTGAAGCAAGAATTAACATAATACATTCATCAATAGAACTCATAAGAATTCATAATCAAAGAACAAGCTGATGAAATCTATTTGGTGTTACCAGTTACTCAAATGATCGGTATTCTTTACTCATGTAACTGATAGATATCAAAGACACAATATGTAAAATGGAATAAAACCAGTTTGGAAGCCGGTGTTTAGTCACTGTAGTGTGAAGTCTACCCTCAGTTTGCCTCTCAGAGGTTTGAGCAGTTTGCATCTAATAACTTCCTAGAGCTGCAGCTATTGCTATGTTTGTCATTTCATCGACCAACATCCTAGATTTTGTTGCTTTGGGATGGAATTTCATGATTTTGTATCAGTCTGAATACACAATGATAATATAATGCTAACAATGCTATGATATGTAGGCTATGATATGAAATAATTAATTTGCTCTGGCTCGGACAGATTCAGAACAATTAAAATTATAGGTGCAGGTCATGCCAGATGCCTCTCTGTAACTTGTAGCTTGTTTTTGTTAGAATACTTGTCAGCAACAACAGTTTTTAATTCTAACTCTATTTGATTCACAACACTTCATAGTTTCTATATAATTTTCAATACTTTCAGTGTTGTGCCAGTTACTAAAATCTAGAATTTGATTAGAACTATAGCGTTCGCATGCAGAGCGCTTCCTTAAAAAGTGGTGAAGCAGGTTCAGTTGAATAGTGATTATTTATACACCAGCAGCTTCGGATAAATGCAAATACCAAAGTCGACTTAGTGAATAAAACATTGAACAGAGAAACACAGAAATGAACAGAGAATACACAGAAGGTGTAGAGTATATGGCAAAACTGCTGTTTCTTGAAGCCGTTCAATGATTTGTTACTTTTAAATTCTGTATCTGTACTGTGATTTAATCAAATTAAATAGGTTTTAAGTTACACTACTGTGAGTCGATAATGTGGAGGCAACAACTACCTGCAAAGCCCAGGATCGTGTAATTTACAGAAAATTTGGGGGCATCTGGTGTCCCATAGCTGAGGTTGAGATGAAGTGAGACGTTGACGCTGGGTTGCACTCTGAAGAAGATGGTTGTATTGGCGTCTGTGACATTCATCACCGTCACAGATTTAGTGTTTTTCTCCAGAACAACAGTATTGTTGTCCACCAAATCTGAAGCATTTGGTCGAGGCAAGAAGATCTGCAGAAAGTGAAGAGTCACGACTTAAAGGACAACATTAAACATGGATTTGATTAGTAAAGCAAGTTAGTGATCCAAAGTGAAATATTACCTAAAGGAATTGTGAGAACTCTATTTTGTGTGCCATGTAATACTAACATGGCAATACTGTGTGAAATTGAGCTTCTCGGCATGAATCACAATGTATTATCATTCTTCTTTATGGCATTGACTGAAAGTACAGGACTGAATCATTTGTTTGTTCAGCAACTGAATGGAATTGAGAAAGAAAAATGTTTGTAGAATCTGAACGATGGTTTAATCACAGTGATTTAATGTTTTATTTTCTTCACTGCTGCTCCACCTCTAAGTTTCAATGAGGTAAGACGTCAGTACTTCAAACATCATGTACGAAGTGTTCTAACAAACATGGTGTGTCTTATTATTTGCTGTTTTTGCCCCGGTAGGCCTCAGAAGTTAGAGTTTGTACAATCACTGTTATTGTTTCTGTGAGTTGGCCCGATTTCATGCGCATCACTTTTAAAGCAGCCGTGGTTGGGGAACGTTGTTACATTAACTGGTGTGTAGATCATATTTACTGTAGTAGTGTCTAAAATGTGTCATCCAAAGTAATTACAGTTGTACTTCTCATGTCAGCTGTACCTCAATCCTCTCTTTCAGACCCGTCAATGAAATGGTTTTGTTTCCATCGCTGAGTATAACATTGCACAAAGTTCCTGTTATGTTTTCGGAAGACGGATGGGGATTGTGTTTGAACGTGGCAAGCTGAAAGAGCAAGATAAAGTGAGTCAAAGAGTTTGTGGCTGACAACAAAGATGCAGCTGTACATGCTGGTTACACACACTGACCTGAGCAGTGACTTTGGATAAGTGTTGAAGCTGTGGTTGGAGTACTGACAATGATGGAAACTTTACAACTTCACCATCATTCTCTGAACCTAGCACCAGGTTTCCAAGATCATCGGGTGGGTGGCTAAAGGAGGCAAATCCAATTTAAATGGGATAAATGACTGTTGGGTTGCACCCCCTTTTTCCACAGAGGTCACCACAGCAAGCTATATCAACATGTACTGTAGACTTGGCTACAGTACATGTTGAGGAATCCAGTTAAAATAGCATAACAATATGTAATATCTTAGTTTATTGCAAGTCAATATAAATGCAAAATATGAGATAGTTGAATGAGACAGTCACAACAACATCTCACGGAGAGTTTAACTATTGATATATGTAAATTTAGGCAACTATACGTTGGTGTGTAGTCTATGAGATGAGTGGCCTTTACACCATTTACCCACGGAACATTACGATTATCAACCAAAACAAAAGAGCCAAAACCCTGAATGACAGTGCTGAAGTGACTCAACAGCGCCTTCCAATGTACAATAGAGGCATGCAGGACATGTGAGGTTGTGAAAAAACAAAACAACAGAACAAATACCAACCTTGTCTGATAGATGTTGCCTGATGGGTGCTTTATAATTAAATCTGAGTTTTCTTCACCTGTCCAGCGAGAAACTTCAAGAAAAATCTTGAAGACCCTCTCAAACAAAAGCTGAAAGAAGTTATAGTCGTGTTATCCAACTGTCACAGCCACAACAGCGATGCAAACATATGTGTTTGATATTAGAGTTGGTGTCGACAGAAGAACTCACAACTGGATTTGGATTATCGTCTTTGTCGCATTTTTTCAAAGCGAGAAGCAAGATACCAGTGCTGCAGCTTATGATGTGGTTGATGGTGTCTTTGTAACGGTCAGTAAACGTCTTTGAGGTCAGGCTTTCAGTGCCTTTCAGCATGTAATTGATAAAGTCGTCCTGTGAGGGGGGAAAGTACACTCATTTTAGCAACAATATTAGATGTAAATAATACAACAACGTGAAAGTTCCCTAATGTTTTACAAATTGACGGTACCCACCCTGTTCTCATCTGTTGGTTCACCTGCAGTCAACTCCATCCTCCGTAGTTCTTTGTCTGCTTCCTGTTTCAGAAAAAAAACAACATTTGTGAATAATCCAAAAACATTTTTCTGTGTACTTTATAGCTCGTCCTCATTTGATTTGAACAGCCTGTCTGAAAAACAAATGAGGTTTCCCTCACCATGAGAAGTTCGTCAATGTCGCCAACATTGGAAGCCATGGCAGAAACATCCCTCCTGCGTCCTGAAATCAAAGTGTATGCGCTTGTTTGAGAGGCACACACAGATACACTCATTGGCTGCTGACAGGTGAATAAGAAAATGTTTCAATGCAACTCACGAGAACTGGTTTTGTTACAGAAGGCCACTGTATTCTGTAAATAAATAAATAAATAAATAAATAAATAAATAAATAAATAAATAAATAAATAAATAAATAAATAAATAAATAAATAAATAAATAAATAAATAAATAAATAAAACCATGACAATTAAATTGAGAGGTTTGTGATTTTTTTAATTTTCATTTAAAACGTTTCACTCACATGTGTCCTTGATGGAGTCTGCACAACTTAAAAACAAACACAAAAAACCAAACAATTTTAACGGACAGAATAGACAAACAGAAATCTAAAGGAGTAATAAACTCTGTGTAGTGAAGGTTTTTAATGCAGTGACAAGGAAGTGACACATACTGTGTGTGCAGAGGAAGCCTCGTCTCTGGTTGCAGTCTGACTTTGTGACCTGAAGAGGATTCAGCTTCATCAAGGGGCAGAGTTCCTCTGGAAATTCATCAGTCTCTGTTACAGAAAGAAGATATTATAAACACACACACACACACGAACGCACGCACGCACGCACACACACACACACACACACACACACACACACACACACACACACACACACACACACACACACACACAGCACAAGACAGCATGTGAAATGTATGTTATATTACATCATTTTTTTCTTCATATGATATCTGTTTGGCTAATAATCTGCTTATACTACATCTGTGGCATGTGAAAATGTTTGTTAAGATATTATGTTAAAACAAATAAAAATTTAAAGGACACATTTTTTTTATTGTGAAATGCTATGTCATATCACAGTTTTTTAATTTCTTTAGTTTTACATGATTACATTCGCGGTTATTTGTACTGACTGACTTCAAAATGCTACAAAAGTAAAACAAAGTCTTGAAGTTGCCTTTAACAACACAGAGTTGTGAACACATCTAATTTGAATGTAATCTAAGGAGTGTCACATAGAGGGTTAATGAAGTACAAACAATAATATGACAAAAAATGATTAAAACCTGGCGAAAGAGTTAAACAAGACAATATTACATTTAAGTATATTAGTGAAAAAAATATATGTACTTTTGCCTGTTTTGTCCTGTGTAATCAATCATCTATGT
The DNA here is from genome assembly GCF_963383615.2 of Lipophrys pholis. NCBI lineage: Eukaryota > Metazoa > Chordata > Actinopteri > Blenniiformes > Blenniidae > Lipophrys > Lipophrys pholis. Next base: position 11,481,494 of record NC_137636.1, on the reverse strand, counting down.
TTTGACAAGCAGATGCGACTATTGTTGAGTACTTTGAAGGTGAGACTGGATTTTTCAACATGTTTGGTATTCTCATCCTGGTTACTATTAGGTATTGACATTGCTATGTTTGTCTTATTTTTGTTGTATGGAAATATGCTCAGGAGACATGCACGCCTTCCTTGGAGCAAGTATTCAAACCTATTTAAATTCAGACTGTGCTGGTAGCTTGATAAACAAAAATCAACACAAACTCAGCCTCGTTTGGTGCACAAGAAAGTGAGACGTTCTTAATAAACATTTCATTGTTCACGTGAGGATCTTTCTTCGAACTGATTTATTTTTTAAACAAACCTCTTTTTCTTTTGCCTCTTTTTCTTTTCCATGAGTCTTTTGCTTGTGAATAGTCATGAAGCAAACTTGATACCAACTGACAATTAAGACAGACACAATAAATGTCATACTTTACAGACCTGCTGTAGATTCCGTTTCCCCTCCTTGGATATCCTCTCCCAGCCACCAGCTGACGTTGCTGGTGTTTTTCTTGCTGCAGATGTTGTTCAGGAAAACTTGGATGGGTTCATTTATCACATTCAGGAGCTCCCCTCCTTGCATTTCACAGCTGCTTTCCGCTTGGGACCATGTTTTCAAATCCACAACAAACTCAAAACAGACATCTTCAAATTTGAATTCACACCCAGTAGAAAAGTCAGGATGACCCTCTGTCTTATCAGATACGAATAAAAGTCCAGCTGAAATCCACAAAAAGACAGATGTTTGAAATGATGGACCCATTTTAATTGTTTTTCGGAGAGCCAAGAAGCACCCAGTTCTTCCTGGACTGGGGCTGGAGCAGCTACTGAGCAAAGTTATTTGGATCTTTCACAGGGAAATGAGAGAGCTCTCCCCAGAAAAACTCTGCATATCTTCCCAATACATTAGGGAAATCCTTGGAGACACTCAAACAAGATGCAAAGTGAAGGAATCACTTGGCGTCACCAAGGTGACCTTCTAGCCAAGGACAATTTTAATCTCTTTACTCGCATTGAACATAAAAAAGAAAGAGAGGAAAGAAACCCATTATGTATGTGTAATTGTTTATGTGTGGCTTTTGTGTACTGGATATTTAACTTGACATCCCTAAACAAAAGGCTACAATGCTAATTGTTTTCCATATTCCTAAGAGTTGAAATGATGTCATATGGATAAGCTTAAGATATTGTGAAATGTATGACTTGGGACAGGGTTGGGCACCCTGCTGTGATGATTAAGGGTTGTATTTTTTTGGAAAGGAACTGAGAAACATATTACATTAATGTTATCTAAAATACACAGACCAATTAAGAAACATATAATTCACAAAAACAACCATTAACCATTTAAATAAATAAACATTTGTCGTCAACAGGGTGGGATTTGTGAAGAAACTTAAGGGAGAACAACCCAAGCCCAATCTGGACTGAAGCCAGGGATCTCCCTTTGAGGTTAGAGTGGTAACCACTGTGCCACCTGACATCAACCAAAATCTGCTATTATTAACCCTAATCCTAGATTTAACATTCTTGGCATGAATTTTATTCAGCGTCACAGGGGATGTGTAGATCAGTGGGTGAGGTACATCCTGCCAAATGATGCAAATTACACCATGGTTATGATACATACAGCAGTACTGTAAACATGTGAATGTGCAGGTTGTAGTGGTTAGTCTCTGTCATACACAGAATAGATTTCAAAATCTTTCTACTAGTCTACAAATTTCTGAATGGTTTAGGTCCTAAATAAATCTCAGATCTTGTGTTATGTTATGAACCTCTTAGACCATCTGGATCAAGACCTTCTTTAAGTTCCCAGAGTCGAAACCAAACATGAAGAAGCTGCTTCTAAAGTTTATGCAGCAAATATTTGGAACAAATTACCTGAAAACTGCAGGATGACTCCAACTCTGAGTTGATTCTAAAGGTTTAAAAAAACAGACTTTATTTCATGTTGTACTGTAACTGTTGTACTTTTATGCTCTTTTGCGTCAATTCCTTTAAAAAGAAAAATAATTTTTTGCTGTGATATTTTAGATTTTATTGCGCTTTTTTTTTTTTTTTGTGCGCTTCCTATTCGACAAACGTCATCAGGACGTCACTGTTTAGCGCTGCCACTGAAGTATCGCGAGAAGATACGGAGGAAGCCGGGAACACGCGTGTTTGTGTAACATGTGAAGAAACGCTTTGAACGTCCTTTAATGCAATGACAAAACTGCCTCCATGGCGGGACGATTGAAGGTAATAACAGGAACAGTGTCACACGTTTTGTTTCACGGCGTTTAACTGTTTTATGAAGCGTCGCCACGACATTGTTTCTCCTTTGTTTCTGTTTGTAAATGATGTTAATCCAACGACACTGCTGCTTCTCTGTGTCTCGTCTTCACCTCAAGTCTTCCTCACTTTAGTTTGTTTTTCTAATTGTTAGATTAAACCCTGAAGCAAATGCTTACGTTCATGCTTTTAGAAATATATGGCATTTTCAGTTGTTTCTGATGGCGATGTAACTCTCAGAAGCAAAATATGATTTTTATCTAATAGTAGGTCATACCACAAAATCTGTACGGGTTTGTTTGTTATAAACATCCTCATCTAAAGTGGTCTTTGTTTTCAACGATTTATTCATGTTGATTAATAGAACTGCTATTCATATGACCAGTAAGAAGTGGCAATTTAAGACCAGTAGCCTTTACGTTCAAGCATTCAGAAATTATATAATTTACTATTTAGTCTAAAAACTAATTTTTCCTGAGCAAGTTGCTACATCGATGGTAATAGTGGACATTTATGCCCCTTCCAACAAGTAGTTGTAGAACTCACTGAACTGTCCTTTCACCTTGTTAAAGCAGTGTTAGTCATTTAATCTGAAATCGATCAACTCTTTTTTGATCTCATTAATGATCTTTAAAATCACCACTAATCAAAAGTCAAACATACAATCTCATAAAGGACTCACTAAAATGCATCCTGCCATTTTACGTAGCAGAATCAACTATTTCGATGTGACAATAATATTTGAAAATCTTCCAGCTTCATCTCAATGAGGGTTGCAGGTTTCTGAAGTTGATCACTTGATATTGGAAAACAGGAATGAAAAAGAGGCCTCACCTACACACACTTTTGAAGATTAAAGTAATCATAGCTGCAGTAACTGTTTTTGTTTGGCTGTGCGTACTCCCAATTTCCTCCCACAATCCAAATACATGTATATTTGAACTAATGTCTTCGAGGTACAACAGATTCCATTTAGTCTTCCAAAGACTTAATGAGCTGATATTCTGACGCCAGACAAGCACAAAGGATATCAGTTGTTCATTGTATTATTATTAATTACTTTTCTTCAAGGGTAATTGGGGTCACTTCATGTGTGATTTATCCGGACCCTTACATGCATTATTTGTAGTTATTAACAAATTAATTCAACAAGCAGCTGTGGGCGGATTCCAGTTATTGAGGGAATTGGGTCAATTTTGATATTCTAAATACTTTGATTGAACCATTTGCAGTTTAATCACACAGGAGTATGCCTGTTGTGACCTTTTTCATGCTCCTGTTACAGAAACAATTAAAAGAAGCTGTGAAGATCATCAGCTCGGGAAGCCTTCTGTTTGCTTCCTACCTCACGGTGGTTGGAGATGAGCGTTTCTATGCTAACCAGCTGATGCCCCTGCTGCAGAGGATTGTGGGTGCTGAGACGGCACATGTGTTAGCAGTGAAGATGATCGGTCTGGGTCTGGTTCCTCTGAACCGCTACCAGGACCCTGCTCAACTGGTAAATGTGCCAATTGTATATTTTTTGCCCATTGAACTGGTTGATATGTATAAACATCTGAATGACCAAATACGGTGGCCATTTTCTTTGTTTTGTTTCTACAGGAAGTAAAAGTCCTTGGACTAAAGTTCAAAAACCCTGTCGGTATAGCAGCAGGCTTCGACAAACATGGGGAAGCTGTTGACGGCTTGTACAAGCTGGGCTTTGGCTTTGTTGAGGTGGGGACAATCACGCCCAAACCTCAGGAGGGGAACCCCAAACCACGAGTGTTTCGGCTCACAGCTGATCATGCAATAATCAACAGGTAAGTTTGGAATGGGTGGATTTTTGTCAATGCTCAAGCTGAAACAAATACACAAAGTTATTGGCTTGTTGGCTGGTTTCTGTCCCTTAATGTCATAAACACTTAACTGATTAGATCCTTATCCAGTTGAAATAATCAGATTGGAGGAGGTGCTGTTCATTATTCCATCAGAGTCCATGTAAATGGCACAAGGAGTTGCTTCATGCTGTTGAGCTTTGTGTGCCTCTCTGATAAGTAACATCAACCACACGACTCTTCACTTATAATGGTTTGAGAAAAATAATGTTGGCAAAGCACAATTGGTCAGTGCAGGAGACAGTGCTGTCCCGAAGCATTTTTTTCTCCCATCAAACTCAATATGAAGAATGTTTCTTTGGTGTTGCAGTTTCAGAAGTGAGGCAATTCAACAAGCTTGGTTAGTTGAGACAACAAATCTGTCTTTGAAACTGGGGGGGGCTCTTTGGCACAGCTGGATGTGGGTTTAATGTTATCATTTTATATGGTGCTCATGTCAACAACACAATGTGATCTATCAATTGGAAAGATTATTGTCAGACTGACAAAGAACTGACTTTGTAAATGTAGTGTTTAAGGTCCATTGCAAGGCCGGTTGGCACAGCCAAAAGGAGCTGGCCGAAGAAAATTATGTAAATTTTGCAAGATGCAAGAGCCCGGAGTTCTGACCTTTCTTCTTGTTCTGATGGAGTATGAATCGGCCTTTAGTCTTACATAGTTATCGCTCAGATTTCATTTGATTTCACATAGGGACCAAAGTATGGAGCTAGGGTTTGTTTTTTTAACACTGTGCCAGCGAAACTAACGTCTGGTCAACGCCTAATTTTCCTTAATCTGGGTTGTTCAAAGAAACCTAAATCTTTTTATATATATATATATATATATATATGACCAAGAAACGGTGACGATATATATATAGTTTAAAGTGACCAATCAGAAAGGAGGGGGGATTACAAGGCCGTCTATGTAATGCCCACCTCCAAAGTGCAAAAACTCAACATCACCGCACGGGGAGAGATCACAGAAGTCACTGCGAGAGTACAGAACGAGACAGCGAGCGTGCAGAAAGGCACCGCACGTCAGCTGAGTGGTCAAACTGTGCGATTACAGTTTTTATGTGCTTGTGATTTTTGGACTGAATTGACACCATACAAATGTCCCAAAGTGTCAGGTTGTGTTCTTACACCTCTTGTCCGGTACTGTACTCTAAAAGCACATAAGATCAATTGTTCATGCTGGATATTTGTCTTTGTGTAGGTATGGATTCAACAGCTGTGGTTTGGCAGAAGCACAGATGAGACTGAAAGCAAGGGAAGAAATGCAGCAGGAGAAAACTAAAGGTTAGAAAATCTTTCGCATTATTCTGTTGTATTAAAGTCCTCTGCAGGAAATCTGTTGTTATACTGATTCAACTGGACAAAAGCTGAATACACTGAGTTTGTTTTTGCCTTTGTTACATTGACGGTCGTCTAACAGTCTGTTTGTGATGGGGAAACCTCACAGTGTATGAGGTTAAATACTCTTAATTATTGCTCTACATTATTCCATTTTAATGACCTTGACTTGCCCTTGCCTCAAGTATTTTTGTGTCCATGCTCATTTGGCACATCAGCTTCCTCTTCCCCAGTTGAGTCATGTGTCTGATGACGTAGTCTGTGTTTATGTTTGTCTGAAGCTTCCCGTGTGCATGTGTGTGTGTTTATAGCTGGCCTTCCCCTGGGCATCAACCTGGGGAAGAACAAGCTGTCCCGGGACGCAGGGGCAGATTACCTGGAAGGGGTGAGAGTGCTGGGCCCGCTGGCCGACTACCTGGTGGTGAACGTCAGCAGTCCCAATACGCCGGGTCTCCGGGACCTGCAGGGGAAGGCTGAGCTCCGCCAGCTCTTACACTCGGTAGGAAAGTCTTATTCCCATTTGAATTTCCCAACACTGGCATAAATGTGACACAGCTAAAAGATGTGGATCACAACTACTAGTTGTGACAACTGAGCGATCAAATGCCTGTCTTTGTGTGTAAGATGGATTATAACATTATAACACATGTTCAGCTTCTACTTTGACTGTCAGCATATGTGACCAGTATCAATACAAACTATACCTGCAAACTTTAATCACATAGTTCACCCTTCGTTTCTGTAGTCGATATTTGCTGCGAGTCACAGCGTCGCCTTGATACTTTTTGATGCATGTTGTTCTCACTTTAGCTTCCGCAGCTGTAGCACAGCCCCCCAGTGAAGAGCAAATGCTCTTTTCCCTTGCAGCAAAAAGAAATATGAGTCAAGGACGGGGTTAATAAATGTTACGGAGCAGTGAAAACATATGTGAGAAAAGCACTACATCCTTTGAGCACAGCACATCCTCTTGACATCTGGGTCATGGTGCTGTGAAAAATCTGTGTTTTTGAATACATCTCCAAGTTCCCCATCAGATTTTGTTAAAAATGATTGGATGAGCAAATTTAAAGCTGGATTTATTTCTTTGCCCTGGAGCCCCTTCAAAGTGCCTCTTATAATAATGATGATAGTAATAATACTCTATATTTGTGAAGCACTTTACATTTTGGAAACAATCTCAAAGTGCTACAAGTGAGGGTAAGGAAATAAAAACATTACTAATAAAATCAGATAGAAGTAGGCATCAAAGTGCGACAGGTGAGGGGGGTTAGGAAATAGAATCCTAAAAAATGCTAGTGAAAGTAAAAAGCAGGCATCAACAAGGCCACTAAAAACATTTAGGCCCAATGTATGACTGCCTTTGACTCCCAAGACAACATTATAAAATATAACAGTGAAGACAAGCCAGTGCAACACTTTCGATGGTCTGTTATAAATTCTACAGAAGTGTTGTTGTTGTGTTTTTGACATGTACATATCCAGCATAGACACACACAGGGTTATCCCAGGTTGAGAACCCCCCCCCCCCCTTTATTTTCTTAATCTTGTCCTTTTTTTGTTTTCCTGTGGAAGCAGTTATCAAATCTGAGGCAGAGGTCTTTTCTTTTTGTCTTTTCCAAGACTTTATAGCCTCAGGCAGAGTACATTACCATCATGCCGTCAATCATTCCTGTAGTTGAAGCTCTCTGCTCACATCTCTACAATCGGATCAGGTGCTGAAGGAGCGCGATTCCCTGCAGGAGGAACGCAAACCTCCGGTCCTCGTAAAGATCGCTCCTGATCTCACTGCCCAGGACAAACAGGACATCGCTGATGTCGTCACAGAGGTCAGAAGTGATTTCCATTTGAACCAAATGTGTGTATTTCTACCAAAAGTCACAATTCTTGCAATCGTCCATATTTAATTTCTTTTCATTTCTGTTTCACATGCTTCAGTTTTGGAACAAAAAGTCCAATGTATTTCAGTTTCAAATGTCTCTATAATGTCATCTAGTTATCACATTTCAGGTCTATTTAATGGTTTGTAAAGAATGGAATGTGTAATGATTAACGTTTTTATTTTTCACTCTTAAAAGCAGAATTGAAGTTGTTGTCTTTTTCAGACCTGAAGTGCAAATAACATGAGACTGCTGTGTCACATGTCTTCATGCAAAGTAAACACCCTTTGTGAGGGCGCAGCATCCATTAGTTTGAAACCTTGAATGTGACGGTACAACCGAAGCTCCACTAAAATGAACTCCTAACATGTCTACTCTGCATCAAGGTGTTTGGGTGAAAATTTGTTTAAATATTTTTTTTTTACTGCACTTTCATACAGTTCAATAGCTTAAAGCTACAAAAGTATTTTGTGCAATACATCCACCCCCATATTCTGTACATGTCCACACTTATAGGCACCGTGTGCATATTTTTCTATTATATTGTATTTTTATCTGCTTTTTTTTAGTTCCTGCTATGTGTGCTTCTTTCTCTTTACTATCCTGTTGTACCACTGCAAGTTTCTCCACATGTGAGATAAATAAAGGGATATCTTATCTTATCTTACAAAAAACTGAATAAAAAAATACTAGGAATTTATTTTTTAATTTTAATTAAAAAGTTTTTTATCTGTGATGAATGAGTATTAGTGCAGAATAGAAACGTTTAGTTTACATTGCGAATTAGATTTGTACATGGATTAACATGAAAACTTCTGAACATTTAGAGGAAAATGAGCTTGATTTTAACATTTCACTCCAATCATAATGTAAATAAACCGCTTAAGCGGAATCCGTCTCAGCTGATTGTTTTTATTGAATTACTTCATAACTGAAAGTATCATCTCGACGCATCACAAAACACTTCTGCGCAACCACAGCAAAGAGGATCATCGTCGTCTCTGGTAATCTTATCACCACTGCTGTGGCTGTGCTCACTGAGGCGAGGAGGAGACGCACCATAATGGAAGAGGTGGAAGAAAGCAAATATTCTCGCAGCACTCCCTTTTCTTTGTCACAGCGCACCTCACATTAGAGCTCTATGAAAGTCAGGTTCACTCATCCACATGTCAGTCGTGTGTTTTTCGAGGCCACTGAATACTTTTTGTATATTCTCTTGTGTGTAGCTGGGAGTGGACGGCTTAATGGTGTCAAACACCACCGTGTCCAGACCGGAAACACTCCAGGACCCGCATAGTTCTGAGGTTGGTGGATTAAGTGGGCAGCCCCTCAAAGACCTCTCCACCAGCACCGTCAGGGAAATGTACAACCTCACCAACGGTACACAATTCAAGTCCAATGTCTCGTTATACTTTCAATACACACCGTTTTAAAATACATCTGTTGTTTCTTGATTATTTTGTAGGTAAAGTACCAATTATTGGAATAGGAGGCGTGGCAAATGGACAGGATGCCATGGATAAGATCCGAGCCGGTGCTTCTTTGGTTCAACTCTACACGGCTTTCGCCTACCAGGGTCCACCAATAGTCACCAAAATAAAGCGAGAGTTGGAGCAACTTCTTAAGTGAGTATAAGAGTGCATTGAAATTAACATGGAAAATGGCAAAGTCAGTATTTTCCTGTAGTTTACACATTTGATTACTAATTCTTTGCTACAAATGCCATCTGACCTTCCAGTTGTCTTTAGAAAGTTAGAAGTATTGAGACAAGACACCAGTGAAACAGTTGAGCAGAATAAATATGCGGTAGATTGTTAAAAAAACAAAAAATCCTTATTTTAATTCATTCATTCATTCATTCATTCATTTTCTTCCGCTTATCCGTTTCCGGGTCGCGGGGGTGACAGTCTGAGCACTGTCACCCAGATCACAATGCACCATTTAAGAACCTTCCTGCAGGTGGTGAGCCCACGGGAATTTTAATTCAATTGAGGACAAGTGTTACATTTCAGGAGCAGGTAAACACGCCACACAGTTAAACGCCGGGTTCCAGCAATGAACAGTGACGCTGGGATGAAGTTCCAGCTGCAGGTGCTGAATGCTATGGTTAATTGCGTTACATATAAATGAGTTGAAACAGCATGTTCTCTCAAGACTTTCTTGAGAGAACATTCCACTTGTGTTCTCCTGATACTTCACCTCTCATCCTCTTTGATTCTCTGCACAAATATTTCAAATAGTCTCCTCTGTCTGTTTGAACAGGGATCAAGGTTTCAGTAGCGTGTCTGAGGCAGTCGGGGCTGATCACAGGGGAGCAGGTGGGCTCTCTCAGAAACAGAGCTCCATGTAAGACATGGGAATCGATAACGCGGGCCCTCTGAGGACGTAGCAGCACCTGGAGATGCCGTCTCCTCTTACGTGGCAACATGACAGTCAGCTTTTCCCAAACTGTGACGAAAGTATGAGTCCATCCATTTGTCTTTATTTCCAGGGTTGCAGATGCATTAGAGTCTGAACATGCAGGTAAATACACACTCACAGTAAATCTCTGCCTTACTTTTATGTGAATACTGTAAAATCTTTGACGATGCATCGTCAGTGTCGACAAGCTCAGGTCTGTAACTCGATTTCAGACGTAAAATTTTTTGTTACAGTGTAACAGCAGTTAGTCTTTCTGATGCATTCTGACAACGACGTACTTGAACTTTTTAACGCACCTGCCACCTAAAGTCAGTTTTCAACATAAGTACAACCATTTTTCATTTTGTGTGTCTGTGAGTGTGTGTGTGGGGAAAATGATGTTTGATGCTGTGTGGTAAATAAATGGAAAAAGCTTTATGTTATACTCCTCTGGGATGTGTTTTAATATGGTTTGAACAGGCATTAAAACGGTTTGCTGTCTCTAAAAGCAGAATCTATTCTCGGCTGAGTGGCAGACGATTTCATATTGACAACATGTTAAAGATGGACCCGCACAGAAGTCCAGTCACACTCGTTAACAGCTCATATGTTGAGTATCCAGCTTATTTAGTTTGTACATATTGAGGATTTGATTAAAAGCAAAGATTCCCAAAATTAAGACTTGACTCCACACTCCCTGAGAGCCCAGAGCAACATTTGCATGCATGTGCCTTAAAGATTGGAAGTGTCATGGATGAATTTTATAATTCAAAATACTTTACCTCCACATCATGTCATAGATGGACCAAAGGAAGGAACATGCAAATTCTTCTCCTAGTATTAAAAGGATCTTGCATGCAAATGTTGTTTAGGTGTTCTACTGAAATGTTTGCAGAGACAAGAGCCTTAAAACTAAAAAAAACCAAACCTGATTAGCATCATTCATTGACACTTGAAACATTTTATCTTGACAGAATTCTTTTGTCTGAAATATCAAAACTACTGTTATTTAGCTGATAACACTTTTCCTTTTTGAAGAGCGATTTGTCCATTAGTGAAAACACAGATAACAAGCCAGCCTCCTGATTCTGATTTGATATTGTCACTTATCTTAATCACATTCAGGGGTTACAGTCAGTTAATTTATGAAAACTAAAGGTTGCATTGTACTGACTGCAAAGTCTCATCACTCTGATGAAGATCCCAACTTCACACCAAAATTACTTTGTATACAATTTGACAAGTTTAATATGTATTGGAATGCTTAACTGAGGTTAAGGGTTATAAGGAATGTTTTGTAGGGATTATATCACTTCCTCCTATATAATTCGCGTTGACTGGAGCTGATTTCGGGGGACCAAGAGTGAAAACAGAATACAACCTGGACAGGTCACCGTTCCATCACAGAGCGATCATCATATTCACAACTACAGGTAACTTGCCCAATGAACCTCAAATTCATTTATTTTTGACTGTGGAAGAAAACGAGAGCCGACATGCATAGGAAAGAAATACAAACTCCACATAGAAAGGCCCTCAACTGGACTTGAACTAGACATTTCTTGGTGTGACGCTACTTTGACCAACCACTACTACATAAAACAAGTAATTATTTACTCAACAAAATCACTTTTAACTAAATGTATGATGACATTTTTCACATTATCTAAAAAGGCTGACTCAGTGATTACACATCCAATGTGCTTATTTTTGTTATTGTATTTATTCCACGCACTCGTTTTTAAAGCACACGTGTTTGATTTCATTTTTGGATAGATTTTTTTATATATTTTTTTAAAAGCAATTCTCTTTTTGAGAAGCTAATTCTGTCTGGTCTTCCCTCGTCATCAATGGCAGCAACATGCATGACATTGATTTCAATAATTTCTGTCTTTCAAAACACCAACATGACTTCAGTCTACTTTTAGCATCGCCACAACAACACTACGGTGCAGCACGACCGCCTCTGGTGCAGTCTGCTGCTGTTTTTGTCATTATTTTGGAGTTCTCCTCACTCATTGACACATGGAGATGCCTTCCTAACCTGTTCTAAGACCGCGTGCCAGTCCCAGAATAGACGGCAGCCATCGAAGGCAGCGGCTCTGTGAAGATCAGCTGTGAGCCGTCAGGCACTTCCTTCTCCCTCTCCCGGAGGTCAAGTCCAGACTGGCTCGTATCGCATATGTGGTGTTACAGTCTCGACGCCCAGACAAGAAAAACCTTCAAACCCATGACCACTTTGCATGGTAGCATTTGCTTAGATCAGAGCTAGAAAACGGCACCGACCCAGACAGAGCCATGTCAGCTGCAGTTTCTGCTGATGGTGTGAGAGAAAGAAATTGCACATTGTCACAATTCCAATAATAAAGGCTTTACTATTCCAGCACTGTTTTCCCATTGCATTCAGTTGTGAAGTTGTTTTAAGGCCGTAGGTTAACTGTTGCTAAAATCTCAATATCTACCTTTTAAAGCCAGATTTCTTCACTATGAAACAGTTGAAAAGAGACGCTTAACATTTCATGAAATTGTTGGTTCAATTTCGATGTGATGGATCCAAATATCTCAAGTCATGAAATGGGGGGGACATCTAAATGAACATTTTGCAAATATAGAAGTTAAACACTGGCAGCAGGTCAGGAACATAACTTAAGTCTCTAAAAGGGTGTTTTAGACAGATTTCTTAGAGGTTTTCCTGAAATTAAAGGTGGTTGAAGTTTACAATATACTGAAACCAGAGTAGTAATTAACCGTAAATATAATATAAATATTAAGTAAATGTGTTGTATACATGTTACGGCTTAACAGTTAAAAAAAGAGTACTTGCAAGAAGAGTACTACAGTTTGATGGTCACAGGAAGGAAGGGCCTCCTGTGGCACTAGGTATTTGAACTTATTGATGAAAGTGATTCTGAAGTTGACCAGGACTTCGTTGAGGGGATGAGAAACAGTGATGGGCCTCAGTGTGGACCGTACCATTATTAACCCTACCTGTTAAACCTAAAACAAAATATGAGACATTTGTGATCTCTTGTCAGACGTCTGGTCATTTCTTCCTTTGAACTTCATGTTTGAAGGTGCCGTCTGTAACTTCATACACAGTTTAAAGGAACACATCTGACTGAGAAGTTAACTTTCTTATAGAACCCTCCATTATTTACTCCGGTGAGAAGTGTCTGCAAAAAGTCCAACTAAAGTAAAATAATAAAATGACTTTGAGGCAACATCTGAAAATGTTTCCATGATCAATCTTACACATCATGTTATATAGACACTGTATTATACAATATTGTCAATATTTATGAGACTTATTATTTTATGTCACCTCAACCTTCAGAATTGGGATTGTAGATGACATTTACAGTCATGTGGTTGGTTTGTTCTCTTTCTGGGTCGTGCGATGGCGGAGCCATTGACACATGGTATAATATAGACATAAATTATTGGACGTTTTAAAGGACTTCTGTTGGAGAACGAGGAGTGAGAGATGAGTCATTGGTTACGAAACTAATCAACCTTGAATGTTAGAAAGGGAAGAAAAAAGGTTTCTGGGTCATCTGTCAGCTTCAAGGACACAATGCAAAGCTTCCGCTTGACAGAGAAAGCACTTCAGAGGGGACAGAGTTTCTAGTAAAACTTAGATTTTAACTCCAATGATGACCTTTAATCCCTTTAAATATGTAAAAAAATGTATGACTTCATAATTAAAAAATTTTGGGGGGGGGGCTCTGGATTATTTTCAAAGTGTACAATAAGAATTAAGTCACAAATGCTTATTCCACTATAAATGTATTAGTATTTCATCAAATTAATGTTTTTGTAAGAAAAAACAAAACTGTTTTCTTACCAGAAATATAACAAACACAAGAAGATGTAAATATGATGAAAAAATAAATCAATGAATCACATTTTACAGATCGTAGAGATCCATCCATTTTCTATATCACTTTATCCTGTTCAGGGATGCTGGAGCCACTCGTAGTTAACGATGGACGAGGGCAGGGTTCACCCTGGACGGGTCACCAGTCAATCACAAGACAAACAGAGAGACAGACAGCCACACATACTCTCGTTCATACCTAGGGGTATTTTAGGTTCGCCAATTAATGTCACATCCATATTTTCTGGACTGTGGGAGGAAACCAGGGGAATCCCACACATGCACGGGGAGAACATGCTAGCTGCACACAGAAAGGCTCGGCCAGGATTTGATCCTACAACCTCACTGTGATGCTAGAGCGCTAACCATGCCGCCGACAGTGAAGATAAATAACTTAAATAACTGGAATTACTAGTATTGTGAATAACATACCAAACATTGTGTACTCCAGAAAAACCTGGGTTTGATGTATTTGAAGCCCTAACTAAGTATTAGCTTCCTGTTTGAGAGACCTTTCTGTATATTTGTAGTTTATCGCCGCTGTTTTATTGCTGCTGCTGCTTGTTATTGTTGTTAATCCATAATCGGGAAACTAAAGACTAAAAATAGTCTTGAAAACAGCAATGCTCTGTTGCACTTAAATCTACACAGGTCACCTTTAACTGCATGTAACTGCAAGCAAACACAAGGTCTTCAAGGGTTTTAATCCCGTAGCCTGCAGCTTACTGGCAGAAAAATGTAAGACCAGACCTTCTTTCACAAAGCATTACTAAATGTAAATTGTCAGTGAGTGACACAATTACCACCAAAACATTTCCCGATGAAGATTTAAGATGAAAGAAGCTATTTAAAGTAACAATACAAGCCTGAAATGAGTGAAAAGGCATTCCTCATAAGAAAACATTAAATGGTTTACCGAATTAAGTCGAGCATTAAATACCACTGACTGTTCAGCGTGTCACTGGCACTATTGGAGGAGGCTTATAGAAATCGATAAAACAATAGATTAAGCCCACTATAGGAAAATCCCCAAGAGAAAACCTGCAGCAGACTGCCAAAGACTGAGAATCGATACAGCCCCTGAAGAGGACCGTGACAGCCAAGGCAGAGGAATCATTAGCACTGGATTAACTTCAGAGAAAACCGTAAAAGCCCCATAGAGGCCTCCAGAGCTCAGACTCGCATTGTTCAGGAAACTACTGAAGTTACTGGAGAAGAGCATTTCACAGATTGAGTTAAACACATCTGTGAGGAAGAAAACCCCAAAATCTGCATATTCATGTACCCGCTTGGAGTGTAAATCACATTTTCTGCCCAAGGTGCTTCTTTGTGAGCAACATTTCAGAAATGAATATATTGTCACTGTATTCAGAGCAGTGCATGTGTTTTATAATGCCTTGACAGTGCAATACAGTTTATATCAAAATATTTCTATTTGACAAGTTTAGACATTATTTTTGACTTACACAGGACTGTGTGAGAAGTGTTTTTTTTCCCAGTAATTGGAACTCCTCTCACTTTGTAATATTAATATGTGTGCACTGCTCAGAAAGCAGTAAATGTAATCAAAGGCTAAACTGTGATGATCATATTTCATAAAACGCTCTGTATAATATTAATTGTGCATCTGAGTGAGGTTTATACATACTATACATTACATGCAACAGATGTTTGTCCAGTGTACCTCACAATAAGTGTATAAACAGTGTAAAAAAATACAAAGTTTGACATTATGACGACAGTCATATGTGGTTTACATAGTACCCTATGTTTTCTGTGATATGAAAAATGCATACAGATTCATAGAATCAAAGCAAATAAATTCTCTTTACATAAAAAAACAAATGAATTGCTCATTGCAATCAGCTGTGTTGAAGCTGGGAGACATGCAAAACGTGCAGGGCTGCGGCCCTCGAGGCCTGGAGTTCGACACATGTGCTTTAGACCAAGAATTACCTGCTCCTCCGGGCGAGATGTTTGTGCAGATGCAACAGTTGATAGCACTTTGGCATCACGTAATACACTTGACTTCAAATGTCACATGAACAGAAATATTGTGGAGATGTCACAGACTTGAATGAAAGTTGGTGTCTAATTCAGAAAAACAGGACAAACTTACCATGAATGGACAGTAAAGCTGCAGTCAGGCAGACATGATTATGTAAGTCGGAGGATGCAGGAGCTGGATGAGGTGCTTGTTTACCATAAGAAGGAGGAAGCAATGGCAGCTGTGAGCCTGTCGGGTCAAGTCAACCAGATAAGCATAAATGTTCTTCCTGGATCTCAACACTGACGTAATCTTACGAGGATGCTTGCATTACTGTCAGTTTCTCAGAATGGATTTAATAAGTTACAGTAACATGTATGTATATTTGTAGCTGATATGAATGAAGGAAGGAGAAAATGTTATTTCATGTAGCTTACTTCAACAGGTTTTGTCTTGTTGTGAATGATGATTGTTCCACGCACACACACGTCAACATTGTATATGAGTTATAATAATAATGTGCTGGTTTTGGATAATATCATAAATTATGCCGTCAATCTCACCTGAAATGTCTTGTAAAGAGTTACAGGGGTGTCCAACCTCGGTCCTCGAGGGCCCCTGTCCTGCATGTTTAGCTCTCTCCCAGTTGCAACACACCTAATTGCAATGAGGGGCTTGTTATTAGGCTTTTTCACAATCTTGGTGATGACATCATCATTCGATTCATGTATGCTGCAACAGGGAGAGAACTAAAACATGCAGGACAGGGGCCCTCGAGGACTGAGGTTGGGCACCCCTGGTAGAGGTTATATTATGAACCTGGATCAAAATGGATGCCACAATATGTAGTTTGGACTACTGACAACAGACAACTTATTTTAAATGAAATGAATAACTTTATTTGATGTATCTGGATCATTTATCATGGTGGTACCAGTGCTGTTGTTTGTGCCTTCATTTGATTTTATGATACTGTGGGAGAATTGTTTTCACCACGCTGACAAACCCACACGGGTGAATTTTCTGTAACTTCAGCATGACCACACCCTCCTCGTCTTTCATACACCATTGCACTTCATGCAAAGGAGAGCTGTGCTGCATAAATATGACCAGGTTCCAGCACTGGACACAGTTTTCCAGCTTCACATAGTCAGTCTATGAATGTTACATTTGCATCAGAAATTGCCACATGCACCATTGTATGAGTTCAAATTAAAATTACAGAAAGAATTTAGTCCAAGTCTGGAAAGTGTGTTATTCATGCCAAAACATAAATTGAAAACAATAAAGAGTGCAAAGGCAAAATATCTGAATGCATTTTCAGATTAGAACTTGCTGGAGTGTTTCTTGTGTGCACTTGCAGAGGGAATGTTAAGTTCACAGACCAGCTTCCGCTTGCAGATGGATGGTTATGAAAGCTGTTGAAGCCTCTGGCTACAGGAAGTCACAGGTGTGATGGAGGCAGGCAGAGTCATAAGGCAGACACCACCCTGCCCGAATTGATTACAGCTGATGGGTGGCCGTGTGTACATACAACACTTAAAAGAGGCAGGAGACCGAGAATAGCAAGATAAATGCTGCTTGTAAAGGTTCTGTCCCCCATGAAATGTAAAAGGTGTAATTGTTTTTGTTATGACAGACTTTTAGAAACTATACACCTTGGAGAAACTGAAAATGGATTTGCATTTATCTGCAATACTTTAAGTTATTTGTGATATTATGATGAAGTTACAGGAAATGCAGGTATATAAATACTTACAACCCTTATATCTACGTACAGTAATAAATTATTAACATTATATCTATTATTTTCTTTCACCACATTGACCTTCAGTATGTGTATCTACAATCTCTAACATGTTATTTGTTATTCATTTGTTTGTATGTTTCATGCACGTTACGAAACATGTATTATTTACAATTATTAAGATAAGCATTTATAAGCTAACTTAGTGCTTTTAAATACTACAAGGGTAGCTTAAGTATTGTCAAAATTACCAGCAAGCATACACAACCCATATCGAATTTTAAGAAACATGATAAGGTGTGAAGGCAAAAACAGTTGAAAGTGGAACAAAGTTGAGAATTTACTTCTTTTTTTTTTTAACTAAGACTTTGGAAACGTATTAAATATTTATGACTGAAATCTCCTCAAAATCCTTACCTTCTATTTGTTTAATCAGTACTGTGTAGCCTTACACACAAACACCCTCACAGCTCTGAAATACAGAATATTGCTACAAGCAAAAAGTTAAATTTCATTACTTTTTTTTTTCCATTACCGCAAAATTACATAAAGCGACATTTTTCCAAATATTAGGGTTGTATACTGCTTCTATTTTTAGCAATGTCCTATAGTCGTTTAAGGATTTACATAACTCCCAGTTCCCATAAAATAAGCAAACGCCCACTCACTGTCAGCCATGCTGTAGAGCCATATGGGACTTCAGCTCTCATCAGCTCAAGACGGCGTGAAGCAAGCGAACGGGAATACATCAGCGATAAGCATCATTCAGCCCTGTCTGTCTCTGCTTTTTATATTAATCCCCGCATGTATACATTAAAATTCATGAAATGTAAACAAATGTATTCATAAAGAACTGTGTGCTCACATACATATGTATGCATTTATATACAGAGAAACTCCTGCTATCTTCCTTTGCAGTGTATTAGCGATGAATTTAGTATTTGTTTGAACGGGTGCAACAGAGTTACGATAAATGTTTCAAACGTAAAAGACTTTTAAGGACGGCCTCTCTCTGATCATTTCCAGAGCAATAGCTGTTGTAATATATGCCACCTTTACTCAAACAGTGAAACCCGCGTGATGAATATTACAGAGCAACCTCTCTGCATGAGGACAGTCCGCAGTGACAGGAACACTCAAGTTAAGTGCAATAGTGAGTTTATTGAGGAGACTTTGGATGAACTGTGCAGATGTGTATATTTATAGCCGGTATCCTCAGCAGAGACTTCAGGTACACCCGACACCACACCGACTGCCCCTGAACTCGGCTAAGGCTCCACTTGCCGGGCAGGTGGATTCACAGGCGCCACGCTGTGATTATGGGTAAAGAATCTAGCTGATAAATTCACAAGGTGTGGGACCAAGCAGCATGGATGCATGGTGATGGGAGTCATTGTTTCTGGACTCTCAATGGAGATCCTACGCTTACAAAATGTGATCACACCAGCCCTCACCTTTTTACAGCTCTCCTTCTATTCCCTGCACAGCACTGCAGCAGTATTATTAAAAACACATGTAATATTAATGCATGCTAAAATGGGAATTCCAGCAACTAAGCATTCAATTTTGCAGAGGATTGAAAAGTAAATTACATTAAGGGGGCTGCAGACATTCAAAACACGTCACTGGACTTATTATTTCTCAAGATTTAGAGAATGACTGAACTTTACTACAGAGATTAAAGCAACAAATGCACAGAGCTTTCGACTTGTATGTCTGATCACTATGTAGAGATCAGGCTCGGGACACAGAGGGTGTTAAACTTTTTTTTTAATAATGACTTGATAAAACAACATTATATTACTGCCACATCTGGATTATCAAGGTTATAATCAACAATTTTAACGTTGACATTTTCAGAATTCACTTCACATAAGTCCATAAGTTTAACGATTCTAGATTTCGGAGAGATAGTTTGGTCCATATTCTCAACAAATTTGTCATAACCATGAAATCAAAACATTTATTTTCCATAAGGTAGCACTATCTATTTAGTCTTAAATGTTATTTGTTTATTAATAGTTATTTTCAAATACTATTTGCCTGATGAACTAACCTTTTATGGTTTTTCAGTCACATTAATATGAGATTGCGTGGCTCATCTGCACCTATTTCCATTTACAACAACCTCTTGTGGCCATATAAAACAATACAGGATCAGTCCATATTGGAGAGGATTGTTTGTGAGTTAGGATGAGAGTAGATACAGGAATTTCATATTTTACACATGTAATCAAATCTGAATACCAGACTGGTATTAAATTCAGACTTCTTCGTTGTATAACTAATTTCACACAATTGATGTAAGAAATGTCCTTATTGGTGTCAAACTTGTGACAACCATTGACCTTAATAATAAGCTGCTGTTTAGTACTTTTGCCATGCCAATGTAAATATGAATTTTGCAGTTTGGCGTGTTTAAAAAAAATAAAAAAAAAAAAAAATCTGTATCTCTTTATAAAACTGCTCCTACACCTTCTACAGGTATCTTGAAAAGCTCTGTTTCTCACAGAGAGGGACGAGCATGATGCCTGACAGGATGGACATGCAGGTATTCTGAGCGGTCCAGTATCATATTACAGGTTAGTTTGACTGCAGTGAACCTGGATTGGCTGTGGCTTGCTGCTGCATTGAAAACACAGCGTCGGTCCCTAACTCACCCCTCCCTGTCACCCCTCTCAGCCATCTCTGCCTTTGCCCTTTCCTCTGCGGAGCCAAAAACAGACAGCAGCCACAGGTGGTCTGTGCGCTTTATTGGTTCTGACACACATCCCTTGCCTTAAGAGCTTAGAGAGACAATTAAAAATTCATTAGAACAATGAAACGAGAGAGGATGAAAAAGAAACAGGACAAACAATACATATAACCTTGCTGCGGCTCAAAGTGCTCTGACCTACCATCTGCAAAGTCTCTTGCTCCCGGCTTTTTTGTGTGTGCATCCGTGTGGCTGTGTCGCGGTGTAACTAAAGACATACTGACTGTAACAGACAAAACAAGGCTGCCCTGCCACTGCCCTGAAAATCAGAAAAGTGACAGAGGAAAATACATTTTTGGTTTCTAGATGTGGATTTACTTGTGTCATGTCTATATTTTTAGCAGTTTGTAGCTTGTTTTACTGCTCTTCAGAGCAACTGACCTCAGTAAAAGCTCAACACAAAGTGTGAGCTCTGAAACTCATGCAATGCTTCTCTGGAACAAAACATTTAAATGATTATGACTAACAAATCCCTGTCACTCATGCTTTTTTTTTTTTTTTTTTTTACTTGCAAATCAGTGTTTTCTGTCTGTGTATTGCTTGATAATAAGGAATTGAACCGGTATTTACCTTCCTGGCTTATTTACACACACTAAAATTCCTCTGATCAGATTTCCAAAGAAATGCTTCAATGTATATAAGGTGTCTGGGTAGGAGTTTTGTTAAAGTTGTGTAGTTGTGTAAGGTGTGTGTTTTGGAAAAGTGTCACTACACGTTAACAGATTTCTTTATTTTATGAACGTGTATGAACAAGGTTATAGAGGCCATCTAATTTCTGAGTGAAATATATGATGAATGATCATTTTAACTCCATGTCAGCATTCAAAATTTAATCTCTTTCTTGCTCTCGCTCTCTATCCATATGTCCTGCTTTCTTGCCAATCTCAGGTCTCATTCATTTTAAGGCAGGATTGACGTGGTGTTTTTTTTTTGTTCTTCACATCACTGCTACCATGAGCTATTTCCTGTTAACCATGTCACGAGACTTCTCAAGCCGCAGGGACAGTTTTCATCATTTATATTGCAATTTACAGTTTCAAGATCTTCGCTTCATTGTTCTGTTGGAATTCATTTGGTTTTCTTACCTGCACAGTTTCAAACATGCCCTGACACTAGATGTTCATGTATCACTGTCGCTTCCTGTCCTCCACATTACATAAAATGACACCTTTGATCTCGGTGGAATCGGGCCAATGAAGCACTGGAGTGAACATGGTCAAACAGCTAAAGTGGTTTTCCAGCAGCTTGTGTAACTGCTGAGGCAGTGAATATTACAGCAGTGAGCTGAGTGCATTACCGCCACACTGAACCCCATCAAAGCCACAAGTGAAATGTTCCCATACACATTTATTATTACCAGATCTGATGCAATCACCACTGATGAATTATGCACTACTGATACAACTCTGTACAGTGATTCAATGTCAGCACAATAATTATCACTCGCTTTCTTGAGCCCCTTTCACACAGCCAGCCGGTGTTGGGCTGCTGTGCCTTAAATACCCCCTGCCAGATGTGTAAATGGCGTGGAGGTGAAATGGTGGATTCATGTATTCCACTTCTGTTGTGACGCTATCTATGTTGGGCTTCTGTCACACAGCAGGTTGTCTTTGCTCGGTTTCTTAGCAGAGTTTCTGTGTGAAAGGGGCTTTACATCGAACCAGCAACAACTATGACGCTCTTGGTGTTTGCCATGATCATGATTGGTTTTGAAACTCAGAAAACAATGAACATTTTTGCTGAACAATGCAAAATACCTGGAAGTTCACACATGTATGATACTGTGGTCATCCATTTATTCTGCGACATTTACACTTGACATGCTAACATATTATTTTACCTCCTCCCTGCACTGACCATGTCATTCCCTGATGTTTGTTGGTTCGTCAGCATTTACGACATCACAGCACCATTTTTATAAATAAAAGAAGTGTTTGCATAAACATGCAAGCCAATTCGTTTTTTGTTTTTTTTTTAACTCCATCATTGCAACACAAATGAGAAAATTCATATGCACTTTAGTGTTGAGTGATAAATAGTGAACTTCACACATGAAGCGTTAGGTTAGCTTATCACTACAGCTTAAAGATTCTCTGTTAAAAGATGAAAACATTGGCAGAGCCCTCTTAAAGGGTCCTTAATGTCAGATTGATATGGGATTCTTGATATTTGCCTATTTTCTTTTAAAAAACACTAAAAGCTGGTCTAACGAGTCGCACTGAGGGACAGTGTTATCGGTTTAGCAGGAGATTACCTCATAAACATAAAATATTGGTCGTTCAAACTAGGAAAATGTAATGAATTGCATGTACAACGTGATTTATGTCTGAAAACATTTGTGTTGGTTGTGACTGTGTCAATATTTAATGTGTTTGAAGGTAGTTACAAATTTGCTCAGCATTTAGCTGATCTTTTTGTAGCGAGACGATTTTCCACAACCGACTCCCCATGACTTTCATTTGTGGACTTTATTATATTTTCTGTTTTCAATCCATTCGTAGGACTTTTCAGAATTTCTTCCGATGCTCGTATTTTCTTTCTCTCATAGCTTTAGCTTTGTGTCTGGCAATCAGGCAGATGATCAGACACAAGTTTTTTTTGTGTCATGTCAGCAGGGTTTAAAGCACAAAAAACAGTCATTTGAAATCTCCTGTTTGCATGTGACACTTATCATATTATTTCATTTGCCCACAAAACTAAAGCACTATTTGCGTGAACATTCAGTGTTGAACACTTCATTAAGGATTTGCGTAAATCAGGCCCCCTGTGTGGTACACACCTCTACTGTTAGGAAACACCTGTGACGCCCCTTATGCTCCACATTGATAGAGATAGGGCGCAGACATTTAAAGAAAACATCTCCATTGTGGAAACGTAAAGAAAACTCCCTTGAGTCATTTTACAGGAGGAGTAACATGAAATTTGATGTAAAAACTTTCCAACTCTTCAACTGTTGATAGGCATTTGACACAGATAAATAGATAAACCCACAAATACTGAATGGAAGTGACATTTTTATATGGATCAGATTGATTATTGACCCCCCACCCCCTTTATTTTCACCTTTAGATAGACTGTTTACACCGAGATCCAGGTTTTACTATAAGCTAAAGTAAGTCTCCAGGTTGCAGCTTTATATCTAACAGATATGACAGTCATCATTCCAGTTCTCAGCAACAGAGTAAATAGATGTATTTTTCAAAAATGTCAAGGAATTCTTATATTTGGCACTTCATGGCAAACAGAATAAAAGTCTTTTGTTTTTAAATTGTATTGTCAAATGCAAAATTCCATATTTTTCTGAATTCCAATACAAATCAGTGTAACATAACATTTTATTGTGTTTATGTCTTCATCTTGATTTGCATATCATTTCAGGCCTGCCACTCACTGCTTCAGAAAGCGCCCCTTGCTCCCAACGTGGTTCATAGAGAATAATAAATCGTCAGGTTGTATTATACATGATCCAAACAATACACAAGACGAACAAGCTGACACAAATCATGTTACAAAAACATTATACCCAGAACAAATAGTCCGACACAGCATGACGGTCCGATGTAATCATAATGTTTTTCATAGTGCATCTCTGTGGTTGGAATCCCATTCATTTAGTCAGTGCTTACAATATATAATAAATATACACATCGTTCTACTTTCAGTTGCTATTAAAATAAACAATACTTTAAAAGGCAAAAAAATAAATGTAAAATATTTTCTGGCACATGGCACATTGTAGATGGCTTCTGTGATGACTGATAAAGTGCTTTTCTGAAACTTGAGGCAGATATATTTCACAATATGTGGACATGAGACGCTCAGAAGTAAGTGCAACACCAGAAGAGAATTGAATCTGTGATATGAACTGTTTCCTCAAGCAACATTTTAATCGAATGTATTCCAAAGACGAGGCAGTCGTGTGATTTCTGAGCACAAGGAGAAGCCCCACATAAAGTTAAAAAAATGACCAAAATATGATTGACAGCCCTTCCCGTGGGCTCACCACCCGCAGGAAAAGTTCTTAATCGGTGCTATGTGATCTGGGGGACAGTGCTCAGACTGCCACCCCCGTGACCCGGAAACGGATAAGTTGGAGAAAATGGATGGATGGATGATTGACAGTAATAAAATAAAACTAAGGCTTGACAGCAGTTCTTATCAACCCAGCTCATGGAGGAATGGCAGGTTTCTGAAATGAGTTAAAGGGTGAGGAGAGAGAAAGGTGAGACAAGGAGACAAGGTGAGTGGTAGTAAAGAAGCTACAAGGACCTCCAGTTTACTCAGATTATGGTCTTTTTCCTCAGAATCTACAGTATGTGTGCTTGGTTCAAACCTGTAAGCTGTTCGCTGTGCAATGCATAGATATGGATTTGTTTTGAGATGACAAACCTGAAGGTAGCCAACATTTTGAACTGTATGCTCTGTCATGAGGAATCGCAGCTCTTTTGTGTTTCTGTGTTTCAACCAGTTTTTCTTCACCTCACATGGGAATTACACTTGACCAAAATAAAAAAAGATATTGAAGGTTGAAAGGTTTGGCACCAATTCAGTGGAGAGACTGGCGCCACTTTCACGAAAGTACATTTCCTCATACCTGTATTGAAGCTCTCAAAATGGTAATTTGCTGAACTGACGGGAAAGAGCACAGGTGAGTTACCAACAAAAAGCATATTCTGTTATTATATCTGTTCCATTCGGTAACGCTGTAAAATTTGTTGGATTTTGGTGATTATTATTTTTACTTTTAGAGGAATAATGTGGTATGCATACGCTTTTCCTGTCACACTGACTGAGTGCTGAACAGAGCATATTAAAGTTAAATATGTATTCTGTAACCTCAACAAAATGGAAGTCCAGTGAGTGAGAATGCTTGAAACATTAAGTTTTGCCGTGTAGCCAAACAAGCAATGATGCAAAAAAAAAAAGCCCAAACAGAACAAAACTGAGAAAAATATCAGACATAGCAAGTCAACACCCTCAAGCAGCTTCAAATGCAGAGGAATCATCAAGGATCTAGTATCACCCAATCAAAGTCAGAGGTGAAAGCTACCTTTGTAGAGATACAAACATGCAAATATGACATATGAACCAGGGCACGTTCAGCTTATCATAAAAACTTTAAACCAGTAAAGATAGCTAACCAGGTCTTATATAAAAATTACCCACCAACACCTGAACAATCTCCCAGATGTCACATTTCTCAGATTATTTTGAAGTATAATCAGTTGCTCACTGCTGACCTATGAACTGCACCAAACCACGTACGGTTGCTGTTATTTTAAGTTGCTTCTTGTACAAATAGACAATTGGAAAATATTAACTTTGATTTGGACAGAACCAAATGTGCCATGTTTGTCTTTCCAGTTGTTTTTTGAGGGTAAGCTGACTTCATATTTACTGTGCAACCATGAGCAGGGGAGCAAACTTCACCATTGAGAAAGTGACTGAGCAAGTCACTCAAACAGATAAACCATCCACAGTCAGAGTTAGGACTGTAACCACAAAGTACATATTTGTCGCTCCCGTGACTTATTGTATCCTTCAGGTTTTCTCACCGTTTGGGTGCGACTGTTCTCGCTGAAAGAGCAATGTCACGCCCTTTCTGAAGCGGTGGTCCCGGACACTGTAGATAATAACATTACAGCAACTATTCCCTGTCAGAATCCAAAAGGCAAAAAAGGAAAAATTACACCAGGTGTATCCCACCACGTTTCCCAGCACAAACACTGCGATGGGAGAGAAGGAGGCAGTAAAGGCGAATGTTAATATGCCAATAGTCTTGGCAGCTTTTATATCTGAAAAAGAAGGCCTGTGAGTGCATCCTCCCCCTCCTGATGCCCCCCCTCCGTCACTCAGACTGCCCTCTGACAGCAGTTTACGTTTTCGGGAATATCGCCGGATGCTTGTGAAGGACACAATATTAACTGCTAAGGTTCCACCGAGCAGTGTGAAGTCGAATGCTGGGAATAACAGAAGAATATGGGCATCAGGAGGAAGCTGGCTTCCAAACAGGAGTGGAGTGTAGTTACACATGCGACTGCACTCATTGTACTCCAAGGTGAAGTTGCCGCTGAAGATGAGTGGTGCCAGGGCCAACAGGAAACTGGCAGTCCAGGAGAGCAGGATGAGGAAGAGAGTTCGCCTTCGTGTCACCAGAGCGTCCTTGTGCAGCGGACGCAGGATGGCCACACTTCGCTCCAAGGTCATCAGGAAGATGGTGCTGATGGAAACAAACGTGCACCCAGCAAACACGGGACCGATGAGCATGCACGGCTGCCAAGGGCTCACCAGCCCACCGAGGGAGGAGGAGATGGCCGGGGCAGTGGAGCTGCCCTGGTACCATGTGGGAAGAGCGCTGGTGACCATCAACGAGATTTCAGTGTAGACAGAGAAAGGAACCACGAGGACGCCGACCATCATGTCTGCAATGGCCAAAGAAACTGTCAGAGAAAGAAAGGCAAAAGTAGAGTGAGGCAGAGGGAAAACCAGTTTTGTTTTCAAGAATATTAAGCACAAATTCATTTTTAAACTTTCTTTTCTTTACAAAGCTGGTAAAAAATACACCTATTGAGAGGACTTTTTACTTGAGAGGACTATAACAGCTAAGGTAATGCAATACTTGTTAGGAGCAACAACAACAACAACAACAATAATAATAATATTAGCAACATCTAAATTATGACTTACGTAGCTATATTATTTATTACTTATTTGCAGTCATTTTAGGATTACAATCTATATGGTCGAATATAGTATTACCATTTATTGCACTGATATTCTCATGTTTTCACAGCATCATTCACTCACTGATGTAACTTTGAAATTCCTAATCACGTCTGGTACCTGTCAAATTGGACCCAATGGAATTAAATACAGTACAAATGCTTACTATTTAATGCCCTAACCCTAACCCACGAAGGAGAAACTTTGAATCATGCACATTTGTTATACTTTAAAGAGGTATGATGTTTAGTTTTACTATGAATTATATGTATTTGTTCCTAAATTTTGATTAGTACACAAACATCAAATTTCACTTAAATCATCAGAACAGATAAAATGATTACCAGTGAATGGGGAGCGGTAAAACAAGTCACAGCAATTACCTTTTAAGTATCCCTGTGGCGTTCGAGACTGTCGCGTTTGCACAAATACAGTAAGTGTGATCACATTTCCCACCACGATAGCGAAAGCCAGGCTGACCATGAACACCACAGCCAAGGTGCGGTTGAGGAACCCACAGCAGCACAGTGTACAGAGTGGAGCGTGACCCAACCCGAGGCCCGCCTGAGCTGCTGCAGTAAGGTTCAGGGGACAGTCGCTGGTCACCAGCAGAGCTGCGATGGTCCCGGGGAGGCTGACGTTGGGAAGCAGAGCAGTCATGGCCCACGCTACACTGGTATTATTTCTTGTGATGTGTGGATGGCAGGGCTGCTCAAGAAGCCATTTACGCGACTCGGAAGCTACCCTGAGGAAACAAACAAAAACAAAGTTAAATCTCGATCTAATCCTAATTATCTAATCATGTAAAAAAAAAAAAAAAAAAAAAAAAATCCTTTTACTATTTTCTAATAATCTATGTGTCATATTTCTCTTGGTTTTCAAATATGTTCTTCTCAGCTTCTCTGCCGAATTACTTTCTCATATGACAGATTTTAAATTATTTAAATGTAATTGCAATACAATAATAATGATCATCATGAGGGTAATTGCTATCCAAGAGCACTACTGAGCCATTTCAAACATTTTGATTTAGAAACAGTAAAAATTTATTTCGGCATTTAGAATTACTATTTACTAAATTGTCTGACCTTTTCATGCCCTCATCAGTAGGATTACTCTTTTGTTTTGTTTTTCAGACTGATAAATAACACGGTATGACAAATACCATGTCAAAATACCATATCAAACCAAACACATAATCCCAAATCATTTGTTTGGATTTAGCGATGTGGAAGACCAATTTTCTGTAATGTACTGAGGGCGATGGCTCCAGCTCAGGTGGTAGAGCAGGTTGTCAGAAGGTTGCAAGTTCAATCTCCCATCAGTCCATATGTCAAAATATCAAATATCAAAACCCCAAACTGCTCTCAGTAGATGGACTGAGTGCCTTGCATGGCAGCCGCCTCCACTGGTGTGTGAATGTGTGCATAAATGGGTGAACGTGAGTAACATTGTAATGCAATTTGGGCTGTTAAATCAGTCGAGAAGCTTTATTTACATAAACTCCAAATACCATTTGGAAATTAATAGTGCACCTATTTGCTGGATGTGCCAGTCCTTGATAAGTCAGTTGTTATTTCACATATCTGCAGTATTCATTTTAACTAACATCGAAGTCCTTATAGATCAATCACCAAGGTCAAAGTATTGACAGGAGTTTTTGCTAAAGGTGCAGTCTGTAAAAAAAAAAAAAAAAATTCAATTTGTAAATGATATATCTCAGACATGAATGTTTAGTGCTTGTTATGTCACCCCTGGACACTACATGCTGAATAACCCATTTCTCATCCTGACATACTGTAAGTAGAGGACAATGCACTTACACCCATTTCAGAAGCAACTGAAGAAGAGAGTCCCAACAAATCTAGATATAAACAATAGCTCATGCTCTCACAAAGTAGTTGACTATCATACAGATGTGGGACACATTTGTGTTTTTATTTAATTTATTTGTTTGTTTAGAGGTTTTTTGTTGAGGGAAGTGATGATGCTGAAAGCCAATCTGTTTTTTATGACATGCAAGGAAGGATGGTGGTAAATGAGTGCTGCTCAGTCGAGTGCTGCACCTCTTGTGTGTACTGAAACATTTTTACAAGGTGTGCCCTTGAGGCCTTTCAAAGCCCTTTAGATCTTGGGATGATGGCATAAAGAAAGCAGCAGAACCTAAATGTCTGACTTTATCTGTTTGACTATTAACTTTAAAACTCAGCCTACTTTTTGCATCTCTTGCTCAAAAATGAGTTTCTATATTTAATTTGCTGTCACGTTTGTGTGCGTGGCACATAGCAACAGAGCACGAGAGTCAGAAATGTGGCAAATGGGTTGACGAAATTGATTTTAGTGTTTGATAATATATTCGATTGGTGTTCAAGTTTAGAGCGTAAAAAAGTGCCTTAAGAATTCCTGTAGCCAAGGTCCCCTGTTAAATTAACATTTCCATATTTTTCCCATAATTACTGCTTTGTTTTATACTGTTTCATTCTTTTATGTTTAACTCAGCTTTGATTTTATTACGTGTGTATTCTGGTTACTTCCTGCTATGTCCTCGCACTGCTGAAAGCACCTCGCTGCTGTCAGTTACCATACCCAAACCTCAAGTTCTGCCCCAAACATCTCTCTCTCCCTCTGCAACTGACAACTAAATGCATGAGTCCTTCAATCATTTAAGCTGTTCACTGAACTGGAGCACAAGAAGGTGCGCATATCTAAGAAAACAAAGGGTAACCAGAATGGACATATTCAGACCAGGGCAAAGCCAAGAAAACAATTCTGTTTTCACTGCGTGGCTGTCAGTCAAAGAAATATCCTTCTTTTTATCATCAGTGAATTAGCCCCCGAATAATGAGCAGTTCTTGAGGAGCAATACTCTGTGACTGGCATATTGTTGGGTCTTTAATGAAGACTCGAAGGAATTGCATATGGATGGCCCACAAATCGTGCCTGGTCCTTTTCTCGTACGGTTGGTTGCTTTGAATTTGAATACAATTTAAATTCAAGATAGTCCTGAAAAGGACATCCATGGGAATCATATGTACCCGACAGCAGAATCACGTGTAACACAGTGTTAACACAAACAGACCTCATATTTTTAATCAAGCATTTCTTTTCCATTAGATAGCTCATGTAATTTTATTCATGATTTCAGCAGTTTTTAACAACAGTTACACATCAATCCATTCATGCCTCCATCTATGCCTATCACAGGACCAACATAGAAAGACTGACACCTGCACACAATTTTAAGATGACTAATATCTCTTTGGATTGTGGATGAAGGTAGCCCAAGTACCCAACGAAAACACATGCAGGGACATTGAGAACATGCAAACATATAAAGGGCAACATAAACATAAAGGTCTTGTTACCCACTACATTACTACTCTTACTGCAAATATTGAACCTGCATTTAAAGGATGGACATCTTATAAGTACTCACATCCTTTAGTGAATGTATATAAACATATTAATCCATTAATATTTTATTTTATTTTATTTTATTTTATTTTACTGTGTGTGTGTGTGTGTGTGTGTGTGTGTGTGTGTGTGTGTGTGTGTGTGTGTGTGTGTGTGTGTATGTTCGCTTGTACATGTACATGCTATAAAGCAAAGACCAGAGTCTTTAACCAACATGGTGAGGACATAATCACAAGAAGCTTATCGGTCATTGGTTTATTAGGTTAACCAACAAATACTGGTCACCACAAGCGGCAAATGGTTCTGATTGTAATGAATCAGCTAGTTTTATATATATATTTTTCATACTCAATAAATTTACTGTTATTATGTTCCTTTGAGATCTTCTCTCAGATCCAAAGTGGTTTTGTTGTTCTGTACTTAATCTGGTAATTTCTTCCAGAAATCTCAACATGTAATATCCCAGCGAATGTGGAACCATAATTGTGAATGGTTCTGTTTTCTTATTATATTTATGTCCTTGTCATCCAGAGTTTTGTACAGTGCTTCAACTATCACAGTGTTTGCCACAAGGCTCTGCCAGGTTTGTTTCTGTATTTAATATGATAATAATGACTTTATTCATTTATGTCAAAGGTCAAATTACAGCAAAGTGAATGCAATAAATGCCAGATATTTAACGCATTAGCAATTAATGCATCAGCATAAACCAGCCATTTATAGGCTTGTCCAATGTCCTGAGATTGGAAAATGTATTCTCTGCAGGTTATTGTAACTAAGCTACTGGAGGACCCCACTGACACCAGTATTTCTGCATCCGGCATACTGATGAGGCCCTGTTTACACAACGTTTGAAGTGACAACACCTAATCCCGCAAAAAAAAAAATTGTGTGTTTACACTGCAGCAGCGAACAGAGACAACGATGTAGTTAGTATGCCGGGCCACTGGAGGGCGCTGTTGCTTAATTTTGTAATGAAAGTACACAGACGTGTGTGCAGCGAACAATACACGATAAACATGAAGAAAATGGAGAGCAACTGACATCCGCATGGACTGATGACGCATCGGATGCTATCAGGGGTGAGTCTCAACTATTAAACTACTGATATGGACGATAAAACTAGAATATGGACCGCGAGTCATACCATTACGGGTCGCCATGTTTGTTTACAACTGGATGAACAGTAGGGAGGGGGAGAGATGCACATGCGCAGTAACAGGCTCTGTAGCCTCCGGCAGTCTTTGCTGGAGAGAATAGCGACCATGAAAGAATCTTTCCACCTTGGGAGCCGGATTAAAAACTTTGCGGATACAGTGCATCCGCAAACTGGTGCCGTGTAAACGGACCCCCCCCCAAAAGTGAAGAAAGTTTTGCGGATACACTCAAATTTGTTGTTGTGTAAACGGGGCCTGAGTCTCATCATCATTATACCAGAAATTTGCATTACCTCAAGCTGTCTGCCTCAGTTGAGAATGCAGCCTAAACAGCGTTGAATGACTTACTGATTATCTGAGTGGTGCCACGTGATGTACACCAACACTGTACACTGCTTTAGTACAGTGCCAACATCCATGTACAAAGTGTTTGTGAAACAGGTAATAGCTACATGAGACTTCTCAGAAACTAATCCTTATATCAAATACCTTTATTTAAAATGTCTGGTCACATAGGAGCCACACTGCTGCAAGAGTGAAAAAGCAACAATAATGGCCAAATAAATCAAAATATGCAGTTGACAAGTTTCTGCAGCAAGTGGATTTATCTTTATCTCTTTGTTGTTTGTTGCTTGTTGCTCTCTGTCTCTGTCCTATCCTTTTCTCCTTTTTCTATCCCCTCACACCAACAGGAACAGCAGAAAGCCACCACCTCTGAGCCTGGTTTTGTAAAGATTTCTTTCTGTTAAAAGGGAGTGCTCGTATGCTTGCTCATGTGGAATTGTTAGGTTTTTCTCTTTGTTTCCTGAAATGACTGTGTTGTATTTTGTGCGTTAGGAATAAAATTGAATTGAATTGAATTTCCTGTACAACAAATGCAAATGTGAACACATTATTTATAGACCTAGTAAAGGAGGATAAAGATGTTTTTACAAAAAGATAAAAATAACAACATGTAAATTTAAAAGCTTTAACCTCCTTATTTAACACATATGAAGCCAGCATGTGTAACTCCAAAACAGCTTCATCGTTCATGTGAAGTCATTATCATTATCTTTTTTGGGGCTTTTTATTTCAGGTAAATACAGTATCTTCTTCTAAGAAAAGGCTTTCGGGCAGCAGCCCGCAGCAAAAACAACCTTGTAGTTAAAGTAATGACTGTTTTTTCCATAAAGCCAAAAGAAGCTTCAGTTACACTTGACAAGGCTTGGAGGGTTCATTACTAAGAATAAGCCCTTTTATATTATTACACTCCTGTTTCCATTGCCTTTCAAAACATTGCACGAGGGATTACACAACTGCAGTTTTCAATGTTGAAAGACTCTTGGTCCACGAATGATTACTTAGATATTGTCTCACAGTGGTTTCAGTTGTTTCATCCCGTTTGTGACTCTGCAGATGTCACACAAATGTATTGTGGTGATCATTTATTCAAAAGAATCCTACTTGCACATAAAGAAATTGAATGAGATATGACGATTGTTATTCTTGACCATTATGTTTGGTGAAATTGGATTATAGGAGAAATGTTCTATTTGTGTTTCTTTTATGTGTTCGACGCTTGATGACTTCTGTGTCGGTGCACTTACAATGAAGCAAGGCCAAGATTGATAAGAGATTTTTTGTCCTAACATTATGAAAGAGTATCCTGAATTTCTCGAGATGAATGGGAAAGAAGAGTAAGACCCTTTGACGTCAGTAGTTGACTTCTTTTCCACTCTTTATAAATGTGTGACATTTTCCTTGACTCCTATTACATAAAGCGGGGCCAGAAAATAAACCATAAAGTAAATCACTAAATTTGACACAATTTTAGACTTAAGTGCCTACAGACAATTTAGCCTTGAATGCATATTTTGTTTTAGTTTGAGGAAATAGAAGGATTCCCCCCCAAAAAACTGCACACCCACATAGGGAGAACATGCCCAACCTGGATTTGAACAGGAGAGGGCTAATCCACTGCGTGGATCCTAAGCAGTTCCATTACATTTAATTTGACTTACGTTCCGACCTGGTGGTAGGGCAAAAAGAAATTTTATTTTGGACGATAAACCTCATTAAGGGGCTTTTTGCCGTTACCTTAAGTGAAGATGACAGGCAGAAGTCTTCCTTGTGGCAAGACCTCAGGCGAAGTGAGACAAGCAGCTGAGAGCAAAGACAGTACACACACACACGTACACACACACACACACACACACACACACACACACACACACACACACACACACACACACACACACACACACACACACACACACACACACACACACACACACACACGCACATTCACACACACACACACACACACACACACACACACACACACACACACACACACACACACACAGACACACACACACACACACACACACACACACACACACGCACATTCACACACACACACACACACACACACACACACACACACACACACACACACACACACACACACACACACACACACACACACACAGACACGCACATTCACACGCACACACACAGCTGTGGGTGAGCTATGTGAGCAACTTCACAGCCAGTTGCCTACAAGCGGAGGAATCTACCTGTGGTTTGAGTGAAGAGGAGAATGTATTTGAACACAGTGCACCATGCTCTACACCTATAATTCTGTTTACATGGTCACTTTTTGTCAGTCTGACTCTGTTAATGTGAATCAGATTGTCCCGTTTATGAACACTGAATAAAAAGATCAGACTGGCTTATGGGTTTAAATCCACCTGGACTATGATCTGATTTAGTCAGCGATCCGATCCCATGAGCCTTTGCACTGTGACTTTGGTCTTTTACGACATGCACAGATGATCTCGCCTACAGCTTCACAAAGAAGTTGAACAGGAAAAGACAATTATATGTTTGAGAGCAACATCATCTTCCAAACTGATGGGTTGTGCTTTGCTGGCATCATTCTCAAAGCAATGTGTGGGAAGTGCCATCTGGTTACATAACAGACCTCTGCAGTAAGGATAATTTAACCCCAACATGGAGTCAACAAGAATGTACATGCACTCAGTTTGGAATAAGGATGGGCATACCCTGCCCTTCTTTTATGTAATGCAATTTCTTTACAAATATACCATATCAGATTGTCATCTGATGTGGAGTATAGTAAGTTGACCACCAATATCTGACACCACAGTGCAATATAAACATGAAAGAGGGGCACACTCAGTCATATTGCTTCTTCAAATAATTAATTTAGGCTACTGGGAAAACAACTCCAGCAATTACTGAAAATCTTTTTCACAGATTATTAAAAGGAAAAAGTGGTCAGTTTGTCCTCCAACATATGAGGGCTGCCAGAGAAGGATTTATTGTTTTATACTGTAGATCTGCATGAAAGAATTGTAGGTTTCTGTACTTTGAATTTCCTTTTGCAGTAAAGTATTAGTTTTTTTTATCCAAATAATAAGTTAGAAGTATGTGCTTGTGTTGGGTAATCAGCTGAAGAACTCAAATATTTACTCCTTGGAAAACAATGCTTTGCTCTCCTCTGCTTCAGAGATTCTTGTGATTGTGAAAACAAGCAGTGTTTAAGTGCTGAGGAGTTGTCTCTGGACAACTTGTGTGATAAGTAAAAAAAAAGACAATGCAATTTAAGCAACGTTTTCCTAACACATTGTGAATCTGTGTGTCTTAAAACAAACGAGTTGAAGTGCTCAGATAAAGTTAAACATAGCTGTTGTATTTAAGGGTTGATTGTATGGGCGCATCAATGAAGCATCAGTGGTCGAAGAAACACAAATCTGTGCATTAATCAGAAATCAGTGAGTGTTTCGTCATTGGCTTGTCCCGTAAACCTTGCAGGCTATAAGGACATTAAGAGCTTATATTAAACACATGTTAAGTAACCATTTTTGATAACATGTATGCAGATATTCAGATTTTAATGCAGCTTGCAGTTGTTGGCTCTCTGAGCACTGCTGGAGCAGCTGCATTTAGTTTGTTCATGCATGCAGTGAATTTCCTTTGACAAGGGTTTGTCCCTGAGTGACAGATTCAGGCATATGTAGGAGGACTGTGGGGGCTTGGCCAGGGCTTTCAGGCCAGGTCACCCGATACACAGAGGGGTCATGTGCAGTAATAACCAACAGGCAGGCTGGGAGCTGCCTGAGGGCCGACTGCCACAGCACATAAGCAGAAAGACAACTTTCTCTTTGCATCTTGGCCTGTCATCCTGTCCGTGTTTGTTTTCATTGTGTTTGTCAGAGAGGCGCACAAACAACACATTCATACACACATGAGAGTAAAGCACAAGTTATTCTTGTTTTGTGCCTCTTAGTTTGTTTTTTGTTTTTTTGTTTGTTAACTGCTCGTTCATTTTTCTTTGTCTGTTTTCTCTGGCAGCATATGTTTCAGCCCCTCAAAAAACCTTCAATTGGAACTATTTATTATTGTTAGAATTATTATTTCAATATATATAAAAACCTAAAAGAGCAAAAATATTAAATATTTTAAAAAGCTGTCAAGAAATTGAGGGGAGATTTTACTTTACCATAAAGCCTAAACCTATTGTAAAATATATTTATGCGTATAATACACAACTATATTCATATGTACACCTTATTCCTCATAAATATTTAATGTGTCTTAACATGATCTCATTGTACTCTTTTAAAATTTCCATCCATGCATCTCTGTCCAAAACAACTTCCTCCATTTCTTCTTGGGGGACCCCGTGTCGCTCTCAGACCAAGCCAGAGCTATATAATCTCCAGCAAGTCCTCGATCAACCTCGAGGTCTCCTCTGAGTTGGATGTGCCTGGTAAACCTCTGAGGAGGTAACCAGGTGCCTGATCCACCAGACCACCTCTATTAAAAGTTTATGTGCGGTTTATAAAAATATCAGATCGTGCCTTGCTTTTAATTAATGTTATTATTGTTGTTTGTATTGATAATTATTATAAAAATTGAAGAACCTGTCACAGTGCACATTTCTGTCTCGTCTGTTTCCTGTTTTATTTTGAAGTATCACACGGTTTTTCGTTTCAGGCTCCTTGACTTCCCCTCCTCATGTCTGATTGCTGAGCCCTGCCATAATGTGCTTTACCTGTGCTTGAGTGTGTGAGTGCCTTCACCTGGTGACTGCACTTTAAATTCAGTTCTCTCTTATTGGCAGTTCGTCGATGTTGTTTCACCAGT
This sequence comes from Lipophrys pholis, assembly GCF_963383615.2. Classification (NCBI taxonomy): domain Eukaryota; kingdom Metazoa; phylum Chordata; class Actinopteri; order Blenniiformes; family Blenniidae; genus Lipophrys; species Lipophrys pholis. Next base: position 11,444,904 of record NC_137636.1, on the reverse strand, counting down.
CGTTTCAGCTTTCTTCCTGTTCCAAGTATCATGGAGTTTAAAAAAAAAAAAAAATTTCTACCCAATCAAGATTCCAGTCCAGCTGTCCTCTGACTATCAAAATATTTTGATTCTTGCCTGCTCGACCTCGGCTCAGCTTCAGCGTTTTCCACCTTCCTATTTCCCCTTAACATCCAATGAGGAGACACTTATCTTGCGACCTGCCGTGTCCAGCCTTTGAATCCATGCTTCACCTGTGACAGAAACAGTCCAATTTGTGTTCAAACTACCCTATGTCACATAACTGTTCACTATATTTTCATACATTTTCACCTTTTTACCATTCCCAATAATTGTGATTTAAAATATTGGCTGTTGCTGATATGTCGGATGTGTTAGATCATCTTAGAGAAACTTCATCCATCAGATTCAACGTCTCATAAGATGTTTTCGCAGTTTTGCAAGATCACATGGTTGACAGTCTAAAGTTTGTGCAACTAACGGATGTCACATCCACCTCACTTTACTCAGCAGTTAATGACGAGCTAGAACAAAAATGGATGGATGAAACCTTTTTTTTTAATAATTATAACAATCTTTGAATGCATCACAAATCTTTCTCCAAACTCAAATTTTTCATCTTTCTTTTAAAGAGACACCTAAAATAAAAATTAAAAAAAAAGCCATTGAAAGCCTTCAACTAAGACAACCACTTCGAACAACAGTTGCAACAAATTGTATTAAAATTCATCAGGAGAGACACAACCATGTTGACGTGAATTCACATGAATTCAGGTTTGTTCGTTAGCATTAGAGGACACATGACAAAACATCCACCAGTCCATTTTGTTGTCCGAGAGTTCCTCAGAAAAACACATTTATGAGAAAGCATGGCCATTATTTGTCACCTGATTTTGATATTTTAATGGCCAAATTAGCAAAGTTTCTTCAACACATCTGAAATACTCACAAGCCTCGTTTCCTCAACATGCACAGCACTTCAGTTTTTCGATGACACATTTTGTAGATGAGGAAAATTCAAAAGCATTAACAGTTATATCTTAATTTGTTTTTACAATGCAAATTGAATCGACATAGCTGAATACAGATCAGTTTTCATTTAACATTTGAACTGAAGTTTGGAATTTATCTAAGTCAAACAAGCAAATGCAAACACAATCCCCTTTTATATTACCACTAAATCAACTCAAAGCAATCTTACCGACATCGTCACTGTTATGGACCACAGAGCACTTGTGGAGAGCAACAAAGCTGGTAGCAGGAGCTCAGTCCAGTATTGAAACGCTGACTTAGTGGAAGTAAAATCCCGCTAAAAACCTTCCAGCGCAGCCGAAAGTGGAGCAGTGGTCCTCATCATTCATTCTCCTGAGAAACACACATTAAGTACAAAGCCTCTGACACACTCTCCTGTTCCATCTCCCTGTGATTCAGCCTCTCCCTTCACTTCATCTCGCTGTGTTGAGCTCGAAACCACCCAACTCCCCTCGTAACTTCCTCCCCCTCTCTGCTCCCCCTGCCCATGTCTGGCAGTCCTTATCACATGCACATGTTCTTTCCCTGGAGCTTCAAGGTAAAGTCCTCCTCTCTCTCTCTCTCTCTCTCTCTCTCTCTCTCTCTCTCTCTCTCTCTCTTTCCACATTCAGCCTGACTCTCCTCCCTCCCATCTTTGACCCTCCTAACATCAGTCTTGATTTGAGTCTTCAGCACCACTAAATTCTTACACGTTTCTTCAAATTAGTTCGATTTTCTTTGACCTTCATTATAGTAAGCGAGCTCTGCACCTTCACTATTCACACCAACATATCCAGAGTGCTGAGAATGCTCTTAACGTTGACTTATATGCTGCAAATAAGACATTGGTGCTTAGTGAAACAAAGATGGAAATCACACTAAAGAAACTGTAGTGAGGTTTTGAAAAGCATTCCCCCGTTTAAGTACATCCTATAATATCTGGCATGATACCCGTTCTCTTTGTGGCAGCCTCCGGTGAACAAAGACTGCAGCGTTCAAATCCAGATATGACTGCAAACACCAGATAACAGCACCAAGGTCTAAAGATTTATGTCCTTGCCTTGCCACAATCTCTAAGAGAAAATACCCATGAGACAGCAAAGTGTGAAAATTGAAATTGAAAATCGTATTTTCATGCAACAACACCGAGGAAATGTTAATGAGACCCAAGCAGAGGAATAAACAGCAGGGTTGAGCAGTGTTATGTAATTTAATCCTCAAGGGCTTTGTAAATCTGCCACATAAATAATTATTGGACAGACTTATAGTAAAGGTCGCGTGGTATATCTGAGTCTGCGTTAAAGTGTGATGTAAACTGGCTTCTGGTTGATTAGATATTGGGCCTCTGTGGCCTGACTGACTAGTATTGTAATGGTACAGCACAGTTGGACACTCATAGCTACCCTCTTCTGCCAAACAGTATATAGGTATAAGACGTAGTGGATGTCATCTCATGTATACCGCTCCACAGAACAAGCTAAGCTGCTCTGTATGGTTTCTCTTTCGATGACAGTGATAGTTGGGCTTTCATTTTGCATGGAGGGTGTTCAGGTGATCCAGGTTTATATATTATATGTAATAATATATCAACACTGTAATTATATGCCTTTCAAGTAAATGCTCAGAAAATAGCTTGAGGTTATGGTGTGACTAAAGCACCAATGTGCCACCAAGACGGTACAACTGCTTGTGTAATGGAGGCGCGACACAGGAATGTTATGGTGCACACTCTCTCTGTATTCCTCATAGAGAGTCTTAACCCCTGTAATACATGTCAGAGGAACAGACAGGTGTATGTTACAAAATCGTTCACTATTAGTGCTTGAAACTAAGATTTTTGAACCAAACTAAAAATTTGAAATCATTTGGGATTTAAGTAGATTGGTCAGAGTCCATCATTTTGTGTGTAGATTGAAGGGCAGTGAGGTGCTGCCCACCCTGTCAGTTAGAAAAGAAATCCAGTATTTATCTTGCCTTTACACAATACTACCGTCTCACACACACACACACACACACACACACACACACACACACACACACACACACACACACACACACACACACACACACACACACACACACACACACACACACACACACACACACGTTCTAATGTAATGACAAGGTGCTATTTTTTTTTCTTCAGCAAAAGCGCTAAAGCCAGTAATTTCCTCACTTCTTCTCCTCCATTCTAGTCCCAGAGTCCTAATGTTCCATTTTTCTTTTAACAGGCTTGTTGTTTCTTTAGCTGGATGTCAATGTTTCTCATGTACATTGTTTCTGTTTAAAATAGAAAATAGATGTTATGACAAGTTGGAGTTTTATGCCTGCTGAAAATTGTATAACTTTTTTTGAGAGTGTGTACAGCAAAACAATTTCAGGTGAAAATAGCAGACTTTATACAGACGATTTAAAAGAAAATTAATTTCAGAATTTTGTCCTTGACATTTGATTTAGCCTGTACTTTTGTCTGCTGTGGTGCCTGACAACTATTGTGTGATTGGTTCAAAACTCTAAATGGCAGTAGTTAATATGAAAAAACTCTGCATTCATGATTTTGTTCCATGACTCAGTTGGTAGGGCGGTCATCTCCCAATCGGAATGTTGGAGATTCGATTCCCGTCTCCACCTGTCCACATGCCGGGGTGTTCTTGAGCAAGACACTGAACCCCAAATTGCTCCCATGGGAGTGACAGCGCCTTGCATGGCAGCAGTTTCCATTGGTGTGTGAATGGATGAATGTGATTAACGATGTAAAGCGCTTTGGGGCTGCCCACACAGTTGAAAAGCGCTGTATACATGAAGGCCATTTACCATTTACCATGACCTCCCAGGAGCTCTGCGTTTGTCTTTCCTGTGACAAATGTCCTCTTCTTGCTACCTTGAGAAAGAGAGCATATTTCCTTATTCCTGCAGAGTATCCATCCAACTAATTGTTGTTACATTAGACTGATCCGCACAGTGCTCACAGCTCATCTGATGTGTCACATCAATATTGCAAATAAGTTAGACAATTAGAAGTATTAACTAGTTTGTTTTGTTTCGGTCTTAGCTGCTCCTCAGTAGTTTTGTGGCACATTACCTGAACCTTTAGCAGTCTTTAGGAAAAGACTGATACGCTCATAATGTCACTGTGTGCACTGTGAGATTTGTGAAATAATGGCAACGAGAAGAAGAAAGTGATACTCTGATATAAACAGTCAACATATAAACTGCAACAAAGGTAAACTAATGTTTATTTAAGGTACTGTGGATACCTCGCTCACCCCATATCATGTATCATATTTGATACGTGAGGTTTTGATGCCACTGATCATCAGTGTCACATTTTATTTGTGAAAAACCTGGATGGAAGTGTTTCCATTCCCCTGCATTGGATCTGTGACGGGCACAGAGATGAGCACTCTCGCCTCACAGCGGGAAAGTTGTGGGTTCAACTACAGGCAGTTCTACAGTAATGTTCTAATACAATCCCATGTGTCATTTGCGATAACAGTTGCTAATCACTCTCTTTTTGTTTAGGGATGTGGTGATTTAAAATTGTTCATATATTAGCAGATTTTTTTTTTAAAAAAACCTCAATCGGGTGACATTTAGACTACCTAGCATTAAGACGAGTTTTTCCATTTTCATGAGACGTTTAGCACAGAAGTGTTGTGCTTTTTTAAATCATTTCCAAATTCAAAAATATTCTACAAGAGCATCACCAATTTCTATAAGTTGCAGAACTACTTATTCTTGTATTTTAGAAAAGCATCCATATTCTTTTGGGGAAAAAATAGTACTACATTGTCAAACATGCATTAAGAATAGCAAATTTTCAAATGAAATACTGTGCTGTAATCCTGAACCTCTGTAACTTCACTGTGACCTTATTTAAACAAATACCTGGCAGCAATGCTGGACTTTCCTCTGTGCAGCACATCGCTGACTCACTGCGACCGCCAGGGATTCAATAGAAACATTTTGTGTTCTTTTTCTGGGGCAATACACCTTATGTTTATTTTTTTACAAAGATAAAACAAATGGCACGCAGCGTATCAAAACAATAACGCCTCATCCAAATGTTCAATCAGTCGCATCGATGTTGAAATCAGTCAGCGTTGTTTACTTTTGAGGGACGATGATGCAAACGGTGCAAACTGTTCTGTCGTGGTTTCCAAAGTTGCAAAACAGAGATTTACAAAATTGTTTTACATTGCATAACCTGCAGTCTCGTTAGAGCCTCCAGGGGATCCACGGCTGAGCTAAATAACAATATTATTCTGTCGAAATAAGAAAAGTACTTTTTATACTAATCAAAATGTTGTCCTTTGTATTTTAAAGGATGTAAACACAAACACACACACACACACACACACACACACTCACACGACATTTTCTGTCGTCCCATAACTTAATTCAGGTTTCACATTTCTTCAAATGGATATATTTCAGTCATCCTGACTCAAGCCTTTGGCAAACCTTCCAACAGATAAAAGTGAAATTTCACAACAGTTTATTTTAGATTCCTGGAATCAACATTTCATTGCACCAAGTTTCCAGAGTGCAGCCTTCGTCGCTGTATAAAAACCCTCAGCAGCAAAATGCGCAAAACGCTCAAGAGGTGAGATAAACTGAAAGAGCCACTGCTGCAGGAGATAAAACAAAAAACGACTAACAACATGAAGTAAGTAGAAACTACTTCAGTTCACGCTAGTAACAATTTTAATTTGTCTCTGAATATCTAAAAATAGTTATCTAACAAATACATTTTCTGGTATATAGCTACAATCTTGTTTGCAAAATTTCTCTCTACTTTATCGCTTGGATTGATTTTATCAAGGTCAAATGTATCTTCCGCTTTTTAATCATTACACAGAGGTGCTCAGTTCATAAACAACAGTAGTATGACAGGTTATTGAGTAGAAGGTAAGCATTATAAGAGTATTCGTAGTTGAGTTACAAACCTTTGGTGGTATTTGCACCTCTGGTTTTAAACTTCTGGATTTACTTTGGATGATTTTCCCAGTGACCATCAAGTCATATTGCTTGAGCTTTTGTAAATTGAATACTCAAACATATAAATCATTGCTATGTGCATGAGTCATTCTGATATCAAGCCATTTCGATGTGTGATTAAGAATCCTGTTTGTTGGTTGTTTGCCTCGTGTTTTCGTGTGAAGGTTTTCTGTGTCCGTGCTTCTTCTGGCTGTTTGGGCTTGTCTGGCACATGTGGCTCATGTTGGGGCGAACATGAAAAGCTTTGCATCAGGTAACACAAAATCACAAGTATTTCATTGTTTGTTTGTTTATTTATGCCACTGTCATGATAAAGGAAGGTTCTGGAAGATATAGTATTCAAGCTGAAATATTAGAGGAATAAATGAGTCAAGTAAAAACCATTTGACCAGCCCAGATGTCGGAGCACCATTTCTAATAGGTACTGTGATTTGAGGACGACAAAAGAGAGCTGATTAAATTAATTGTTTTCTTTCATTTAACAATCAATTTGAATTAATTTCACATAATTCAACTTTAAATCAATTTAAAAACTGTAACAAAAGACTTTGAGATTTTCAATATTACTTCCTCAAAACCAGAAGAAACACAGGTAACTAAGTTAAGGAACAAATACTCCACTCACTGAATTTAGTGCACGTACTTCAGTGACGCTTCAGAAGATTACCAAACATGGTAAACAAGCCTGAGTGCACAGCCCGCACTGACGAAGCCTTGTTCTGTGTCTACATGAAGGTTTTATACGCCAATGAGCTGAGTGTCTTCAGCTCTGGTCTCACATTAAAGAAGTAGGAGGTGCAGCCGGTGAACAAGGAAGAGAAACAACATACTGCTCTGTCTGTACTGATGCACTGCTTCGGATTAAATGAAGAGAGTTGGCGTGTATAGTGCACAGTATTTGTTTCTTGTGTTTAAAATCCTGCTCTATGAGTCTCAACTGCAGTAGGTTTTTCAAACGAGAACCATTTGAAAATTTGACAATCTATACTTTTTCAGAATAAACCGACAATCCCACGTGAGCACGCATAGTTGGAAATGGAGATTTAAAAAAAAAAACTTTCTCTGCAGAGTCAAAGTACTAGGGGCTCACTGCTGCACCTGTTGGGGGTTTGGGGATAGTAAGAGAGAAAGGGCTTGGACAGAGTCAAGAAGGAACAAACAAAGCTGACATAAGCTATTGAAAACACTGCAGACTCAACGGGGCAGCAATCAGGTCATGAAGTTTCACTTCCCACCATCAGAGATCCTGCAGGAAGGTCCAGAGAGAGGAACCATATAAACCTTTTATAACAGCTTCTCTAGAAAATGCTCCAGGGTGAGCTGAGCCACCGCTAACTGTAAACTTTTCTAAACAGGAAGGTTGATAAATACGATTTGCGATAGACTCAATTCTACTTATTCCACATGAGAGGAGCTTCTGCGACCCATTCTACCTTCAGAAACTCTAGAAACATCCAATAAGAAGCATTATGGGAACCAAGAATTCTGATGGGATCATATGGAACTAAGGGCTCTTTTTAACTGAATTTGTTTATTCTTATTGTTATTCTTATTACCAAATGATATCATAATCGAGCTAAAAACAAAACATCATTACAACAAAATTGTCTTGTGTAATAAATGTGTACAACAAATCTGACTGCAATACATTCAACGGTTATTCAACTGAATCTGAAATAGTGAAGCAGTCGTCACTTGCATTGCGAGGCGTCCACCATGTGATTTTTAAGAAAATCTTTATTTCTTTGAGGGTAAACAGGTTATTGAAGAAATTACAGAAACACGCCCACACAAACAGGATTAGACAGAATTAAGCCGGAAACTAATTTACTGTCAACCCTGTCTTCGTACACAAGGACCATTCCTGCGATCCAGCTGCCCACAGGATCTCATCCTCTGAAGCTACAGTTTCCACCAGTAGCTTCTCGACAGCTGCTGTCCACATAGATAACTCCTGCATGAAATGGCACAAGCTTTCCCCTGGGATCTGAGGGCCAGGCTATTACTGCTCCTTTCAGATATTGTTCTTATTTGGCTCCAAGGCTCTGGAGTCTGAAATGGGAATTGTGCACTTCCAGCTTATGCTCAAAGAGCCCATGAAAAACGACAATAAGCCTAACAGTCCGAGTACAGTGAAAGATGCATTTATAAACTCACTCAAGGCAACGATGCATTCCACTGTGTTCAAAGTAGAAACAATGCTGTCTTCAGTAGAAAGTTAAAGCATAATGTAAATTAACCGTGACATGTAGGAGAACTATTGAATATTCCCTCTTTATGAAACATCAATTAAACAAGTCAATGGAGATCAAACTGTGAATAAAATCTGCTATATTGTAGTTTTACAACAAGATTTATGACTAGGAAGAGCTCATCCTTACTGTGCAGAATGCAGCCTGCTGTGTTTTTGAGACATTGCTGCCCCTTAGAAGAGAGTCTCACTTCATAGAGTTTTTATTATAATCTGAGTCACACAAAGACAAGTGGCTGATGAATTTCTTTGTTTTCTATATGATGAATAAATTATAGAACACTGTTTCTGCAGGATCATCATCAAAGTGTTGCTTTCTGATGGCTCTGTTGAACTGCAAATCATGGCAAGAAATCATGTTCGTTATTGACACACAACAATGATTACATGGTCAAAATGTTTAACATGATGTTATATTTGTAAAGAAAAAATTAAGATGAATGCAAGTGCATTCAACAAAGCCTAACCAATTAAATCATTGGCATGTCTGAAACATCTGCACTCAATACAGAGAATGGAAGGGAATTATGTTGATATCTTCTGGAAGTCATGCAACAATCCTGCAAATAGATTTTATTGCACCAGGTGAGATGATATTATCCAGAACAGATTTCGAAGCTCCAGACGAAACAATAACAAATGACATAAAATAAGATGTGACTGAATCTTTAAAGTGCCAAACAAATTCAAAATGTCTATTATTGAATATCAAATAAATGCATCTTTCTTTCTTTGTGCAGGCGCCAAGGTATCTTCGCTTCGCTCCAGGCGTATGGTTGGTGGGACGCTCGCCCCCAACGTTCCCTGGCAGGCCATGGTCTACCTCAGTGACAACATTCTGGACGGAGGCTTTGCGGGAGGCACCCTCATCTCCGACCGCTGGGTGCTGACAGCCGGAAGAAATCTTTTTGTGAGGAAGAGTCGACAGGACATCCAGGGAAAAGCTCCTCTTGTCCCCAAAGTTTACCTGGGAATCGAACACAAGTCACAAGCCAACGCCTCCAATGAGTATGCTGTAGAAAGGGTGAGTGAAAGAAATACCTGCTGACTTTTTACTTTGTTAACGTTGATGTCATGTGCCATTTTAAAACTTTGTATGATGACTTACGATACAAATCAAAATGCCTGTAGTCCTTTGATGAATGAGGAAATCAGTATTCATTTAATATCATTATAAATTACAGATTAAGCTTTTGACAAGGGGTTGCATACAGATAGAAATTTCAACTCAAGAGTGTAAATAAATACATTTGTGAAGCATTACTTTGAAACTTGAGGAAACATTTGATATTATTACTTTTTGGGATCTTTTTCGAAAGAAACTGTACTTAATCCAGCTCTCAACCATTGTGTGGTACAAAGTAATATTATACAACTGGTCATTGCCACAATATGGGATTTTATCAACAACAATAACAACAACAACAACATATATGCACTTGCTTGCTAACCTTGCTGGATGATCTGCAGCACAATATGGAAATGTCAGGGAGTTACATTATTCTTTACATGCTGTTATTTTCCCAAATGTCAGTGAATGTCCCAGAATACCTCAGTATTATTTCAAAACAATACTTTTCATATTACCTCATACTATATTACCTTAACAGTCGAACATTTGCATTCATATCCTGCAGGTCGTTCTTCATCCACGCTTCCAGAACCAGTCCGATTGGGACAATGACCTGGCTTTGATCCAGCTGAAGGAGCAGGTGGTAATAAGCAGCAGAGTGACCCCGATCCCCCTCCCAGAGCGAGGCCAGGACCTCGCGGACGCCATCAAAGGGTCAGGGGCGATCGCAGGCTGGGGCTTTGGGGCCCTCCTCGCCCCGGCTCCGTCGCTCAAACACCTCGTTCTCTCCATCGCTGATCACTCTGGATGCAAGGCAGAGTATGAAAACAAGCCGCACACACCGAGTGTGGATCACAATATGTTCTGCACCGGACCCTCCGAGTTTCAAGAAAACGTTTGTTTTGGCGATGCTGGAGGTGCTCTGGCAGTCACCGATGCTGAAAGCGGGGCCGTGTACGCTGCAGGCATTCTCTCCTATGACAAATCCTGCAGCAACCACAGACACGCAGTGTATATGAAGCTTTCTTCATATGTGTCGTGGATCCACAGTGTCACCAGAGGAGACACGGAGCAATCGGCCGCTGTGCGCACTGATGCAATGTCTAAGATGTATTCCTGGCAGTCGTAGAGATTTATTCTCTGTTCTCTCGACTTTTTAGAGAAATCAATTTCTTGTTGACTCAGAGAATTTGAATAAATGCTTGTTTAACTCCTGTCATCTCATGTTGTCTCTTTAGTATTTTAATGAAAACAAACAAATAATTAGATATCATAGCTCCACTGATCTATTGTTGTGCCATGACAGTTTGAAATTTCAAAGTGGTTTTTTTTTTTTAAATCTTATTCTAGGTACAAGTTACTAGTTACTTATAACCCTCAAACAGATGATTGACCATGTTTGATAACTTTCATATTTCTTATTTTATTCAACCAAATTATCTCTCGTAAGCTCACGACACCCACAGAATACATATTAAAAGACTTGTGTAAAACATCCAGACGTGGGGAATTAGTCTAAAAACAAGCACACTAATTATTATTACATTGATCTTTACATAAAAGAGTATAAAGGAACACTATGTGTACTTGTTTATTTTGTCTCAATTTAGTTAATCACAAAATAAAGAAGTGTGACGTATCAACCGGTGGTTGGAAACTTCACCAGAACTTCACTTTAATAGTTACAGATCAAAAAACCAGTTTGATGTTCTGCTTCATGTTTGAAAAGTAGCGACAGGCAATGTTATCGTGTCAGTCAAAAGCAAATGTGTCCTTCTGGAGGACATTTCTAAATTACACCGCTGAGGTCCCAAGTGATGGTTCACTGGGAAACGTTTGTCTTTGAATAGAAGATCTGAGCGCTTCCTGTGTTGAGACAACATTTTGTCATCAGCTTGAAACATGAAATAACCAAAAAGCAACAGTGAATGACGGAATAGAAGGATTTAAAGTGTTGCCAGTAGAGGTTTTCCAATTAGTCTCAGATCATTAACTGTGTCAAGAACAAACGCTTTGCAAATATATACAGAGAGACACATACACACACACACACACACTGTGGCAGAAACCCTTTCTTCTGCATCCAAGATTATTTTGTGTTTTCACTTTATTTTTAGGTTATAATAAAAATGTAGTCATTGGAGGAAGTAAAAAGTACTTTTTAGCAGATCTGCAGCAAGGAACAGGAGGTTCTCCTCCACAGCTTCTGAAATATTAATATCCCTGTCAAACACCATTACTCTCTACCAGTCTCAGAGTGTACTCTCTCTGGCTCCATCACTCCTCAAGAGCATCGACGGAGGTCACAACACCAGCTCTTACTGAATGCAGTTCACACCAAAATGGGTTTGCATGTTGCTTGTCATACATTTCTGTGTATCATATGTAAGAATATTGCTCTTTTTCCCCTAAATGCAAGTTTTAGAGTACTTTTCCCCCTTGTACTACATACACAGAAGATCTTGACTGGTTTTTTATTTGATTTTTCTTCATCCTTTTGGTAATACTGATCAAGCATTTTGTTATTTGTCAAATATTACATTTATTTAAACTTGTCAGACAAGTTTGATTTAGAACATCTGGATCAGTCATTTCTAACCTTCTTTCCTTGTCGTTACCAACCCCTTTGTAAGTGAACCTATTGAGTTGTGGGGCTGACAACACCGTGACTACCTCTGGTACAGCGTGAGTGTGTTGTGTACCTTCACACTTTCTCATTACTTGCTGAGACATTGGAACTGAAATTAGGGAATATGTTGGTGTGACATAAAAGAAAAAGGAACATGTGTGTCAAAAAACAAAATTAAATTGTGATAATCTGAGGTTACTTTGGTATATGGTGTACTTCTTACAAGAGTGTAAATTTGGATTCTGTTTTAATGCTGTTTGATGAATCTTCCAAATTCCAATTGTTGGAGCAAGTCAGTTTATTCATTCAATTCTATCTTTTTTTATTTCATGTTTCGTTGAATTTTGGGTGAAACCAATGCGTTCTTTTGGGCTTCTTTTCTTAAGCATTGTTTTGTAAGTTTTCATCTCTAAAGCGGACTGAAGTAATAAGGCCTTACAGTGTGACATGCCATTCTAAGACATTATGAGACATACAAAGACGTACAAGGGACATGCTGGAGATTAACCTTGATATAACGTTACACTCTATCATGTCAAACAAGTTAAGTTATACCTTTGTGGATTTGTGCATCAGATACAAGAATGGATCTCTGAGGTGGATTAATGTTTGTCTTTGCTGGTCTGCTGCTGTTTACCCAGTTGCCCGGATATGTACTCTGTCCTCTTGAGTTGCAGGGAAACTGGAGCTTTTCAGGCTTCATCACCTACTAGTTACTCTGCCTAACACACACACACACACACACACACACACACACACACACACACACACACACACACACACACACACACACACACACACACACACACACACACACACACACACACACACACACACACACACACACACACACACACACACACACACACACACAAAGTGGAGTGCTACACTGTACCATGTGATTCTTTTATTACTTTTATTCATACTAACACTCGTACCCACTACATGCACTATGATAAACCACTTTAATCAGAAATAATTGGTTTGAGATTATAAATAAATAGATTAAACACTGAAATGTAGTTATCTGGACTTTGCCCAATCATATTTTATTTTTACAAGATTTAAAAAGAAAAAAAGTGCTTGAAACTGCTGTTTATTGTGTTAAATGCTTCTCAGACAAAAGTAACTTTCCTTTGAGAGACGGTAAGCAGTCACTGACAGTACAGTACTAATGTTAGGACAAAGTTCATCTGCCGTCCTCACAAGACAAATGCACACACTCAGCTTTCTCTGTTTAAGTATCCAGAGGAGGTCAGATTTAATGAGCCATGTGTCCATACTTAGTGGGAGTCTATACAAACACAGACATGCTACAGACTGAAGGTCTGAATGAATAAATGTGAGCCATTAAATCCATTTTATACAAAATATAACTTAACCTTTTATCAGGCAAGTGAGCATATATGGTACGCACTACATTTAGTTTCTGTTTCTTGCTAATTCATGATGGAAAATTGATGTAAAACAGAATTTATAATTACATTAGTTTGCCAAATAATTCATCATGTTGCTTGTGGGATGTTTCTGGAATTAATAGTAATATGATCATTCATGGCACACTGCAACATCGGCTTTTCATTTTCAGACTCATCCATTTTGGCGAATCGACACATTTTATTATAGAGAAGATTAGTGCTTTTTTTTAATGTATCAGCAAAACTTTACTGACAATATTGTGGGGAAATCCTTCCACTTTTAGAGGATGTGTGAAGTATATCTTGTGAAATATGTACAATTTTGAGTCATTTTATTCTGTTTACGTAGACTGACTTCCGTGACATCTTCAAAATATTCTTCAACACTACCATGTGGACATTTTTTAATTAAATGGGATTCAAATGAGTTCCCTGTGCTACATTACCAACTCACTGTTGGTGATTCAATACTGTACATGTAGCAAACCTGTGAGCCGGGTTTGGACTTCAAATATGTGTTCTGTGGCTATGTATGAGGATGTCACTACTGACACTGTGATATTGAAAAAATAAAACAATGCAAATAAAAGAAGAGTCAAGCATCATCTTTTGGATTTCCCCACCCGTGCTCCACCATGTTTTGTCGTATATCAAAAGCCTTCTATGGGGGGGAGACAAAAATTACAATTTGTGTTTTGGTTTTTTTTAACATCGATTGTTACACCTACACTGTTGGATGGCAATGAATAGTGAAGTGTGAAGAAACATTTCACTGTCACTGATCAGTTGATCAGAGCACCAGTCCGCTTTATCTCTCCTCACGTCTGTGGTTTTCTGCAGCTCCGTCTCATCTGCTGAAGAGGTGCACCTTTAATGCCCATGCATGTGAACTCCTGTGAGATTTACCCTGTCCTCTGCAGCTGTTTGGAGCTGCTCAGGGTTTGACACTTTGGGGATAGATGACGAAGCTGACGGGCATTAAAGGCCATTCAAATGCCACCACTGTCACACCTTCTGTTATCCAGAGCGCCTCCGCCTGCCTCGGCTCCCTTATCAGGAAACAATGTTGGTTGGAAATGGTCACAATTGTTCACCACGTGTCAAGTTTGCATGTTTGCACAAAAATATTAGATTTTTGTCCTCAGAAATTATTTAGATTTAAAGAAAAAACACAGGTTTCATACATTAAAGTCTTTGGCTTTGCTCACGAAGAGGATCTGTACACATTTTTAAAGTATATTTTATTTTGTCACATTATTTTCAACAGGAAATCTTGTAGAATCACTCACTCCTGCGCAAAGACTACAGGAGTGACAGTTTTGCATATTTTTCAGAAGTACCTCCTGATGGGTTTTCACGTTTTTCCCCAGCAGCTGGACATAAAAGGTCAACCTGCCTTTACTCGTAACTCTGTGAAAATAAAGTATTCCTGCAATGAGTGGCTGCAACCACAGGGCTGCTGCACTGCATGTTATTTCACCTCAGACAGAAATGCAGTTTCAATTTGAACTAGTATGAAATTTGAAAAAGAAAAGAAAATCCATAAATTAAAAATTTCCCAAAAGCGCTTTACAGTGTTAGTCACATTCACACACACACACACACACACACACACACACACACACACACACACACACACACACACACACACACACACACACACACACTGAAACACCAGTAGTAATGGCTGCCATACACGGCGCTCACTCCATCTATTGGCGGCAGTTTGTGGTTCAGTGTCTTGTGGCAGGAGGAATCAAACCTGCAACCTTCCGATTCAGAACTGAGCCACGGCTGCCCAAACTATGCGACTTAATGATGAAGGCAACACATTTTTAAGAAGTCAGCAAACTTCAAAATGTATCAACTTAATTACAAACTAAAGATTTAATTCCTCCTCAAAATAGAACGAGAAAGGGCAAAAACCATTATTTAAACCAAATTGTCGTTTCCAGCGAACTGAACTTACTCTGGTTTTGTTTGAACCCTCAAGATCTGAGGCAATTAACAGTGACACCAGCTTTACCCTTCAACCTCCTTCCCCTCAGCATCAGAGTCTGAAAGGAAGTGTGAAGTGGCTTCTCACACGACTGAAATGTGTGAGCGGGCACAGCAAACAGCGACAGTCCCGGCTGCGTGGTGTTTTATTAGAAGCACATCGGAGGCCTTGTCACCCTGATTACTCTGGACACTTTGAACAAAAATCAAACAAATCAGTGACTGAAGGTGAAAGAGGAGCGAAAGACCAACCACTTTTAGAAAATGGAGTGAACTAAATATCCCCCGAGGGATAATCGTATCATGATTTTTAACTTGTTGTTCTTAAAATGTGTTTATCTTACATTTTGAGTCCTGCCAGTTATTCAAGGTCTACTGGACTTTGATGAATCTCTGAGACTCTGAACAAACCCACAGGCAAAAATAATATTTCTTTCTTGAGGCAGTTTTTCGCTCCGTCATTTCAAAAGGCAAGAGACAAAACACTTCAAGGTTTGCATGACCCTGAGTGTGAAAGTTTGTTCTTTTCAAATCAGACCAGATGACATGGGACAAATACACAATCTGTCACTTAAATTCTTGTCCCCAAACTTCAAATACGCACAGAAACACAGACGTCAAATCCAAAAATAAGCTGAATAAGAGGTCATGGGAAGTATGTTGATTAATGAAAAGTTACTATTTGCACATGAATTAAACTCACATTTTACACGCGGACTGTAAAATATATTAACCATTTACATATTTGAATATTTAAGTTGTATGCATTCGATTCTCATGGTCAGAGATGTCTTTCCTTTTGCTCCATTTAATATGAGCCTGTCATCAAATGTCCACTTCTACACCCTCTGATTATTACAATAACACTTCTTCTTCCTCCTTCACACAGCGAGGGTAAACCTAACTGAAGCTATCGTATGACGATAACGACCATAGTGCCACCTGCTGGAAACAGGAAGTGGAGTGTAAAAATCCAGAACATGCTCCAATCGGCCCAAAACTTCCCACATTTCATGTGACTCTGGCCCTGATGACACACGAATGATTGACAGTCTCAGTCACAGTCCCGCAGATGGCAAAGACCCGACCAGTGCTACTTGCAGCTTGTCTTCCTGATTGGTTTTCTCTGGGTTTGTTTGCACCTCTGTGTTCCTCTGTGACGGTCTGCAGATCTGTCCTCAGTGTGCCTCTGTCTATACCCAGCTGGGATCGGATCCCCAAGTTGGATAGAGCTGTACAGAAATGGGATGGATGGGCTGTTTGGAATGATGTTTGCTAAAAGGCATAACAGTGGATTGAGTAATAATTTTGAGCGACGTGAGCCATGTTGATTTAGAAATTAGTTGAAAAAGGTCAGAGTTGATTTGAAGACAAATAGAAAGCCTATTTCATATCGATGTGCTTCATCTCCAACCCTTCAGGTCGCATATCCCGGAGCCCTCGCTACTACAAAGTATTGACTAATCTGGATTAAAACAAAATGCCTTTCCTACATATGGTTTTCATGTTACACAAAGTTATACATTTTGAATTAGGAAAAATACATACTTTTCTTTTATAATGGATTTAAAATTAATTGCAAGACAAAGTAAACATCGAGCAAATATAAATCTATGGATTTGTTTTCATGATTTTTTACAGAATATAAATGAGGGTTTTTTTTCTTAAAAGATGGATTTATCTAATGCACGTAGGCACACTGGAACACACTGTTTTCACAGTGGGATTGAAGGTCATAAACCACTTCTCCTCGATCAGGTGTCCCCGTCTGAGCCTCTGAGGATTGATGTTCACATGAACCGTTACTAGACCAGAGTCTGTCTGCCACCCATCAGAGTTTAAACTCACTGTCACAGAACATATTGTGTTCTTTAGATGACCGCATGTTCACTTACTGTATGTAAAATCTCACGGACACACACAGATATAGTATTATGCCTGGGATCCAACACTTTTCTTTGGGTGTGTGAAATGACATAGGACAGACAAGACCTCAGGACCAGGAGCTCTATATTGAAACCTCTGCCCTGTCCTTCCCCCTCAATGTTTCCATGTGGCCTTTACATAACTGTCATTTTCTCTGCTTGTTTTCAAGGAAGCAGAAGTGTCACCTGTTCAGGTACAAAAATCAAATGATGGATTCAACTGATCTGAGAGTTATCATCTTCGCCAACAGAAGTTGGGGCTAAGGTTATGTTTATGTCCGCGTGTATTTGTATATATGTATGTATGTATGTATGTATCTGTGGTGGCTGGCCAAAAGAGGGCGCCAGAGCGCTGAAAATCTTCAGGTCAGGTTCAGCTTTATCAATTATAGTTATTTTTAAATGCACACAAACATAAATGCGTTTCGAATTTTGCAAATTTTTACTTGTTTGGTAATGTTTATACATGTTTAGATATGCTCATATTTATTAATGAAGGAAAGTCTAAGAGCTTAAAAAAACAATTTTTTCACCCAGACAACCTTAACATATCTAATTTGGCATCGTATCGCGATGGTAATTCCTCTTTGTAGTTGTATGCCATTTTCTATACGCAATGAAAAGTACATGAAGTAAAAGTGCACTCAGAACATTACACACACACACACACACACACACATATATATATATATATATATATATATATATATATATATATATATATATATATATATATAATATTTATTCCCACCAAACCAATATGGCGCCGTCCAGTCACATCATCTGTGATGTATACCCGACTTACCGAATACACTAAATACAACCACTGTCACATGTGACGTGATTTCATTTTCTCTGCTCTATGTTGTTCTGTGGAAGTTTTTCTTTCACGCGTGACTCTTCTTCATTTGGTGTCTCTCCCAAACAAACTCCGGAGAGCACTGCCGCATCTTGGAGCTGAACACTTTGAGAATGAATCATCTTTGTGCAGGGGAGCATGTGTTGCCCCATAACTTAAAAAGGTTTGTCACAGTTCAATGACTCTGCCATGAATAAGTTAGGTTGTAAACCACGGAGCCCCCACACTTTATTATACTTTATTATTCCCCTTGTGGAAATTTCTTCAAATTGACCCATTGGTAGGCATCCGCAAAGCTCAGGAGGGGAGCTGGTTGGGGTGGAGCGTCGAGCTCTTTTGGAGGAAACCAGAGAACCCAGAGAAAAGCCACGCACACACGAGGTGAACTTGCAAAATCCACACAGAAAGGACACGGATGGTAATTGAACCGGGACCTTCTCACTGTGAGGGAATTCAGTGCTAACCACTTCGCCACATCTGTGCAGAAATGTGCACTGTTATTGTTATTTCAATATAGAGCTCCTTGTCCTGAGGTCTGAATTATTATTATTCTCCTCTGCATTTGTTTTGATTTGTTTGGGAATCAGTTTTATAGGAGAGACGCTGCCAAATTAAAGAATAAGCTGGTATCTTATAGGCATAATGTTTATGCATTTTTTTATAGTTATTGACCTCTTCCTCCACCAGAGGGCACTGTAGGAACAAGCTCAGTTTCTTTATGGTGCCATGTTGGTCCTGGTAGCAAGGCAACAAAAAGCAACTCAAAGTCCATGATTAAACGAACTGATCGATAATGTTACAAGTCTGCATCAATACACAGACTATTATGTATGAGCAGCTTCCTTAAAGTGTAAATATCACCTCAGTTGTGAGAATTAAAGAAGTGACTACGGTCAACATTTCCACACAATGAATTTCCATCCTTTGTCACAAACATACAATTGAGGAACAACATAAACAAGTACTCCATAAGACACGGTTTACTTTAGAAATTGCTTTAGTGCAACCAGCGATAAACAATATTTCCACTTTACCAACGAAAACACCTCATAGGTGTCGTGACAAACAACAAACAAACCCACAAATGAATGTATTCACATCCACAGTCTTTGCAATAAAATCGAATTGAATAAATATGGTCAGTAACAGTAATACCCACGTGTGCGCTCCAGGAATCCATCTAAAAATTCTTGAAATGTGAAATATTTTGCTTTATTATTTTGCCGTTCTTGAGGTCTTCAGTCGGGATCACACTGCTCTAAGAAGAAAAGAAGATGCAACACAACATTTAGATGTGAGAAGTGTACCCAGACATCAGGGATGCAGCATTCATCCCTGTTTGTCAACTATAATTGACACAAGTCACAGTGAATTGAGAGATTAAGAATGTGTTTCTTCACGATGCATTATCTCACACGGAACAAAAATCTCAAACTGGGGCAGACCAGCGCCGTGCAGCTTGTAAAAAGATGGGTGACACCTGTCTAACCGAGAACAGACAGTACTTATCTTAACCTCTATCTGGAAGAAGTGGAACTCCTTTAGACTGATTATGCTGAGATAAGCTGCCCAATACCAACTTCACATAAACAGTGAGTATTTAAGTAAGAACGCCTTGCTCGTGTATTTTTATTGTTTCATGGTTCCAGCGACAATATCACTGGGTAGCTGAAACAATTGAGTAATCTGACCTTGGAGTCCTGGACGGCGGTGCGCAGCAGGTGATAAGGCAGGTGTGTGGTGATGACGCGAGGTGCGGTGGACAAGGCCTCCAGCACTGCAGCACGGTAGAAATGCTCCAGCCAAGGAGCTCGGGTCCAAGTCGGGACAGTCTGACTTAAGTGAGGGTCTAATCTGCTGCAGACGAGAGTCACATTTTCCTGCGCCCATGTGGTGCCTGATGAGGAAAATACAAAACATCTCGGTCCGACTTTCCTCAAATCCACTCCAATTCAAAAATGAACCTCAGGTAAATAGCAGATAACAAACACACGGTGTATTATCTTATCTGACTTTGGATAAGAAACAATGACAATGTCTGTGTCCTGTGTGTGTGTGTGTGTGTGTGTGTGTGTGTGTGTGTGTGTGTGTGTGTGTGTGTGTGTGCAGGTGACCATTAAAAGAAATGCCATGAATCTCTGTGACATCCAACCTGGACATATCGAACTCCAAAGTTTGCTCGTCTCCGTCACTCTTTTTTTTTTTTTAACCACCTTATGAAACCTCTACTTTTCTTTCGGTTTGTTTTTAATGTAGCTTTGTCTCCACCTCGCTCTCCCTCTCTGGTCTTTCTCAGCTGCTTCTGTCTCCGTGAGCAGGATGATGTAAAGACTCCATGCAACATGAACCAGAAAGAGGAAATATCCTCTCAGCGATGTGCATATCTCTTCCCCTCTAGTCAGACAGTGGGTGTAACCTGCAACACAAAGAGATGGATGTCTGTTATGGAAAGAACAGATAATGTTTCAATGGAGATGCGCAAGGTTGTCTCCATCATGAAATAAAAAGCCAAACTGGCTGGAAAGTACAGGGGGGAAATGTAATAGGCACCTTGTCTAAACGGCTGCTCTTTAATTACAGCCAGTGTCAATATATGTATGATCAGAGAAAGGATTTGAGGTTATTGGGGGTCAACAATCCAGAGGAGTGGAAAGAGGTGTGAAAGAGAGGTGAAGAGTGGCGTGCAGGCAGGATGGGCTGGAGAGAGCAAAGTGTCCGGAGTAATTAAAGGGTCCCAGCCTGGTTTAAGAAGGTCTACACCACAGCATGATGCCAAAGTGTGGGCTCCAGCCCACTGATGGGCCCCAAAGCTACTGAAGGTAAATTACAATGACTGTTCAAAATTCTATTTTGAGATTGAGTTTGGAATTAATAAGAATTCAGTTTAAAAAAAAATCTTGATGTTGGCTTCCCCTGTGTATGGCCACTCACATTAAAATGATGAACTGTAAAAACACAAATATGAAAGATATGCAAGTCGTTCATGTTCATTTTCTAATGGTGTCAGTCTCTCTGTCCCCGGGCCTACAGGCATGAGCTTTGCTTTAGAGTCCAGTACAGTATCTCCACCATAGAAGTTGTTCCTGCACCATTTAAATGAATGGTTCACTCATTTAAATAAATGGGACATCACTGAGCTTTGGAAATTTTTGACAGAGACAAGGTTGTTCGTTTCATGAATACGATTACAGTGGTCTAACCTAACCGCTTGTGTCCTGCCTTATAAGTTAGGAGTTAGGATGAGTGTTCAAGGTCCCCAAGATATGTCTTTAAAGATCATTTCTAAAGAAACACATTCATTTGTAATGTAAAAATAAAGTCTGTGTAAGAAATACATAGGCTAAATAGAACTAATTCATTATTATGGCATCAGACATGGTACAATGTCTTGCGTTGGTCAAGTCTCTAATGTTACTGAAAGCTGTAACTATATCAAGACATTGTAATTATGCGTGCATTTTTAATGTGGATAACTGTTATTGTCAGATCAAAGAAAAGAAGTACAACAATTGGAAAGTTCATATCAGTGTTCATATGTAGTAGGAAAGGGAAAAAGTCTGCAAAACAACCCTACAAATAGTACTAATTCATTACTTCCCATCAGGCTTGAACTACCTTGTGATTAATAGTGAAACCTGAATTAAAATGAGCTCCTCTCCACAATCCCTGATATGCAGAGCTGCTAACTTTAATGAACTGCAATTCACATTTGATTTGTCAAATATAAACTCTGAACAATGATTTTGATTTCTTTTTACAGAACATGGTAGGTAAACAGTCAATAACGTCTGACGTAAATTTAATGAGCATCTAAAGCATTCACAGACATGGTCCTTTTCTTGCACTTATCATTTTTAATCGTACATTTTATAACTTTTCAACATTTTATAGGCAAGGCAAGCGTATTTGTCTAGTACCATTCAGTCACAAGACATTGCACAGTGCGTTACAAGGCATGCAATTGAAGTATAAAAAAAGGAAAACATCAAAACAAAATGAATAAGAAATGCATAGAAGGAAGAATAAATTTAACTCTAAATGATCTTGTTTATTGAAAAGCCAGAGAAAATAATAATAATGTTTAAGGTCTGATTTAAAAGAAGTGAGTGCGTCCGCAGTTCTCAGGTGTTCAGGGAGTTTATTCCTCATTAAAAGCTGCTGCAGACTCTGAGTAAACCTCTTCCTAAGGACCTGGGGGCTCCGCATGATTTGTATTCTATTTAATAACTAACCGAGCTAAACTGACCAAAACATATAATAGAATTTTTTTTAAACCAGAATTTCTTCTTAAACGGACTATGAACAAAGCAAACAGATGCTTCCTTCTGTTGTCCAATCAACTCTCTCAGAAACCGAAAATGTCCTCATTGGTTGCATCGACTGACGCAGTGACTTTCTCTGTAAACTAAATTCACTTTCCTTAAATAACGGTAGAGCAGCACTTTGGACTCAGAAGGGATTTCAAGTGGCTTCTGATGTAGAAATATGTGAGGGATTGGCCTCGAACGGGCGAGTATGTGATGGTTGTGTTTGTTTGCACGGAGAGGAATGAAGGTTTTGTTTTTGTTTTTGTTTTTTTGTTCAGTGCTGAAGGTGTTGACTTCCAAAGCAGGATAATAAGACCAAACCACAGCATGTGCAGGGTAGGGCTGTTTTGGCATTTCACACCTACAAAATAAAAGAAAAACAGGTTTTAATAGACTTTGATCCAAATGTCACAGCCTTGATTCATCAACACCAATTATCTTTGAACCAATAAAGGGGGATTTAGTTGCTCCACTCTGTGACAGGAATGGACCCTCGCAGATAGAGGAGGTGAGTTAAAGGGATAATAAATAGCTTCTGTAATGAGTAAGAAATGACAACACAGGATGTTATCTGTGGTTCTGTATAGTATCATCAAAACAAATCAGTCATACTGTGTTTATCCTTATGTAAAGTCTTTAGCTCAGAGTTGCTGTCGAGTCATAAAGATTGATGGACTTTGTCAGATCAGGCTTTGATCTGATTACAAGCTCTTTCCTCATTTCAGTCGAAAACACCCCGAGCTTACTAAATGATAACCTCATTCCTCACACTTGCTTATATTTGTTTAAATATAAACTCAAACTGCATTTAAAATGAATGAATTGTTGATACTATATGAATAATAGATTGCATAATTATTCCACAACTCCTTCAGATAATAAATCTTTAGTCATTTAAAGAAAACGTTGGCGGTAGGACGGTGGAGTAGGCTGAGCTGAGTGTGTATTTGACTGAATGCAGTTTGCTAGGATGGGGACAGGTTCTTTACAGCTCTGGAAGTGGAAAGGAGGGTTTTGGAATGGATCCTCTGAGAGATGGGGAGCCAGTGGAGTTTGTGAAAGACAGTGATATGGTCACGCCATGGTTCTAAGAGTATGTGGGAAGTCTAGCGCCAGAGGCCTGGATGTACTGGAGCTTATTGAGAGTTATGGTTGGCGATCACTAAAGGGGAATATTGCAGTAATCAAGATTTGAGGCGATACAGATGTAGCTCTGCAGCTGTGGAGCAAATAGTGTGGGTGGGGGCAAGCAATGAAGATGGTGTCAGGGTGTGTGAGAAGGACGGAGTGGTTGATGGTGACAGGACAGTCTGAATAGCTCCTTCCAGGATTAATTCTTACATTATATTTTTGTGGTTGACACTTTGGTAGATTCGATATAACCTAGTATTACTTTCATAGTTGTCTGAGCAACACAATATTCTCCCATAGAATCAGTTCAAAGTTCTAATGTAATCTCGTGCTACATAACTATTCATGATTATTCATGATAATTACAATTTTATATCTTTTGATATATCTTTGGTGATGTTCATATTTTGAATGTCGAGTACTTACATCAACACAAAGCATGGCAAGAATAGGCTGGCTTTCCACACCTTTGTTTCTAAGTCCAATAATGTTTACATTGACTAAACAAATATTCTGTTCAAGGCGCCAAGAAATAAAATATTCCACTATCAGAATGTTCCTCTCTGGGATCGACTCCCAGGATTATCCGGGAGTTGGATAAAGTGGCTGACTGCTGTGTTACTTCCAACCAAATACAGAGTTTCTCAAGGTCACATAACAGCACATGATCAACATAAGTCTGACCAGAAAAACACGAGATAACATGATCCTGAGTTTAAGTAGTGAACTTTGAGAAAGAAAAAAAAAAAGAACAGTTTGACGGCTCATTATACATTAACTAGGATGAATAGCATAACAACTTTGGAGATAATAAAAACTAATAAGCCACTGTGATGCATTTACTGCGACTGAGGCTGTAATGAGAAACAGACTGAAGGCAGAGGAGGAGCAACCAGTCGAGCAGATATATCGAGGCAGACGCAGGCAGAAAGGTGGCGTGAGAACTGGTGTTGGATTAAAAATAAATAGCATAGTAGTGGATTATATTGTATATAAAAGTTCAAGAAATGTCACCTAAAGTTGTGTTATCTTTGGGTCTGGTGTTGTGGATGAGTAATCATGCAGTCACTTTGACTGAGGACCTAATGGATAGAGCTCTGAGGCTGATGTCTGAGACGCCACTCATTGATGGGTAAGTGAAAAGTTGTCTTTCCTGTTTACTGCTGTTTGCTATGGAGGCCATGTTCTGCTTAATGTGACTCCAAGTATGTTTACTTACAGAAAATGATTGTGTTGACCAAGTTTTTGTGTTATCCACTTTGTTCATTTGTTGACCACATAATAACCCTTTAAAAAATGAGTGAGTTGACCTGTCATCAGGTCAAACCCTTTTTATTAGAATTAATGTATCTTGAATAGTTTTTTATCCAAATCTTCTCAAATTTACCAACAACATCAATGACCACATGGTGAACACATATGAACTCATGGTAAAGCAAAGCTATGAGATAGTAAGTCATAATAGTTTTTTTTATTGATTTTTGAATTTTTTTTATTTTTTATTTTGAACATAAAAAAACAATGAGAAAAACATGTTCAATAAAACAAAAAACCCACTCCAGGATAGCAAGAAATATATATATACCGGGTATATGTGTGTGTGTGTGTGTGTGTGTGTGTGTGTGTGTGTGTGTGTGTGTGTGTGTGTGTGTGTGTGTGTGTGTGTGTGTGTGTGTGTGTGTGTGTGTGTGTGTGTGTGTGTGTGTGTGTTATCTCATAATTTCAATTTATTATCTCATAAATAGGACTTATCATGTTTTGTTTTTTATTAGTCAAGTTTTCGTTTTTCCTAAGAGGAGGAAATGGGCTTGCAAAGTTTTCCCACATGTGCAACAGCAGCTGTTAAAATCTGGTTTGTCTGAAAGCTCATGCATGGAAGCAATTTCTGGTGTAAATTCAACAAAGCCAGTAGTTTTGCTACAGACGGTCAATTCACAGCTGATGACGTCAGTTTGAGGAAATAAGCTCTTTGTAGATGTGACCTTTGATTTATTTTTTCCTCCCTCAGTCATAATGATCTACCATGGCAGTTTCGGAAGCAATTTAATAACGAGCTCAACCAAGTGGATCTTAACATGCTGAACACAACACACACCAACATCCCCAAGATCAAGCAGGGACGGCTCGGGGCTCAGGTACAGACAGAACTGACCACAAGGACATTCAAGAAATATCTCCTTGGACAACATGTTCTTCACTTGTCAGATCTCACATCTATCAAAACAGATTCCCAGAAGCTGGAGAACAACAAGAAATCATTAATTGTCCTCTTTTTCTCGCCCAGTTCTGGTCAGCCTATGTCCCCTGTGACACGCAGTACAAAGATGCCGTTAGACAGACCCTGGAGCAGATCGATGTGGTTCACAGGATGTGCAGGAAATACCCAGAAACTTTCAGGTTTGCCAGAACTGCTGAAGGTGAGAGTCGAAGCTGCACCACTGGCTGTGACCTCCTGTTACCTGCCTCTGTCCCACATCCGCTGTCGTGTCTGCAGAGATCCTGGAAGCGTTCCGCAGCAACAGGACCGCCAGTCTGATCGGGGTGGAGGGGGGTCATTCTCTCGACAGCAGTCTGGGCACTCTGCGCACAATGTATGATCTCGGGGTCCGCTACCTCACCCTCACACACTCCTGCAACACACCCTGGTGAGAAACGGCAACACGACGTTGGCATTAATTAAAGTCGCATGCACCGTGCATTCCAGTGAATTAGTCTCTGTTTTTTTTTTTGTTTTTTTTTATGTGTTTGGGAACGATTCCCCCCTCGTAGAGCTCAATCCACATTGTGCTGCTTGTCCTCATCGCTCTCATGCTACACATGCTTTGTCTTGCTGCAAGCCTAATTCTTCATTGAACGCTGGGCTTTCTCATGTTTTTCACATTATGAGATGTTATTGTTAACAGCTGCCAGGATCTATTGGTAATAAAACATTCTCATGCTACATAGATGCTTTTGATTTTTAAGCCTTTCTGTGTAGTATAAAAGTACAAACATGTACTCAACCATTATTTCACTTTCAATAAATCAGTTGTTTTCATGAAACATATATTAGGTTTTACCCTCCACTATATATATATATATATATATATAGCGAGAAAAAGTCTGTGAACCCTTTGGGATTACTTGGATTCCTGCATAAATTGGTCAAAAAATGGGTTCTGACCTTCATCGAAGTCACAATAGACAAACACAGTATGCTTAAACTAAAAAAGCACAAAACATTATAGGTTTTCATCTTTTTACACAACATGTAAACATTCACAGTGCAGGGTGAAAAAAGTATGTGAACCTTTGGATTAAATAGCTGATTGACCCTCCTTTGGCAGCAATAACCTCAACCAAACCTTTCCCAAACGGTCAGGGGGAATTTTCGACCATTCCTCTTTACAAGACTGCTTCAGTGCAGCAATATTCTTGGGATGTCTGGTGTGAATCGCTCTCTTGAGGTCATGCCACAGCATCTCAATCAGGTTGAGGTCAGGACTCGGACTGGGCCACTCCAGAAGGCGTTTTTTCTTCTGTTGTTGATTTACTTCTATTCTTGGGGTCGTTGTCCTGTTGCAATGCCCATCCTCTGTTGAGCTTCAGTTGGTGGGCAGATGGGTCTTCAGTTTTCCTGCAAAATGATAAACTTGGGAATTTATTTTTCCATCGATGACTGCGATCCGTCCAGGCCCTGTGGCAGCAAAGCAGCCCCAAACCAAGCTGCCACCTCCACCATATTTCACAGTTGGGATGATGTCGGTGTGCCACACATAGCGTTCTGTGTTCCTACCAAACAACCCAATTTTGGTTTCATCTGTCCACAGAATATGTTGCCAGTAGTGTTGTGGAACATCCGGGTGCTCTTTTGCAAACGTCAAATGTGCAGCAATGTTTTTTTTGGGACAGCAGTGGCGTCCTCCGTGGTGTCCTCCCATGTACTCCATTCTTGTTTAGTGTTTTACATATGGTAGATTTGTCAGCAGCAATGTCAGCGTGTGCCAGAGGTTTCTGTAAGTCTTTAGCGGACACTCTAGGATTCTTCTTCACCTCACTGAGCATTCTGCGCTGTGCTCTCACAGTCATCTTCACACAGGGAAACCCTTGAAAACTGATGTTTCTGTATGTGAATGTATATCCACTACTGGCTATATGACCAACAGTGTACACATATTGTGTATTTGAAAGATCAATTTTCAAAGTTGAGTGAAAAAACCTTTCAACCATTTGCTTCATGCTGCAGTGTTTAGGTTTAAAACACAATCCTTAGAAACTCAAAGACGTCCCTTTGACTTTTCCCATTCCAACTTTATCCTATCAGGGCCGACAACTGGCTTGTTGACACAGGATCGGAGCCTTCTGAGCACAATGGTCTCTCTCCATTCGGCAAGGTCAGTGCAGTGGTGTGAGCTGTGACTGATTGTGCGTTTGCCGTGCTGTGTTACAGATTATTGTTTCAACAATCAATCCTCTTTGTCCTCGAGTGGAGTTCACTGAGCTTTACATTGCCACGGCACATCACCTCACCTTACTTTCATGTTTAAAGTCAGTTCACATTAAAAAAAAAAGATATAGAAACATGTCATGTGGGGTTTACCATCTGGCGAGTAATAAAAGAGCCCACATCAAAGGTCCTATTGATGTTTTTAAGTGCAAATTTTGTTCTTCAATGGAAGTACCTCAGCATTATAACACAGTGACGCAGCCTCGAAATCAAGGTGAAAGTCCTGCTTCAGAGTGGGAACAGCCCAGACACACAGCTCTTCAAAGATGTGTTATGTTCAACTTAAAACCTTTAGGAATTTGCTCTTTAGTCAGTAATATGCAAATGTGGCCATTCTCAAAAGTTAATCATTGCACAAAACATATGACCCTTCACTAGGTGTGAAATGCGACTTTCTTTCTATTTAGTATCTGTATAGGAGCACATAGAGTCTATTCTTTTGAATACAAACATTGAAATACACAATCTTTTACTTGCTGCACAGAAAAAAAAAATAATAATAATTATATATATATATATATATATATATATATATATATATAATCCATAAGCAGCAGCCACACAGCAGCACCCAGAGAGAGAGAGAGTTACATTTAAGGACCTTGACAGTAGTGACATGCCTGACATTAAGTACAAACCACAGACCCACTTATTCTTCAAATATCTATTTCAACACTACAATAAGCAAACTTTTTTACACACTTTGTTCGTCTTACAAGAACTAGTTTAAGATTAGTTTAAGAGTCGGCAGCAATAATCAAACCTGCTGCGTCAGTGACCTTCATAATGAAATAATGGCTTAACTTTCATTGTACTTTCACCTTTATTAAGTGATATACTTTTTTATATTTGGAGGTGGGAGGGGTTTTTTTGTTTTTAGTTTTTCAGTCATTTTCATAAATACAGTTTTGCCTTGTTTTCGTCATTTAAATAGTTTCTCTTGTTTAGTTCTTCTCAGGGAATTTTCTCGGTCCTTGTCCTTCCTTGATATGTTGGATTATTCCTCAATTAATCCTCCTCTTAAACATTTTGAACCATTTCATCCTGCAAAAAGATGCACGTTCAGGCTAAAACAAAAAAAAAAACCACTATTATCACACGTAAACTGAGTAAAATGATCAACTTTGTTTTGTCTTTTGTCGATTCCACGATTTACCACAATTTAAATAACTGAGCTCATCATCAATATTTTCTCCGACGACAGCAACTGATTGTGGAAATGAACCGCCTGGGAATGCTGATCGACTTGGCTCATGTGACCGTCGCAGTGATGAACCAGGTGTTGGACATGTCCCAAGCTGCGGTCATCTTCAGCCACTCTTCCGCGTACAGTGTGTGTCCCCACAAGAGGAACGTCCCCGACGCTGTCCTCAAGAGAGTGGTGAGTGTGCAGAGGCAGACGAGCGAGGGAAACCTCCACAATGGCGGCCTGTGTTCAGACAGCACACAATTCATGCAACATGTCGTGCTGTGGATGCAAATCAATTTCATCTCAGTGAAAGTCACAAGTGGATAGCAGATGTACAATACAAGACGCAGAAAAGGAACTGTGGCGTGTCCTTTAAAGGCAGAAGCAGAGAAGAAGCAGAACATTAAAAAATATATATCAAATTACAAGCTGCTATCTTTTGTCCTCACAGCAGTGGAAGCAACAACAACAACAACAAAGAAAGATATTAAGAAAAATATTTTAAAAAGGAGTGAATTCCAATATTGGACAAATTCCAAGCAAAATGGTATTTCAGTAAAAGCACGCAATTTATAAAAATGGCAGAAATAAAAAATCCAGGGACAAAAGTCCTCCCAAATCGTTTTATTTTGTTATTTGAGCTGCATTTGTCATTTGTATCGCGATGAGGCTTAGCGTTTAATATTTTTATATACAGTCAGTGTGTCTTTAGGGTCTCAAACCCTAAACAAAATTAGTCTCATGGCAAACCTTAAACGTTTTTTTTTTATTTGTTGAAAGGTTGGCTCAGATTAGTTTCATTCAAATGAATGAAGTGTGTCTGACAGTGGTGTAGTGGAGTTTGCATGTTTTCCCTTTGTGTGTTTTCTCCAGGAAAATTAAGTCAGTGTTACTTACAATATCAGTAAGTTTTCACACCGGTAATGACAGAAGTGATATGATTATGTAAAAACAGGAAGTGTGAGTTTACAGCCTCTTTCTGGTAAAAAGATTAGCTGCCTGCTGTGAAGCGCTTTTAAAACAACATCCCAGGTTTCATGGCGTCTACATTAGATAAAAAAAACCCATAAACACCCATTAATCACACGGGGCAGCACATTCAAGCAGTCCCAATGAGGCAATCATAATAGTAAATGTCAATAAAGTGAAGCGAGAGTTCTTGTGTTGAACTGTAAAATAATAAACAGATCAAATATACAGAACAGGACGATGTGCGCTCTGTTACGTAGAAGTGGACACAGAGGTCGATACGCCAGTGTGGATTAATGGGAGCTTCGATGCATCACTTTGTTTCCACTGCACTTTCAGTCGGTGCTGAGTCTCCGGTGCAACAAAGCACAAAGGACTCATTTCCTCCCATCCTATAGATCAGACTTTCTAGGTCGCTTAAGTGTTTCACTGTCATGTACCATTTCTGTCTACAGAAGGAAAAAAGAGGAATCGTGATGGTGAACTTCTACAACGACTACGTGACCTGCAGCAAGACCGCTAAACTCTCAGATGTCGCTGGTAAAAGACTCTTGTGACCATGACTATGGGTGTAAACCCGGTTAAATATTACCATTTATCATCCTCTCTAAAACTTTCCAATCCTGAAGTTTATCGCTTTGGTTGTAGATCACTTCGACCATATAAGGAAAGTGGCTGGAGCCGACATCATCGGGTTCGGTGGAGATTACGATGGCGTTACGAGGCGAGTGGAATGTAATCACTGTAAACCCACAAAATAAATTAAATAACTATTTGAACAATGGATTATGAGATCCCATATAAAACACAACATTTGTGACTCTCACACACCTGCTATGCAATGCGCTTACTCACCGGGCTTCACAGCGTTGCACTCGATTGCTGAAAGAAAGGGACACAAACCAATGAGTGAAGACAAAACAACGAAATGGTTGTGAGAAAAAAACAAGTTTTGGTTTTTTGTTCTTGTTTTGATTGTGACAAAAATACACACACACACAAAAAACATACACAAAATATATATTATGATAAAATCAGCCAACAGAAGTCATGGGGAGCCAGCAGAGTAAATGCTTCTCACCACAAAGACAGCGGCGCCTCTGAGCTGTTTTTGTTTTTAACATGTAAAAAACAGACACAATGAAAAACATCTCAAACATTTTTATTAAGTAATAAATCCCACTGGTTAATGATACTCCTCTGAGTATTTGCACGATTTTAGAAGACATACTGATTGTTCATTTTTATGAAGTAAAACGTGCTGAATGGACAGCGCGTATTATTTTAGTTTATTAGCTTCTGCATGTGTGTACGCAATATCACGCTTCAGCTATTCATATTCATGGAAGCATCATGCACATTAAAATAGATTTTAAAGTGGTAAAATTATGAATAAACTTGTGAATATTGTCATCAAAGATAAATAAAAGATGGAAACATGTCTGATGGGTATATTTACTGTTCATATGTGTATCAGGTGAAAACACTCCAAAGCAGAAGGGGCACATTTAAAATTCGATTGACATTTTCAGCATTTATGAAGGTTCTACTGAGAAGTGAGAGCATCTTTCCTGTGTGTGGACTTTCAGACTACCTGAAGGTCTGGAGGACGTGTCCAAGGTGCCCAACCTGGTGGCTGAACTGCTGAAGAGAGGATGGACCGATCAGGAAGTCAAGTTAGCTCTCGGAGAGAACCTGCTCCGGGTCATGAGAGATGTGGAGAGGGTGAGGAGGGAAAAAAAAAAAAAAAACAAGCATTGTGCATTCCTGCAGACTCTGTGTCCTTGAGCTTTGTGAAGCTGGAACACAAACCAGATGAGTCTGTTAATAGAGTGTTACATCACTGACGTAATGTAGTGACAACATTGGTCAGTCAGACTGAACAGAATTAACTAAGGGAGGACAAATGTGTTTGGCCTGTGAGAGTTCATTACTTCATCAGACACAGTCTGTAACATTGAAGCACTTTGTGACAAACAAATTGATTAATGTTGCTTTGAATCTGCAAGCTGTGCGCCGCACGCTGCTGCAGGGGCGGTGAGCTGGGAGCGGCTTCAGCCCCCCGAGGCCTTCAGTATAACAAAGTGGTGTAGAAGATGGACAGATACGTCGATCTGAGTTAAAGACAAACTAGTAATTGTGACTCTGATATGTTCTATATTATATATATGATACAAAGACGTGTTCTGAAATTGCTCTATGAGAAATGTAACAGTCACCATGTTATGAGCTTTCAATGATGTTTGCAACACGGATATTGAATCCTGTCCATCCATTTTTTTTATTCTGCTTTATCCTGTTCAGGGCAGCAGGGCAAACTGCAGACTGTTGTCTGATGCAAATTCAAAGAGGTCTTATTTATATAATTCAAACATTGTAAATGATACTTTTATCCACATGCACTTTGTAATGTAAACATATGTTCTGAAGCACCAGGGGGTATATTTGCTTGTCAATTTGTGACTGAAATTTGTCTCAGCCGGACAAAACAGATGAAGATCATCCATAGATGGTCATTCTGGCTGGTTTGGTGACTCATATTTGCAATAACTGTGTCAACAGACTCTTCTTGCACTTTGCAGGCAGCATTGTGAAATCAAGACAAGTTCACAATGAAAGAAGATCGACTGAACACTGAGCTTTTCTGTCTCCTGCCTCTTTTTGTGCGTCAGGTCCGTAACACTATGAACGCTAAAGACCCTGATGACGTCCCAATCCCATATGAGGAGGTTCAGAACGGCTGCAGGACGAGCCACGGGTACAAGCTGAATAACGCTGGAGCTGTGCATCCACTCAGCACACTGGCTCTTCTGCTCACACTGGCTCTCCAGACTTTCACTACAATCACAGTCTGATGTGTCACTGATGGATGCACACGTATGTGGCTTTGGGTAATCACTGAACATAAATCTAGAAGATTTAGTTTTTTTTCCCGAAAGTGTTTGTATAAAATTGGTGCATTGTGATCTGGGTGACAGTGCTCAGACTGTCACCCCCGCGACCCGGAAAAGGATAAGCGGAAGAAAATGAATGAATGAATGAATGTTTGTATAGAAATTAATCTGTGCTCAGAGAAAATACGTCTAACAGTTTGATTGATTTAGAGAGCAAATAGTTTGGATGTTAACTTTAGAAATCTTTTTTAAAGAGACATCAATTAAATTTATTGTTTGGGATATAATAAAGACAGTTGAATATTAGAGATGACTGGGCTTTTCTGCTTTCTATACTAATCAATGATCTTTTGTCAGAGTTCAGTTTAGTTTATTTAAACCAGAGTCAAACATTTACCTCCTCTGGTTGTTTAATTTCACCAAAACATCTGGACCTGAGCAGATCGATGTGAAAGACAGATTGGTTAAATGAAAAGTACATTTATGTGCAGGAACACAGGAACGTCAGAGACATGGTGACTTCAAGTAGTCCAGATTTGTAAGAGAAGCGCTCCCTCTAGTGTTTAGAGAAGGTAACGCATCTGAGCGGCACAAACTGAAATGCAGTTTAACGACAAACATTTGTCACCGAGTTTGATTCTGTGCAGTAACAGCAGTTAGATTAAGCGGTCGGTGCATATCTAGTAGCCTGCTCACTTTTTATATCGGTCACCACAGTCAGCCATTGCAACTTGCACCTTATACTTGGGTTAGTTTTTACACAGAACCCGGGATTCAAACCCCACACTCGAGATTAAGACTTTACCCAAAAGGCACGCTTCAGATAAAGAGCAAAAAACACAAAAGACTTCTGATATAAAAATGTATTTCCTTTGATGAGCTGTTGTACAAATGCACCTTTGTTCAAAAACAGTGAAGTAACACACAGTGACTTCTATTAAAGGCTGAGAGCAGGTTTGCTCATAAATTTACAAACACCGAACTCGTCCCAGTGGTAGATTTTCTCTCAGTGAGGCCGGAAGAAACATCGAGTCGAGGATGCGACATGCATATGATGTGATTTGATCACATGACGTGACTGTTTTAGACACCAGAGGTACACCTGAACTCACGTCACATCCAGCTGCGAAGAGGGAAACACAAAACTGTCAAAGCCAAAGATGCATGCGGCGACACATTCGAGATGTAGAGAGACCACAACATGGATCTCACTCTCACGGCTTGAAAATAAATATGAAAGTCTCTCATGGCTTTCAGTACAGTCAGTGCCATGAAGCTGTGAAATCACAGCGCGGTCGTTTCAGTAGGTAAACACAAACAAAAAGTGGCTCAATGTTTTCTGTTGAGAAGCCTGTAAATGTTGCAGCTTTCTTCAGCGCTCATTAAAAAGAAAATGTTCGTATCCTCTAGTTGGTATCTGATCTGATCTTCACTCAGTTCACATGGTAACATTCACCTAACACTAGTATGAGACACATTTGCATCATTAGGGCTGGTTAGTGGGAAGAAGAAATATTAAAAGTGCCGTTTAAGAGCCTCTTTTTTTTTCTCCGTCATCATATTCAGTGATGGGTGCATCATTAAGAGGCCTCCTCTAGGAGCTTTATAAGAAGACCTGAATCCAGTCCTGTTGGTCCTGTGATCTCCAGGCTCCTCTCAGCTCACGGCAGACGAATCCGACGGGGTGACGTCATGAAAAGTACGTGTATCACTCATAAATGGACAGAAGGCTGCAGCTCACATGATCGACAACACCAACGTCCATCCCAACAATTTGGTTTGAATGAGCCGCGTGACCTGGGCTGTGCAGGGTGATCGTGTTTAATTGAATGTACCAGACAAACACTAAAACACGAGATTTAACAGTTTTGAGTGAACTTAGTCTGGAGGATGAAAAAAAAAAAAAAAAAAAAAAAACCTGAGCAAGAGAAGGACACTTTTTAAAAAACAATGCATTACCTGAATTCCTGTGAGAACATTTCAACAGCGAGAGACGATATAACGGGGAGTCGAGTGAGGATCAGCTGGAGATTTTACAATGCAGGCTGATGGTAAACTGTCCGATGCAAATGCAGAAGTCTGTATGGAGGAAGGCAGAGGAGGAGGAGGAAGAGCAGGATGAAGGTGTTTGTCCAGTTAGGAGACAACCTCCTTCTTTGTGCCACACTGTTGCTCTAGTGTGTCGCTGTCCGACAGCAGAGGGGAATGAGTCGGCACGGCAATCCTGTAAGGCAAAGTATCTTTCGTCAGCATCTTCCTGGTGGCAGAGACCAGGCGGGAGTAGTTGTCGGGGTTGTACTCCGGCACAGGAGTCCGCGTACGCAGCAGCGGCAGGTTGTCTCTGCCGGGCTGGGACAGGAAGAGAGGTGGCCGTCGCTGGCTCTCGCCCTCTTTTACGGAGTCCGGGAGCGGTTTGCGTTTGCTCTCTGGCAGGAGCATTATGCAGAGGACGGAGAGGACAGCGAAGGAGGCGAAGATGACATGGTGGAGGAAGTAGCCGCCGTTGTTTTGAAGCTCCATGAGGGAGGAGGCAGCCATGCCGACACTGCCCGAGGCCAACACCAGGCCCAGGCAGCCACCTCTGACGGAGGGAGAGAGGAGGCGGAGGAGAAAAACTGATTAAAACCGGGAGGCATCGGGATGGAAAAACCTACACAATGCTAAAAGCACATGTTCGTAATGACCGGTGTCAGAGCAGAAATGCCTTTAGAAAGAAAACAGGATGCCGTTAACAAGAAGTGAGCAAATATCCAATAGGAGATTTTGACCTGCTCTTTATAAAAGTAGATCTCTAGCCATATTAGTCTGAGATAACGACGGTCATTTTTCAATCATTTCACCGATACAGGAGGAAAATGTGCATTAGGGTTTGAATCCAGTGTCAGGAAGTTTCTTGAGGACGGGATTCGTCTCTGCATTAGTTTGGAAATGGTGAAAAATAGAAAATAGATATTAAACTTTCTGCATAAGTTACCAGCAAACACTCACCGAACCACAGTTGGCATCACCTCACTGGCGAAGAAAGCACTGAGCATGGCGAGAGCCTGAGAGAAGAGCAGCCCCACCACCGAGAGCACCAACACCAAGCCGCCCTGCAGGTCTGAACACAGAAACAACAGTCTGAACCAGACCTGCAGCAGGGGTAGGGGGGTTGAGGCTGAACACAGCGTGGATCATAAACCAGTCAAATGAATAAACTCAGATCAGACGGCGAGCATGAGAGTATTTTTTCCGAGCTTTAAAATAAAGTTAGCGTCCAACTGCTTTTGTCCGCATTTATCTGAAAGTGTGATTTAAAATCTATGAAAAATCTTTCTGTCTTGAGTTTTTCTCTAAAAACTAAATAGGTTGATAAATGTATTGTACCGTAATTGTAGGAAAACATTGGTATGTATAATTCTAGTATTGTTAAAGGCGCGATAAATGTTCCAAAAAGTACTGACACACAGTTTCATGGTGAAATACAAGGTCAGGAGCATAATGAACTCCTTCAAATAGACACTGATGCCTCCATCGACTCCTAATACATGTTCAGTTTTTTTGTAGAATGCAACATACCATGTCGTATACTACACCTACATCCCTGCGAATGCTACATTTGACCTTAAAGTTAAGGCAAATGATATTAACCTGAGATGAATCAAAATACTGTATACATGAACAGTTACTACAGAAATAAAAACAACAACACAGGGTTTTAAATGTAAGCTGTAACATACACTGTGTGAGGGCCAGCAGCAGCAGCGAGGACAGGCCCGTGACGATGGCGGAGAGCAGAAGCATACCACGCCGCCCAAAGTGATTCACCGACAGGCAGATGAAGATGCACGCCAGCGCTCCGGTTATCACTCGCAGGGAGTAGCTGAAGTAGAAGTTGGTGGAGTAGTGATGGAGGTTTCTGGTGAAACAGTACTGGATGCCTGTTCCAATAAACCTGCAGGGAAGCAAGAGACCCGGATAATTACGTCACAACAGTAAATTAATACATGATTCATGTGTAGATGCACAACATGAGACAGTGCAGACATTAACACGTTTTTTTTTTTTTTTTATTAGTCTGTGACTACAATGGAAAAAATCATTGAGATTTATTTAATCTAATGGAGGATTTGAAGTTACTATGAGATTTAGTGACATCTAGTGGCGAAGCTGGGAATAACACCCCTCTTTCTTAGCTTCATGCAGAGCTGACAGAAGTACTCGGGATCAGTACTTAAATAGAAATACAGATTAAAAAAAAGACTTTTACTTAATTAAATAAGGTGAATCAGTACTTTAAATGTCAGACTGTTAAATGTACTCAAGTTTTCCTCATACACTGCGCTTTCTTGAAGGAAGGGGGCTTGTGCACATGTGCTGACAGCCATTGTCACTATTATGTTAATACTGGACACACATCAGGATTTTACTTCATTATAGCATTTTTATTCCTAAATAAACAGAATAATGTGGTTGGACTGCACATAAAACAGTAAGTGTCTTCATGCAACCACGAGAGATGTAACTGGATCAATGGATGACTGAATTCATCAACACCTTCAAAAAAGCAGTCAGGATAAAGACACTCAGGTAAAATGCAGGTATGTGGGAAAATTCACTTAACTAGCGGTTTAGTGTCTACAAATACAGAGAGGAACTCACAGAGTGAAGCTGAGTATGAGACAGTTCTTCCAGATGACACGAGTCTGACGAAGCACCAGAGCTGAGTAGAACCTCGGTCGACAATCGTCTCCATACACCGATTCAATTTCTAGTTAAGGAAGAGAAACAGGACTGAACTCAACATTTTATATGAAAGAAGAAACGCAGAAAAAGAAAAGTATCAATCAAGTTTGGAAACATAGTAAGAAAAAAAAGACAGAAAACCCACGGGGTCTTGAGGCTGTCAAAATGAGATTTGTACACATAGAGAAACATAAAAAGATAACATCTATGATCTAGAGCAGCCCTGGAAACCTGCTCATTTCTTTTATTATGGCGGGATTGTCACTGCAATCTTTTGAGAAAGTAAGAGATCAGCAATGGGGTTCACAACCTTTCTGAGGGCGGCTCCAGGGAGAACTTCAGCGTTTTTATCTTATTTGTCACATTTAGGACTTCAAATGGACCAATGGCAGGAGTTACACAACTCTCATAAAGATGGACAAGCAGACTATCAACAGACTAATGAGCAGGACATGTGGTCAGCCACAAAATGATTTATATTTAGCGGGTAGACTGAGGGCAGCAGAAAAACTGCAGCAAATATATCACGATAATTACAGTACAAACTAATTGGTCAATAGACTTTGGATTGAGCAGCAGCTTAAAAAATGAGCATGGAAATCGACTTTAATGGTTCTTTTGTTGAATCTCCATTCATCCTAATTATGATGCAACTTTCTGGTAACAGTGCACTGAATAAAACTGATCAAAGACAAAATTGTGTGGGACGCCAACGCTTTCAAAGACTTCACAAATAATCGGTGGCTTCTGTCAATGTCACTGTGGGAAAACTTTAACTCTCTTGAAAAAACAAGGAAAATTAAAGAAAATGTCCATTCATGATCTGTACATTTCATAGCTTCACGTCAAAGGTGTGTGTGTGTGTGTGTGTGTGTGTGTGTGTGTGTGTGTGTGTGTGTGTGTGTGTGTGTGTGTGTGTGTGTGTGTGTGTGTGTGTGTGTGTGTGTGTGTGTGTGTGTGTGTGTACCTGACAGCAGGATTTCTCCGGGGAAGAGT
Organism: Lipophrys pholis; assembly: GCF_963383615.2. NCBI lineage: Eukaryota > Metazoa > Chordata > Actinopteri > Blenniiformes > Blenniidae > Lipophrys > Lipophrys pholis. Next base: position 11,406,043 of record NC_137636.1, on the reverse strand, counting down.
TCGTCCTGCAGACAGACGCCATTTCTTTTAGAGAACTCCTGGAGGCTCCTCCTCACCTGAGGAATCTGACGTGTGGCCAGCAGCCAGCGAGGAGACTCGGGAAACACCGAGGCACAGCTGCGCAAAACAACAACGCCGTCACCACGTGGAAAGATTTTAAAAACTCAACCCTTCACTCTTACATTTACAGGGAGACAGAAACAGTGGAATGTACACACAAAGTCAGCATGCACATAGGATTTAAAAATGGCTATAATACACGACTGTATCATTCATTTTAGGTTTGTTCCCATTTAAATTCTATTGCTACAAATATGTACAAGTACATTCTAAATTTATTTACATTTAATACACATGAAGTCCTTGTAGACATAAACAAACCTGTGTGCACAGTAAATCCATAATGACAGCTGTATACTTTTTGTTATACACATACAAATATAAGTAGACAAAAACAAATCCCATTTCAGACACACACAAGTCATTTTGCTGCAATAATAAGCACGTCTCGATGTCCAAAACGTAGCTCACTTTCACTGCAGCATCTTGCATCAATCGTCTTTTCAATTTTAGGTTTCAGGAGTTTATGCTGATCCAGAGTCTAAGCGTTTGAAATATGAACTTTGATGGTAATATCTTAGGTTTGTCATTTTGCAGTGACATCTTCTGGTTGTGGCCTGTGGGCTGTATATTCCGGCTCTAGACAATACGAGCTCCAGGCAAAATGAGCCAAAACTTCTCGGAAGCCACGACAATTTACACTGATAACACAAGATTCTTATGGCGATTGTCATTTTAGTTGTTCAAACATGAACAACTCTCATTTCACTTTCTTGGTCTCATAGAAACTATCAAACAGCCAATAATGAATCAAACTCAATGAAGATCAAAACTAAACTATGCACGTCACGTATAGATTAATACAACTAACATGTGTGTCACATTACTCAACAAAGCTCTGGACAAACATCGCCGTGAACGTGGACGCCTGACTCACCACCAATAGGAGAGCAGCAGCAGCAGAGGCAAAGTGGCCACGGCCTGGAGAACGGGCCAATCACGACACAGCACAGCGATGCCTGGCAACAGCAGCTCGGCGAACACGGCGAAGAAGCCACTGATCATGGCAACCATGAGGCGGTGGGGAGGGTCGCACAGCTCCAGCCCTGCGACAGCGAGGAAGCCCAGATAACATCAGAACGTGACGGAAGAACAAAAAATCCATTTAGGAATTTCGTGTCCGGGACACAAACGTCTCTGAACGTGAAACGAACGGCTGGAGCGTCGGGTCGTTAAAAGGTCAAGTCATCACATCGCACCAGTGTTCGTTTCATGTCTGCAGTGTTCAGTGTGCTTCAGAGTTTCTCTCCTACTCAGCTGCTTTACAATGTTCCTCCTTCGTCTTTCTGATTCTTCGGAGAAAAGCCAGAGGAGTCAAAGAATCTTAACATTTGAAAAATAAGATCACCTCAATTCCACAACCAGAAACTTCTCAAGTCTTATACCTTATTACAAACTCGTGATTCAATACATATATGAACTGAACTAGAATTTAACTTCTTCTGCATGATCAGTATTATAACATGCCTCGACTTTGCATACTTTGAAAGATATTATACATAATAAATAAATACATAAAAAAAGCAAGTTGGCTGAAGTGTTGTGTGTGTTACATTAAATAAATCACTTCTGTGCTGGATTTAGTGGTTATCTGGTTTGGTGGTCAATAACTACCAGAGCAACTACAAAATAAATACTATGGAAGTGAACTTGAACTATAAAATAAACATACAATTAAAAGAAAATCAGGGCAAATAAACCTAATCCTTTAAGGATAAATTACTGACAAACACAAGGATTCATGACCTTTCGTACAAAGATATACATACACACAGTAGATAACTATATATATATATATATATACACTCGCTGTGTTAAATATTTACAATGTTATTCAGGAATAAATTGAAGATGTCAGTAGAAAGTAAATAGACCAGTTCCTCTCGTTTCCCCAACATCGTATATTATAAAACTAAAATATTTCAAGCATTTTAATTTTTAATTATCCAGAATATTAGGTGCAAATATAAAAAAAACACATCCCGAACTATTAGAATATGTCATAAGGTTGGATGTTTTTCCTATTTTTCTAATCTGAGGTCATAATCACTGCAACGAACACCTAAACGCTGTGAAACTTTCTATTTTTCATGTTATGAGAGTAAAACAATCAACTTTTCCGTTTAATTCTATTTTTAGATGCACACGTTTTGAAAACATTAATAGTGACAAAAACACTCTTTCACATAAAGTGTGATTGTTGTCTCGTCACTCTGACCTGCACATGCTACAGTCTTCTCACAAGTCCCCCCGCCCCCCCAAAAGAAAAGCCACCAGCGTTTTCCGCTGCATAATTGTCTGACGTCAAAAGAGCTATCAAATCTTTCAATAGTCAGTCAATTTGAGATTAAACCAGAAGGGGAGATACGTACACCTCGAAGAGGGGATGGTCGCCTTCTGACCTTCCCAGCAAACTGCACCCTGCATATATTCACTATGAACATACCAAAAATAATTTGATGACAAAAGCCATCAACACTCTGAACTCACAGATCCACTGAAGTGAATCTTCCAGCATTATGAAATTCCTCCTCACTCAGCGGCCGTCGCCATATAATGAGCTGCTGTCAAATATTCATGTGTTTATGTATCTCATAAGGACAGTGTATTCTTACTTATACTGTATATACACTATCAGAAGAGCAACTCTCTTATCTCCCTGCACGTTGTATTGTTCAATGACAATAAAGGCATTCGGTTTAATCGAATGTGATTCAGTCCAGCAGCTCTGCAATGTGCACAGTGTTGCTCTGTTCTGCGTTATGTTGAAGGATCTTTGGCAGAATCAGCTCTGAATGTAAAGCAGCTGAATATATGACACATGGTCAGGTTATGAGCTCAATAATGAATTAATATTAATTAATTTAAAAAAATAATGAAACGGTTCAATTAAAACCAGTCTTGTGCTAAACCGAAGCGTGTCAGCTTAGTGTGAGGACGCTTTAAGAGAACGTTACATAATGAAGACATCTCTCACTGGAACTCTGGCACATGTCAGCCATAACTCCAAGACTTTTTCACAAACCCTGAGCTAGGGCATCTGAAAACACTTCAATATGAGGTTCGCCAGGCCAGATAAGTCGGCGTCGGAGTCATATGCTGACGTAGATCAGTTTGGGAGAGAACCCGGCTGCATGTTTGTGGTGACCTTTGACCTGGCTCTCCCACCGAGGCGCCGCCCTGCCTAGGTGGGGTGGTCGCACTGTAACGAGAGGCTCACTTCCTGCTCGCTTCGTTGTCTTCAGTCGGGTCCTGTTATTGTTTTCTCCTCTCAGTGGAGGAGGAGCAGCTCCAGCAGTACACTGGGAACCCCCCCCCACCCCCCCACACATCCCACCCTGGAAATCTGACAATCTGGACTCGATCTGGGCCTGACCAGCAGGAATGTGGGAGGTTTTTCTTTACAGACATGAAAAACAGAAAAAGGTGGGTGTGGACTGGAGATAAAACTACTTGGATCACCTCGTCCAGCACAGGAATGTGTATCATCGCTGAAGTGATTACGTTCTCACGCCACCTCACTCCTGTCAGACCACTGAGTATACCAGCTCCTCTCACAGCTTGTATGGAGACAGAAACGAATGAAGTGACCATAAAAAGGACGCCGAGCATTCAGCTCAAAGAGCGCATGCGTCTCAGCTGTCCCCATAAACAAGGACAACTAAGAAGCACGTGGAAAGAAAACCCCGGACCATCTGCCAGCTGTCAGTCAGCGCTCAGGACGCTGCACAGATCCCCAAACAGCTCCTCTGTTTACTATCGGAAACAACCTGCGTACGGGTGTCTCACGGTGGCAGAAGTTCAGTCAAGCGGCCGATTCATGATCGTCCAACGGACAAAAGACTGTAAAGAAAAGCTCAGGAACTCAAGTTTCACTTTTAAAAATTACTGATACCTAATGTCCTCTTTCTTCCTCCAAACACTTCTCAATATATTCATTTGGATTGATGGTGGCAGAGTCCAACACTCACATCTCCTTCTCATGCTCCATCAGTCCTCTGAAAGCAAAGCTTCATGTTCTCTACCCTTTCAGTTTATTCGTGGGAAAATCCTGGAGCCCAGACCAGTGGAAATTATTATGGAGCAATTAAATGAAATTATTAACATATAATTCTAAACATTTAAGCTGGTTTAACTGTCTTCCATCTTATAAAGTACAAAACCCATCAATTGGTCCAGCAGGGTAAAGAGTTAATCTCCACTTTGTAATAATCAATGTATGTAGATATCTATCCAGATTTAAGTAGATTATTTAGTATTATTGCTACGAAGAGATCTAATGTCCCCTTTACCCCGCAGATACGTTCAACATGTTAAATTGAATTGTTGGAATTGAACAGTTCTTAGTAGAAGACTGGCTCAACAACTTTATTGTTTTGTCACAAACCTCAAGTATGATAGAATTTCTTTCTGAGAGATTTTTAATGAGGTTTTATAACAGTTGTTCCTAATGATTAAAAGATATGGTCATTTTTAAGGTCTGGCTTTCTCTGCTGGGATTATCCTTAATCCCACTTGTTTTTAAAGGAGTGTACCAGGAGGGTCAGAGGGTCACAGGTTTGAGTCCGGCTGTGGTTGGGGGGGGGGGTCTCCAGTTTGTGTAACCTGATCGAATCAGCTGTGCTTCAGTAAGATGCAGCTTAAACTTAAGACGACTGGTTGTGAGCGCCAGCTGCAGCTCATTCCTGGTGAACATGTCAGAGTCAAATTTATCTTTTCCTGGGCTCCATCAATACTTCACTGGAGTGCTGCTGCTCCTCGGACATTCCCCAGTGTGAAACACAGAAAAAGATCCTGTTGAACTACTACAGCACTGCACAACTATACAGCGGAGAACAAGACGGACCTGCAGCAGGTGGTAAACAAACCAGAATATAATCCACTTTCTCTTTACTTCTGAAACTATGCAAACTATTTATTTTCTGATTCCATTTCTAATCATGATTTTGGTGTATAAAGTGTCATGAAGTACTTTAAAAAATTAAAACTGAGCAGAGAATATACACATATTTGTAGCACTGCCATGGGAAAAACACATTATTGGCTTATTGCCGTATGAAATCTAATGTTTACAAAGGAAACACGGACGTAAACGCCTGACACATAGAGGTGGCAGATTTCATGAGTCTTGCCTGAATCTGACTTGTAAAAAGAACAGAGACGCCGTTGTGACCCATTAAACTTTTCATCCATACCGTTTTTATCAAACTCAGGATTGGTGAGAGGCGTTTTTAAACCCTGAAGAAAACACAAATACACGCAGAGAACACGTTTCCTCCTCCAGCTGCTAAAGACAACACACATCTGTAGGTCCAATGGCTTTAGCACATGTCATAAAAACATAATTAATATCACTCTTTTCTCAATTAATAATAATAATAAATTTTATTGATAGGCGCCTCACAAAAGTTAAAAACAACATAAAAACCGATACAAGAGACAAGTGAGATTTCTTGAACCAGATTAAAATCAGCTGTTTGCTTTTCCTGAAAATAAGATAAGATTATCGACACTGAGATAAGACGGCTTTTCTCACTTGCTTCTGCGGCTTCTCGGCGGGATTTTCTGATAAGGAGGACGGGCGGGTTTTGGTTGGTTTGTTTAGTAATTACTGCTCAGTCTGAGGGATTCCCGGCCGCCCAGCGGCGAACACAGCACAGTGACAATATTGAGGTTTGATTCCAAGATTGGCGCCTTTTTGTGGAGTTTGCATATTCTCACCTACACTTGGGTTTTTAGGAGAACCGCAGCTTCTTCTCACAATCCGGGATCATGATTTTGGGGGACTCTACCTGTGTGATTGTCTGTCTCTTTAACTTGCCGCTTGTTCAGTGTCACTTGATGGCTTCCAGCTCTCTGAGCCTCACTTGCAGAAGCAGAAGACGACTAGACAGATTCTCAGCCTGGCTGAGTTCTGGTGCTTTCCCCAGAGGAAAACTCAATTTAAAGAGCCTTTGATCGAGTGTTGCACATCACAAGGATGCAATTTGTAACATTAACCTTACATAAGCAACATGAACATTATGCAACCTTCGCAGAACATTGGATTTTCTGGAAGAGGGAGCGTATGTGTCAGAAACGCACCACAGCGAAAGCAGAAAGGGAGAAGTACGTAACAATCAAAGTTATTATATACCCTCACGCTTCTCATTTCAGTTAGTTTTTTTTACTGCAAACTAGCTTTTTCACTTTTCTACTTTATTTTTTCATTTTTGTTCCACTACATTAGGATGCGTTAGGAAACTCTCTTCTGTAACGTAAACCTAACGAGTCTCCTCATGAAGAGGCTGCTGATGTTGGTCTTCTTCCCCTCTGTAGAAACTATACCCGACAGGGCTGCAGGGATCCGCGTGTGGAGGATACTTAAACTTACTGGCAATATAGGAGGACACAAACACCCCGGCGAGCATGGCGCCCTGAGCGAGACGCAGCAGCAGGAAGACCACCACGCTGCTGGACAAGCACACGGCCACCCCCAGCAGACTGGACAGGCTGAGAGAGAGGAGGAAACCTCGCCGGCGACCCAACCTGGAAAACACACACACACACACACACACACACATGCTCAGTTGCATCAGTTCTCAAAAACAATAACTTCATGTACTGTTACTGTTGCTTACCAGTCGCACAGCGTCCCAAGAACGATATATCCCAGAATCCACCCCGTCATGAAGCAGATATGCTGCACTGGGATTTTCCAGTAGTCGTCACAGACCAGGTCCCACTGTGAAGGAAGACGGAGAAGTTCACCGTGACACTTCCTGCAGAGCAAACCGAAGCTCGATTCACTGGACTAGATCTTTTAGTACATTGTGATATATAGTACATTGATATCATCCATCCACCTAACTATCTTCTAGAACAATTTATCCAACTCGTAGTTGAGGAGCCAGAACCAACCGACTAAAGTAGTTTGCACCCTGGACAGTCCATCACAGGAAACATTCAGACTCACTAATGAGGAATAGGAAAACTCTACGCAGACGCCACAACACATCTGAGATCTCAGCCTCAGATGTGTGTTTGTCTTGTGAATTTAAATCTCTGACAAACAATAAAAAGGCTGACATCGACATTTCCTGTATCTGGAACTCAAAATCAAAGTTAGCTCTAGTTTTCCATTTCTTTAATGTGTTGGCATTGTTTGGACGGCATGACGCACTTTAACCAATTTTTAAATCCCAACAGAAGTCTTTATAAAAGCTGAAAGCCAAGAACTAACTAACCCACAAAGTTCTATGTTTGGACAGAATGAAACACACGACCAAAACCTCATTGAGTAACACACAACAATCATAAAGATGCGAGTAACTTTCCTACTTTTTAAAATGAGATCTCGGTCATCAAAAGGTCTTGAAAAAGGCGCGAGAACAAATTGTCTCCAAGGAGCCGAATTAATCGTAATGGGACTGTGCAACATGCGGAGAAGAGCAGGCGTCCAGCGCCGTCACAAACAGAGAGATTTCTGTGAGGAAGCAGGAATGAAGACCACGCTGAACCTAACTGAATTAAGATGCCTGCTGACAGGGTTATTACATTACAAGAAAGTAGTTGCCAGCAGCTCTACATCTGGTTAGTACTGTTTGCTGTCTACACTTTCTCCTTCACTCTACTGAGTTTAGTTTGAACGAGCCAGAATATCAAAACAAAATGAGCGAGAGAGTACAGGTCAACCGATCTGATCAGAGTCGAACACGAGCTGCAAAAGCAGCAGTTACAAGGTGAAAACCTGAAAAACTCTCTGATAGACCACCATGCCAAAACGTAGAGAAATGTGTTTGCGGTGTCCAGACTTGGGTAAAATAACAGACTGTCACATTGAAAAAAAGAGACATTAACTGATTATCATGACAATTGAAGTTTGATGCACAATAAAACAAATAAAGTTTATTTCCCACAAAGGAAACAAGACTAAGTGGAAGCCTGCTCATCAGTGCCGTTTCCAATTCTCTTTACAGGACAGTCATAGTCACATTTAGAAGGGTTTTTTTTTGTTTGTTTTTTTTAAATGACTTTTTCACAGCATGTGATTGGATTCTGATTAGTGTGGTAGAAAACTACTGAAATGTTCCCTAACTTTGTAATGTGACAACATCAAATGAAAGAAGATATATTTAAAAAAAAAAAAAAAAAGTATTTTTTATGAAAGAGGAATAGTTATGAGCGGTGCTGGTTTGATAAATCATGCGACGCTTCAATATACTTGTGCTATTCCAGTTATAAATGAAAACATTTGTGTTGTTTGAGGTCTTCAATTATGTGTCATTTGGTTGCAATGCAGCAATAAATTCCCCTGTCCTCAGATCAGTTTTAGGGATGGGGAAAGCACCAGACCTTCTTCACAATATTTCACTGTGACATGCTGGATACAGTAAAACATTAGGATATAAAAGCAGTTTATCAAACCAGCTTCTCTGGGTATAAGTGTATGAACTGAAGGTTTCAACAGTTTCTTTGTTTTGACCCACTTCCTAATCCGAGCCGGACCTCTGCAGCCCCGTCTCAGGAGAGCTTCAGCAACAACGCCTCACAAATTAGAAGAGCCACCAGTTCTATTGCATCAACAAAACGTTGAGCTTTCACTTTTATCGTCCGTCGATCTTCAGTCTACGCCACTTTACAACACATTTCTGTTCAAATAGATAAAAAAGTATCAGTAAAGTGCAAATCATGCAAGATGATGAGTTGTGTTGTTGAGACATTATTCAGTCTGGAGTTTTGTCGCCTTTTTTGGCTTATATATCTGAAAGAAAAAAAAAACAAACTTGTGTAAGTCAGCGTGTACGGATATTTGAGCCGATGTTGCACCAGGTGATGAACATTAAGACCATGTAATGCAACATGTAGTGTCACCAGTGATGTAGACTCTAAAGTTGTCTTGTTAGTGAGTGTGAGTCACGGTTTCTCTCGGGTGACTTGTTCAGGATTCACTCTGCCGTCGCCCACAGTCCGCTGTGATCTGCTGTTGATCTAGAATATCGGCTACAACTGTCATCAAGCCCACAGAGAGGAAAAGTAAAACACATTTCTCTTGGGCTCATGTTGCGTTGACAGGTTTGACCAACACAGCAACTGTGCTCCGGGACTCTGTTATGTTACCCAACGTCTGCATTATGACTTTTGTATCCGACTCAGTTTTTCCTCTATTCTCAACTTTGCCATTGTCCCTGGGAATGACGTCACGGCCGGAGGAAGCTGCTGTTGTTGGAGGAAGCTTTAGGGTCTCAGGAAGGAACATGGGAGCTTCAGGCTTCCTAACAGCACAGTGTGTCACTGAGGGGAGGAAAAGGCCTCACTGCCCCTATCTTTTTCCTTGAAGTCATGAAAAGCAAACAATAACTGAGGGGAGTAATTACTCATAATGACCCCGTCTTCTTGTCAGGCCACTGCCGTCCCCTTTCATATTTAATATTACATAGAAATGTACCGTGGAAGTAAGAACTATCTCTGTGTTTCATATTGGTAAAACTCCTGTTGAACAAGAAGGATGAAAACAACACTGATGGAGAAAATTGGGTTCCTCAAATACAAGTTATGCAACAAGATCCAATCAGACTGTCAGTAAACAGTCTGCTTCCAGGGAGGGCTTGTCCTGGACAAGAAAACATGCTCTTCAATTGAATGCAAACCACCACTTCTCCCCCATTTCTCTAATGTTGAATGAAGAATCAGTGGTTTGTGCACTACCTGGTGTGTTTCTGCTGCCTTTGACCCTGAGATATAAAAGAATGTAAGACAAGTGACAGAAAGACAGAGCTGCAGCAAAGTTCCTACTGTTGAAGCAGAGTCAATATTGACTGAGAGCTACTTGCAGCCTTCTTCATGGCAGACCAGCTTCCAGCGGAGACAAACTGGAGCCGATCCAGTTCAGCTACACCTTGGAGCGACGCCAGCATCTTTCATTGTGACAAAATTACGCAAACGAAAACAAAAATGCTGCAGATCTTCTGCGGTGAGACCAAAACTATACCCTTAACGAGTTTCTTCCCTAAAGTCAGGGTGGATCCCTCCAGTGTCTCCTACCTCAGTGACGAAGTTGCTCTGCAGCCCCGCAGCAGTGATGTACTCCCACCCCCGGGTGCAGGCCACCTTCTCCCGGGGCGCGCTCTCCGAGAAGTCCGAGCTGTTGTGCGGGTACTTGAAGAGTTGACAGTGGCTGAGCCCGGAGCCCTCCACCCGGGGGATGGTGAGGTTGAGGTAGCCCTGTCCGGAGAAGTTGCTGAGGAGGAAGGAGGCAGGCAGGAGCTCGGGATCCGGCTTGCAGTGGTACGACTCCGGGATCAGCGTGTAGAACACGTCGCTGAGGAGATTCAGCATGACGGCGAAGTTTGGAAACCAGCTGAACACGACCACGATCCGGTTGTAGCGCCCGTAGCCGCCGGTGTGAGGGAAAACCTTGGTCTCATAATCCATGTGGAAGCGAGAGCTGCTGGAAACAGATGGTCTTGGTGCCATTTTACGCAGCGAGTGCGCACAACACAGCCGACCGAGGTGCAACGCAGCCTGCAGGTGGTGGTGAGGAGGAGGAGGAGGAGGAGGAGGAGGAGGAGGGGCGGGGACTAACGATTCCTGGGGATCCACCTCTGACTCACCTGACCCCCTCCGCTGACTCTTTTCAATCTGACTCCAGCACCATGTCCAACTGGTGTGGTTCCACTGATTCCTGAAGGCCACAGTTAACAGTCATCGACCAGGACATTTCAGAGCACTTCATGCTTCCCTCTGCTGACAAGCTTTATGGAGATGCTGGTTTCATTTCCCTGCAGAACTTGGCTCCTGCCCACACTGCCACAAGGTACCAAACGCTAGATCAGTGACCATGGTGTAAGTGAGATTAACTGGCCAGAAAAGTCACCTGATCTGAACCCCAGAGAGAATCTATGGAGGATTGTCAAGAGGAAGGTGAGAGACACCAGACCCAACAATGCAGACGACCTGAAGGCTGCTATCAGAGCAACCTTGGCTTACAGCTGAGGAGTGCCACACCAGTAGTGCCACGGGCCGATCGCCTCCGTGCTACGACACCCTGATAACACTGGAAAATGTTATTTTCTCAAATTGACCTTATGTAAAATTCAAACTTTCTGAAACAGTGAATTTGGGGTTTACATTGTCTGTGAGCAACAATCGACCGAATTTCAAGCAATAGAGACTTGAACTATTAATTCTATGTTTAATAAAACTGTATAATATTTTGGTTTCGCCTCCTGAAATGAGGGTCAAAAAATATTGAATTCTTTCATGACATCCATGACATTCATGAGTGTGTAGGTACTGATCATACAACAGCAGTAAGATACAGAAAGACACGATCAGGTTAGATTTTGAGAGTGTGAGTTCGGGATGGTTGGGGTCAAGAGGAGATTAATTCCACCATTAATCACACAGACGTTGTTGCCTCAGCTTGTCCCAGATACAGATCTGGTTCAGTTTCAGCTCCTGGACTTTGGTATATGTACCTGGCCCCACTGAGCGCCATTCATTCCCCATCTGAACCAGCCTGTTTATTATGGGCTGCCATAAACCGTTTGGACATGAGTGCATAACGTGTTGATTTAAATTAAGTTCTCATATATACGTTTTTAAATGCCATCAGTTGGTTGGTTGATTTTGGTATATATTTTTTGCATTATTTTGTCTTCATGGTCATCTAAATGTTATTTCAATACACATAGGTACCCTATTGTGTGACGTTTTACATTTTATTGGTATGAAGGAGCAGCAAGTGATGTGCAGATTTGCAGCGCTGACAAATGAAAACTCAAATTGCTCTGAACGCCAACAGTCACATCCAGGAACTGCAAGATGAACATCTCACTCGCCTGTTTTGTTTACGTGAGAAATGACAGATCACTAAACTGACAACTTACTGCACAAATGGGCTTTTCGTCCTCGTAACAGAGAAATCCTGACATGTTTGGTATTTACTGTCTTTAATGTCACCGGACTCGGTATTCTCATACATTGTGGTGAAAGAGTGTGTGTCTTTACCAAAGATATGAGACTCGTCCTGGTCATGATGGTTAATTATGATAAGAAATCTGACTAAACCTTGGAACCATGTAACCAACCACTCGGTGCCTGGGCTCTTCCAAACTATTTGTTTACAACAAATTTGGCAGCAACGTGAGATCAGGAATGTCCAACATCTTCCCCTCGTGACAGCAAAGCGGATTTATCATGACGCTATCAATAGATACAACTCATTCAGCCCTGCACAATAACATCACTACGACTTAGTTGATGGTTGTATTGAGGAAAACGTTAATATTATGAAGCTGATTCATCGCGTAAGGAGACATGGGAACGTGCGGGCTATTGTCTGGGTGCATCGGCAAACTTTTGATTCAACAAAGTAGAGGAGAACATCTTGTAATATTTCAAAATTTTATTAACGAACATAATCTCTGAGGAACAACAGCAGTTCTCGCGCTCTCTGTACATGCAACTGTAGAAAATAACAATTTAGAATTTTTACTTTTCAGTTTTAGTCTTTTTTCCCCCTGTCCATACTCATTTTGTTTATGTTTTTTTTTTTTTTTTCTTTTGTGACTTTTTTTTGTTGCTTTTTCTTATTTTTTTTTTTTTGCAGGAAATCAACAACAGCTGGAGGTGAAAGTACTGGATTTCTGTTACAGCACTGACGATAGCATCAACAACCCCCCCCACCCCCCCCAAATAAACCACCAGCCCCAATCCCACCCCCCCCCCAATTAGCTGCTCCAACAATATGTACACAAATAAACTACATTGTACAAATAAAAAAAAAAAAATGTTACATTGTTACATCATAATCACCTGCAGCGAGCGCACACAGCCCGTTGCTGTTAGAACCCCACATTCTACGCAATTTTTCAGACTAGTACAAAGAGGAGGGTGCAAAACGTCCTGGGAGGTTTTATTTACAGAGCTATGTACAGTATGTCTCTTTCACGCATTACAAGGAGGAAAATTTACACAGCGGAGACCAACTTCAACTTAAAACATACCACAGGTGTCAGAAAATAAAAAGGTAATAAATAGGTTATTTCTCACCATTTAAAGAGTAGTTCTCCATGCTTTTTATTAGTCATTTTCCATTCTAAAAAAAAAAAAAAAAAAAAAAAAGGAACAAAGAAACAGCTACAGTCTGGGTTTTAATTAAAAAAAAAAAAAAAAAAGAGGAAAAAAAAAACCAAACAAAAGAAAACTAGAAAATAAAAAGGCTTGAAATCGTGACTTTAGATAATGAAAAAATAGCAATATGTATAATTATGTCCAGTAAGAAAGAAAACCCCAAACATAACAAATCTAAAATAAACATTGTGAATGAATGTGAGGAGAGTAGAGGTAATATGTTGCTGACTGAGGTGGCGTCAGGCTCACATCTGTATCACCGGCCAAGTGCTCTACTGTGCATCTGAGAACTGGGTGTGTGTGTGTGTGTGTGTGTGTGTGTGTGTGTGTGTGTGTGTGTGTGTGTGAGTGTGTGTGTGTGTGGGTTCTTTCAATTTATCACCGGTCAGTCCAATGGTCACACCGAGGGATCAGCGGGTGGGTTTAAGTCTATTGCTTTATGCAGCGGCGTACCGCAGACCGAGGTCAGCCGAGTCCGCATCACCATTTCAAGCCTTTGTGGTTCAAACAAATGACTGATTTCTGACATAAAAACAAAGGCAGGGCTTAAAACCGTCAAAAAACAAACAAACAACCAACCCAAAGCATAACGAGAAGGGTGACACGTGAAACGGAAACGCTCTTGATGTCTTGTAAACAATAGTGAGAGGGCGTCGGTCAGGGCATAGTAACGGTATACATTCTGCTCGATAAGCAATGTGATTGACATGCCACTGGTGTTTATGCTTTGTACAGGAACTAAAAACAAATTCCCCCTAAGATCAACACAACAACATTCAAAACTACACACACTGATAAAAACACACACAGATTCTGTGAACAAAACACACCTTTACCCCCTCTTCCCAAAAAACTGCAAGAAAAAAAAAAAAAAAAAAAGACAAACCGGGGTTTATTAAAAAAAAACAAAAAAACTTTCTGGCTATTGAATCTTGCTTTGTATCTGAATACGTATGTTTACCAACCAGTTTGTGTGTATCTCTTTAAAATATCCATGACTATACATCTAGCCTTGCCACCTTGTCTGCACAGTGTAATAGCAACAACCATTGCACTTTGACTAGACAAACCACACACAGCTATGCTGACTGACAGTGTGTAAAGAACCTAAAAGGATTCAGATTATATTGCCATCAGGATACATGAGCGGCCTCCTGTGTGGTCGGTCAGGAAAGTTTTTCAAAAAAATGTAAATTGTGATTCAACACGAATCATCAAAAATCAACATTTAAACTGTTTTTTTTGTTGTTGTTTTTAAACTGTTGGGAAAATGAAAAAGTCAAATGAAAAGAATCAGTCTGCTCAGCATGCGGCTGTGTCTTTCCCCTCCGCTGTATGTGTTGAAATCTGTTCACTATTTGGTTCATTCTGAGTAAGATTTAAGTCTCGTAACGTCCTGTCTGCTTGGGCCCAACACAAAAACGTAAATTAAAAAAAAAAAGAAAAAAGAAAAAAAAAAGGCAAATGCCACCACACAAGTGAGTAACACGAGGAAGTAAGCGAACATTTAAAATCCCTGACAACACGAGCCAAGCCCCCCTGGAGATTAAACAGTGATCGAATTTAGGACAATGAGGCTGTAGATTATTTGTTTGGAGGCGTTATGATGGAGTCTGATGAGAGAATTCACCTCCCTGGCGGGTTTATGAGGTTTTAAGTTAAAATCATCTGAAGTGGAGGGCTGCAGGTCTGATGCTGAGAAAATTAGGTTCATGAGTTTCTTTACTTTTTGACAGGCTGACGCCACCTGGTGGGTGAAGCTGGAACACCACCTTGGGGATGAGCGTCTCTGCGGCTCTGGATGAGGGGCAGCAGGACTCACCATGTTCAGAGTGGGGAGGGAATGAAAGCTTTTGGTGTGCTTGCTTTTCAATGTGAGGATGAGAGAACAGGACGAGAAGTGACGCGGTGAAAAACCTTTCAGATGACGATGTTTTGTTATGATCAGAAATGATATCCAATTGTTTTTGTGTGTGTCAATAAAAACATGTAAAAGAACTGATCATTTGAACTCATTCTACACAAATACAATGGTTTTGCTTGTGAATGACATCTCACAGTCACTTTCATCCCATCTATATATATATATATTTATATATATTTATGCGACGCTGCCCAACAATGAGTACATTTTTTATTTTTTTTTTCACTGAAAAAGGCATTTTCTTGGTTCGAAATTTTTCAGATATATTTGTGTAGTAAAGCAGTGAATAATAATCCTCTGACTATGTTTTAAATAAATCCTCAACAACTATTCTGCTACATCTGAGGGACTTTATGGTGGTCGGTCGGCCTGGCGAGGCTTTTGAATGCAGACTGTCAGCTATTCGTGTTGAGGCGACTCGTGTCCAGGAGAGTTTTCTTTACTGAACTCCGGACTGAATCTTACAGATGGGATCATGTGACTGTGCACTGGAGTCTTTCAAATACTGACAGAACCGAGTACACATTTTGGCCCATGGATATGAGAGGGGGGGGGGGAAGTGCTGCCCAAAAGTGAACTGTACATAAAAAGATAATTTTTATTTCTTTTACCTTTTTTCTTTACACTTAACTGAGTGATATTACAGTACATAGGTTATTTACAACTGTGCAGTAATGTGTGGCAAAATAAATTATCTAGAAGGCAGCAAGAATACATTGGTTAACGAATATAAAAACTGTACATCATTTACGGAATACAACTTTTTTTCAGTTTTCTTTTGTTTTGTTTTTTTTCCATTAAACTAATATTGGCTCTGTAGTGTTTCAAGTCACTTCCTCAGAAACAATGAAATGCCCAAGTAAAGAAATAGACAAAAACAATATTTCTCTCTTCCTGCCAGACCGCAGTTTCTCCTTAGTCTCTTTGAATCTCGACATTCGTTATGTTTGTTTCGTCTGGTCGTCCTGTGGTGTGTTTGCAGTCCGTAGCGGTCTGATGTGTTTGTGGTGGAGCAAGCAGGGTCGCTGAGGAACACTCCGGTCTGTTCTCAGCGATCCCTGCCCGTCCTGTTCCGTTTCACCAGGCTGAGAGGCTGCAGGGTCAGTCTCCTCCTCTCAGACACTGGGCCCTGACGTGCTCACACACCGTTAAAACCCTCTGCTGTGTCCCAACCTGCTCCAGGCTTTGTTTACGCGACTGTTTAGCGAAACCTGGTGTAGTTTGAATGGAGAGGGAGAGGGAGAGGGCGAGGGCATCCTCTGGGGAAACCATCAGGGGTTGGCTGTCGCTTCCTGGGTCCACTGAAGGTCTGCAAGACGCACCACGGCGCAGCTCGCCTCCTCTGGGTCAGCAATGGACTCAAGATCTCCTCCCCGCACACCAGGAGCCCTGCGTCAACAGAGGAGGCTCTCCTCAGTCCGACTTCCCAACAGGCGCCACGGGAGAGCTCTTCTCGGATGCATCCTCCCGATGGCGGTGGCGGCGGCGGCAGGTACTGAAGCGGGGGCCAAAAAACGAATGCAGAAAATATATCTCTGTCCCCCGTCATACAGTAGCTGAGCACTGAGGAGGCGTGTCCCCTGGCCAAAGCTACAAAGCAAAAACTGTTTCTGCTTCTCGAGCTTCGACCAAACAAAAGCGTAAAAACTTTGAGGATGAAAGTGCAAGTTGTGTTTTTTCTTTTCCCCCAGTAAAAACATGTTTCCTTCGACACGGAAGGGAATCGAGAGCAAGTTATTCACCTTTACTCTTGTTCTAAAGAATATAATTTTTTCTTGCCTGAAGTCCTCTCTCAAACTTGCTAGCCCTTTCCATTCGTTCTGTTCAACGAAGTCTCTTTGAGAAGAAGTGATTCAGTCGAAGTTCGCTCTCTATCTGTGACTCTGGGTGTGTCACGCAGGCAGCAGGACAAAGTCGTCGTTGACATCAACCATTGGCACGTAGAAGGACGGCACTTCGTTGACGCAGAGGGACTTGTGCCCCGCCGGGTCCAGCTCCTGGACCTTCAGCTGCCACTCCATCCTTTGCACGGCGTTGAGCGCTGCTGCCTCGTGCTGCTGTCGCATCAACAAACACGTCTGTGGGAAGGAGAGCCACACATTAAATCACTCGGTAAATACATGGACGAGTGGATCTCGCAATGGGAAAATCCAGATTTAATTTGTAAAGGGTGCCAGTGTTTACCTTCATGCGGTCATATTTATCATCCACATCCTGAATCCAGGAAATGAACTGACGAGCGTTGAAGCGATCTCTCACAGATTTGTTCTCATCACCCTGAGAACAAAGAACAATTACAACCATGGATTAATATTGGCAGCTGAATACACTTAACAATGATATAAGCTTGCTGCTGTCCACGTCACTTCTGTGCCCTGGACGGCATCAGGCTTATATCACTGTGGTGTCTAATCTGCTTTCATTCAGCTCTTGTCTTTTTAAAAAGACTTTACACTCGTAATACATCTCCCTGGACCGATGTGACTCTTTAGTCATCCCAGACCGACTCGCCATGATTCAATGAGGAATTATAAATCGAATGAAAATGAATAGATTTGAATTTCGACGGCAGAAGCTTCACGTTTATGTTTGCTGTTCCTTTGTCACCGTTTAAGCAAGCAGAGCCAACGATTGTTACCCACAGAAAATAAGCTACCTATAAAAACAACAGAAATCAATGACTGGCGGATAATGTGACATTTTTAACAAAACATGTAAATCCATCAACCTAATGATATAATTAAAGATAAAGATGTGTGCAGAACAAATCGCTGCATTCAATGATTTCTTTTTATCAGTATGATGAATACTTAGAGAAATACGAGTAATTGACTGATGCAGATTAGGAACAATAACTTTAAAACTACCTTTAATTAATCAATGTTAAGCAGAAGGAAAATCAATGTATGTTTTTTGTGGAGGCCTGAATGTTGTTTTGCTCTACAGATTGGAAAATTCACTTTATATAACATCATATAACAATATATGACTGCAGCTGATGTGAAAGCTCCATTTATCAGTTAAAAGAGGAGAGTTTCTCAGAGAACAGCCACCTTATGAAAACTGAAGTACAGGAGTTAATGTTTGAATTTATGGTGCAAATAAGATTGTTTTATGTACAAATAAATCAACGGACGATTGCATAAATGCCAGTTAGAATAGTATTTTATAATCTTGATGATCTTCATTTTCAACAAGCATAGCGAGTGTGGTTTAACTAGACTGATAACCATCATGTATCTTTCTATTGTTTCTCAGTGGCAAGTGCAGGTTATTGATTAAAAATCTTTTATATATGGAATGTAATAATAATCATTATCATCATCATCCAACACTCTGATATTGTGAATACTGGCACCTTATAATGACACAACTAACTCATAAGATTCTCACCTGGCTCTCTGATGGCATATTGTACACTTCAGAGTCCAGCAGCATGGTGCAGGCGCTGAATGGCACAGCCTGATTGGCTATTGTCCTGGCCGCTCTGCAGTGGACCCTTAAAACCTCCTGTTCGCATGACACAATCAGCTTCTCCTGTGAACAGCAAAGAAACCACACAAAGACAAATAATATGAGACGTTGAACATCGAGAGGAACATCTGTATGGCTGGCTTGTTTTAAAAAAAATATTTTTTGTTAGGTTAGCTGAAAACGAAGCCGCTCCACACATCACAAAAGATCGCTGCCACTTAATTAAAGGAAAGATGAAATAGATTTGTGTGCGCAATTCACTCTGACTCAGCCTCGGAAGTGGAGGCTATGCAGATTTCACTTGCATTTCTATTTTTAAAAGGAAGGCTTTGATCTCTCATCAAAGAAGTGCTCGTAGCATTCAGAGCACATGTGTGTCGCTGAATGCATGAAAGCAGGAATGGAGTGAGTGAAGACTGAAAGTAGGACATCGCACAAATTAAGTATGTGGAAAAAGAAAATGTCCATATGCAGAGTGTTTCTTTCTTACCCGCTCTATACTGTGCTGCAACCTGAGCTTTCCTCTCACGGCCTCCTGCTGCCTGAAGAGCTCTTTCAGAGGCTCTGACAGTGATGGAGGTGGGGCAATCTGAGGAGAAGAAAACAGGATCATGAACCATCTCATAGACAAGAACAATTAGATATATATAGAACAAAGTAAAGAAACAATCATTTACCACAGGGATGTGAAGTTTGCTGAGAGGCTTGCCATCCAGCAGGTAGGAGCCGGTGTAGGTCACATATTCAGCGTAACACTGTGGAGCTTGAGGGGTGATGTAGCACAAAATCTTCCTTTTCTCCTCAATCTTCTTCCTGATCTGCAGGTACTCAAAGTAAGGGTTGGAGCGGTCACTGTGGTAGGGCTCAATATCATCCAGCTTGATGGCATTGACAACTACAGCCAACGTCTGTTGAATCATTTCTCTGGTCTGCTGCATGGCTGTGTTGACCAGCTGGACCTGGACCTGCTGCCCTGCAGAACGAGGAAACTTCCTCTTACGTGGGTGTTGAGTCTGAGACTCCTCATCTTCCATGGGCAGAGGGCGACCTTTTGTTGTCCTACTGAGAACAACCGATGCAGAAGTTGTTATGGACGTCGGCACAGACACTGCTGGCATTGTGTTACACACCGCTGAGGAGACACTAATTCCAGAGTCTTTGTCTTTCTTTAGAGCTGAGAAGGAGGGAGCTGAAGTGGGTGTTGGGGTTCTCGTAGGAATTGGGTTGATGCTCACGGTTGGACTGGTAGTCACAGGGGTGGCAACAGCAGACGAGGTTACTATGCAGGAGGTAGGAGGGAGAGCGGCAGCAGCAGCAGCAGATGGATTGTTCTTGGCGCGGTTGCGGGTCACCCTTTGAGGGATCTCATCCACCTTCTTCGGGAGATCTACAGTGGTGGACACAGTGGTCAAGGTTACCGGTGTGAGCTTGGAAGTGGGCTCCTGAGTGTCTGCTGGTTCAACTGTAGTGGACAGGGCGAGTGTCACCGGGAGCTGAGGAAGAGGACTGCATGACATTGTCTCAGCAACAGCCTCGCTCATTTCCTCCTGCCTTGCCTCCGTCTTAACAGCAGAAACCGAATCCAGTGGCAACTGCAAAGTCTCGGTCAGGGAGTGGATTGGAAGTTGATGTTGCTGAGAGGCATCAGACTTTACAGGTGAATACAACATACTGGGATCAGACTCATCCAGTCCACCATAAGGTAGCTTTCTCTCCACAATGTTGCCAGGTTGTTGGGTCAGAGCCAGAGAGCTGTTGATGGGCACACTTTGAGGCTCGGGCTCCAGCTCTAACTGGAAGGCAGCATGTGGCGATGGTACAACATCATCTTGTTCATCAGATTCCTCTAAAGCAATATCTCCAGGAGGACAAGACGTCTTAGACAGGCTTGGTAAGTCTACCTCCATTAGGTCTGGGGCATCTGTTTCTGTAATTGTATGTCTGATGTGAACTGGGACAGTCTTGTTGTGGTCAGTTAATTCAGGTTCATGAGATTCAGGCTCTTCTGACTTGTCAGGTAGTGGTAGGTCTGGCAAGGAAAATGGTCCCAGATCATCGATTTCATCTGCATCAGCTGAAAACGGGTCTGCCCAGGGTACCACGGGCTCGGGCTCCACAGCTGGAGCCATGTGTCCCTCTGTGGTAGCACTGAAGTTGTGTCTGCTGTCTTCACAAGCCGACTCGGCATCGATCTGGTGAGTCTCCTCAATGCTTGGCTTGTTGCATTCCTGGAAGAAAGACTCCAATCGATTGGATGATGAGGACGTGTTTAAATAACTTGGTTCCTCATCCAAAGCTGTGTCAGGCCTCTCAGGAGAAGGGATATCGGCTACAGCCTCCTTCTGCTCATCGAAGTCCTCCGGGTCCTCTTTATGCCACCTGTTCCAGGTGGCATAAGGGGGAGTGATGGAGGGATGCCCAGACAAAGGTTCAGTGTCAGAGTGGGAGTAAGGGCTTGTTATTTTGGAGACAGCAGCTTCTATCTCCCCATATGTCCTGTGGGGAGACTTAAGGTCCATATCAGGATTCCATGCCATGCTGTGATCAAAGCAGTTATCTCCATGGTTTGGAGCAGCGTGTGTTGGTGACAGATGGTGAACCTCTGGTTCCTGCTGGTCTGGAGACTCTGCAGACCAGCTCTTCCTCAGTGGGTCCGCCACCTGAGGGGAGAAGGAACAAGGCTCTCTTGTTTCTTCTGGATCATCAACAGCACAATGGTCTTCATTGGGTCTTTCATCCATGTCACCATCTTCCTCATCCTCCTCCTCCTCCTCCTCTTCCTCTTCGTCTTCATCTTCCTGCTCTTGTTCCTCTGTTACAGAGGGAAGATCTGAGAGAACCAGGTTAGGCTCACTGTGGTGAGGCTCAGAGATGTCGTCAATATCCAGTGGCGGCAGAGCTGCGGGAGCTGGAGTTGGTGGGGCAGCAATGTCTAAGCATGGTTCCTGGGGATCTGGCCTGTGCACTGGTGTAGACGGTTTAGGCAGGAAGCTGTTGTATACACTGTCAGGTAGGTGTTCATTCCCCTCAGTACCTAAAAGACCTGGTACTGTCAGATCTGGTGTTGGGTGAGCTGGCTCCCGCCGAGGAGATAGGATTCTGATCGGGGAGAAATACGGCGACGACAGGCACTCCAGGCACTCCAGCCTATCCAGCGTATCCACAACGGCTGATTTGTCCTCGAGAGGTTGGCAGGATGAGGATGGATCAAAGTCCCCTGCCAGATCACCTTGCTGTCGAAGAAATTTGTCAGCCTCGGCCTTAAACTCTTCCTCAAGAGGCCTTCGGACTTCAGAGGATGCAGAACGGCTGACTAGTGGCAGCTGCAGGTTCTTGGCTGGAGTCGGACAAGTTCCCTCTTGAAAACTGTGCGAGTTTGAGTACCTGCTGGGTAGAGAGCAGAAAAACAATCCATCAGACAACACATCAGAGTCAACAGCGTACAAATCACAACAGCATATTGGCAACTTCAAATACCTTTCAAAAAAGGATGGAGAGCAGGCATTCATCGACATCGTCATGGCCGAGGAGTTGTCCAGACCATCCAGCATAATGTCAGGATAATCCTCTGCACTACAAGATGGGGTACGTGGAGTCTGCATCACTTCCTCGAAGCTGGGGCAGGAGATGACAGATGTTGGTGTGGGAACGCCTGTGGGCCTGTTTTGATCTGGCCGAGGAGAAGCAGGGAGATTCTCCTTCATTTGGTGGCCAGCCAGCCATTCCTTTGAGTTCTGACTGTCAGAAGGCTGAAACTTCCTCCCGGGCGACATCATCTGAGCAGGGAGTCCCACATCTTTAAGCTTCTTCTCTTTAAGTCCAGACTCCAGGCTGTTGGATTTCTTAGATGAGAGCTCAGTGCGGTTTTTACGCATTTCCTCGGTAGACTTGGTTTTGTCTTTGAGCTTAGGATCTCCCGTCTTGGATCTGAGTTTCTCCATCTGCTTCATTCTCTCTTTGTGTCTCTTGTGGCGCTCTTCAATCTCCTGGTCTTTTAGACTCAACATCTGACCAAAGCTTGTCATCTGATAATCACCGTCCACCAAAAGTTTCTCACGTGGACGATTATCTTTCCGTACTGTGTCTTTTGACTGAGTGAGCTTATCAATTTCATCCTTAACCTTAGATTTACTGTGGTCCATTCTGCTGTCTTTGTCCAATGTATCTCGATTTCTGTCTCTTTTCAATTCAAATTTAGGACTGTCTTCTTTCGACCTGTCCTTAAGAACAGTGACCTGTGGACTGTCTTTTAACCCAGATTTCACATCCTCCTTGGTGTGTTTGAAAGACCCAAAGCCATCAACATATTTATTCTTCTCATCCTTGATCTTTTCCTTGTGTTTCTCCTTTTTCTTTTTGTCCTTCATTCTGTCACTGATGATGCCACTCGCTTTGTCTTTGTCCTTCTTGGACATCTCTTTTTCAAATTCTAGCGTCTTATCAAAGTCGTCATCGCCGTCTCCCTTTCCTCCATATGGGAATGTGTAAGGATCTGCCTCCAGAGGCATAGGTTCCTTCTCAAAAGGTAGGCTTTCTCTGCGGCTGTAGGACTCTCTGATTTCCTCCGTTTTGTCACGTTTGTCTCCTTTGTCTTTCTTGACCTTTTCTTTATCTTTATCGTGACTTTTCTTGGACGAGGATGAGGAGGAATGCCGGTGCCTCTCTTTCTCTCTGAACTTGTCTTGGGGAGTCGATATGGAAATGGAGTCTCTCCTGTCCTCGGACATATCTGCGAGGCTGATGGAGTCATAGTAACTCGTAAGGATGGGCTCATGGCCCATATCAGTAAAGCTGCCGGAAGAGATTTCACTGTTCTTGTCAATGGAGTCATCCTTGTAGTCATTCATAGCCTCCTCTTCCAGTTTTTCCAAGAGGGACTTCTCATTGTCACCACTGCCTTTTGAGGGCTTCCTTTCCTTTGCGTGATCCTGCTTGTCTTTATATTTGCTCTTTGTTTTTTCCTCACTTGTGTCCCTTTTGTCCAAAAGCTTCTGCTTATTTTTCTTGTCCTGGTTCGACTCCATGGACATCCTATCTTTTCGTTCCTTATGCTTAGCGTCCACAGAATCTTTCTTGTCTTTGTTGTGTTTTTCGAGGGAGCCTTTCCTCTCTTTACCTGTGTCAAAAGTGGTCTTATCTTTCTTCTTTTCTTTGTCCTTTGCTTTTTCTGTGTTATGTTTAGCATCTGCAGATGCCTTTCTAATTTTTTCTACGGGGAAGTGAGAGAGCTCTTCTTGATCTGGTGTCGAGTCTTTTCTGATAGAGTCAGAAACAAGTACTCCGCCATTGTAACTGTCCTCTTCCTCGTCACTTTCATCAGTAAATATATCGGCTATCTTGTACCACGTCTTTTCCCGGATTTTTTCTGGTTTTCTGTCCTCTTTCTTGACCTCCAAGAAGTCTTTCTCTTTATCAGCATGCTTGTCTTGAGAGGCCTTTTCTTTCTTGTCTTTTGTCTGGTCTGAAGACATCTTTCTATCTTTGTCTTTGCCATGAGAGTCTCTGTGTTTGTCTTTGGCTCCCTCCTTCTTGTCTTTGGTGCCCCGGTCTGCATCCTTATCCTTGGCAGTTTTTTCCGTGGAGCTTTTCTCACTTTTGTCCTTGTCCAGATCAGCTCCTCTGTCTTTTGTCTTTTCTTTGTGCTTGTCAGCTTTTGTCTTTTCTCGTTTCTCAATTAACTCACCCTTCTTTTCTTTATCCTTTCCAGAATGGTTTCGCTCTCTGATATCACATGATTTGCTGAGAGTGTCAATGTCTTTGAAGAAGGTATCGTTGCCATACTCGTCTCTTATCGACTCTTGCTTGATTTTTATGTCCTTTCTTTCCTTAATGAACTCGTACGTGTCTTTTCGGTCTCGACTGATGTCCAGAGAATCTTTGTCTTTTTTGTCTTTTGCTGTGTCTGTGGACTCTTTTCGCTTCTTTTCTTTCTCAACTGAATAGCTTGAGTTTATTTTTTGCTTTTCTGACCAGTCCTTTTTCTTTTCATTTGCTTTTTCTGAAGAGTCTTTGTCTTTTTTCTTAGAAGTGACTTCTTTCTCTAATCTTTTCTCAGGGTGGTCTGATTTCTTGTCCTTGACTTTGTTTTCTTTTCTCCTGGTCTCCTCCTTAACAGTCTCAACAATTAGTTTAACAGCATTGTTGGCTTTGTATTCCTTGTACTCTTTGACAGGAGCATCCCAACTGTCATCACCATAAAGGGAGGAGTCAGAGGACATCTCAGATCCCCATCTGTCATGATGGTCATCTGAAGCACTGAGTTTTGTGTCCTCCAGATTGAGGAAATGGTTGTTGACGTCATAGCCTTCATACTCAGACTCTTCCTTCTGAGATTTGTCCTTTTTACATTTCTTCTCCTCTTCCTTGGTGTTTTTCTCCTTGTCTACTTTTAGATGTTTTTCCTCCTTCTGTTCACTTTTCCTGTCTGCTTTTAAAGACTTCTCCTTGGACTTTTTCTTTTTCTCCTCCTTGTGAGCCTTTTGTTTTTCCTCCTTGGGTTTCTCCTTCTCTTTGACATTTCTATCCTTGTCAGATTTTACAGGCTTCTCCCGCTCCTCCTTACTTGTCTTGTCCTTGGTGGAGTCCTTTGTTTTCTTGTTTTTCTCCTCTTTTGTTGTTCTATGCAGGTCTTTGCCAGATGACCAGTCTTTATCCTCAGACTTGGTTTTCGAAAGTCTGTCCTCCTTCTTTGAGTGGTCTTTTTCGTGTTTGGACAATTTGACCTTGGTCTCAGCTGGCGAATCTGACTCAACAATTAAAGACTTCTGTCTCGAATCATCGAAATCAAAGGAATAACTCTTGACAAATTTCTCATTCATATCTTGATTGAGCACTAGACTTGGCGCTTTATCTTTTTCCTTGCTTTTGTGCTTGTGCTTCACTTTATGCTTCTTTATCACTTTGCCGTCGACATCAGCTTTTGAGACACTCTCTGTGGAGTTCTTGTAGAGTTCAGAGTTTTTCTTGTCCACTGTGCTACTGTGCACATTGTTATTCTTCTTTTTGTTCTCTTGCGCTTTTCTCTTCACTTGTTTGACTGACTCAAAACTAGATTCAGCAGAGGAGTAATCAGACTCACTCGACAGTCTCGTTCTGACCGAATCTGAGAGAGAACTGACATCCGACCACGTAGGAGATGACACAGTCTTCCAACCATCTGTCCTCCACTGCTTTGGATGCTGTTCTGCTAAAGACGGTGCTTGTTTTTGAGAGTTTACATGGGATGAGGAGGATGCGTTAAAGCCAGGAGAGTCTTTCAGGTTTGTTGCAGAAGAGTCCTTTAAACTATTTGAGCCCTTATCATCCTCACTCTCCAAATCTCCGCAATCAGAGTCAGATGTACAGAATTTGTCATTGACTTTGCCAAACCTGACTTCTTTACTGACATTATTTTTACTCTCCTTCTTCCGCTTCTTTTTGACTTTATTCTTGTCTTTTTGTTGTTTCGAGCTCAGGCTGCCAGAGTCTCTTGTCTTGGTATTTGTTTGTTGAGTTTGTTGCCGCGGCGTAGGCGCTGGTGTGAAACACAACGTCCTGTCGTCCTCGTCTGAACTGTTACTGTCAGAGATGATCCGCCGGACAGTTTTCTTTGGTGTGAGCGAGTTGCTTTTGGAATAGGTTTTAACCTCCATCTTGGGTATCGAGATGAAGCTGTTGGTCTTGCTAACTGTGTCCTTGCGGAAGTCTTTTTTCAAGAGATGTTTATCGTCCACGGGAGGAACACGCTCCTCCTCATCATCCTCATCAAATTCATATTCGTCTTTGATGGGTGTGACGGCAGATTTAGGAGGGTCTGCGAGTTTCCCTTTTAACTTCAAGCCCTTCTCAAACTCTGAGTCTGTGTTATTGCCATCGACAGAGCTGGATGGGGCAAATGAGGGGGCATCTTCCTCCTCAGAAGATTCTGTGCAAATAAGAAATAAAAAGAATAAACAAACAATATGATTTAATCAATCACCCCATCAACAGTGATAACTTAAGAGAATTTATGTCAAAGATCAAGTCATTGATTCAATATGTGATACCTGATGAACTTTCTTCACTCGAGGTGTAAGTTCCTTTACCCAACAACAAATTGAGCATAGTCGGGGAGTTGGCGACCTTCAGTGGTGTTTCACCTTTCCTGTTACTTTGTCGTGGGTCCCCTCCATAACGTAGTAGTAGTTTCACCACCTGAAGAAGAAAAATGTTTTGTATTAATTGAAGTGAATATCAGATTAATGTGTGTTGTTACCAACACCTCTTGTGGTTCTAAGATTTAAGGATAATTAATACAAAGTTAATCCATTGGTAAGCCTATGGTTGCTATTATTATGTAGTCTCAGGAATGACCCACAAATTAAATTTGGCCTATTCTTACTTGCTCTTGTGATTTTTAAACAATTTCGTGCAGAATTATGAAAATTTTATTTACAGAAGAGAATTTCACATTTTCTTTTCATCGAGCAGCCTTATGCCCTGACATTTGGACATAAGAGTATTATAGCAGAGTATTCTGTTACCTTGAAATGTCCATTATTGGATGCATCATGCAGCGGGGTGTCATCATCCAGACCCTTGGTGTTGACCTCTGCACCGGCTGCCAGCAGCTGCTTGGCCACATCATAATACCCTCGGTTGCACGCCTCATGCAATGCAGTCCAGCCTGCGCACACAAACAAACGACTGTCAGATGTCTGAACCCCACATGGCTGACATTACAGTTATCAGCAATATTTGTAATTAATAAATGAAACAAACAATTGTTTACCTGCAAAGTCTTTTACATTCACATCAGCGCCTTCACTGATGAGCTCCTTGATGCGGCGTACCTCTCCACGGATCGCTGCTCTGTGCAGTCGAGTTTCTCCTCTCTCATTCCGTTTATTCACTTTGTCTTTGGTTTTAGATGCAGAGTTTGGTGTTCCCTTCTGACCCAGACTGGACTGTGACTGATGCTTTGGTGTTGTGTCTGTAAGTAAGAGAAACATGTATGAGACCGGAGCACCCTCTTGAATTTGCTTAGTCTCTGTTTTGTTTATTACTTCTACTATGAACATTAGGGTGTTTCACCTGCTATAACCAGAAGAGGGCAATCAGACTCCAACAATGAGCAGCAGGTTGGTTGGACCTACTTTACTTGAGCTTATTCCATCACATTTACAAGATTAAACCCAAGCCTTAATCACATCTACATTATTGAGTTTGTACAGCTATTGTCCCAAATGATATTTGCAACACACTCACTTAATCTATGTCCATGCCTTCAGGCATCCAACAAAGGAATTAACATATAAATAAAAGTGGCTCTGCACTGGTTTTCACAAACCTAATTTTATTTCAAATGCCAACTGTACAGAAAAAAGTACTGGGTTGCAGCAATAATGCTATTCATGGTGGCTAATGAATCGAGAGTCGAGTCATTCTGTCTGTCAAAAGGAAATGTCCAATTTGACCAGACATGAATAATCGTCTTACCACAGGGGGAATATTGGATATGTTGTATAATATATATGACTATATTATAGTCTTCAGGTTTTTACGTTGGGATATTTGTTGTCTTTTGGCTCAGACGCAGGAATTGCACTATAAGTTGCAGTCTAATGCGACAGAAGAGTTACTTGTGTTTCTGTCCATGCTGCATTTTAAAAGAAGTATCCCATCAGTGCACATGAACTAATTTAAAACTCTGAATACAAAATGACATGAAACACTACAGCAGAGTTTCAAAATGTAAATCCAGCAGGCCATTTGCTCAACATAAACAATAACAAACAATCAACACTATGCACCATTCCCGTGCCGTGCTTATTTCAAGCCCACCTAAACTGCTCTCCCCCTCCTCCTCTTTTCCTTATCCGCAGCCCGTCCACAAAGACGTGGCCTAAATGTTAAGCACGCACCTGGACTGTTGAAGGACTCCTCAGCTGTCATTTGCATGAGCAAGGCCACCTGCTGCCGTTCAGAGAGGGGGTACCCGGCCCGGATCCCTGGCATCCCCATTCCAAACGGCAAACCCGCCTTCCGGGTGTTGGTGGGCTCCTTTTTAATGCGCTTCCGCTCTGGACCTGGTTTCTCTGCAACAAGAGTGAGAGAAGCAAAGTTAATTTTATCGGACTGGATCCATGCACTCACACTCTAACATACAGAACTATATGAGAGAAAAGCAATTGAACTATTATTCCAAAAAAGTACTTATTATTGGGAATGTATTATTTCTCCTATTATTAATACTCATGCCACTTTCACATTTTCATAGCATGGCTCCATACGTTCATTTGTCACACCAGACCACAGAAAATATTTATCTTTTTATAACTGAATTGAGTTCTGATTACCACATGCATTGTGCCCTCTACTCTATTCAGAACTGAAGAACGTTGGCCTCTGACTCACACGTTGCACAATGTATATGAAGCCTAGTATGGCAGAGGTTTGTTATTCGCAGTGAGTGACTTTTGTGTTATTACCCAGCTGCCCCTGAGAAAAGGAGGGGTGATCAGGCGGCGTGTTTATGTCTGTCTGACTCCAGACCAATCAGCCAGGATCGTGAAGAGGGGAAAGAGGGTGTGACTTGGCAGAACCACGGTTATTACAAAATAGCTGGTGTATATTTCAATTCAACATGGCCTTGCCAAGGTCACCACATGCCTGCCTGCCTGCCAGGATTACTGGAGACACGGTGCTACTGGACAAAAGCAGCTGCTCCACAAAGACACACCCAGCAATTATTTTCAGTGGCAGCATACCATCTGATGACCCATGCAGAGGGTAAAGCTACACATGACCGTGATACTTCATCACTGAAGGGTAACAACTCCCACAGCCCACCGAAAACACTAGTAACAAGACCGACTCCGACCACAAAGAGAGGAAAAATAGAAATGGCATACTCAAACATGCATGTAGGGAAACACCAGCAGAGACGTGGATGTCTCTCAGCCTGATTTCTGTGGGTTTTCTCTCATTCCAAGACCGGCTGCATTGCTCAAGGCCACAAACACACAAGTAAATCAGGCAAGAAGGAAGCATGGCAGCTCAAGCTTCCGGTCTAGAAGCTTTCCAGGAAAATATTTTTCCAGTCACAAGCATTGGAGCTGACAAACTTTCACTAACATCTGTGAACACTTACAGCTAATGTGCCCTCCACCCCTCTTTGATACACTCTCACGTTCTCCAAAGCATTTGCCATTTAGACACATTCCTCCAGCAAAGACTTTAACAGTGGGGACCACAGAAGCAGTCCAAACATGTTTTTTTTTTTTAGCAGCAGAACAGAAAAAGTGCTAAGATAGCTTTTCCACACGATGTTTACAAGGCTGGGTGAGCAGGAAGCCAGTTATTACCCTGATGTACCCCGATAGACGACTGCTAATAAACACCACACAATACCAAAGCTTCTAATACAAGATGCATCATCAATGGCAGAAAACTGGCCTTCTTATCACAGATATAGATGAGACACAAAAGTAACTGGTGAGTTTGTTGTTCTGTAAACTAGCAACAATAAACTCGTTGGTGCAATTAGAACAGAAATAATCTCTAACAACTTTGACCAGCCAGTCCAGACATTGTTAATCCAGCTGCTCCTGTAGGAATACATGACAACCAACTTGAGAATATTGAAAGGAAATGAGACACAGCGACATAGAAACTTTGCTGCACATGTTATGAAGAATGGAATTTTGTCTTTCTATGAATTGTGTCAACTGAATTATCGTTTATGTCACCGTGTTAAACGTTTGCCCCCAAATAATTTTTCACATCATGAATCAAAAATATGTGGCACATGTGGGTTACCAAATGGCACAAATGAACAATTACACAGCACAATGTGCTTGCTCCCCGAGTATTGTCTGCCTGCTGGAGGTCTATTTAGGGAACATGGCTTGGCTTTATGTGTCTGAGGAAAATGATATTGCTCAGCTTATAGAGGGAGCTGAAACCTTACTCTCACGACTGCTTGAAACTTGACTAACAAGATAAGAGAAAAGGAGAATAAAAGCAAGCAGGCAAGCTAGGAACTGTCACCAGATGAATAGATGGCCTACCTGAGCCAGGGGGAGGGGACCACATCAAACATAATTGTTTGAATAAAAGAGAGCTAGATTCAGACATGGCAGGTAGACGATACTACAGTGTCAGTTAAGAACAACACAAAGAACCTGTCTGGCGGAATTATGGCCAACAGACACCACAACAAGAAGAACTTCTCTAACCAGCCTGACCAGGTATGTCTGACTGCAGCATGTTTGAGAGAAACAATGTTCTGTTTAGGGACCCGTAAAAATTGCATAAACAGGAAGTTAAGGAAGAAGAGGCAGGAAGTGGCCAACAGGATGTTTTCTCAATGCTTTGTGCTAAGCAACAGAGACTTGTAGACATTCAGCGTGAACATAGCGAGGTGCACAATGCTCCGTCTATCCTCTCCAGCCAACTGGCACATTAGATGTATCATGCTGTAATCAGTGGCATTCAGAGTCACAGAGATAGAAAAACAATCCTGTATGTTACAACTTATCAGCAGCAAAATAGTCAAATCAGCTCATCAACTTTTGGAATGAAAACCACACACAAAAAAAATCCAACCTTATAGGATATTATTAGTAGGGCTGTCACTTCTTCACGGAAAAAAAATCAACTTTGAATAACTTTTATCATACTCATGATTTTACTGGACAGCACTTTGGTCGCCTTGATTGTTGTAAGTTTTATAAATAAATGTTGATTGACTAATTAATTCAGATGAATTTGAACAACAACACTAAAACACATGCTACAATAAACACCACAAAACAACCTCAATAACTGTGATCTGTTAAAATTACAGCCTTATTTCTTCAACAGTTTTAACAACATTAACTGTTTTATGTCTCTCACTTCTAAGTTGCTCTCAATAAAACCAACTTAAAATAAGAAGTAGACACTTTCATTGTGAAAATTTGTCTCAAATTGGTGCAGTACTCAG
Source organism: Lipophrys pholis (assembly GCF_963383615.2). Lineage (NCBI taxonomy): Eukaryota > Metazoa > Chordata > Actinopteri > Blenniiformes > Blenniidae > Lipophrys > Lipophrys pholis. The sequence goes on along the minus strand of NC_137636.1, from coordinate 11,374,463 downwards.
AACAATAAACACTCAGTCGCTTTCCTGAATAGAAAACGTATAAATGAGGAACTCAGACAGCTTTGAAATAGAACTAGAGGACGGTAAAAGAAATGTAAATAGTCAAGGCGAGTAAATATTGTTAAAGAGTAAGACAGCTGCTTTATCCAAAGTTTCCTAACAACCTTATGCTCGTTTTTGACTTTGCCTTACGGTGATGAACCTATAATTCCTCCAAGATGCTGCTTCTCAGGTGTTTTGAGTCGTGATTGTCTGCTCAGGACAGCTATGTGCACTGTTGTTCTCCATTTTCATATGAAGTAATGCACTAATTTTAGCTTCATTCAGTGATCCCTTAGTAGGTGAGCAGTAAGTCAACATGATAGCGAACTCTTACTGCGTCCTGTGATGGATCACAAGCCAAATTACATTAAGCTTTCAACTTACGTCCACATAAATGTTTGAAACCCCAATGAACAGCCAAAAGTATTTGCTCAGCCAAATCATTGGATTCAGGTTTCCCAATCACTTTCTTGGCTACAGGTATATCAAATCAAGCACTTACACATGCACACTACTTCTACAAACAATTGTGAAAGAATATGTCGCTCTCAGGAGCTTCAGTGAATTCCAGCGTGGTACAGTGATAGGATCCCGCGTGTGTAATAAGTCCAGCCGGGAACTTCCTCACAATGAACTGTTAATAATAATGCATGGGTTTTATTTAACGCTTTTCAGGACACTCAGACACTTTACATTGCACTATCCATACTCGATAGTGGTAAACTACATATGTACATATGCAGAAGCGAGGCTGCCTCAGCAATCGGCCCCTCAGACCACCCTCAGACCACCATCAACCAATCACTCTCACAATACATTCATCCAGTTTGGGGTTTAGTGTCTTGCCCAAGGACACTTTGGCATGTAGGCAGGCAGAGATGGGATTCGAACATGCAACCTTCGGATTGGGAGACGACCTCTCTACCAACGGAACCTAACCCTGCATCAGTAAATGCTGAGGCACAAAGTATGCAGAGACGGACAACTTTTTGCAGAGTCAATAGCAACAGACCTTCAAACTTCCTGTGAGCTTGAGATCAACTCCAAAACAGTGCGTAGAGAGCTTCATGGGATAAGCTTCCATGGCCGAGCAGCTGCCTCTAAGCCTACATCACCCAGTGCAATGCAAAGCCTTTGGATGCAATGGTATAAAGCAGAAAGGGGCGATATATTGAGATTCTTGATATATTAATATTTTTGTCAAATTCAATATTAAAAAATACAATATCGTTTATATGTATATGATAATAGTTAAAATATAAATTGTAAGAGTCGCTATTTCTCTGTATTCCTTGTCTTCTGCCTCACATTCGCCCCTGTAGCCTCTATCATTGCAAGCAAGTTGCATTCACAGCTCCGCCCCTACCTGCACTCACAGCTGCCAAAGTCTCAAGTTTGCGGACAGACACAGCAAAGCAACGGACAAAGACGACATAAAAGTAGCAGGAAAAAAAGCACAAAGGCTCAATAAAAAATAAGATGGTTCGGATTTCACTCATCCGATGTTGAATAACGCAATAAAACATGTTTCAACCAAAACTTTGAGCACGACAATTTCCGACGGGAGGCAGCCTCAGAAAAACACCACTTTGAATGGTTGGGGAGACACATGAACCCAAATGGAGGAATTATATATAAATAAATAATTTTGTACATTTCCATGCATTAATATCTAATCTCACACTGGCTTCTCATTGATTTTTATTACACATAGTGCTGTCTCCAGTGAGTTTATATCATATATCACCATTTGGAGAAAAAAATACTGAGATATGTACTTTTGGCTATATCAGCCAGTCGTCCCACCACTGGACTGAACAGTGGAGTCCTGTTCTCTGGAGTGACGAATCACGCTTTTCCATCTAGTAATCTGATGGACGAGTCGAGTTTGGAGGTTGCCAAGAGAACCGTAATTGTCTGACTGCATTGTACCAAGTGTAAACTTTGTTGGGGTGTATCAGCGTACACAGGCAATTTTGGACACTTTCATGCTCCTAATTTTGTGGGAACAGTTTGACGATGGCTCCTTCCTGTTCCAACATGACTGCACACCAGAGCAAAAAGCAAGGTCCATAAAGACATGGCTGAGCGAGTTTGGTGTCAAAGAACTTGGCTGGAGTCCTGACCTCAACGATATAGAACACCTTTGGGATGAATTAGATCGGAGACTGTGAGCCAGGCTCTCTTGTCCCACATCAGTGTCTGACCTCACAAATGCCCTTCTGGAAGAATGGTGAAAAATTCCCGTACCACACTCCTGAACCTTGTGGAAAGCCTTCGTAGAAAAATGGAAGCTGCTATAGTTGCAAAAGGTGAATCGACATCATATTAAATCCTACAGTTTAAGAATAGCATGTCACGTATCAAGTTCATATGTGTGTGTAAAGGCAGGTGAGCAAATAGAAATGTTATTCTATTGTACACTATATCGCCAAATCTAAGTCAAAACCTAATAATGACTTTTACTTCAATAGACGAAGTTGCAGTAAGAATGCTTTAAATAAGGCATCATGTTGAAGAAACATTGACTTCTTTGTCTTAGTGCTGTTTTTCTAAAGGCAACTCATTGAATTTCTCTCAGCTCTCTCTACAAACATATAGTTTTAAGTTGATTTCTCATAGAAGATTCAGAAATAACTCATATTGAATGGGCCAAGCTTGTACTGACCCTAAACAGCCCCATGTCACATACCAGGGGACACCATGTCTAACTGTATTTGACGTTGAACCGTTTTCAAAAGTGTCCAAAAATACATATTTAACAATGATGGAAATCTAAGATGCTAACTTTGGTTAACTATCACAGTGTTTAGCAGGATACTGGGACTTGGTTTAACTCTAAAGCACAACACTCATTAATCAGCTTACACTCATCAATCTACTGCCAAACTGACCAAATACCTAAGGCATGACGGCTATAAGCAATATCCAAAAAGGCTGCCAACAGGACAAAATGGCCAAGTAAGCTGAAAATCCATCAGACACAATAAGAACCCTATCAACTGCAAACTGGCTACATTAGGTCAACTGAAATTATAGTCCTGTGTATATTTATTGTGTGTATTTTCATAGTCATGAACAGCGCTTTTCCATTGTGCTTATGAAAGTAAAAATGTGAATACAGCAGACCAGATGACCAACGTGAGGTAGCAGATCAAGTATACAAGAAAGGTTTAGCAGGGAGTCCTTATATGCCTTCTGTCAGCTCACTAATGCAATAATTAACTACTACTAATGCTAATAATATGTTGGGAATGATAAAGCTGTTTATTTGACAGCAGTCAAATATACGATAAATAATCACAGCGAGCATGGAGTGACAGAAATGAATTAATGAAGCTGTGCGTGTGTGTTTCACATGCCTTATAAGATGATAATTGTGTAACAACTAAAACAGGAGGGGCAAGGAGAAAGTATATATTTGTCTTCATATTGTAATGCAGCCTCAGTGAGAATAGGGCTTCTGAAAGTGCTGGTTATTTTAACACAGACAATATCTTCAGAATGATCCTTCCTAGAGCGGGCTTAGTTTTAATCGGATAAGCTGGTTCTGTCATCAATCTCCTAAGACCCTGTTTTAAGCGTTTTAAGTGAAAATGCATTGTTTTGCATTTTCGATGCAGAACAGATTCACGTTTACACAGCAACGTTTTAAAAGTGATATTCCTTTATACAGAAATGGCAGAAACAATGAAAACAATGTAGTTTTCACCTTGGGCTAACATGGGTATTGTTTTTTTTTGCAATTAAACCACCCATACAGACAAATATGCAAACAAACAACAAATGCCCTATAAACATTAACAATGATGAGTACATAAACATTCATACAGATGACGGGGTTGGATTGCTATTACCAGTGAGCTATCTATAAAACTACCAAGTTCCAGGAGAATATGGACTGGGAGTCATGCCACTCTGGAGGCAAAGACTGTTCTTACTGTCCATCTGCTTGCACATGTGGAGAACTATTTACTACGGCCATATGCAATAGTACAGTTTCCGCCATCTACACAGAGATGGAGCCTGTGCGTTTCCAGAAAGTTGCGCTTTCGTCCATCTACACCAGGGGTATTCAGGGGTATCAGACCCCTGGTCTAAACGATGATAAAGTCGGAACATTTTTGAAAGGTTCCACTTTGGGAGTGATTCTCAACGCACGGTTTCAGTGGGTCTGGGCACCATTGTTGCATAAAAGGACACCCAGAATCCAATGAAAGTTTTGCGTTTTCACTTGAAATCAATGTCGTGATAAAGGGCCCTAAATGCTGCTCCTGTGAATGGTCGCGATGAGGAGGATGAGGGTAAAAGAAGTATCATGACAATGACCTCAAGAACGATGAATACTGCAATCTAGTACTCATAAGAAAAGAAAGGTTTGGAGAATCAAGAACAGACGGACATGATGAGCACAGCGGTGAGGTCTTCATTAACTCCAATGTTAATGATTTACAGTTTACTGACGCCAAAGAGCAAATATATTCTGTTTGTCCTCAACCACATCTATATTCCTATGTAATATTTAAACCTAAAGCATATAAACCTGATCAGTGGCTGAGATACTGATGAGTCATAAAAAACCTTTCAACTTGTTTATATGGTGGATATGAACAGCTATAAGAAATGCACTATAATCTGATCCTCATGAGAAGATTGATTGTTGGAGGTGGTTTCTCACATTGAGCAATTGTGGCAATATCTCAGGCTTAAAATCTGTGGTCTTGTGTCATACAGTGAGAGGGGCTTGGGAACAACTGTTGTCATGGTTATGCAACAACAGACAGCCTGGGATAATCTTCTGACTTTAAATTTTAAGACAGCTGCCTCACCACAGAGCAGTGTGGCACAGCTAATGCAGAAGAAGATGACAGCGACGATCAAAGTGACAAAAACAGTCTGCAGAGTTCCAAGGACTACATAAACATTCCCCATTTACAAAACGCCACGAGAACAGCTTTGTTTATTCACTTCCTGAAGGCATCAGTGGTCTATCTAGATGGCCAATAGGATAACGCCATTCTTCCGCACTTAAGTACATCATAGCTGTTGTTACCTCTGATTCAACACTGTGCAGTCAAACTGTGGCAACAGGTCTTATTTGTATGTCCATCAAATGAGTGAACTAGGAAACCTCGAGGAGCTGCTTTCACTTCACTAACTAACCACAGTACTGTTCGAATAAAGCATAAAAGTGGCACAGACAAAGGATGTGTAAATGAACATGAACATAGGTGTGACAATCATATGATCTGCCAGGTCTAATGCACATATACCAACAAAGATATGCTGCACAGAGAAATTCAAGTCACTTTTGACCCTTTTAATCCTGGTAAAAACAACTGAGAGCTCTTGCTTGATGAGCACACAACAAAAACCCATTCAAATATCTAGCAGAGCGCAAACATTTTTTTTTTTAAGAAGTTGGAGGTGTTATAACAAATGATTTTGAATAGCCTCCAGTATATTGTTTCACTCTGTTCAATGATTAAAAGCAGCAGTGTAAAGGCAAAGCTAAAGAAACTATCAAATATCTCCACTTTAAACTGCTTTAGTCACACAGCAACACAGCAAATATGAACAAGCCTAAGGTAAACTTAAACACACATTTAAGGAGTAGAACTGAGACATCATAATACTAATGTCACAAGTTGCAGCACAAAACAGTGGATAAACTAAATCTCTGTTTACTTAGCTAGAGCCAAGGACAAAGCAAAACAATATCGCAGTACATGATAACATCCCCTGCAGTCATAAATATTCTGTAGCAGTGAAAGCCACAGAGGAATCGGAGCCTCGGCTGGGGGTGGGGCAGAGAGGGGCGGCGTGGGGGCTGTGACGTGTCCGAGGTGCAACATTTTGCAGAGGGGCTCGACCCAACAGGGTCAGAACCTGAAAGGTCAAACAACAAAGGCCGCCATCACACCTGGCACAAGCATTCGACTGGGTGATCCGATCACAATTGGATAGCTGTAAGTACGCCACGAGGATGCGTCTCGCCACGCATCTCAATGAAGCTTTTGTGATTATATCTCACGACCATGCTCCATATACATAAAAGTAGATAGTTTTTTTTTTTTAAAACTGGTGTTGTCCTTCAGACTGGATTCTACTGCATTTATGGAAACTAGACAGTTCGTTTGGTATGTGCTCTATCAGAATCAGTCTTAACAGATTTTGCAGCTTCTCATCATTGATCTGTACATATATATATAATGTATTTAGCAAACTAAGTGTGTGCAAGTGCAGAGACCATTAAGTGTCAAGGCTGTCTTTCAATGAGGCTTTATACACATTCACATACATTCCGCTTGAAGAATGTGACCCAAGAATGTGGTCTGAAAGAGGAATTAATATGATGCAAAACTGTGAAGAGTATCAAAGTTTGATATAAAAAGCTTTCGTCCACCAAAAATGTATGAATCCATACAAGCAGCATTTCACTGATCTGCTTTTAACCACCAAACTAAATGGTGCCAACAGAAAAATCCTTCATTCTTTAATGAATTACAACATAAACTTGTAGGATTGACATCTCAGTTGACAGCAACTTGCCAGGGAATTGATGCCATGAGCTAATAAACCTTCTCAGGGTCCTGCAGTGTGGAGACGGCAGATTAAACGTTCAAACTGGAACATGTTGGAGATGGGAAGCTCAGTCGTGGGTTAAGAGACAATGCAACCTATTTCCATAACGCTGTTAGCATACTAACAGGACTACGACTCTGCTATATTGTTCCTGTGAGAGACTGTTCCTCCACTCACAGAGAGTGTTTTGGTTGACCTCTTTATTGAGGAAACTCGCAGCATCAGAACTGGTAAATGTGCGCAAAATGAAGCAGGTGAACAAACCTGAACTGAAAGAGCACATGGGGATTAACTTTACCAATGATGCTCAATATGACAATCTTACAACATAAACATGGGAAAGACATGCATGGAGCATTATACACAATCACAACAGAGATTCAGATGATCAATTAAAGAGGCAATGAGGAAATACCTCTCAGATAAATATTGCAATTATTAATAGATGCAGTGAATCGCTGAAATTACATATGACACCACGTGTCAATAAAATGCATGCAGTCTTACCTACACTTAAAGCATAAACAATCTTCTGTTGCAACATTTTTCTCTTTGGTCTGCAGTGGAAAGTTTCTCGCAAGTGTAATCACTGAACAGGAACCAATGCCGCAGCTCAGCCCATGCTGAAGATGAAGGCTGGTTGCAAAGCCTCTGACTTGGACCATCATCAACAAGCTAAACCCTGAACCCTTAAAGTGCAAAGTCAAACAAGCATGAGCAGTAGTCCATCCCTCCCTAATTAAAGAGAACACAGAGCAGTGCCTTACCAACGCAAACCTGGTCAGACTTGCACGTCAGAAATCCCTTATCACTTGGATCAAGATTTTGTGTGGACGTCTTCTCCTTCAAGACTGTAGGTAAGACACAAACACAGCTAACCTAAAGGTGGAGCTGGGAGCACTTTCACTTCCTGTGCCCCAACCCCCGTTTTTACAGAGCACAGCTAACTACTTCTTGCCAGCCAGAAAGGATGTAATGCAGTAACTCCCATTCCCCTTTGATTCCCACTTCAAAGTCTCTTGGAGGTGGAGATGTCAAAACCAACGAGTAAATACTTTCCAACAATCCCTTACCTGAGTCAGAATCTTTCTGGTCTCCATTTGCTCCAGCAGTAAAGGGCAGCTTCCTTTTAGAGGCCTTCTCTTTCATCTCTTTGACCCCATCACTGCGATCCAATTTGGGAGTCTTGTTTGACAACACTTTATCCTGAGAAGGAGAAGAATGAAAACCATGATAAGCCAGAAGAATAGAGGGTAACAGACATTTTAAACACAGCTGAGCAGCAGTATAGTAATGTAAATGTAAGTAGTTTGGATAGAAATTGAGGGAAAAAAAAAAAGAAAGAAAGACATACACATGTAAGCTATCTGTCGAGCCTCCTCCTGCGTTTAAGAGTTATTCGCTGCCTTGATCCCCACAACCATAATGGGCTTGTCAAAGTGAAACTTTTCCATGCCGTTTCTTCCTAGATTCTTGACTCCCTGACCACAGCAAAAGAGCGAGCCACAGGCAGAGGAGTGGAAGCTGACGCCGGCTCGGCTGCGCGGTCTACAGCTGCTGGAAACAATCACAAGTCGAGCCTATCTGCTATCAACAGATGTAAATACTTACGAATCTGTCCGACTTGCTCATTTGTTGTACCCAGATACCATAGTGATATAAACTTGGTTATCAACACAGCCAAGTCTCGCAGGGAGAACTTTGGAAAAGAGAAAACAATAAAAACCAAGTATGGCAAGATGGTAATATTGTATGCTATTTCTTTTTTTTTTTTTTTTAACTCCCGTTAGTATATACTAATATATACAATATATCTACACACAGGTTAATTTTTTTGCCGCATGATTTAATTCAAATGGGGAAACTTAATTTTGGATTTATCACAGATAAACTGAAATATGTATTATACGTCATGAAACTAAGTATCATACAATATTTAACATGCTGTGTTTACGATCACTTTATTGGGACGTCATGATTCTCCCAATACACTGATTTGATAGATTTATAACTAAATCATTTAGTTTATATGGCAGAACCACCTGAAAAAAACAATCAAATTACTTTCAACAGTAATATTTTGAGATGCATCTGTGTACAAACAATACAGCAGTATATTATCAAAAGGCAGCTTTAAGGGAAATAAACCCTTAAATGTGTTGACAAATAATTCCAACATATGGGAATCAGCAGTTAGGTAAGGCTGCGGTCACATCGGTTGGTGCTGATCAGAGTGGATGAAATTATAAATGAGCCGCAGTAGTTTGGCACGGCTGCTTTTACACCAGCTATTCTCCCAAGACCAAATGCTGCACAAACAGGGTGGAGCGTCATGTATCCATGACTACTGAATATGACCACAAAGAAACAGCGTTGCGTTTGACGCGAGGCACAGTCCGCTGCAAATGGTTTCACACAGCATTCGACTGTGGCCGGTTCTACACCTCTTCTACAAGCCGCTCTCAGAGCGGCTGCTTTAGTGTAGCGCAGAGTTGAGGGGCTGTCCACACGAGAACGCCGGTTCACGTAAACGAGCCGTTTTTGGCCGATTATCCGCACAAGGCAGTGTTTTAGAAGCCCAAAAATGTTTTTGTTTTTTTTAACACGGGTCCCAGAGTGGAGAAATTCTAAAACCCCTTGGGAGAAAAAAGATTGTTTTGGCTCGTGTGGATGTGGCCTTAGTTTCACGTTCAAACCAAGAAAGTCAACTAAGGCCCCGTTTCAAGTGAAAATGGAAAACTTTTGTTGCTCGGAGCCACTGAAAATGCTCCTTTTTGCAAACAGCTCCCATGGTGGACTCGTCTCCATGTAAATAGAGGAAAACGCAACTTTTCTGAAACACTGCTACTGCACATGTGCATGACAGCCATAGATTGACAATGACCACAATGGTGACACCCCCAGGGTGGCATGACTCCCAGTACATATTCTCCTGGGACTTGGTAGTTTTATAATTGAGAGTCACTCATAATAACAAACTTGGTCATCTGTCCATACAAATGACCACGTACTTGCCATTGTTAATGTTTATAGCGTATTGTCCTGTGTGCATGTGGTTTCATTACAAAAACAACCAGTAGCGCCAACTCTAACTACATTGTTTTTAGCATTGCCGCAATTTATGTGTAAATGGACATCGCTCTCAAAACGTTGCCATGTGAACACAACACTTCTCTGAAACGAAAACGCAAAGCCGATGCGTTTTCACTTGAAGCGTTGTCATGTAAACAAAACCTGTAAGTCAACCAAAATATAAAGCACCCTAAATGACATAGGAGAAAGAATCTGAAAAATAAAAAATGCATACATAGCCATGTATTAAAAGAAAGACATGGCTACAGAAAACACTATGGGGAGCTATTATTGAAGAAATAGTCAATTTGATCAATATGAGACAAAAAAAATAAAGCTCCAAATATCAAATGTATTTTAGTTTTATTTTGTGTGATAAGAACTAGATAGTGTTTCTTAACAACACAAAAGCTGAATCATTTGGCAGAGACCAATGAATGAAGGACTCAGACTGAATCTGTGCAGAAAACAAACATCCACTCTACATTAACTGATCTCATGACAAGCCACAACTCACCAGGAACAAGCCAATTTCCACACTAGGGTAAAAACCAACAAGCCAGGCTATATCGTGCAAACCAAAGAAGCACTGGTGTCAGAATATCTTACAGTGATAAGACCAGTGACCCCAAGGCCTACATGTAACGGCTCATCATCGCTCTCTCGGCACCACTGGGATCAGATTATTCATCATTTTGATATTCCAACCTAAATGAAAATAAATTTGAGAAATTGGCAAATAACAACATGAGTTTTTTTTTTTTTTCCAATCTATTATGACTAAAAAAAAGTCCTGTTTTTTATAACTGCAATAACTTGTTAGTACATTCTGGCTTAATATCAAGCAAACTAAAGACCTGTATCTTCATAATGGTAGCCAATAATGAAATCTAAAAATTCTGTTGACACCATTAATGGTAAATTATGCAGGAAAAATACATTACAGAATCACATAATAAATAAAAAAGGGATTTAACATCGACGAAATCCCTTTATTGTGGAGATACGTTTTAAAATAGTGCATCTCTTAGTTTGGGATCCAAAGTACTTTTAGACAATACTCCCCAGGTACAATCAACCAAAAGCACCACAATTAAAGATGCAGGAGCAAACCAGATGTGATGCGCGCACACACACACACACACACACACACACACACACACACACACACACACACACACACACACACACACACACACACACACACACACACACACACACACACACACACACACACACACACACACACACACACACACACACACACACACACACACACACACACACACACACACACACACACACACACACACACACACACACACACACACACACACACACACACACACACACACACACACACACACCACTTAATTTCTGTGCTGTACCTTCTGTCCCCTTCTCATCTATCTCTATCCGCGAGGCAGGTTTTCTATTATGTGTCAACTCGCTGAACTCCTCCCCCTGCCCTGCCCCAGTCATAAGACTATGATGTCATGGTACAGTAGAGACAAACAGTGTCAGCTACATTGAGCAGATCTCCCTCTCTCTCTCGCTCTCTCTTTCTCTGTGTCTATGTAGCTCAGCTACATTATAGCTTGAGAAGTATCATTTATGTGATAGCATGATGCACAGCTCTGGGCAGGTGCAAAAGCTTCAGGGAAACCAAAGTTTATGTGGGGAAATGAAAGGAGTAGGTGCAGAGCAACATTGTCCTGGTCAACAAACCAGAATGTGTCTCCAAAGTTAAACTGTTTACAGAATTGAATGTATAGAAAGCTTTGACAACACAAAACTGTATCCAGATCCGCCTTCATAAGACGCCCTGTTTGGTGGTCTCCTAGCAATGCATGCTCTATCCGTCTCTCTGCGTTTTCCACCCACCCCGTGTGCTTCGTTCCCTCCCTCCCTCCATGCCAGAGTCTGATGCAATCCTTTGCAGAGAGCTGTAAATCCATGCCTGCATAAGCTTCACCTCTACTCTCTTCGCTGCTGCTTTTGGTTTAACAGTTGACATACACCGTGACATCATTAAGCTGCGCCAAATACTTTTTTCAGAACTACAAACAACATGACAGCACATGTGCTGGGCACTTTCAAGCAAAAGTTACTCAGTGGACAAATGTTACATCAGTGAAATGGTGCTTCTCACAAACGCAGCCTTCTTCGCCAGGACTTCAAGGACAAAAAAACCCCAACCTGTTATACAACAGTATATGTAAAATATGAAATAACCACAGCTGCGTCTGAATGTTTATAAGTTTCTGGAAAACACAATCCTTTCTACATCTTGCTACATCTACAAAATTTTTATTCTCAGGACAGGACATTTAATGATCAGTTTAAACAACATTTTCAAGAGAAAAAGTTAATCTTTCATTGCTTTTTGGCTGTGTGCATACACACATACGACACTGGCATAACGAGACTCACATTTTACCCAGTCAGTCTTTGCGTGGATGTTCATGTTATTGCATTCCAAAGAAAGAGACCACCAACTAGTGGACACAAGCTTCTGCAATGTTTCTCGCAATCCCATGTGCCTTCTGCAGATGTAACGTTTTGGTAACGAAACTACTAGAGAAACAATTCAGGAATGGTTTGAGAAACACGACAAAGAGTTGATCAGTAAACTCACAATATCTTAATGGGATCAGGCATTTAAGAGAATTGGTAAAAACAAACCCCCTTAAAAATATAAAAAGCATGGTAACATGGTAGGGACAGTAGTATATGTATATCGACTTGTTGTGTGACTCGGCAAAAAAATGGAAGGACTTCATCTTCTAATCACCTGACATCACATACCATGCACAAACAAAATTAACTACTGTGGTGTGACAGCAGTTTGTTTTGAGATTGGTTGTTCCAAACACCTTCCAGAACATTCCTCGCTTCCTTCCAAGATTTATGCCGTCTTAGTGTCTTCTGTTTTCTATGCAATTCAAGACAGACTCTTTAAGTTGTCTAAAAATAAGCCCCGTGGAAAAGTTTGAAGAAGGAAAAACTTTCATAAAGCAAGTCCAAGTTCAGCACAATTCATAGTTAGGCATTATAAACATTAAGACCCATTTGAAAATCTTCAACAGTCTTCAACAACCACATTGGAGTTGAAATCTTGCTAAAATATGAGGTACATTGAGCCACGCAGTATTCTGGATGTTAGCATTTTGTGTGAAGACATGGTAAAGTGAAGCTCAAGGCATTACAGTAACTTCCTAGTGCACGCCAAACTACCCTGAGTAGTAGCGAGAGTAGCCATCACTGCTAGCAGTAGCTGTTTTGCAGGTTAGTCTGAGTTGAAAGTAGTTGCGCATTGCTTCCGTGGAGTGCCCGTATGCGGTCTTTTTTTTCAGGAGAAATTGCACTGGTTTAGCAACACGACAACTCTTTGTTTCCCACAGCTCTGTTTTAAAACTGCTGCCAAGTCAGACTGCAGTCTGGTGGCGCTATAGCCCCAGCTAGTGGCGGGAGGGCACACACCAGTGAAGCAGGGCTTTGTGCATGAATAAAACACTAACTGAACAGTACTTGTGGTGCCGACTATTGAGGAGGCAGATGCATCGCTAATAAGTAAGGACAAATCCAACATCAGCTAGTGATACATCACTACAACATCAAAGACATCCATGAACTCCCAATGTTTTGGTTCTACACAGAAAGTTTCAGACCATGAACGACAGAACAACATCATTAAAACCAGCAGACGTTGCAGCAATCATGCCCAACTAACACTGGGCTGCATAAAAGTCATGACATGAATCTATTGAGATGAAGAAAACAGCAGAACACTAGCAAAGCAAAAACACCAAATAAGACCAATTTCCTCATTCATTTTTGCCAATGTTCCCATTCTGTCTGTAAAGTTTCATACTTATAAATGTGATCACAGGGCTTTCAGGGACACTTGAATATGCAGACTAGATTGAGATGGATGTAGACATGGCCTGTTTATTCAGATTTTTTTTCCCTCCCTGTCTTACCTTTTTCCCACCCTGCTTTTCCACCATGTCGGTGTTGAGTGGGAAGTGGTCCAGCTGGGGGGTTTTAGAACCCCCACCTTTGGGCATCGTTCAGCTCTCCCCACGCCAAGCTTCATTCACGCTGCCATTGCATCGTCATCAACCGTCTGGAACACAAAGAAACAGAAAAAGAAATGGAGGGGGAGGTTAGCACCTGGACAGCATGGTTTATTGAAAACACATTTACACCCTGCCAGACAATGCAGCCATTAGCGGTACATCAAGCACTCTATTTTCAACCATTACACTCCTGCTCTGGAGGAAGCACATTTAAGAGGAAGGAGAGCTGCAGCTGGGGCAGGCTAAAGGCTTATCTGTTCTCAAGACAAAACTCAAAGAGCAACCAAAATCTGCCCAAATGTTTAAAAATAGCTCAGGAGCAAACACTTTATGAAGTAATCTCAAGATTATTTTCTTAAATCTTCCATTAGTTGTCTTGTTTTTGTTTTTTTAAATGCTGAAAAATATTGAAGCGTTGTCCGTTTCAGAGTTTTTAAAAAAATAAAATAAAAGGGGATCACTTGAATTGCATGTCTTCACCACTTAAGCAGTTGCAGAACATTGTGCAGTGTTAACCCACGTTCACCCATTCAAGCACACACTCACACCGATGGTGATGGCTGCCATGCGAGGTGTTTGACGTTCACTGTGAGCAATTTACGTTTCAGTTTCTGGACCAGGACATTTCAACATATGGACAGGCGAAGTGGAAGATTGAACCACAACCTTGGAATTGGAGGACAACCCACTCAATAACTGAGCCACAACTAGCCAAGGGGCCTTGTTTGTCCCAAAGACAAGTACACAAGCAATATACATTCAGTTTATAAATAAACAACAAAAAAAAATGAGAAAACATGAAATCCCTTTTTTTCCTGGGCAAGAATGTGACATTTCACATCTACATTAAAAACAAAACCTATTATCAATTAGGATACACTTAATGTCGATGTAGTAGTTACTGTAATTTTAACAACATTATTTTAGGAAATCTCTATCTGCTGTATGGTTAATCAAAACAGGGACACAATATAAATATGTGTTCAAACAAGAAGCATTATAATATACTGCAGAGCAATATTCTTGAGGGAAAATAAGCACGCACAGAATAAGCTGAGGACTGCCTTCAGAAACATGACTGGCACGTCTCAACAGAATCCTAAACAGTTTCCGCCATAGTTAGCCAACAACAGTAATTGAGGGCTTTACCCGCTGCTAATTTATAGTTTCCCTACCATAGCTGCTAAAAAAGACTGAGTCTTCTTGCAACAACAGTGCTACTAAGTGTGAGTGATTGTTCTATAGGTTCATGATCCAACCGAGACTTACAGGCAGTTTAATGTGCTCGGTGTTCTCAGAGCCTGCTTTGTCCTCTCAGCAAGTAGACAACAACAATATGTGCATTACTATCCACTGCGTCCCTTCATGGCCTGCTGCTTCACAGAGCCATGAATTAATCATAAATTCCATCCCTCAATTCTTTCCTCCATAATGCACTCTCTCTTCTGAGAGCGTCCACGTATGATCATCCCTGTGACTGTATGAGTGAGCAGAGAGATGAGACCATGGCTGCATTATTATTATTATTTTTTCCCCCCCGCTACTGAGACATTGGCACTCCTATCTTCCCTGGCGCCACTTCCATCTCCCTTCCCGGCCTGTCCCCTCCCCCATCCTTCTTCCTTTCCCTCTGCAGTTATCCTATTCAAAGACTGCTATTTATATCCCTCCAGTCAAGTCAGTCAAGTCAAAACAGTCAGCCAGCCAGCCAGCCAACCAGATAGGCACACAGCTCCAGTGGACGCACTGCCCCCTGCTACTGCTGGGAAGAGAGACACAGTAAACCGCAGGCCTCTCCCTCTCTCTCTCTCTCGCCCTCTTAAGGTTCATTGTTACCTCCTCTTTGCTACTGGTAAGCACTCACTGCAACCTCCACTAAACTCCCACCTCTCACCACACCAAACAAAGTGACAGGAAGGTTGACTACTCTCAGAAATAAACAAACCTCGCTGCAACACAGACACTCAAACTAGGTCAGCTGAGCTTCTAGAACAATAATCTGCACTATTTTAGGATTACTATGATGGACGGCGAGAGCAGCGGAGCTTTTTCGCTGTTCAGCAAAATACAAGAAAATTATGTTTGCAAGATAGCAAGTCAAAAATGTATAGACGGAGGAGAAACCTTGTTCAAAACACAGGAATCGTTTCCTGCATGATTCCAGCCTAATCAAAACATACATAATGTCAGCCAACAGTGTGTTTGTTTGTCTTAGTTGTAGCCATTCATCGTTGATTTGTTCCACTTGTGTATCGTGTACATGAACGTAATGGCAAGTCTCACACAAACAATACCCAATAATAACAACAGAAAACACAACATACTATTTTCCCCAGTGCTGACTCTGCAAATGTGGTTGCTAAATTTCATCGATTGTGAAAACAATAGAAAGCCCACTACAATTAACATGTGCAACAAATTATACACGATGCAAACATCTATGAAAATCATTAAAAACAAACAAACAAAAAAACTGTTCCAAGAGAGAATGCTGTTAAGAGTAACGTAATTCACCAAAGTTCATCGTTGAGTGTGAATACAGTATGCATAATGAAACCTAGATTTTGTTGATTAGGTATGCACTGTAAAATGAAGCCCATTTATACATAGATGCAAAAAAAATGGTTTGCTTGTGTTTCTGGATGATTAACAAAAGAGGGGCCCTTCTGAGTTTTAATGATTTATTTATGACGTCAGGCAAGTTAGACAGAGCCGTAGATGATAACTGCAGAAAGGAGTGGTGAGAGGTGAGCCAGAGAAGCAATCTCTTTCATATGAAGGACAGGACCTGCCAGTACCACTTGCCATCCCTTCTCTTTCCCTTGAATGAACACACACACACACACACACACACACACACACACACACACACACACACACACACACACACACACACACACACACACACACACACACACACACACACACACACACACACACACACACACACACACACACACACACACACACACACACACACACACACACACACACACACACACACACACACACACACACACACACACACACACACACACACACACACACACACACACACACACACACACACACACACCTTTCTTTTTACGTCCCTTTCCCTCTTCATCTTCCTGTAGCATCCTCTTAATCCTGTGAGCCACTCCCTCTGCGGTCAGATAGAGGCCAACACTTCAGCATATTGCAGCATACTGTGTGCACACTCACAAATGCACTGAAACACACCACGGGCAAACATTTAGGACTGACACCAAAACTGACAATGAGTACTGACCTAAAAATCTACTAACTAAAAACTGAACCACATTTGAACCCTCTCTTCTTTGTGGATAAGAGCTCAATATCTGCGGAAATCGGAATGCAATAGCCACACAAACCATCAGACCAGTAACAGATATGTTACTAGTTCAGCAAATAGATAATAGTGGATTTCATTTCTTTTAAAGCAGAGCAAGATATCGATAAGTATTTAAAAACAATATAGGACAATGAAGAATTTTGGAATGTTTCTTTCAGCTAATCATGCATTTGTGCAAGTCCAAACCATTGGAAGGCAATACAAGACTAAACACGCTCATTTAGATTTTCATTCTGCAACAAAACTTCACATTACCAAGACTGTGGGCTATTTTCGACAATCTCAATTTTAGGCAAGACATTCTGGATCAACCAACTGAATTGGCTATTAATGACACATACAAATGAAAGCAATGCCTAGCTAAGCAACAATTAGACAAACATGCTTGGAATCACAGCTGAAAAGAAGTGAATTTACACGTGCAAGAGATGAAAGCAGTAGTTTGCTCCAACTCTCAGCCACTCCTAAGTCATGACTCTCATTGTGTTCACAAAAACACACCTCATTTTTTTCACACTGACAGCTGAACAACACAGCAGCTGCATGCAGGGATGGGCATGTTACTCTGGCTATCAGTGCTTGCGGTTGTGCAAGATGTGGTAGGGTTGGCACACATAATCACGTACAAATCAGCCGCACGCTACCTGGCAGTCCGTCAACACGTAGCTTCTTGTAGGTTAACAGATGCACAACCATCCACATATCACAAAAAAAGTATTACGTTATATGCTACACAGGGTAAATGCCTTGGTACAAGATATGTTGGAAGAAGTAGCAAACAACAAAATAGTGCCACATTGTGGAGGACTACGTTGTTGTTGTCATACGTGAAAGAATCACTTAATCTTTTCCACATTCAAGGCCAACATAAGACACTCACTTGTCACTCCTTGGCAACAGTTGAAAGACAAGAGGGTTGATTGTGACTAGGTTACTATGACACTGCACGAACGTGTATTCTCAGATTAAGAAAAAAGAAATAAAAGTTCCTACTTTAATTTGTAATTGCAATAAAAGCTTGTGGTTATGATAATAAAGCTTTACTATATCATCCATTCTGAGATTGTGCATGTGTTTACCCTGCAGTCTATTGACATGCCGTGCAGGAGAATGGAAGAAGACAGCAGCAGCTAGCTAACCAGTTTGGTGTGCAAATAAAGCCAGCCTGGCTCTGCTGCTGTATCCTGGCAACCAAAGCCCAGCTTGGCTGCTCAGTCCCTGACCTGGGCCTATTCACTTCATTATAAACCCGTGTAGAGAAGAAGAGACAGACACACGCACCTACACAAACATGTGCACATGCATACACAAGCACCAAGAGGAGAGATGCAATATACTAGGAGAGAAAATGTGTGTCTACAAAAGAAGCCAAGGTTAAAAAAAATAAAAGGATTTACTTTGTGAAATGTGCTGCATTAAATATCAGCGAACATCTGTACCTCCGTGGGTGTAGACCAAGCTAATACATGAGCTTTTGGTTTTGAATTTAGGATTGTAGCCCACACATGTGAAATATGTCAACAATTTTGCATTGAGCAAAAAAGGTTTCTGTTTAATACCATTAGATCTGAACCTAATATCTCTCTTCCTACATAAACGTTGTCATGATGAACTTTGATATATGCAGCAGGAGTTACACTGGGGCATCAGGAAATGACAAAATATATTTGAAATGTGGGCGAGTGGGAGTGGTCCTATTATCCATGAGGCTCTAGGACTAGAGAGAGCCAGAGAGCAAGAGAGGAGTGAGATGTGGGGAGGAATCCAATCACTTGGTCTGATTTTCTATTCTGAGCACGTTCACTCTCCCTTACACCTCTCTGTTCCATCCAATAACAGCTCAGGGCTTGCTGCCTGCCTGCCAGTCTGGTAAATCATGCTGTCTTTGGCAGTGACCTCACTAAGATAGTGGCCTGTGTGTGTATGCGCGCACACACACACACACACACACACACACACACACACACACACACACACACACACACACACACACACACACACACACACACACACACACACACACACACACACACACACACACACACACACACACACACACACACACACACACACACACACACACACACACACACACACACACACACACACACACACACACACACACACACACACACACACACACACACACACACACACACACACACACACACACACACACACACACACACACAGGCTCCTCCCTCTCCAGTGCCTCAGGTTCATCATTGCTCTGACTCATTCTCATTTCTTCCCTCTCGCCTCTCCAAGTACTTCTCTCTCATCTGCCTTTCTCTCTATTTTCAAAATCTTTCTCCTCTCTCTCACACGCAAAAGCCTGACATTGCCACAGCAACGTGTGAGCGCACACACATGCGCATGCACACACAAAAAGCCTGTTGCCTAGCAACTAAAGGATGAGACAGATGCAGGCCTATCAGAAAAGCTAGTGAAAGGGCTTGTGGAGGGAGCCTATTGATAGATGAGTGCCTTTGCATATCAACCTCAAGCAATTAGGATTCAATCACTTTTTGACCTTTAGATCACATCTGACCCAAGAGAATTGTTTACTTCATTCACAAACTCATATGTATTTGCAAACATCTCTCAAAATAGATGCAACATGGGGTGCACAGTTGTATATTTTCATTTGTGAAGAATGGTAGTGTATTTGAAAATAGGAGAGAGACACGTGGAAAATATACACTCCCAGAAACGGTAAAACTGGGCTGAAAATACAGATTGCATTATCATTTATATAAGCTTCCAGTGCTACCATCAAAATGACAAGCACAACAACAAAAATGGCACATCAAACACTTGCTGCATTAGCTACTCCAATCCCCTGGATAGCTTGGCCTTATTTCACAAGCCCAACCCCCACGAATGAGTGGTTGCAGTGGTGCAGGGTGGTGGAAAGAGCAGCAGTGTGATTGAAAACCCCACAAATGCATCCACAATCATATTCAAATATAGCCAAGCACAAATCCAACAAAATATTCCGTTTTCGAGGTGCCCTGGCTACCACATCACATTGTTTGAATAATGATTTCATGTAAACCCAGTAGGAATTCTTTGGCACAATTGTGTTTGTTACGGTTTTGTGTACAAGAGACTCAATAGTTGTCTTTGCTCGCCCTACACTTGAGCTACACCCATGCTGGGGCGTTCACCTATGCTGAGGCGTTCACCTATTACCTGAAGACCAAATTTGTATTATGCATGCCTTCAACAACCAACTTGAGTCATGTGTTTTAATCATGCAAGCTTGTCCAACTTAAACTGATGTCTGTGTGAAGCAATTACAGAACAGATAATCAGTTGATTTTCATTACTCATCAGACATGCACCAAATAGTGTGTTAACTAATGACAAGATGCCAAATCATGAAAACATAGTCCTTGTGATCATTCAGGAAGTGTCTGCAAAGCAGCGCTTATAAGCTGTATGATTCCTTTGTAAGATACTACCACGCCAACGATAAAGTGTTGCTCTTGTTTGTGTCGTAGTGACTTAAACACCAAATCCATATTTCCATAGTGGGCATAGTATCGAAAGTGAACTTTCACTTACAAACACACAATAGGCAAGATCCAAAGAAGTTGATGAGGACACTGATGTGAGCAGAGTTAAAACAATAACCAGCTCTGCAAATCAGCGATTAAAAAGGACATTAGGGTATGAGATGGCTCTTCATTTCCATTTCTCTATAAATCCAAACGATGTGCCCCTCCAATGATGGCCAACTTTATCTTTTGTTATATTGGTCAACAGAGAAAACCGTGCAATAAGCCAGATTTGTTCTTCAAACCTTAGATCGGAGGGAAAATCAGAAGTTGATGCCATCACTTGTCCACAGAATCATTCATCAATAAATGCACCCTTTTGTATTTGCTTCAAATAAACAGTGCAAAAGCTTGATGGTTACTGTATGCTTTTGCTTTGTTCACGTTAGAGAAATTAGATGCGACACACAGTATGCATGCCATAGTGTTTGTTCTGGTTTCCACACAGTATTGACAAAGAAAATCTACCTTATTCAGATTACCTTGACATAGGTTTTCAACGTATCAGCGCAGAGATTAGCTGACAATGTGATGTTTTTATTATTGTTCTTCTACTTCCCCTTTCGCAAAGCTCGTTTATAGCTGAAAAACAAATCGTAGTAATTGTCATCTGGACTAGTGTGTTGTGTGAACTGTCCGTTAAACACTTAAACGTTCAACCCCTTGCAAGATAACACCAGAACTGTTTGTTTGTGTATTATTCATGTTCGAGTCCTTGCCTAACTGTCATTCAGGTGCCTGATAGTAGTTGGAATGACAACGTAGCCAGACATAGTCAGACAGGACTTCCCTCCACAATGATAATCCTTGAATGTTTGAGTAGATTGTAATTGTAAAACAGTGCAGCAGGAAATGTTGAGGTCCTCTCTCAAAACCAGCACTGAGATTGGACCTCGAGAATGAAAACAAAGTACCATGAAGACTGCACAACCAAATCCTCTCCAAGCATTTGAATTTTGACTTTAACATGGATATTGCTGCCCACAGTGCTCAGAGCAATCTGACACTGTTTAGCCGGAGACAACATTGTGATGCATTTAAAATGCCAGCAAGACAATATTTTCCCGAAGAATGTTTTAAAGACTATAAGTTGTGCTAAAATTTGGTCATTTCTTTAGCAGTTTCTTTTCTTTTTTTAATTTTATTTTATAAGTCTGAATTTTAATAAAAAATTATTTGGGTGACAGGGATTTGTCATGAGGAATAGCCCTATTTTGAACTGCGCAGGAAACACTGTCATTCAAAGCTCAAAGGCTGTTCTGAAATATATGACCTGCTTTGGGATTATAAGGCCAGATGCTTACCTAATACATGTTGCTTACATGGTATACCATTAAGCATAAAGAGGACATTAAATTTGTGTATAATTGTAAAGTGTGCAGTATGTGTGTGTGTGTGTGCGTATTCCAGATAATTTTACTCCTTCAAGATAAGGTCAGTGTGTACTGTGTGCCTGCATGAGAGGACATGAATGAGTGTCTATGTGTACAGTAAGTGTGCGTGGTAGTAGAATGTGAGGCACGGTGACTGGATCTACATTAATTAAGGATTACGTGAGGAGGTAAAAATAAAATCTGAGCTAAGGGAGCAAGCCTGGATAGATAATGAACAGTGAGAGAAAGGCAAGGGAGGAGAGGCACAGAGGGTGAGTGTGACCTTTCTACAGATGAGCATCATTATGTCTTATACACACACCACACATGAACACACATGTAAAAACTGCGATTATCTTAAAAGAGTCCCAATTTTCAGGCACAGTCAATGTCCCAATTCAATTCTGGTGACCAGTTCTGTGTAAAAACCACACTGGTTTCAATTGAAGAGAGACCCCAAAAAAAAACAAGCTCACTTGCTGCTTTTTGTGTCCTGCAACTAAGCCAAGGATACTCTTGTGACGAGCTGAAGCAACTTCACAATTACCTTTAGATGAATAAAGCATAAAGTCAGGTTTGATAGCACTCCTAATTTAAGGAAAGTACAGTGCCAATTAGGAATTAATCAATTCTAACTGGAGCACAGTTGAATGTGATAATCCTGACGTCTTTCCGTTATCAACATTCATCAATGATATGACTATTATGACTCACTGAAATATTTCTAGGAATAGATATTGGCGCACTACTATAAACATATTAGCCTACCTGAAAGGGGTCATTCTGTAAAAACTGTATTAAGCAAATTAAAAACCAATTCTCTTATGCCTCCCAATTAAGAACAATTAACAGAAAGCCAGTACCGACCCAAAGATACCATCACCACTGGTGACAATGACATACATGAATTCCTCATCAGATTGTTTGGCCCACTAATCCCCTTTTAAGAATTGAATATTGGCTGACCCTGATACTTTCCTCATCTGATTCTACTTTCTTTGTACACTGACCTGCAAAGTAGTAAACTGGTGTACAAAATGAGAAATTCGTTCTTATACTGAAATTGTTGACCAAATCCTCGATAGTCTCTTTTACAGGCTCTGTTGTACAAGACCTTTGAAACCATGTATGCAACACAACTCTATTAAAAATAAAAGTGTCAGAACCAATCCAATGTCCTGTGAGCCTCAGCAGTGACATTGGGCAAATGTCTGAGCTCCAGATGTTGTAGTAAAAGTAACAATTGTCCCTTCTTGTGTTAGATATTCTTATATGTTGTGAAATACTTTGGTGGACAGCTCTGGACAGCTCCCCTCAAACTTGTCGCATACGCAAGACTTTTGGTCTGGAGGCTACTGCACGGCGCACACGGGCCACTCTGAGACCACCTTTTCAGGCCACTCTCAGAGCAGCTGTTTTACATTTAAAGCAGGATTTGGTTTAGCTTTCACTCCAGCGCAGCCACACTGCACTCATATCAAAACTTATGCTGCGTGTTTACTTTTCAGATGTATCAAACTAGTTGTATTGAACAAAGCTCTGACACTCCCACATCTTGAAATGCGGGTACATCAGATATTTCCAGGGTCTGTTGGACCGTTTTCACTTTTTACAATGAAATTCTTCAAAACACCTGTGACGGTTATGCTACAACTGTGAGGTCGTTGCATAGCCATTTACAACACGTTGCAAACTTTGCTCAGTTTATGGCAGCTGCGGTTTGAAATAATCAAAAAAATTAAACAAACATTGGTGGAGTTGATTGGTTCAACTTAAGGATCGCTGATCAAATAACAAATGCTAAAGTTGGAACATGATACAATCAGGACATCTCTAATACTTATTCTTGGAATTCTACAAGATACTGTCAACACTAGAAGAACTTGAATCAAAATAATTAATATAATGAGTTAAATCCTTAGTTTGTTTATATGCAAACTGGCAAGATAATAGCAACACAGTAATAGAAATATCCTGTACATATCCATCCATCCATCCATCCATGTGCTATATCGAACAGAGGATCAAATTAATGCTTAACTTATGTACA
This sequence comes from Lipophrys pholis, assembly GCF_963383615.2. Taxonomy (NCBI): domain Eukaryota; kingdom Metazoa; phylum Chordata; class Actinopteri; order Blenniiformes; family Blenniidae; genus Lipophrys; species Lipophrys pholis. The sequence continues at coordinate 11,350,341 of NC_137636.1, read as the reverse complement.
AGGCCCACCACTAGTTGGCGCAACAGAGCCATCAGCCACCAGTCTTTCTCCCGACAGCAGTGCTAGAGTAGACTACAATTTTAAAACAGTGCAGTTGGAAATAAAGAGATGGCAGCAGCTTCTGGTGGTGCAAGGTAGCCGGAATCAGGCCAGTTTAATACTGTTCACCATTGTGGTGTACTGTAGTAGCATGCCACAATAATGTAGTGGTCCGGTCTGATCTGGAAAGATAAGGAAACCCTTTAGGACGATGACCGTGCAAGACATACTTCAACTTAGCTTTGTCGAAGTCGAAGTCGAGGAAATTCATTGAGCCTGAATACAGTGCAAAATATTGACTGTCGAGTTTCTGTTTATAGACAATTAGTCTGAAACTAAAATGTTCCTTTGATCAAGAAAGAAGTTATTTGCCAGTAGGATCCCTACCCTGGATAGTTTATCACTGGGAAAATACAGAAAGACGGACAAGTCCTGCATAGTAACATCACAACAACTACTGTAATCAACAATGGCAAAATGAGCCAACAGCAGATATTACAGAAGGTATACAAACTGTTGAAAATGCAACCCCCCCGTAATTCACTCGGTAACAATAACACAACCAATTTAATTGTACAACACCACATGACTCTTTCCAGATAGCTAATATGCTAATTTGTTTCAATAATGCCCACTGCTCACATGTGCTGCTTAAGCAGTAAACGGTCAACTACTTTCTTAAGTCTTTTCTGTCCCTTGACAGCAAGAACATGACTTTTCTTTTATATCATGTTAACATAAAGGCCACACAAAAGCTGAAAATAGATATTACAAAGACACGTTTAGTAAAATTAGTCAAATAAAATGCCAACATGTCCATTAAAGGCAATATAAACAACAACGAGCAAGAATTTAGAGCAAGAAATTATACAACTGTTTAACATCTGATGCACTCCAAGTGAGACCGGTTCATCTGAAGTCCTGGTGATGTGTCATAAAACCTGTCTGAAATTCATAATTGATTGGGGCTATTTTAGCCTGGTGGGAATAAGTGTCAGATGTGATAAAGTAAGAGTAAAGTACAGGTGAAAACCCTCTTCGACAGAGAATGGCGTATATATCACAACTGTTCTCTTGAATATTCTGCTGCACTGCTTTCTAATATTACACAGCGTTGAAAAGGTGGAACCAGCAGCTGACTCGGCACACATGCAGGCAGTGGAAAAGAAAGAACTAACAGCAATAACCAGAAGCAGACAGACAGCCAGACAAGCAATCTGATCCCCACAATGACAGAGGGATGGAGGCAGAGCCAGAACCGAACAACAGCTACAATAATAGCCATTCCAAATGGAGCTTTGCCGCCGATGCCTGAGATTCATTCCTCAGACACACAACACACACGTGGGTGCAGTGTAGCTGGGGACCAAACAGAATGTTAATGCTGTCCTGGTGCAGAGGGGTGGAGGGAGGCAGGATCCCAGATGAATTATAAATCACTAGGCAGGGCCGGATGGAGGGATGGAAGGATGGAGGGATGAAAGGCCTGCTACTGCAGAGCGCAGCCAGCTGAGGGGTGGGGCGGTGCCTGCTTAAAGAGGGGGCAGGGAAGTGATGCCACACTAAGGCACTGGAGAGGGCAAGTGCATATAGGAGTGGGCTCATTCTCACAGTTTCCTTATCGTAACATGCACATCTATATTTTTCAATGTGGATTTGTGTATGCATAGAGTAGCATATCAATATGAATACTGAAAAGAGTAGGGCTGCAAACCTTGAGAAAGCGTATGAATTATTTTCCATGCACACGGGTGTCCTATTTGAAAACACATCCCAGCTACATTCTTGATGCCCTGCAGAAAAAAAAGGTTTCTAAATTTCAATTGCTGCAGATTAGATGTGCAAGTGAATGCTGTTATGTTTATGTTTTCATTGTGTGTTCAATGCATATGGGAATACACTACTGTCATAAAACAATTGTAATTTTCCCTTTTTCGCTTGTGTAAGCCAAATAACCCCATACTACAGCAGAGTGAATACTGATGCAGTATAAATACAGCCAACAGGTAAGAAGACAAACCACCAACTACGCAGGTTCTGTGGCCGGCCACAGTCACTCATAATGAGCAAATCAATAAACTGATCAGATTTGACAGACAGACTCCAATTAGTGGTTGGAGCTGTGCTGTTCAGGACACCTTGAATGCTCATGACTTGGACCACAGGACAGCTACAAGTCTACATTCATTCAACAGCATTATGCACTTCACACTAACCACTGCATTTTGTTTTGTTTTTTAAACGGAAAGCTCAGGAAATTCAAATTACTACTCATTCATACCCAAAACATGTATATTTTATGTAATCAGAATAGTTGGGATGGATGTTCGACCATTGCACAGCCAAAAGAGTGTTAAAACCTACTCTGAGAAGGGTCTTCAGTGTAATAAAAGCCAGGCCCACATGTTCAAGTAATTGTTAGTGCTCTCGGTCATAGCAAGAAGTTCTCAAATCTTTGGCCGGTTGGCGGCTTTTTGAACAGAGTTTGCATTTTCTTCTTTTGCGTATATAACTTTCTTCTGGATTCCTCTAAGAATCCTAAAACGTTAGCTGACCTAGATACTAAGTAATGCTTGGCTAGATTGTAAAGATACATTTTCAGATGTAAAATTTCATGAGAATAATCAAATCACTGGCAAACAATACACCACAATAATCAATTGTAATACTTTTGTCTTACACCTCTGGTAAGTACAATACTTTATCAGCAAATAATGCCTTGATCACTGCAGGTTAACAACACCATCATTAAGAGTCAACTTCAATCTGCCAATATTCTATGTTTGGAAATCACAGAGTTTGGTTTACTTCAGGTTATCGTTGTTAATTGTAAATTTATTCTACTTAAGTATACAATTCCAACAGATGCTGAATTATGTCTGAGGTGGGCAAAGGCTCCATGGAAATGGTAATATTACCATGCCTCTCGGTTGTAAGTTTACACAACAATGACACGTTCCAAATCTGTTTTTGGGGTGTAATATGATTGGTATTTAATGTATGAACAGATATTTTTTCTAAAACCTTGAGTACATGCACACACAGGTTACTGTCATTCTGTCTGCAAATGTGTGTGTAGATCAACACATTAAACAATGGCAGAGTCCAGACTGCTGCTTGTGCTGCTGACGCTATTGAATGTGTACATTTACTACACCATCATGAGGATCGGCAGAGATGCATCTCTTACATACTTCAAATACTGAATGGGCCTATATGATAGCTACAAGGCACCAACTACATCAAGTTGTGGGATGGCATGCAAACGACAACATTTATTATTTCTTGCATTCCCATGAGTACGGCTGTTATTGAAATGTTTCTGTTTGCATGTGCAAATTTTCTGAAATGAAAAGCAAAACCAAAAATGTTTTGAGCACATTGTTCTCAACATAACAGATCCAAAGTAAAGTAGTAGCTGTTCCCAACAACTTTGTTTCAGTTTTCTCCTTGTGTGGCCCTTTTTTTTTTATCATAACATACGCAACATATTCAGAGTCAACTGCAGGAAAAGAAAGCTAAAGAAAGGCACAGCGAACACATAATGATCACATGAACTAATCACCTTAAATAACTTCTTTAGATGCAAGGAGAAGCTGCTCGACTGGAGGGGAAGACATCTGTTGGTCATACTGAAGCTCAGTACCTTGCAAACATGCTGATGCTGCAATGTGCCCTTGTGGTAGTGTTTTGTTTGCTTCATTCTGTTAACATTCTTACTAACAATAAAAAAAAAAAAAAAAAATGTTATAGCAAACATTTAGAGAAGTGGTGAAGGTGAATCATAGATATAGGCAACAACTTGAACTGAACAAAAATGTTTGACAAGTTCTTTTGTAGTTCTTTTCCAAAGCAGGAGCTCCATTAACACAACAGAGCACTACTCCAGCTCTACTCTAGTTGAACTTTTCGAAGCAACATAACTTGTGAACACAAAGGAAAGCAATGCGAGTCAGCATACAGTTTTGAATCTGCCTCTGCTTACAGCGTAATAGAAGTGTCTAGGTTCGTGTCAAAGTGTGCATGCGTGCACGTACTAGATCACCATCTTTCTACAAAATGGAAACTGCAATAATTGAAAGAGGCAATACCCTCAGGGAAGTGTTTTTCCGGTGTTCATAAGGTATCACTTCTTTGCATCTGAGCCGGCACGCAGATGTGGACACACATGCACGCACGCACACAAGCCATCAACATGTGCAAGCTATTTAGCCAATTAAAACTTCATCCCATAACCCAGAAGAGCCCTACCGCAGAGGTAACACAAACTGTTGTCATGTGAGAAGACAGACAACAAGAGATAAAATGAACATCCTAAAAGAGAGGGGAAGAAGAGGGGACCTACATATTATTAGAGAGCTGCAGTGGTTTTCTCTTCTTGGCCCATTTCCCTTTTCAATTCCCCATTGCACATGGCCACTATCCAAAACATAACACTGATAGAAATTCAAGCACCAATGCTGTCTTTTAATGATAATGTCATACATGGTCAACATCAAATGGAAGCCTACGATACCCACTTCAATAAAATATATCGCACTCCTGCTGTGAAAGGAGTATATTTATGCATGAGATATTTATGCATTGCTTCTAACACAATGCAACTACGAAATATTTTGTATTACTATTCACACAATTACTACATTTTCTTCCAAGTATAGGGACACAACTTCATCAATACATGTACATTTAAGTAGCTAATCAATTTTATCTGCATCATAAAATAAGATCTTTCTATGGATCACATGCAGCTGCTTTTGGCTAGAACTTCTTTGTCTGATACTACATTTAAAGCCAAGGACTCAATGTATATTTGTTTACTGGTTTGAGACATTTGACAATTGAAATGAGAAGCGTTGGTAACGTTTTACCATGATATACTGAAACAAAATATCAATTATTAACAAGTGATTTTATAGTGTGTGTATAAGCATGAATGTGTATGAGGGAGATTGATTCTACTTTTGATTTGACTGATAACAGAGTGTTCTGGCTTCAGCGCAATGCCAGATTACCTTTCAGATCATACATAAGGATTAAAGAGCAATTCTTAACTTAAATAATTTGTTACATTTTAAAACGTTATCAATTGTTCACGAAGCTTTCCGATGATTTAGTAGGATGCTTAAAATCAACATCCAGAACATTACAAAACTGCCCAGGGGAATCACCCCGAGGGGATGAATAAAGTTATTAGACTTGAAACCTTGATTACTGATAATGTCTAGACCCGATATAAAACATGGAGTTAGAAGCCTTACAGCGGTCGTGAGCACAGAACACGTGTCCTCTTAACAACTATGATGAAGTTGAACAAAGTATGTGGACTTAAATGACACAAGCATATTCATTGGGAAAATAAGTATGGTGGATGGATAGCTTAAGGAAAAATGCAAACCTATGCCAAGGAGAGCAGAGTTTAAATAAACATTCTGGGGGGAAAAGCGGGTTAAAAAGAAAGCCGGTGCTTTCTGCTACTCTCGTACTGTATTTTTGTTTTATGTTTCCCTATTCAAGTGTCCAGAGGGAGTACCTCTGAAGACCAAACCAGTCAGAGACCTTTGGGTGCTCTCATAAAGCTGGCAAACAAACTCCTGATCTTCCTCACTTCGCTCTCAGCCATACCCTACCCCCACACTCCAAGGCTGGAATTTCCTGTTGATGGCCAAGTGCAAACGCCCACTCTCTGACGGAAAACTTACTTTGAAGATGAGCACAAGAGACAGAAGAAGGAGAAAACTACAGAATAAAAATGCATGTCATGATGGTGCCTTCTGGCAAAATCTGGAAAGTTTACACTGCTGGCACACTGTGCTGTTTATCCATGCCAGAGAGACAGAATCCTACTAAAATTAAACATGAACACTAGTGAAAAACACACAAATATAACTCGACCAGGCAATTTTAAAAAAAGGGGACCGATTATAATGATGGAATATATTTGACTGGAATGCATTTCACTGTGCTGCACGGGATTACACAGAATAAAGAGCCAGCAGTTTGTTCACTCTTGTCCTAGACTGATTCATGGACCGAGTTTACTGAAGTAGAGTAACTTGTCAAGGCTGGATTTCTGATCTTACTAATAGAAGAGTGGATAGAAGGGGGTCCACTGTGTCAGAGCACTTTATAAGACAAGGGGTGCATTGAGGTTGGGGGGGAAAGGGACAGATGATCCGTTCGTGTGAATGTACAGCCCCAAAACCCAGCCGACTCAGGTTTCCCCGACAAAGCTTCCATTTTGCCTTGGCACACCCAACCCCCTCCTCATCTTGCAAACAGATGCACATCCCTCCTCAGCTTCTTGCCCTATTGTGCTTTCCTGGCAATTTAAATATGGTCTCAGCATGCCCTTTTATGTTAAGGCATAATGTGACATGTAACAATTGAAGTACTCGATATTATCCTAACCGTCAGTCTTGCATGCGTGTGATGTAATGTTGTAATGTTTTCTGGAACACTGCAGGGGGGACGGGGTTGTAGGGCATTGTATTTCTTTCCCCTTCACCCCTCCTCCTGTTTCAGTTCGGTTCAGTGACTCATCAAAAAAGTCCGTGTGCAATCTATTCTCTCTGTCCAAGGTCTGGCCAATATGAAAGCAGCCCTGGAGATAGGAGGACAAAAGGACATACATGTGACACGCTGAGGCCTTTTGGGATCTGGGTCAGGAGTGTGAGCTGGTCCTCAAAGGCCGCTTTTCCCGTTTAAATGCCTTTGACAGACTGCAGCCTCTGGCAATTTCAACTCACACTCACAAGCTGAAGATGTTGATACAGGTAGCATGGGTTAGCCTGATTTGGCAACAGGTTTCGTATTTCCTCTCAAAGTTATCGTGACCTAAATTACCAAGGTTGTCATTTTATTGCTGGATGTTGAAATGTGCTGTAAATGTTTACAAAGTACTGGTGAATATACTCAGAGAAGGGTCTGCAAACTTTACCTGTAAAAGATCGTCCCCCGCCCCCAACATATTAAAATGTAACCTTCAAAATACTATAAACCTTTATATATAGCTATGCTGTTTACACTTAAAGTGTAATTTATGTTGCAAATATGATATATAAACAATTCTATTTGTTTGATTAGAAAACATTAAATTCTTATGGAGAGAAAAAATGTACAGGATGATATTGATAGATTAAAAAAATACATTGGAAGGTAAAGGCCTACTTTAAAATGAATGAACCGTACATGATTACAGACTTTTTGGAGACCTCAAAACAAATGAAATGGTTCGTCTGATTAGGATAAAGTGTTAGCATTTACTCTTGCGACACTTGTTTTTTGACAGTATTGTAGAATTTCTTTAACAGGGATTTTCTTGCAGCTCATTCTGCAAACAGGTACTCAAATACTGCACTTTCCGTAAATACTTTTCTCAAGACAAAACTAAAACCACATGTAGTACTGAGTCACCATCATAGACAAAAAGAAACCTCCAGAGAAAACTGGAGTTGCATAATACACCCGTACGCTAATTTTGGACGCAGATGGATATTAAATAAATTTTTCAAAGTACTGCAATGACCGTGCTGCCATTCAAAGCTTTGACGTCTCTCCTTTAGCAGTATGACTTGTAAACAGTTTCAAATGAATAACACACGGAAATGCAAACTAATGCAGACATGCTTGTGAACCCGCAATTAAGAAGACTTGTGCTCAACATAGTGGGTTCTTCTGTATCAGCTGAGAAGCAGAAGGCAGCAATCATATGCAGATAATCTGCCATGTGTGCAAAGAGCAGAGAAGAAAAGGCTTCCCTCTGTATCAGAACAGACCCACACAATCGCTCGCCAGAATGAGACACATGAGCTCACAAAAATAGTGAGCCGACCAGTCAACAGGTAGGTGGCTGGAGGACTAGCAAAAGCAAATATCACCAACAGATGTGCGGTGTGCACTGGCCTGGATTTGAACCTGCAGGGTTGTTAGCATGATCACGCAATGGGTGTGGGATTAAAAACGGAGAGCATATGCAATATTTATCGAGTATAAAAATCTCCAAGGTGCACACAGAAGTGAATAATTCTAGAAAAGTTCTCAAGAAGAGGTACCTAAAAAAGATCTATGAATGAAACACAAAACAAGACAATGCAAGCCTGTCATTCTGACGGTTAATTTTAATCTCAGGCAGAAATCTGGAAATGGGCCTAAGCATTATATTTCTGACGCAATACTAAGCCTGCTTGCTGCAGCTGATGGAAGCCGCATCTAGGTCAAACTGAATGCAGAGCGCTGACAAGAAAAGAAGCAAGTGGGGAGAAATGCAATAGAACTTTTTCTGCAAAACAACAGTGCAGGCAACAGCCGAGCTCACTACCAGATGAAGCTCCACAATTAACGGATGAAAACTAATATTCTGAGGTTAAAAACAGAAACAGAATGATTTCTCAAACATAAAGTGGTCATTTGTAGCTGCTGCTTTGTCTGCAAACACACTGTCAAACTCTCTTCTCTTACACAACGATGAACGTGAGAGGGCTCAAGATAGAGCAACCGAGCAGGGATCCGGCTTTTGAAGCATAAAGGCGTGAGTCATGATGACCTACATAGGCTGAGAGGAGAGAGTGCGAGAGAAAGAGAAGGGGTGGGGGTGGGAGAGATTCCTTCCGCATATCAAAGTGTTTACTTGGCTCTGCATGCGCCTTCTCTCTGGGAGGGAAGGGAAGGGAAAAAAGGAAAGCAAGAGGGGGGTAGATAATGCTAGGATGGAAAAGAAAATGAGAGGACAGGAAAGAGGGAGTTAAATAATACAATGGCTGTCACTGTTATTGCGTCCCTTGATCTCTGCACTTCATGATGGCAAGAAAGCCAAGTCAAAACATTTCTTAAAATTTACCATCCAATGAAAATGCTAAGAAACCCGTGGCAGAAAAATGACACAAATATTAAACCAGCACAGGTCATGTGCATGCGAAAATGCAAGCATCGTCTTCCAGGAAATGGAAAAACAAGGCCGTTTAATCGTACGTGGAGAAAGCAGTGTCTCCCAAACAATCTCAGCTAGGATTCACTATAATAGCAAGGAGACCAGCAACATTCCTGTCTGATCAATAAGCACTGCAGAAAGATCCAGTTCCTTTTGAAGCCGAGCCAGGGATCTGGTTTCCTAATCACCTCCACCACTGCACCCTGTTCCTCCTCCTCCTCCTCTTTTGTCCCTCCCACAGATTTTCCAATACAATGGAGTAGTTTTCACACTGCATGTGGGCCTGAGCTGGGTCAGCCGGTATGGGAGAGGAGAGGGGGAGCAGTCGCTACACTGTGAGGCACTGAGGTAAAGCAGAGGAGAACAAGGAAAAGCGGTAACACCGAGGTGAGAGAGCTATCATTCTGGAAACAGGACAATACAAGTGCCTGGCTTTACAAGTCTTTATCAATTGCAGAAGAAATAGCCTGGAGAATGGGGACTAGGAAATTTAGCAGTATTCACTCTCAAATGACATCATAATAAACGTTCCCAAATGAAAATACAAGAACCCAAAGGATTGAAAGCCACAATAATTCTCCAATGAAGAGAGGTTGGTCTCCTCGTGCCTAGTTTCCTTTCTTTCAGTGTTATGCTGCATCACTGCTAAATGCTGCCATGGGAGCTCTGCCAAAGAGCTGTAAGACTGCCATCTACAAGAGGATGGCTGCAACCAAAACAAGCAGCTACGTCATCTCTGAATACTTTTCTGTCCACTAATTTCCTCTCACACACAGACACACAAATTATTTTGGGATATGTTGATATTATAAATACCTGACTGAAACCCTGATAACATAAACTAAAGAAACATCTTCAGAGGACCATTATGGCCCGAGATACAAAAAGAAAAGTGCGGATAGTAGGTTAAAATATGAGGAGGAATGGAGTCGGTAGCTTTGGAGCGTGTACACTGTTGATTGCCAAAAGAGAGATGAGCTTAAGGTATGGAGGGAGGATAGAGGAGGCAGATGGGGGGATGGGATGTAAGTAGGAGGGTAGACGCACTAAAAGGACTGGTGAATTATTGATGAGAGCCCAGCCAGAAGGCTGGCCTTTGGTACTAATGTGCACATGTCCACACTGAAGGTGCACACAGGCATTTACACGGAGCGTGGATATTGTTACACATTACATCAGCTGCAAAGTCCTCGTCCAGCCACTACCAACAATGTTAGCTTCAATTTAGCCAGTTTGTCCTCTTGTCCCTCCACCTCAGCCTGTCTACTGTCCTCTGTCCTCCCATATCCATCAAAACCCTCCGGCTTCCCAAACACACTCCGTGGCTCAGTGCTAGGGACCATAACACACTCCTGTAATCACTTGCTTTTCTGTTATGGAGACTTAACATGACAAACGCCACACAGAATACTTTCTACGAATCCCAAAAAATTAAAAGAAACTTGTGTTGAGCGCTAGGCTTGTCAATTTGGAACAAGCCAACCACAAGATCAGAGTTCACACAGAGGCCAAGAGCCATGCAGAGTCCCTTTTCCAACAAAGTCTGTGTACTGGCCAAGCACACCACAATGTCGCTGGACAAATCCATTCCTCACAAACACAAAGGAGGGACGGAACCAGTCCCAGTGCAACCCCTACTCTCGGCTGTGAGCATATCTTGATGTGTGTATGCGTGAGAATAGAGCGCCTGTGTGTGTATGTGTGTCATGGGCCCTTTGGAAAATGTTTTGTCTGAGAATGAAGAACGAGGAAGAGCTTAAGACTAAGTGCAGACAAAGAGGTATGGAGAAATGACAAAAACGGAAAAAACAGAGTGAGAACAATAATTAGGATGTATTGTTTAGTCTGCTTTGCTTTATGCATGAAATGAAGGAAGGAATTTATTTCTTGAAAACATAATGTAGTTGGAAGATCACACTCAATCCCATAAGAGCCTTAGCAGTCAGCTCAGTCATTCAACAGCCTTCATTCCAGCCAGTGAGGTATGAAACAAGAACATTTTCCCATTTTAACTCTGTTTTGTGGGTAATGTTGTGATGAGCCACTCTCCCATCATCTTTGCATGAAATATGGAAGGAACGGCAAAATGAACAAGCCCATGCCCTGCTTACAGCTTCTGAGCACAATTGTGATTGTGCGAAAACATTACAAATAATCATGTACATGCAAAGATGAAGCCAGCGAGTTGAGAGAAAATAAAACAAACTATCAACACACAGGCAAGTTAAATATTTCTCATAAATACTGCTAATTGTAGAGATACAATTTTTTGGGGTAAATAACACTGTGACTTGTATTTGTGTTGCTTTCTAAGTGTATGTATCTCCACATTAGGATTAGCAATGACATTCAAATGGCTAGTGAGTTTGGAGGTTTCCACACACTGTAAACTGCTGCACACAACACTGGTGCATAAGCATGTATTTTGGGGTTTTGTATGTGAATATACAAGTGGAGCAGTGCTCACTGAAGTGAGGAGAGCAAAGCTGAGCTGCATACAGAGCTGCCGAGCTCTGCCTCAACGTTGTTGTTGCCTGTAAAGCTACAGTCTGCCCTTCCCCCATTCCCTTCTCCCTCTCTCTCTCTCTCCCCCCCTCTCTTTCCCTCTCCCACCCCTCCTCCCCTCCCCTTCCCCTGACTGCGGCAGGCAGGCAAGCAGGGCAGATGGTATCCTAGCAAGCAGAATGACCCTGGTGTTCCTGCCCCTTGTTTTGATCCTGCAGTCCTGATTGTCCAAGCTTAATCCTACACTAGCCAGAGCTGCTGGACCGCTGCCAGCCCTCTTATTAAACACACAAAGGCTTTTCATTCCAGCTAGGGCGCTAGCTAGCTCATCAGCCTACACACACTACCTCTTGTGCCGTCACTCAGCTCCTTTCCCTTCAACCTTTTTTTTTTTTTCATTTTTGCTCCGACTTGCCTCTTCCACTGCTCAGCACTGTGCTCTTTGCTGAGAAAATAGCTTCAGCAACAACCCTGTCTCCACGTTCTCTGCCTCCCTGTATTTATGTTTAGCCCACTTTCTGCTGGTCTGATTTTCTGCTTATCCAGATAACCATTCTGACAATGCCGTACACTGGATGTTATGAGGACTATTACAATCATAGTTAAAAACCAACTATAATGATTGATTTATTTAAACTCTGGGAAAGTTGATCTGAATAACATTAGACATTGAATGTGGTCTAGAACTAAACGCTTCCCATGTATGGAGTGTCAAGCGAAAACTGACAACCAGTGCAAACAAGGCAGAATAATACCATCGATAAAAACTGAGAACAGACATTTCGTGGAATTTCTCAGCTAATCGACATGTGTGACTGGGGCCGACTTGAAATGCGATACACGGCGAGATTGTTAGGGTTCTGCATGAGTGCACTTACTCTAAGCAGGGATTACTGTGGAATAAGTCATATTAGAACAATCAGCATGGTTTATCTATTCTGCTACATATAAAATTACTCCTTCTTCTGCAAATAATGACTTTTATCGTAGGTCCACTGTGACTAAACTCAGAAATAACTGAAAGTAGGTAGGCAAAATGGCTTTGAAATAATATGAGGTAAAGTTTGGTGAAGTTCATGTGACCAAAACAATAAGGATTAGGGCCTGTGCATAAGTAGGATATAAGGTTCATATTCCAGCCGACCTTTGCCATAAATTATGCTGAACATATGACACCCTGCAGAACCACCAACCTTTATATGCTATTCATATTTGCTTTTTATTAAACATTTTAATTAAACAAGAAGTAGTTTACAGATATGATTGCGATGTGGTTTTGACAACACCAAATATTGGTAGTAAATAGTACAGAAGAAGTGATGTTACAACGGTTTAGGCTAACCGGTGCAAGTTAAAGTTACTCTACCAGAATCCACACGGGAAAAATAAAAGATTTAGGACCACGTATTAGTTGTTGATATACATCTCTATAATATGTTGTCAATACCTTTCTGAAGGAAATACGTTATTACACTAATACAAACACGTATTTCCAGCATTTATATTTCGCAGAACATACGTGGGTTTGTTGACATCTTGCGATCACAGAAACTTCCAAAGATTCTTGAGGCATTGTGTCTCAAGATATGGTTTGCACACTCCATCTCACGAGCTCTTGATTCACACTGCAAAAAACGATTACCGATCATTTTCACAACATTTAAGTCTATTCTAGTGGCTTGAATACTCATTTGAGAGAGCCTAGCCTTTTTTCGGGTCAAATCGGTCAAATCAGCTTCCGCAGCGCCGTCTGTGATATCCCAGAAACCAATGTGCACAGGGTACCGAAGGTGACGTCACTTAGCGAAACATACGCAGAGTTTGATGGCTACAAATTCTGGTTTGTTTGTGAACATATCGACTTTAGTGTGATCAATTTAAGCAAGTAAGTAAGTTGGAAATTTGTGGAAATGGTCTTGTTTTTGTATATTGGTTTATTCTCTGTGCAGAAGTTAAACCTTTTATGGGAAGTATATCTTAAAGATTTTTTTCTGGTAGAGTAACTTTAAGCTATATAAATGGAGGTTATTTCAGCGTAGTGCACACTGCTGCAGTCACCCTGATATACGACTTGCTCACACCATATACTGACATCAAGCAAGCTCGAGACTGTCAGTAGAAAAGTGTTCGGACCATTTGTCTTTGGCATCATTTACGCGACAATATTTCAAGTGAAAAGGCATCGTTTTTGTTTCAGAAAAGTTTCACGGTTACACAGTCTATATTCTAAAAATGATGTCCGTTTACACAGCAGTGGCATAAACATTGCAAACGATGTTAGCGTGCCAGGCCGCAAACTGCCATTGTTTTTTGTCTTTAAATGAAAAAGCCTACAAGCAACCATGATTTAATTTTTTAGCTTAACATACTGTCTATTGACACTGGTGTAATGAGAGGACATCTCAGTCTTAAAGTTGTGGTCAATTCAAGCACTTTCACAGGTTGCTGTCTTGATGTAGCTCCAACTAATGGCAGGCGCTATAAAAGACTATCTGACAAATATTCCTTGTGTCGTTTAGCTGACGAGTAACACACATCTCTAATACAGACATATACTAGCTCACAAGTGACTATTACTATGTTTTTTAACGTTGTAGGTCAACCTGAAATGGCCCAATACTGGTAAGATAAAAGGTCATACTGACACTTATGGCGGTGGAAGTGACAACAAATTGGTTACACTCCCATGCATGTATATCCCACCAGGACAATAGTCCAATTAAAGGTCTTACTTGAGCTACAATGAGCTGTGCATTTAAAACGTATGGAGGGAACAATACACCCTGGCACAACCCGGTATGTTTCACTTTGCATGAACCTTTCTGAATACTCCAGTGTTGCAAAAGAGAGGGGTAAAGGCCACAACATGAGACTTAAAGCCGCCTTTTAATGAATAATCCCCCTCCTGATACCACAAAAGTAGAATGACTGGTTTTATTGCATTATATTCAAGTTGCTAAATTCAGCACCATTATGCCGTGTTGTACATTTCACATCCAATCTTGTGTATGAAAAACACACTTCCATAAATGGGATACAAAACTGTTTTCAGCAGAGAAATAAATGAAAGCATGGAAGATTATAAAAGCAACCATTAATTCAGTGCAACCTCCCAGTGACAGGACTGCAGCTTGTTAAGGGGCTGAATGTGTTTTTCGGAGCGCTTAGCTGTGCACTCTGAAACACTTTCTCATTCTTGCTTCCTCCTCCACTCGCTCCTCTCCGTCTCCCCGAGCCCAAATCAAAGATTATGACTGAGAATCCTACGGCATGTTGCCTAGCAACCTGCACAAGAAAGCCACACTACATTAGATCACATGAGGAACATGTGCATACCCATGCACACCCACATAAACATTAATATGGGGTTTAACGCTTCCCTTGATTCAACTCTAAAAATGACTGAAAATCAGATGCATTTCATACAAGGTAAATATCTCTATTTTTCAGAACACAGAAAAAATATATCAATCCAGTATATGTAGGTCAAACGCAAAAAAGATTGGAGCAAATGTGAGAATCTTTCAACCGTTTTTGTACCGTTAGGAGTGACCTCGAATGTTTTCAAGCTTAGCTGTTGCACGTTCTTAGGAGACGGTAATGTTATTTGGCTTCGTTAACTGTGGCACTAAAGCATGTTGCTAAGGTGAGGAGTAACACAGTTGTAAGAACAATAGAAAGAAAAGCACTCTGAGGTAGACACTCCTTAGCAGGAAGATGGGTCATAAAAGGGCAGTTTTACACATTTACAGCTGTGATGTTTACTCACAAAAGCCTCAGTGTGTAGTCCAGTTCAGACCCTCTTCGACCAGACGTCAATTACCTTGAGGTCTTTTCAGTCCTAACTGTACAGTTTGTTTAACCTCTTAGTTGCTGGAATGTTTGTCACTGGCTGTTGGTGGACTTACATTAGGGATTCTCTCAAAGCTTATCAGCATGAGCAGGTTGAGTCAATGTAGATGATGTCAGACAGCTCCATCCAGACTAGCCAACCTTCTGTACTTAAGAATCCATCAGGCTTAGTGATCAATAGGAATAGTCCCTGGCTTTGTGCTGCAGCTGCCGCATTGCAATAAAAGCCTCCCTGAGCCTGACCTGGCAAAAGCTACGACTGATAAAAAGGCTTTGCTGGATGACTAGCGAAACCTTACCCTTTACGCATTGTACTGTAACACACCATAACTTTAATTAACCCATAACTCACTACCTTAAACACATTTCTGTAGCCAGAATCCTTCAAAATGTTCTCCCATGACAAATTATTAAGAGACTTTTTCACATGCAACACAGACAGCCTCCAAGATAAAAGCAGCATATACTGGAGGTGGACAAAAACAAACATTTTACTAGTGTCTACGTATTAACTCACATGCCATGGCCTGCTGTGTAATCTAACTTTCACAAAGCATAGTCTTATTTTGGCAATACAGTCAAAAACCTCCCCAAACCATACAGCAGAATATTTACAACATTTCAACAGTGATGTTCGAGTGACCATTGGTGCTTGTACATAATAGTAGATAGACTTATAAATGACAACTAATACTGCAGTGCAACCATTGAAACCAGGAAGTGACCGCACTTTTTCTATCTAGTCTTATTAAATATCTGAAGTGAAAGACAAATCAAGTCTCAGATCATTGTACATTTTTATTTTTAGTCAATAGTGCAACCAAACCATGCAATTAACCCAAAAGAGAGATTACATTTTCTGTTGATTGAGTAATGTCTAAGCACAGCTTATTGCATGATGCTTTAGGTGAACCTTGTGAAAGCAAGGCCTTGAATATATGACTGCTGCTTCCAAGCCTTGCAGATTTTCATTTTCCTCCTGTTTGCCTCTCCTTGCATCCATGGACCAGTGACATCACCACCACTCCAAAGCACCGCTCTATATTTAGCCGCTCACACCCCTGCTGTGCCTCACTACTCTGTCAATGCCTTGGCCGAGCTCAATCTCGCTCCCCTCTATGCCTCAAATGGTTTATCTCTTCATGTTAGCTGAGGAGGTGGGGTTGTAGGGTGCTTTCTTCTTTCAAAAAAAAAAAAAAAAAAAAAAGCAATAAGGGGGAAGGAACGGAGCAAGAGAATGGATTGTCTAGAAAGGAATTGAAAGGAGATAAAAAGGAAGATGCTCATTGAGAAAGACAGCGAGGACGGCTCAGAGAATCAAGCAGGATGGTGCGAATAGCCATGCTGTAAAGCAGCGTCTCCATAAAGTCTCTGCGAGAAAAGCTCACGTGTTGCCTCGTTACGCCACACTGTCATAATGTGTGTCGGCACGCTCACACACTTAAAAAAACAAAACAAAACAAAAAAAAAAACACAGGAAAATAAGCCCCGCAGAGCCCTGCAATACCAGACTGCACTCTTATACTGCTGCTCAATGGTACATAGTAAAAGACTGTGTGTGTGTGGGAGAGGAATTGGGGGAGGGTGCAATGTGTCTGTGACTGGCATTTCAAACATCCTCCCTGCACAAAATAACATCCTGGGAAGATAATCTGCGAGCGTGTGACAATTTATTCAAGCTCACGTTTCTGCAGAGTGTGAAAGCCAGTGAGCGGTAGAGGGGAAGTGCAGGAGACCAATTGGTGCATTTGTTGCTTACTTCTGCCATGAGATGCCCAACCAACAGTTTAGGCAACCAGACAGAAAGACAACAATGCAAAGCTTTATCGCATTTGCTCCAAAACATTTAGCGACAAATACCATAATTTCAATACTTGTTAATTTTGCTCCATTAGTTTTTACTACATGCGCCGATGCTCAAGCAGTGCAATATAACTTTACCAGATCACCAAGAATCAATGACTGATCACATAATTTTGTTAATCACCATAAAAGCGTGCACTTTATTAGATTGTTGTTATTTATCTTTTACTACGTTTACTTTCTTTGGACATGTTGACAAAATTGCACAAATTATATAAATTAAAACATGTTCACAAAGGTTCTCTGGTAAAATAGTAAAAGGACTTCCCCGTCGAGCTATGCTGCCCTTTGTCCTAAATTATCTTTTATTTTTTTCTGTTGGGGCTATGTTTTACATTAGAAATGGTTTCGTTCAGAAACTTGCACATTAATCTAAAAAAATCAATGTTAAAAAAAAAAAAAAAAAAAGAAGAAAAGAATATTGATCTTGACTTTATTCCAAAATAAAGGAAAGAAAAAAAATCGAGATATGATATTTTTGCCATACTGCCCACCCTCGTCTCTTATTTACCAAACACAAAGACCATATAAATAGCCAAGAAAAGAATTCATAAACTATTCAATGATTGAAATCCAGGAGAGTTGTTAAAAAGCTGAAATAATTTTGGAATCACGTCTGCTCTGCAATATCCTTCATTAGGCTGGACTGTGACAAGCAGCCCAGCAAGAGAAGTCCCCTTAACCCAAAATACTGGTGTTCACACTGACATAAAGGAAAAGCAGCTGGTCAGCAGCCATATTCTTCCCTCAACAGCTGTCAGCCATCGTTACTGGGTACCATGACGATTCATTTATACAACTGCTGGGGGTGTTTAAAACCATGCCAACAGGCGTAAGACCTGCTGGCTGGTTTTCAGAGAATTTCTGTTGGGGAGTGAAAACAGTGGCCGGTTAATTGGCAGCAAGTGGGGTGTAGCTCAGAGGTTTAGCTAGTCTTGTTAATGTCAAGCTGAGCAAAGTACTGGAAAGTTCTTTAGCTATAAGACGACTGCACCTTGTTGTTCACGTCTCTAACGTGAGCTTCTAACCAAAGGAGCCCATTTACTGTATGCACAAATCTCCAAATGCGATCTATTCTCCCACGTCACTGTAAACATTGTACACCAACCAGACCTATTAACTGGCTTCCTACCTCAGTAATGTAGTAGTGATTGAAGTGGGAACTGGGGGCTGTACTAACAGGTGGGCACACATGCTGCTTGGAAAAATCATCAGATTATCCCACCAGCACTCAGGGCAGGCCTGCCTTGATGCACTGCGTGTGTGCGTGTGTGTTACTCCTCTTTACAGGACAGGTGAGGCGCAGATCTGCCTCATCTCATTCCTGATCACGTTCGGATCCAGCTCTATTAAGACACACCACCAAAAGCTTCCTCTATCCACCAAACAGCTCACTCAAACACACAAACAAGACCACACTTCCATCTTTGTGAGGTCATATCACTGAAACAGTTCCATCAGCAAACTATAACAGCTAATATCAACCCCAAACAAGCCGAGTCTTAAAACCAAGTCTTTAGACAAAACATCCCTCGGATGATGCATCAGTTTGAATAGTGCCTAAATGTGTTTATTTCATTTGACGCCCCCACTCTTCTAATACCAATGGATCCGACAAAAAAAACCCAACAACATATACATACACCATAAATGGTTCCAAAGCAAAGCTATCTGCATTGTTTCCCAGCAACAAGGAGGCATGCCACTGCTAAGTGCTCAGTGTCTGTATGAGAGACGGGAATTTGCCGACTTTATCCCGCACTTGATTATGACTTCCTTTCACCTACATTTAATTACATCTTATGATCTCATTATTTAATATTAACCACACAGTACTGTAAAATTATGCACCCATTTTCACCTTTTGCACAATTTAAATTGCGGATTGGATTTCACATTGATAGAACTGCTCCTTTTAGCCGATCAGTGTACTCTGGCTAACACACAGCGATCAAATGAAAAGATGTTTTTACAGATCTTTCGCCTGTAAGCACTTCAAAATGCTGCCATGTGGTCAGGTGGATTCTGTTTACTTCAGTCATTCTTGAGATGTCTGCAGGACCTGATTAGAGTCCACCTGCAGCAAAGTGAATTGACTAGACACTGTTTGCAAAGGTGCACACCCACACACGTTTGTGCATGATGACAAAAAACAAGTCCAACAAAGTCTTTGTCGAGCTCTGTAATAGAGCCGCTTTAAACAGACTTCACCTATTTTGTGTTTTTACGCACTTCAGCACACTGAACAAGCATTCGATTATCAGTCACATTCACCCATTTCCACACATAATCATTCACGCTGCCACGTAGTTTGTTGCACAACACAGAGAAACTTACAACTCCAAGTTTTGCCCAAGGACACCTTAACATATGGAAAGGGCAAGATTGGGAATCAAACCACAAATCTTGGATTAGGACAATGAACCACCCTACCCATTGAAGCACAGCTGTGGCGAGCATTATCCGAAAGCACAGTCGCCTCAATCCATGTTTGGAAGAGGTACAGAACCACAAAAAACTGTACTCTTTGTGTCTATGTAGAATTTTCGACTAAACAGAAGAAGAAGAAAGTCTTTGGTCAGGGAGATGGCCAACATTTCAACGTCTTCAACGAAGGACGTTATCATAGAAAAGATGAGACAAACCAAACAAATATCCATACCAAGTGAAGCATTACAAGCCACAGCTCCTAACATATGACTTTACTACTGACAACAAACCTTCTGCAATAGAACTAGTCTGCCAAGCAGTGGTGTACATCACATAAAACAAGGATGAACACACATTCCCTGAGCAAGCATGCCAATGAATAAATATAGGCCACTAATATGTAGAGTGGAGTGCAGGAAACAGAACAGTTGTAATCTCCTCCTTCACCAAGCCTTTTGGAGATGAACTTGGATGCTGAAATGAGTAAAATCACATCAAATATACTCAGACTACAATATTATCAGGGCTTTAGAGCCTGAATAGCTCGCAACACTGCCAGTCAAGAATGAGGAATGAACCATACTACAGTTCCAGTGTGTAGACCGGATAGTTGTGTCACAATAATAAAGAACCTGTGCAAGTTCTACAGGCTGACTTAGAGATGATATAGAGTTGGAAAGAGAAACATACATAGAAAGGACTGCTGGTATAGCATTGTCCTTTCTGTCCCCCTCAGGCCTCTGTGACAGGTGCTGTGCTTTTTATTCCCCACTGCTATGCAGGACCTCGATTCTCTGCTGCTTCAGCTCTGGCTGCGTGAGGCACAGCACTGGAGAGGTGGAGAATAGAATGCCAACTGTGGCACAGGTGAAGCGAGCATGAGGCAACAGACATTTCTGCGGGAAAATAAAATAAAATAAATGGTCCTCAATGATGAAACTGAAGCTTAAACTGGTCTGAAAGGAAAACAATGAGCTGGTGTAACAGGGTGATACCTGCTCCCCGGCTGAACTCAATGAACTAAATCGTGTGGGAGGAAAAACACAAACACAAGACCGAAGTAAGTGACAAGCTGCTGCTTTAATTCACAACAGCATGGAGGCAAGCACGTTGCTGATGCCAAATTTAGCCTTTAGCAGTCCACCCTGCTCTGAGCAAAACAAACTATGCAGTGGAAATTGCACTTGCCATTGTTTACTTCTTCTAATTCAGAGTCACTCGGAGTAACGGGGACAGTAAAGCGAAATACAATTTCCCAAAACAGTTCTTTTGTTAAAGAAGCTGCAAATGTAATGGTCAAAAAATAAATTCTGGTCTTCTCCTTTCTTGGATATGGAGCATAGTTCCATCCATTTCCATGTCTGTCACGTCTCTATATTTATGTGAGAGCATAAATTCTTTCCTCGACCTTTTACTGTGTGTGACAGGCATAAGCTGAGTAATTTACTGTTTCAATTCTGGCATTCAGCCACATCAGAGGACAGTTTGAAAAACATCTATCGCTACGGGTTTCCGACAAAATAAGAAGAGAAATCCTTACTGCAAGACATAATGTCCATAGAAAATTGGGATTGCAAGTCATTGCAAGCCGGAAATGTGAATCAGATGACTGAAAAAGAAACACAAAGATTTTCTCACCAAACTATAATGGATTTAAAACAAAACTAATGCAAACATTGACCTTATTATGAACGGGGAAAAAATATCTTTGGCACTTTGTTAGAAACACACACATTTTAAAACATCTTTAACACTTAAGCAGTCAATTTGTATAAAACAAAATGCAGTGCATACAATAGTGCTAAATGTCCCTGTATTAAAAAGCTATAATTTCAAGTTAACCTGTATCAACAAAATGATTGCAAAGGTTGCAGGCACGATTTTTACAGAGATCTAATAATCTCCTAAGACCCTCGATGATGTTTGCATGACTCTCCCTGTAGAGCCGAATGTGTGTGTGTGTTTCATCAGTCATCAAAGTCCAGTCAGTGCAACATTACAGATTAGAGATACTGCTGTGTTCTGTAAAACAACTGTCTACAAAGTTGTGCATATATAACACTGGATCACAGTGGCTCTTTCCAGCCGCAGCATTTGACAAAGCTTGAGATGTCATGTAAAAGACAACGCCACACCTCCGTGTGTAAAAGCTGCAAACTTTCTATCACACCCACACACACACACACAAACACAGTCTGTGTTATTCTGTTAAACTGTGACCCTCAACCGAGCTCATTAGCCCACTGTGTTGTGTGTTATTTGAAGCTTATCAGGTAGAATACAACAGTTTGAATCAGCACAGAATTTACTTAATGCATCACATATCACAATTGAACCGAATTGCTGATATTTTCAAGCTTTCCATAGTAAATCTAAAGTGCTATTTTCTCCAGAGGCTCTGCTTTGAGGAACGGACCACCTCAACTCATTTAACAATGCAAAACAGATGTACTTTTAGTTCAGATGTACAATAATTATCTGTGCCGATAAGTACTGGTTTGATTTAAGACAACAAAACAAAAAAAAAAAAGAAGGAAAAAAAATATAAACAGATCAGTCCAACAATAAAAAAACTAGGGCAGATAACTAGAGCCAAACATAATAAGCCAAGATTACTTTGAGTTAGTTTATTTTAAGAATATTTCATTATGGTTGGACTTTTCATTCTTTGGTTCGTTTATTGATATGAGCGATCTTGCTTGTGATTCTAAAAGATATTATTATTGGGTGAAATCAGAGGCAGAGCTGTCACATAGCTATACGTGGGGTGAATGAGCAATACAAAATTCCTCCCCAAGTTTGAGGAATTTATGATGAGTATTTATGTTAAAAAATATAGGTTCCCATCAGACAATTATTTGACCTCCCTTCACCTTTCTGCACACCAACAGTCCCTTCCCCGAATTGTACTAGCAAATATTTCTTCACCAAAATAACTGGTGCCGCTATTGGAAATCAAAATGACATGACTGTATATTCTAGATTAATAACAACAACTTAGAGCTTACTGCAAGAACTTTTTAGTGCTTTATCATTTATTTATTGCGCTATAATCTCGAGGAAATTTCAGGGTCTCATGTGAGAAATTAATGTCGGGGCAGAGTGGAGGTGAGTTGATGCCTGCTGGATCCGGTGGGGGCGGGGTTGTCCTAGCAAATACAGGGCACTCATTTCAACGGAGCATATGGCAGATGCTCACAACAGTCAGGTGAAATGTTACAGGCTTTGTCTAGACAGCCCAACAGCCACCAACAGCTTAGCAAGCGCATGTAACCCCATAAAAAGCTACAGAAATGATGGGACTTTTAATAATCTAGGTAAGCCCCTCGATACCTAGTAAATACCAGCTGCATCAAATAAACACATTTTTCTAAATTAATTTTGCAATGTGCAATTAAATGTGAATTGCGGAATAAATAAATCCCCAAATAAAGAGCTCCTGAAGCACACGTTTCAATTCAGGTAGAAAGAGATTCAAATGAGATGGGACTTGCAATGTTGGTGTTGCACATCGGCTTTAAATGTGGTCTTACATTAACTTTAACATTTTATCTCAACAATTAAGACAGATGAAAAGCAAAACAAGCACCAGAGATTTGAATAATCACCTCTCGATACATAACTGCACGTCATAAGCTTTGTGACGCAGACACTTGCGAGCAAACTGCCCATTCTGCATCGAAAGACAAACTGGTGAATAGGTAACAATATCTGTAGCGTCACATCGACATTTCAAATGTTAAAGAGGACACATAATACAGCTTTCAGTCATTTCTTCAAAACAAACCCTGCAGCATATTCAAATCAAGTCACAATCACCTACACTGCGTAAAGGGTGCTGATAACACATTCAAGCCATCTTGAGGCCTGTTAACAATTCAACACCACCTTCGCAATAACACAGATAAAACAAAAACTCTCAGAGTATTTCTTTGTTTACAGGTACGGCAAATCAGACCAATAGCTGCAATCTCAAGCACCACAGCTTCAGACCACAGTGCACCGATGATGCTATCACATCATCAAGTGTTTGTTCTTTGCGACATTTGCACATTTCCATCTTCATTTAAAATCAGACTGTTTTCGACAAATGCAGTGCAAGTGGTGCATGATAATTTAAAGGATACGAGCATAAAAAAAACACAAAACCAACTACGAGACCAACTAACTGAATAGTAGTTTGATCACCAAAACCACCAACACTGTTGTATTTTAGAAGCACAAATCAGGTTATTGTGCACATAAAAAACAAATCAAAGGGAAAAAAAAAAGAGATAATGTACAACCGAAAATGTTCTGTAGAGGATTCAATTTTGAGAGGCGGCGAGCAGCAGCAGCAGCAGATAGGGATGCAGGACACAAAATAGACTGTAACCACACCTCTGATGTCTTATCTGAACACATCACTGTCACACAAACAAGCCACTAGCTCCTCATAAGCACACAAACTCTCTGAATGTGAGGGCGGCTGAGAATGAGTCACTCTCGCTTCTGGCCATGAGAAAAAAAAAAAAGAAAAAAAAAAAAAAGCAATCTGCGACAGAGACTGGGCTGCTTTTACAAATTTCTTTTAAAACACCTAGTTTTTGAACGTTATCTACTGTATGTTTATGCCCACACTGATAGCCCAACAGATCAAGGCAGATTATAGCAAACCTGTAGGTATGACTAAAACGTAAACAGTAAGGTAAAGTATGACCATGATAAAAGTGCATCATGCGTAGTTAATAATAGGCAGTAGCAGATTCCAGGCAAAATATCCCATTGTGCAGGCTCTGAAAAGCTTGATACAGTCTGACCCAATGTCTCCATTTCACCGACTACTACGTGCAGAGGAAAGATAAAGCAGATGGAAGGTGAAGAGAAACAGACAGAGACAATCTGCTTGCTGAAATCTAATGGAACATCATTGTGAGAGGGGCTGATGTCCATACTACCAGCCGAAAGCTGTGTCCACACTAAGCCTGCTAGAATTTAAAGGGCATATTTTATGGTCTTCCACCTGCACAGAGATAATGCTTTCACAACCGGCCATAGTACCTTTTTTTGTTTTTTTTTAATAATTGAAAAGATGTCAAAATGCCAGTCAGTGTAGTGTGAAAGCTATAAAAAGTACTGTGCAACAATAATATCAGGAAACCAAGTTACTCATGTGTGGTCTTAGTGATGCTTCTTTTAAATTTGCTGAATTAAAAAAAAAAATACGGGGGGGGGGGGGGGGGGGTGCTCAAAGGTATGATTTACTAAAAGTGCAGCAGTGCGGATAATAAACATAAAATGCTAATAAGCATTGACAGATTAAACCTATTCTTACAATGTTTCTTATCCTCATACTTATCTTTCAAACATCACAAAAGACTAAGAATATCATAAGGCAGGCTTATACCACTTTCACACCAAAATCAACCAACCAAGCCGAAGTTGTGATCAAGTCTGAGACTATATAGAGATGGCATTTGGCATGGTTCACGCAGCAGTGGACCCAGGTCCATATCATAAATGAAAGATGACATTCTTTCCCCCTACTTCTGGTGCACAAGTTGTGACGTTTATCATGTTACATCCTAATAACGCTTCCGAGATCTCCAAAAGCCTCGCTTCTCTCGTT
The DNA here is from genome assembly GCF_963383615.2 of Lipophrys pholis. Lineage (NCBI taxonomy): Eukaryota > Metazoa > Chordata > Actinopteri > Blenniiformes > Blenniidae > Lipophrys > Lipophrys pholis. The sequence goes on along the minus strand of NC_137636.1, from coordinate 11,325,115 downwards.
TGGCAGGCAATACTGCCTGGCAACATTATCGTCTCAAACTGCATCTCTGAAGGTCCCGCTAAGGCTTCGCTCACTCTGCAGGTCTTGATGCTCTATTCCAATTTTTTGGCTTGATCATTGAAATTACGTTTTTAAATGTGACCTCTATCTGACTGCCGTGTGAACGTGATCGGACCAGACGATTTCGGACCCCTAAGCGCATGCGGAGAAGATGCTGCCGACAGAAGTAAATGAGGATGGCACGCAGGTCAGCACCAGGGTTGCCAGATGTGACAGTTTTTGGCTCAAACAACGTAAAACCCACACACCTTAACAAAAACCAGCCCAAATCTCAGCCTGTGTAGGAATCATGCTAAAATCGTAAGTCTATTATGTGTGTAATACAGAACACGCCATAAACAAAGTTAAAAGGTAAGAGACTTTGTCTCCCCAATTGGGGGATACTCGCCATATCTGGAAACACTGGTCAGTGGATGTAGATCCATCACAAGTGGTTGCTAAATACGAGCCGACAACATCTAGACACCATGACGAGGGAAAGAAGAAAGAATGAAGAAAAAAAAAAAAGAGCACAGCTTTTAACATTTTGGTAGAGCCGCTTTCTTCGGCGCTTTTCCGTGACGTTAGTCACACTTCAATGACGAAAAAATATCGGAATTGGTATCACATACGAACGAGGCCTGGGTCTGGTGTGAAGAAAAATCGGAATTCGAGCTTTCACACAGCCATAAAACAGGTCAGATATGGGTCACTTGTGACACCCCCCCAAAAAAAATCTGAATTAGGTTGCATTTCCCTGCAGTGTGAACGAGGCCCAACTTGCACAGAAATCTCCGTCTTCCCACGAACCAGCAGAAGCTCCCTTGTCTCTGCATCTTGCCAGTTCAGAGCCATTTTTGCAGAACTGTCAACAATCTCCTCGCTCCTTGTGTCAATTGGCAAGAGTTGCAGGATCACTTCCCACATTCTTTGTTCGCTTTGCTGCCCAGCAGAGTTCGAACCACTAGAAACCCCTGGATTGTACCCAGGTTGACTAGCCTTTCTCCCAATGGTGAGTAAACATGTTCCTATTGACCCCACACCCACTAAGAGGAGGGATCAAGATTAGCGAGCTTCCAGGGCAGTGTGAAAACGGCTTTCTATTGTGCTCGGATCAATCCATAAAAACCATCAAAATTACCTTTTCAGTGGCTGCCTCAGTCAAGGAAAATAAACTCCCGTTTCAGCGAATATGTTTGAATGCTATGGGTGAAACGTGGACATATACAGAAACATACTGATGATATTATTCAACGAAAACAAGGGCAAATAAAGCTGTTTTGATGAATAATACATATGCCGCAAGAGATGTGTATGAAAATATGATGAGAAGAGGGAGAATGATAACAAGGGGAAACTGAGACACAAGATGAGAAAAAAGCAAATGCACCAATATAAATGGAGACGGGATCAGCATGCTTTAGAACAAGAGAAGATGTTTATCATGTTTTAGACGCTCTGAGCAGCATTTCATTTAAGCCAGAGGAACGATGCACCGGCAACCTTTGGTACACACTTGGCGCTTTTCCACTAGTACCTACTCAGCCCTACTCGACTCGACTTGCTTTGCCTCGCCTCTCCTGGACTCAGCCTCGGTCGTTTTCCATTACAATATAGTACCACCACAGCATGGGCGGAGTCATCTGAGCTTTTCTCCGTCGTGCACAAGTGATGAGGAGTGAACATGGATTGGATTTTAGCTCAAATAATAAAATAAATAGTATATATCTTTATATGTTTATTAATAATATTACAAAATGTGGATCGTTACGATCGTGCTTTGCTGTCCGGTGTTTCGAATTCACCGGTGCTCCTGTTAACTGATGACTTCCGCCACAAGCTGTTAGCAGCAGCTGATGGTAAAATAAGACAAACAAACGGTATGATACTTTAAATTCTAATGGAAATGCAGTTAAACGGCGTTCACCAGGATAGTTACGGATTGTACTCAGGTTTTTAACATCTGCTGTGACAAGGGGACGTTCGAGGAAGCCAGTCACCAGGTAACAGGGAAACCGGTGTTTCCAAAACACCACAGCTCAGAGACCTCCCGGTACTCGTAGCGGGTCGCTCCGTCGAGTCCCCCTCTGAATTCCCTTGTCGGTCACCAGACAAAGAACTGCCAGCACGCTTGGGGTTTATTTCTGTATCTGTTTGTGAGCGTTCTTCTTGTGATCGGGTTTAAAAAATGGTGGGGTGAATGAGGCGCCCTCCGACTCATCTGTGTCGTCACGCACCGGCCAATCAGCGGCCTGCCGTCTGCCGATGTCACGTTGTCTACTCGCCTCAGTTTATTTGGAACCTCGGCAAAGCAGGTACCATGAATGTACCTGGTACAAGGTAATAACAAGTAGTGGAAAAGCATCAAACTCGAGGTGGGTCAAATCGAGTAGGGCTGAGTACGACACTTTTTCTAACAATCATCACAACTGGAGCAAATGTTGAAAATGAATTGGAAAAGAAAGGCATTGGTGGAAAAATGACAACCAATTTAAACTAAAAATTCCATTAAGACCCTTGGCCAAACATCAAATATGCCTGTTTACCTGGACTCAGGTTTTATTTGTTCAACATTTCTGAAGCATGTCTATCATGTCTTGCAGAGAGGAAAACGGGAAAATGTCACAGGAAATTATTAATAATTTCAACCAGATGTCCTACAAATCCGTCATCTTTGCTTCCAACAGTACTGATACATAAACATGCAGTACATGAGTAAGTCAACTGGAAGGCACAGAGGGCTTTTTCTTACTTTTACAGTTCTTGGATTCCTATTTTACTGGGCCAAAGGAGAGAGGTGATATCTGAGCCGACAAATCCAGTCCAACGGACACAACATGAAACTGGCAAGCACAGTGGGAACAACATGCTTCAACTTCAAATCCTGCAGCACCACCAGACAAACACACCCCTCATAATCCCTTAGACTACTGGCCTCTGATGTGCAATGTGGGAAAACTTGTCTGATGACTAACGTGTGATCTGTTAATAGTTTCTTTGTCTATATGAAAGGAAATACTTCGCACTTGCAGTACTTTTTGACATAGAATGACATACTTCATAAAGATATCACTGAAATTATAATAAGACTCTTGGTAGAAAGAACAGGTGACCACATTTTCAAAGCTTTTTCATGCAAATTGAAAAAAATGACATACATGATGTTTTTTTGTTGTTGTTTCTTTTTGTTTGTTTATGTCTAGCACACTTCCAATAATGATTTTCTTGTCTATAAATACCAACAGGTGACCTAAGCCCCTGTTTGGACAGGAACAACTGACAGGAAATGGGAATGTTTTTGCAATAGCGTCTGAGAAAATTCTGTATTGAGATGGCCATGTTTGGAAAAAAATGAAAAAAAAAATAAAATCACTGGTCACTCACATAAAGTAAACATCCAAACTTGTTAAAACGGTCTCTTTTTCCTATATGTGCAAATATCTGGAGTTTGTAAAGAGAAAAAAAAAGGAAAAAAATTGTTTTTGCATGTGACACAGATGATGGTGTAGTAAATGTACACTTTATTGGAGGAGTGCTGTTAAATCCAAAAGAGTGAGTAACCCAACACTGTGGAATCTGCCATTGTTATTATTTCCCGTTTCTGCAGTGGGTTTGGAAAATGTTGCACTCGGGAAGCCGTTTTCAAACAGTGCCGGTTTCAGTGATTCCAATTGCCCCGATCGAACAGCCAAAACACAGGAATTTGCTTTTATCACTTGAAAATATCGGCTTGAAAGTTCTTGTATACATCTTAGCTCACTTTAAATCTAAGTACTAACATTGTATGAAAAAGCGATTGAATGTCTACTACTGCATGTATACACTGTGTAAAGCTATTTGTGCTTTATTGTAAAACTACCTTGTGAGGGAGACGACTAAAGCTGGAATTTTGTTCTGGAGGATAAATGCTATGCTATCAATTACATAATTTGACACAACCACAATGCGGTGACCCTACATTTTGGCCAAAGGTCACAAGAAAAGACCAACTGTGCAGTCAACTGAAAAAGAGAATTAAAAAAAAAAAAAAAAGTAGAATGGGTAAAGCTCAGTTCCCATGGCTATAACACAAAAACAGAATAGACCGATTAGAAAAACTAAAAGTAAAAGAGAAACCTGAAAACTTAACTTGAGTTGATGCACAAATGCCCTGACATTGATGCATTTCAGATTGGAGGTCAGCTGCTTGAAAACACTTTTCTCGCCCCTTCCCCCCCCATCCACTGCCCCATAAAACACCCGCACTACAGACTTGATACTTCTTCTAAACAAAAGCTGCCCCCTAATGCTCCTCCTCCTTTGCTCCTTTTCTCTCCTTGACTGTGGCGCTCCTGCTCTCCTTCTGTTATGGTTATCTCCATCCCAGAGAACAATAAGGTCGAGGCAGTGGAGCCCAGAGACACGGGAGAGGATCACAGATGTCCATCCTGCCACCCACCCCCATGCCATAGTCACCACTCACTTCCATTAGTAGACGACAAAGGGGTGCAGTGTGTTGGTATTGGTTGTGGTGATGGCAATGGAAGGGAACAGAGAGGGGAACGAAAGCTATTGTTATCAAATAGCAATAGATTATATAATTTCACTGACCCACATCTGCTCTCTGAATAAGAAAAGCTAGTATGTCACATAAGAAGAGCACAACGAAACAAAGCTAAAGTGTAGTATCTGGTCGGACCAAGTGAGAAACACGGGAGAGCTTTTAATTTTAAACAAGAAAAGGAAGTTGCGACATTAAGCCGATTTTTACACGACAAGAATTTCAGGTGAAAATGGCAAACCTCTGTTGTGGTTTGGCTGTTCAGTTCACACGACAGCGTTTTGAGTCTCGGAAAGTGATACAGTTTAAAAGCTGCTTCTCAAGTGTCATATTTTCAAAATGCCCTCATATTTGTCTGCTTAAGGAATACCCAAGCTTTACATACTAGTTTTTGTGCTCAAGCGCAAAGTAAACTCAACAATAACAATGGCTGACTGAACTGTGCTCTTTGTGCTGCTTTCTCTTTAGAATTAAACAAAGCTTTTTGAACAAAGTGCACATTTGGAACAGCAGCATTTGAATTAATGCTGTCTACACGCATGCGCAATGTTGTATTACAAAACACCCCATCGGCTTGTGGCCTGGCATTGAAACAACAGTGGCTTTAACACTCGCAATCCCATCTATACAGTGATCACGATCAAACCGTTGCTGTCTACAGGTGTTACTTTTCCTAAATGAAGACGGAATGAAAAAAATGCATGTTTTTGAGCAACTTTACAACCTGGTGACATACTTTGCTTCAAAGACCAATAAACAGAACCAGACAACTCTGTTTTCTCTAACATGCAACACCATATGAGCATTTAATTCCCAGGGCGAGCTCTCCGTTTCATAGAGAGAATGAGGGTGTATTCCCGAAAGCTGATTTAGACACAATTGGTTTGTGATCACATCAGAGCCCTGCCTTCGGCCACCAAATACCACAAACACATGCCATGTGTAAACAACGTATTTGCATGCATTTTAATATTAACAATATTGAGTAGTTAAATGAGACAAAGACTTGCATGCTAAAATAATATACAAACACATTGGAAAAGTGAAGACAGATGACCAATGCGAATTGTTAGACAAGCAGTGGTTCATGAATGCAAGATTTGGCTAATGAACACGGCTGGTTTCCCATTCCGTGTTCAGTTTGCCATGTTCAGTTTATTTCTCAGTAAATGTCGTGTGGTCATCAGAATAAAAGACCTAAATCAATGTCTTATTTGATTAGCCAGTCTTTACCTCTGAATTTCTCTATATTTCCCATCCTCCATAATACCCTTTATCAAGGTGATCATTAGGGCTGCACAATACATCACAATGTCATCGTTATAGCAATATCAACAAGTGCAGTATAAGTATCGTAAAAGACAGAGCCATGAATTATGTTTCCATGTACTGTGCGTTCACCTAGGGATGCCCATGTCCACATTTTCTCCCTTCCGATCCGATCCCGATACCTGAATTTGGATATCTGCCGATACCAATACTAATCTGAAAATTATGATTATCATTATTGTTAATTTTATATGAGGCTGTAATAAACTCCTCTCTACAGGCAAATATGAAATGTACGAATGTATGCATGTATTCTTTAGGCAACTTGAGGTTAGTATAAGGAGAGAGAAGAATGCAGTACAAAGTATTTTTGTTCCATTTGGACAATGTGGAGGTTTGCGTGACGTTGTCATCTCATAATAAACTTGTTATATCTTTAAAACCGCAGAATCACTTTTTTAATGCCTGGGGAAATTCTTTAGCTAATGCAGCACAAACAGCAGTTTTTCCAGCACTGACACAGCACAAATGATTAGGACTATTTTCACCGAATTTTGCGTGGAGTAGGGCGCAGCTTCATGGAGGTGTGAATCGCCTGCTAAAACGGTGATGCCTGGCTGCAGAGAGGCCTCCTCGCTTTGCAAACATTGCACGTTGCTGTGTTGCATTGTGGCGTTTTGAGCGTAAAATATGTCCAAACAGCGGACATGTCATAAAGATTTGGATAGCCACAGTGCTGCTATGGTTGCCTGCTCGCTGGCTGCAAACTGTGGAATGGATTCCCTGACTCATTACTCCGCGTCTCATTGAGACCCGCCTCCGTTCAGGAAACCCATTCCACAGTTTGCAGCCAGCGAGCAGAGCAGCCTGCAGGGAAACACTTGTGGAGCCATTTCAGCAGACAGTAATGCACAGACGTGCCTCATGGATCGGAACTCTCCGCAGGTTGCATCGCAAATTTCTGAGCTGTGAATTACGTTGGTATCGGAACCTGATACTGATACTGGATTGGATCGTCCCCATCCCTGCATTCACCCTCTGTAAATTTAAAGTGACAATTTTTCTGTCAAACACAAATCTGAATGGACAAAGTCATTACTATCATCTACTGAAAAGTCTGTTTGCTAAGCATATCTTTACAGCAATAGCCAACATTATTGTGTGTTGACCTAATACTGTGCACCCCTAGAGATAACAATGGGACTATACAATACTGGTGGAAAAACTTTTTCCTTTCCTTCTGCGTTTTGTCTCTTTTAATCATGCTACCCCAGAATAACTGAATTTGTATGCATTATAACCTACAACAATGAAATTAACTATTGTTTATGTTTGTGTAACAGCATATATTTAATATATAAATGTACACTTTTGCTCTTATTTTAAAATAGTCGGATATAACAATTTGTAAGGGAAAAAATATTTCTCTCTGATGCAAATCCTATATTGCACATGACCACAGAGTGGTGGTTTGATTGGGACCATGCTCTGTAACCAAGTGTATAGCCTGGTCAGCTTGAGTGCATGAACACTACTTCACATTAGTGTACTGTAAATACTGATAAATGCCTGTCTGTGGCACATTTGCATGCTTGGAGGAAAAATCCCCCCCATTGAAAGACAGCAATAAAGCAGGAGGCTGGTTGGCTAAAAAGAGTTGGCAGACAGCCAATGAATCTAACAAGTTGTGATGGTTCCAGATCCCAGAAAAGGCAAAACATTCCCAGGACAAACAAGCAAAGTGCTAGTTTGGCTGAGAGACCAGACAGCAGAGTGCACCAGAGGGGGAAAGAGCTGCAGCAAAACAGCAGAGGACCAACGCAGACCAGGAGTTCCAACATGGAGGCAAGAGTCATTTACTCGCACAGTTCAGGGCACAAAGGGTCTGCAGGCGAAATTCTGCTGAGGCAAGGTCTCTCACTCGCTCTGGTTTATGTCCAGCTTGCCAGTGTGTAGTACTAGCATAAAGGTACAGCCCATCCCCCAAACTACAGACACACGCACACATAATCACTCTGCAGAGAGGCGTGCAGGTTGGAAGAGGCACAGAGGATGAAGTGGCGTGGGAAGGGTTAACCCCAAACAGATCCATCTGCTCGCTCGTCTGTCCTCTTGGCTGGCTACTGGCCCTGACCCAGCTTTTACACAGCCTGCAGCCTGATGCAAAACATAAACACACAGACACAACTGGACTGTACACATCAAAACCTAAATGTTGACAGGTTTGAATATTTTTGCAAAATGTTTTTTTTTTTTTTTTTTTTTTTTATTAAAAAGAGTGTGAGGTTTTCCAGATGGCCTGCAACAAGTCCCTGACAGCCTGGTACGGAGAATTGGTCAATACCTTTAAGTGTACATCTGACAACGTTTTTACATTCATACAGCTCAAACAATGAACAAACCCGCATACTTGGTTTCCCTTTTTCAAAAACAATCTTAAGAGAAAATGGTAAATATTGAAGTATGACTTCAATGTGTAAGGATATCTCGAGACAGATAAGCCCAACGATTTGCTCAGCATACCCAAATGTCAGGAGTTTAGCCAATAACGTGGAGAATTTTCTTCGGTTACGTCATATCCAAAAAGAAATCCATTTAGAAAATCTGATGAGGGTATCAGATGTTGGTATACCACATCAATAACTGAAATCCCCATGAGTATGACAAAGAGGGATACTGACTTGGAGTCACACAGTATTTACATGATTTCCTTTGTAAATGGGGAAGACATTACCAACAAACATTAAGAGCCATATTGTGTTTTTCCATCTTTCAGAGAAAGCACATCTGGTAATATCTTATTTTCACTTCTTACAACTTACTGATCTAAATATTTGCTTACAACCTAGTATCGTGAAAGTTATGTTAACATAACACCCCTTGTCGGAGGCAGTCAGTAACCACAAGTTAGTTTCCGCTGTGTCGTTGCCGGCTCGGCTGTCAATAATGTACTCAAACTGGTCAATCCAGTCAGAAGCCTTGAAGCCAATCAAGCATTTGGAAAACAGCTCTAATGACAACAAGAAACCTTTCAATCACTCCAGAAAGCACAGCACAGTCAGGGAGGCCTGACAGAAATGGGCAGATGGAACCCAGGCCAGCATGTACATTTGAAAGATTGAGTAGTTGAGGTAACCTGATTGTGATACAGCTGAAAAAATAATGTGCATAACAGGAGCCTGATTGCAATGTTTACATGTCAGCTGCAAAAAAGTTTCTTCCATTTCTGTGATTCCTTGATTCTAACCACATTAAAACTACACGTAAACAAGGAATTGAAAAAACGTTTGTATTTACTTTTCTACTTCTTGCAACTTCATCATGATGAAAGCTTGACAATTACAACAATACTTTGTTTAAACTGAGCCCAACATTTTAGCTTTGGGTCTGCGATGAAATGGATAAACAAGTCTGGACCCATCCATGTTGCTTAGTACAACCGGACAGCTGCAGGACATGAAAGGCCCGGACTTAAAGGGAGGGGACAGCAGTGTACACTGTTGCACACACCCTCGTAAAAAGAGCATGTTGTCCCTGAGACGACAGGTTGCCTGATGAAGGAACACCTGGTTAGGGAGAGGCCCAAACCTGCTGAACACTCACTGCCTATCTGCCTTTGTATTGAAACAACACAACAAAGAGAGCTGCTCACACAACAACTGTACCACCTTTGCGATGGCAAAGTTAACACAGGAGAACTTGTTCAGGCAGCTGATGTTCGAGTGAGGGAGTGAATAAGAGTGGGATAGAGAGGGGCGTGCAGACTTACAGTGTGTCAGACAACAAGGTCAGCCCATCCCCGGAGAGGTGTTGGCTTTCTAGCAGAGTATAGCTACTTGAAACCAAGGTCACTGCTCTGTGGCTGCGAGAGGGGCAGGAGAGTGGGGCCAGACAGGGACAGCTTTGCTACATGTGTTGCGTGGGCTCAATCAGTGTGTGAGGGGGTATTTTGTATACGCTTCTGTCTGCGTGTTTGCCCTAAATTTGATGGATTTCTGATCACTGGCAAAAAATAAATAAATAAAAGAACAAATAACATACCCACACCCCTTCACCCTTCAGGGCTAAATTTCCCGAAACCAGACGCCTTTTGGACATAAACAAATCAGAACAGAGTCCATTACTGCAGCCATTATGCCTAGAAACTGTAGAGTGGGGATCTTTGACGCTCTCTTCTCTCATTCAACAATTAAGAGCCCTTTGCTTGATTTTGACTGCCTTCCTAGAAAAGGAGACCTACTGACATTCCACCGTGTCAGACAGTACAGAAATAGAAGACCTTCGTATAGGAACTCATTGCAGTCAAACATTCGCTTAAGTTTTACAATTTAAACTAACTGCTAATCCAGGATGAGCTGTAAAAGCCTGATCTGGAGGCAAAAATATCCGATATATGACTGTTATTTCGGTCTACTGTTTACATGAGCACATGTGAACATGTGTAAAAATTACAATTAAACTTGTATTTACCCAGAACTTGAGTGACATAAGCCATGATTTCCAGAAGTTGCTCTCTTAGTTTGGCCAACTGCAATTCTGCACAGTCACCTTTTGAAACTTTATATGTCTCATAACATCACAAATACCACTGCTTGAAATACCTGTCTATTCTTGTCAATTATGTTGACAGCTCTGTGAAAGTATGTAGCACTGCTTCTGCAAGTCTTCATGAGATCTGAAACTCTCCGAAGGCTGGAAAACATGAATAAGATTTGTATTTGTCAACAAAATAAGCAACGCCAAAACATTTCTATTGGTGCACAACATCCTCAGGGGATGAACAAGGGTTATTGGACGGACAAACAAAACCAAACCCTGTAAGAAGGGAGGGCTACTTCAATGTTATCCTATCCTCCCCCACCTTGGACAAGGGCCTAGCAGCTCTAAAATTAGCCAACACATCTAAACACAGTCTTTGGTGTAGCAGCTAGTCTTTGATGGGAACTTGGCTCATGGCTGATCCACTGAAAGCACACTCAAGCCCAACTCCAAATGCAGAGATGAAGCCACGATAGTATACAAATGAGAACTAGAGGCATGCAATCCTTGACTAGAGTTTGGAGAAAAGGCTCATTTTGGAGCAAATTCATTGCTATTCAAATATTTAAAAAAAAAAAAGATTAAAAGAACTGCAACAAAGTCACTGCATTTTATCAATAGTTAGACACAATCAAGTGAAAAACAATGCAACATACAATTGTTGTGATTATAAATGATTTACACAATAATCACTAAGGTACACTTACAAAATACAAAATTGATGTTTAACAATAATTAAATTTGAAGAGAGGGAAGCAGGTATGACTCAAGGAGACTATGACATGTCAGGATACTTTTTAAAATACAGGGTTGGAGCTGATTATAGAATAAGCAAAAGGGAGAATATGCAGCAATTCCAAGACCACCAACATTATAAAGCAGCAGCAAGGCTAAGTCAGTCTAACCATCAGGTACAGATCCTGTTTGTGCGTGCGTGCATTAACATGTACTTAAGCTTGTGGAAAACAGTGCCTGGGAAGCAACAGTGACCTCCCAGCAAGAGCAAAAAAAAAAAAGCACTGAAGCACAACAACAGCCTGTGCTCTTGGCTGAGCAGAGAGACTACTATATTTGTTCTAATATATGTCAGTAGTTAGAAAACAGGAAGGGCTTAAGTGGAAATTCAGGTAGATTTCACAAAGGCAAATAACCAACCAACATGGTTCAAACATTGAGGGCCGTTGCAGCAAATGGCACAAGTGGTGGCCTAGAGGTTAGAGAAGCGGACGTGGGATTGGGAGTTCGCAGGTTGGAATCCCACAGCTGACGGGTCTCCAATGTGGGTCCCGGAACAAGACCTTTGACCCGGTGCGCCATATTGTGGCTGCAACCAAGTGTGGAAAAAAGCAATATCCCCAAAGGGATTTAAGTATGACTAATTTTAGTTTGCATATATATATATATATATATATATATATATATGGGCAGTGGCATGAACTTGTATAAACAATGTTCAAAAAATGTTTGAATAGACCTGCACCAGTTAATTTCCTCACAAAACAGAAAGAGTCAATCTAACCCAATAATGATGAAGTTTATACCTTCCATCTCAATCTGTGACACACAAATACTATGAAAGCTTTCTGAGGCTGCTAGTGTGCATCTCAAATGGTACATGGGGTTTATTTATATGATGCATTTTCCATTCAAAGAAAATCAAGGGTACAGTGTCGAGCCTGAGGACACTTACGAGATCAAAACACCAAGCTTGAGAGTGGAAGATGGCTGATCATTTTAAATTAAATTATTAAAAAAGGAATGAAAAGCATATGGTGTGTAAAAGCTTTCATTCAAATGCAAATACAATATAAAGTACATCATTTGTTGCTGCACTGTAAACATGTAAAAGGGAATCCAAAGATAAAAGCTATTCAATTTGAACAGGCATGAATTTGGATTATAAACATGCTACTCAAGTTCCAAAAAGGCAAGGCTTGAGTTAGAATAAATGAAATTGTTCATATATTTAATGTTGAATTTAGTACAGGGGAACAACTGCTTGTATTTTTGACAACAAGTGACTTCTGGTTCCCAGTAGGGCTGGATCCGTATATCCAAATATTCAGTCAATGTGGTGTTATCCAGATCTTAATTTTGAGATTGAATTCTTAACATCCCTCCCCGCCACATGAGCTGAACCTTCAGATATTCGTCATTAATTGGGCCCAAATATCCGGAGCACAAAAATTGCTATTTGGACCAGCACTAATGCAAACACTTTCTTTCAGGCCTGATCCTTTCACCACTGATGTATTTTTTTTGTCACCCATCCCAACTCCAGAGAGGAGAAAAAAATGGAGTAATAAAGAGCAAGCCAAAAACTCAATTCGGCAAGATGTTGTACATAAATCTGCCACCATGCAATACCCTTTATCCTTTTCCTCACGCCTACGTTACTCACTTTTCCTCAGTCATAATGCTAACAGGTCTGAACCTCTGTTACACGAGCGCACTGGCCTCCCACTCTCACTCTACCGACAGTGGCATACTGCCAGGTGGGGAAGAGTGTGTTAGTGTGTGTGGGTGTCAAGACAGTGACACAAAAATACAGAATTAGGAAATATTTACAAGCTATCTCACAGCCGGTCAACCTTGAGAAACGTGAATCAGAAATACAACGCTCTACAGATGAACCCTCACCTTCAGCGTAATCACTGGCCATCCTGATGTGAAGCCCCTGTGCAGGCAGTAAAACGTAGCACTGGGACTCGTTACTTCTCATCTTCCTGAAAACTGAACGACCTACAGCAGACCTCAAATTCCTGTGCCTGAGATGTGAACTCGCTGCCATTCAGCTTGTTATTAGCGTATTTCTCCACACTCCATGCCACAGTGCCTTGCCTGTTCCCCACAAACAGACTCCTTCTATACAGCATCAGTATGCAGTCTGCCTAAGGGGGGAGGTGGAGGAGCGGCATAGGGGAGGAAAAGGGGAAGGTTGGGAAAACAAAGCTTCTATGGTCGTCTCTCTCTAGCCGGGCCAGGCCGAGCTGCAGAAGCGGGGGCGAGTTATGTAATGTGACTGGCAGGACCCACTTCCCTGTTCAGACCTGACGCTCACACTAATCCCCACTGAGGAACAAGCCCTGCTTTGGTGAAAAAGGAGGAGATAGTAGGGGAACTGTGTGAGAACCAGTGGAGGAGGCGTGATTACAAGAATTTTAGCCATTCTATTGCAGCAAATCAAACACACAGACACCTCCCTTATCAGTTGCACAGCTGAAAGATAGGATATCATCTCCTCTCGTGGCTGGCTACAGCATAGAGCCTTTTCACACCAAGTTCGTCGGTCACATGTGACGATGACGCACACGCACAACACTTTCGCCCCGGTTCAAACCAATATAGGTAGATAACTAGTGCTCTTGTTAAGCAACACATCCAATTTTACTTATTTATTTACTTAATCAATTGTCCTATTGTGGCTACCGTACCTTCAGTGTTGATATCACTGGATGAAGAAGCCAGGGCAACAGCTCTGGTCCAACATCATGGAATCATATCAAAATTTTGGGCATCCAAGAGATCCAAGTTAGATAAAGTGGTATAGAAGACGGGAGAAAGTCCATCCATCCAATAGAGAACAGAGAAATCTCAGCGCAGCAACATTGTACTATAGTTTCACTAAGCAGAAACAAACTTGCCTTATGTATTCACCTCTGAGAGACTCGTATATAACCCTCTGTAGACAATATGTCGATTTATTTCTCTCCAAGCACAATAATTCCTCTGGCTTCATGATTATTAGTGATGAAACAGTGTTGACAATTGGTCATAACACAGGCAGTAGATTAATCTCTAATGAAGTAATTTGATTATTATGCCAAAGATTTTGCCTCACATCCATGTTAAAACACAATGAGATGTCTAAGCCACTCACCAGGTGCCATACTGTGGCAGCCCACCGCCACTAGAAACAGGATGGGTTAAATGTGGAGAAATAATTTCCCTATGGGAAATCGCTAGAATAAAACCCCACCCTAATATACTCTCAAAACTAACCCACTCACACCAAAGCAAGTCACAAACAGACTACCCTTAAACTCAGTGAAGAAACATGTACAGTGACACGGCAGTAGCTTCCAATGCCATTGAGGAAGATGAACCAAGACGCAATGAAATCACAGAGAAAAGGATAAGTAATCACAAGGAACATCAATCAGTCAGTTCGGCTAACTGTAGAGTCCAGGTGGAGGATTTAAAGCAGTTAAAAATAAAAGTCTGATTCTGATTTACTGAGCTGCTTGCCTGGAAACCATGTGACTGGCATCACATGAGGTGAGGGAGGAGGAGAGTCTCTCTCTCTCTCTCTCATAATAAGCTTTGTGATCAGTTTCCTTGGTTTCCACTGACAGTAAGCACATATAGGCAGCTCGGAGAGGTAAACACAAGCAGCTCTTGCTGGTGCACAGCCACAGGCACGTACATTTAAGAGGTGCTGGTAGGAGAGAAAGATGGTAAAGAAACAAAGAGTGAGACGAGAGAGAGGAATTTGTGCAATAGAAAAGGGGGCTACACCGATGTTGCAGCTGTTGGTGTCAGGGCCAGCCGCAATCCAGACACTGATCAATCAGCAGCTAACCTTTTCAAAAACATGTGACGGCTTTATGATTCCTGACTAAAACAACCATCACTGTTTATCTTTAAAATGTTCTGTCTTGTGTGTGACTGACAAAAAAGATGATTGACATTTCCAATATCCCTCTATTGATTCAATTTATGTTCCTATTATTAGTCCCTCATATGACTGTCAATGTCCTTGTTGTCAATGCAAACCATGATTCACTGGATTTCATTTCAACATTGCAAAGTCATGTCTTTACTAGGGAGTGTTGCATGTGTAGCAGATGAACCTGATAGCAAGTCCCCCCAAACATGCTTATACGGTTATTAGTCTAAATTTGATACTTGATCAAGATGGTTTTAGCTGCGATCAGATTCACTGGAGTATGTTTTTGTGCATGTGAAGTGCATGTGCAAGCAGAACAGATGCAGGGTAATGGAAGGCTTTTGTTGGACACATGCTAGTTCTGCACTACAGAAGCTGTGACCTACTTTCTCACACACACACACACACACACACACACACACACACACACACACACACACACACACACACACACACACACACACACACACACACACACACACACACACACACACACACACACACACACACACACACACACACACACACACACACACACACACACACACACACACACACACACACACACACACACACACACACACACACACACACACACACACACACACACACACACACACACAAAAGGGCAGGAAAGCAGAGGTTATACATGCACTAAGCCCCATTCTTAATACATGCATTCCAGTGGATAGAGCTCAATGCTGCTGTGCTTTCAGACTGCCTGTTGCTACAAGCATCTCCAGCACACAGTCTCCTGCATGCCTAACATTAAAGAGAGCCTGATAGTTGTATTAGGTTAGCAAATGTGTACACACACACATACACACAAGATATGTACCAGCATCCAACAACAAACGACAGAGACAGTGCTCACAGTGGTACAAGGAACGTGGCCTTAAAAGGACTGAGAATCAAGCTGATGGTTATATTTTTTCCCGAAAAAGTGTTTGTCAACATACCGATTCCATGGCTGTGGGAGAATGTCAGTGGGCTAAAATCCAACTAGAAAAACACCTGCTGCTTCAGAATCCTGGAAAACAAGACACAAACAAAACCAAGCATTAATTACTGGGACAGCACAAGCAGGTTCACATTCTTTGCGATGGTTGCATATTGGGGTGGATGCAGAGGGTCATGTTTCTCCTCCCAGGATCAGTTCTCCCACAGTTCTCTGGGAAACAGAGAAGCCTGTGGAAACTAAACACTGAGTGCTCCAAACCTGGTGTTACTCCAACATATTTAAGCCCTACATCCACTTCATATACCCCCATGTGTTTTTGATGAGTCATAAACTCGCTTTTAGTCTTGTACTGGAGTACTGATACATTTTCAATGATTAAGATGAGACTTTATGCATCCTACTTGGGGAAATGCAGTCATCAAATAAGCTCCACAAAGCTCAGAGGCAAGAGAATAACAAATGGTCAAATATTGTGCACGCTAACGGAAATGGAGACAATAAGAGTATGCAATAGAAGACACACACCAGTATTTACAACAATAAACAAAGAATGGTCAACTCTTCAATATGTAAAATGTACATATTCACAGTATTTACAAAGGATAAATGAGGAAGGTGTCTGATTGTATTGGATCAACATTGTTTAACAGTTTATTGCAGCAGATTACACAATGGTGTCACTGCAGAAAAACACAGAAGCAAGAAGGGAAAAGCAATAATACCTGTTGTCTCCAATAATTTATTTAGCTGATGATTAGAGATAGCTGCAGTGTTGCAATGGTTATCACTCTTATAGCAAAGAAACAAGGTCTGATCCTTGAGTCCAGGTCGGGCTTGGCTGCCTTTCTATGTGGAGTTTGCGTCACATCTGAGTGTGCTTGACTTTTGTCTGGGGGCTCCCGTTTCTTCCCACATTTGAATCATATTCATTTAGACTTCTTAGTCATTTTGAATTGCACTTGGGTATGAATGTAAGTGTGTATGTCTATCGCTCTCTGTTTGCCCCTGTGATGGACTGGCGACCTATCCAAGCTGCACACTGCTGTGTACTCCGTCCACTGGAAAATCAAAGACGTAGCCACAAGCAAGCGGGCTAGTAGTTAAACCATGACTGTCGCAGCGGAGCTTCAATGGACACATTATTTGCAGCAGCTTGCATGGGAAGGATATTGGAAATAGCTGTACTACAGTGATGAAACATACTAGTAAAACCGTTTTTCCCCCTCAAGCATTGATGGCAGCATTGCCGAGAATGCATGTCAAATTGTTGAACTGTGCCACAACAGCCTCGGTATCAACCATGCAATGACTCTTGCTTTTCAATGTCAGTCTCTTTTCAAGCTTTTTCAAGCTTCTCAGCTAACCTGGTAAGTGAGAACGCCTAAATAAATGGGCCGTGCCTATAAAGTGGAGATGCATTTCACATAATTCAAGTGAGAAATCTTTTTCTACAATAAAGAAATGGGCTGCTGATAATCTGTTATGCTTTGTAATTATTCCCAGAGGTATATTTCCTGTCTGCTAGTGACCATCTGGCTATGATCTCAGTTGTGCCCTCAGCTCGAGCATTAAACAGTCTTGTACTTTGTCTCACGGAAATCCGTCTTCATTCATTCAACAATATACTGTACTTACTGTCCAGGTAAGAAATAGAAAATATTCCTAAACTTATTTACTTGTTTATGTTGGGTACGAAAACAGAAGTTTTAGTACTTCCATAGCATAGTAATAGCAAAGTACTTCCATGTGTGAAATCAAACAATTCAACAACATAAAAACATGTTAACAGTTGTGTTCTTGAAACAAACTGTACACAGTAAACAATTATTTGTGCCAATCATAGCACAAGTCAATGCATGATGGCACTTTTAAATCAAAATCTGATGAAATATCGTATAACATGAAAATTATTCAACATGAAAACTACCCCCAAACATCCAAAAATCTAAATGTTTTAGTGCAAATAAAAAGAATCCATGCAAGAAAATGTGATAACTTCAAAATAAGTACAATTTCATCATGCAAATTTTGAACAATATATCCTGGAGTAAATAACAGTGAAAAGTGGTTTTCAATGCTGTTGCAACTAAAAATGTACCACTGACTCGCCTATCTGCATTTGCAGAGCCATCTCACAGGCCCGACTGGACCCGCCGGCGTCCCAGTTTTAGCCCATGGACCATATGTGAGAAGCATTCAAGGAAGTGTAGCAGTCACAACAGTAATGCTTAAGTCAGTGAACCGATGATGGCCCTTCCCCCAGTCCTCTGCCAGCTATACAATGAGGACAAGGGTTTATCAGGATTTAGGCAGCAGGACACGGGGAGGTGTTTTACTGAGGCCCAGCGTTGGGGTAACATTCCAGTGATTATGGGACACAAGCACAAACCCCACCCTGAGCCCACATTTGTATCATAATTCGGCTTTTAAGGCATCACAAAGACACTGAAGGCCAGCAGCAAGTAGCACCTTGTCTTCAGCTTAAGCTCGGGCAGGGTGGCAGGTGGGAACGCAAGGCAGGATTAAGGCCAGACCTCCCCAGGATGGCCTGAGTGGTAAGGAGGATGATGGTTAGTTGCGCATTTGCATTTGTGCTGGAGTGGAACTTGTGGGGCATTCCCAGCGGGAAGCCCAGGATTTGACGGATTGCAATAATCCCACCAGAAAGAACAACACTACCCTCCCAGCAGAGTTTTGGATAGAGCCCACAAACAAACACCTTTTGTGTTCGCCTGAAAAACTGATGAGGTATGGCGGCACTAACCAGCAAAACACTGAAAGCAAATCCAAAAGCTACCTGGTGGCTAGTCTCGCCACACAAAGAAGACAATAATATGCACATTGTTTACAAAAGTGACATATTATGATTCACCATTTCAAAATATTAAGACGAAAGAAAAATATTGGAGGTGAGAGACAAACTAAAGGTCAGGTATGACTACAGTTTGAAAATGGCTGTAGAAAAAAGAAAGTAAGAGGGGCTAGTCGAGGAACAGCCATTGCCTCTGTCATGGACGACATCACAGGTAAATGTACAGTTTTTGAAGTTAACTCATTTTCTTAGTAAAGAAAAGGCTGGTTTTATCTCCCAAGCATAAACAGAAATGGGGCAATGCATGTTTTGGTTTTTTTCCTCCCCTCATTCAACAATCAAATATGACAACGCATTATGCTTCTTGAAATCATACTAAATGAATACAACAGTGACAATAACATTTGTGGGTATGACAGACAGCCTATGCATAATTTATACCACGATTTGCAACCAAATATGGAATCGAGTTAAAATGTCATTGCTGGAGTTACTCAAGTGTTGGATGGTGGTGGAGGGGAATGTGCACTTGCCTCACAACGAGAATATCACCGGTTTGAGGCCTTCCAGCGTGCAGTTTTCATGTTTTTCCCCACATCTCAATAATATCCATTTGAGTCTTAACTGCCTGTAGGTGTTAATGTAAGTGATAAAAACTTGAATTGTTCTAGCCCTCTTTACACTGAACCACAAGTTAGGAGAGAAGGGGAGAACGAGAATGACATATATGAGCAATGCACGCACAAAAAGTCTGCTGATTTGCCACATTTAGACAAGCTAAAAACAACCTTATCCAAAAAAAGCAACTATGAAGACAAATTCATTATTGCATATGTAGAAGCTTGTTGTCAATATAATCAACATATTGCTCTTTCAGAGAACTCGGGAAAGGCTGCAATGAAAACGTGACAGGTAAACATTGAAGTCTCCTTCCTGCCTATGGTTCCATTTCACCACAGCTCCTGTCAAAAGCACAGTATCTACAGCAGGGGTATTCTACTAAAATGTTCAGAGGTCCATTTTGACAAAATTTCTTGACACAAAGGTCCTGAAGATCAGAATGTCTAACCATTTAGTGTGATATATATATACATACATACACACACACTCTGGTTTCCTCCCATCGTCCAAAAACATGCATGTGAGGTTAATTGGTGACCGTAAATTGCCTCTAGGTGTGAATGCAAATGTGTGTGGTTGTCTGTGTCTGTGCGTTTGCTCTGTAAGAGACTGGAAACCTGTCCAGGGTGCATCTTGCCCTCGCACATTGTAAGCTGGCACCGATGGAGGGATGTACATATTTACATCCGCATGTATTTAAAAGCTGGTCGTCAAATCAACTGAATTCAGTGCAATTCAAAACTGTTTGGATAATATTAATCATCATGTAACTGACAATATATGTATGACTGCCGATATAAAATGATCTCACATTTTGATTCTGTTCATTGTGGAGAAAGCTGCCTGGCAGTTGTGTTTTATGTACAGAGCTACTTTCCTCAGACCTGGGAAAGTGTCTCAGGGACCTTTAGAGCCAGAAAGTGGAAGCATCAGTTCTAACAAACTGCTCTTTCAGGGCCACATCTGCTTGAAGATCAACCATTACCACCAATAGAGGCCCATCATTTACCCATTTAAAGTTCTGTGTGACTTCCTGTGAGAATCTCCTGACGTCTGTGATGAGAAATAAACCTGAGTGATGAGCTGCTGTACAAAGGTGAATCTGTCAAAATGACATTTGTTGAGTTTCTCTCAGTTAAAAGTACCTAGAAAGGACTGTGTTGTGTTTGGTGCGATATATATATAGAGTTCAACTGAATTGAATTGAAAACAGTTGCTGAAGTTTACAATCAGCTTATTAATAAAGTAAACAAAAGAAGATACACTCGGATGAATGTGTGTCTTAGGATCCTGGTGGACGGGTCATACTGGACTCTCAGAGAACTGATTTTCTGTGATTGTGCATCTGATTTCAGTGGGTTAGTCTGTTAAACTTTTATGTTTTGTCTCATAAATGCCATTTGACTTGACACCTAATAAGTGTAGTGTTTTCTGAGCAAATGACACTCATGGGTTTATTGCTGCCCGTGAGAAGAATGAACAGAAATTACTTTGTACTTTCACCGTCACTTTTTCTTTCTTTGGAGAGCGACACCTGGTCCTCAACTTTCTCCATCTTTTTCTCTCGCTTTTTTCGTCCCTCATCTTTTTCTCTACCTTCACCGTCTATCTTTTCTTCTTCCCATTCTTCTTATTTACATTAACTCTCATCTCACAGATTTGATCGGCTGTATGTTATTACATGTGACGGCTCAACTCAAATGCAATTGGTTTCTGTGTTTCCTAAAAGCTGAATTGGAGCAGCTCTTACAAAAGCTGCTCCCATTCAAAGAGCAGCCTTCAGGTTTACTATTACCGCAAACACTACAAAAGCTGCGCCTGTTCAAAAAGAAGCACCCTTTTGGTTTGGCTGGAAGTAGGTCCAAGTCTAGATGGGACAGTATCTGGGTCCGGAACCGGACCGACTGGTGGGTCAATTTTGGTTGGAATTTCCCCTCTGGAATACGGTGCTGTAAAATAAAAATGTAAAAAAAATATCCAAATCACCATGACAACATGTTCGCTTATTTAATTTTTCTGCGTTCAGTCTCCCTGTTATCCAACAGCTGACATATCAACGCTGTAGTAGAATACATAACTGTGCTCATCACAGCATAACACGCGTCGCAATATATTGGTGAGGAACAGAACAGTTTGTGAGCTGTGGAGCAGTGATGTGTAGTCGAGGCAGCTGCCCTGCCAGCTCTCCGAGACACTGCTGTAAGTGAGACAGCTAGTGAAAAAAACAAACCCTGGTTTTAAAAGTGACCTTCACTAAAAATTGGGAACCATCGTTGATGCTGTCAAACTACGGATGGAGATGAAGCTGAATCTTTTCACTGGAGCTTATTGTACTAGAGGGACTAAAACATTTGGTTGCAGCAAAGCGGAGCCTATTTCTCGATGACTTTACTTGCCTCACTGTTGCAACAGCTGTATCAACACAGTAAATGTCCTACTGTTTTAACTTAGCATGACTAGATCTCCTGTGTACCTCGGTGTCTCGCATGCAGGGCTAAGGTAACAGCCTTACGAGTTGAAGAGACCCCTAGGATGTTATTAAGCTTGTCGAATATAAATGGTGCAAAATGCTGCCTGGTGCCAGCCAACAGTTAACAAGATATCCTGGTGGGGGACAAAAAAGCAACAGAACCAGTGGTGACAATATAACCAGAAGACAGGACCCTCTTCAGAAAGGAAAGAGAATCTGCCAGTCAGCATTTAATTAAAAGATCTTCTGTCTTGAGCAACTTAAATCATTGATGCTTTTATATGTGAAGTCTGAACCACATAATGCAAACACATCAGAGGCCAGAAGGTCTTTAGTGCACCTCTCAAGTCAGACCTCTGTCTGACTGCCCTATCAGAGAACCAATCAGAGGCAGCTGAAAGGCAACCTGGAAAAACAGCACCAATGCTTATCTGATTTCATAAACCATGTCAGGGGCTTTCAAAACAACGTGCAAGGGCATTCACTTCAGGCAAAACATGGGAACTATCACTTCTGTATGAAGGGAATATTAAAACATGGGAGACATAAGAGGATTAGTTTCTTTGCGGTAGTGCTGGAGGTTCTGAGGATACCAAACAATGACGGCATCATGTCAAGAGGTGGTGATTACCAGGTGCAGCATTAAGTCTGCATGTTAGCGTGGGGAAAATGATTAATGTCCGGTTTTCAGTGACAAGTCAGAGAGAGCCAAAAAGTAGTGTTTTAGGATCAGTATGCAGAATTATGCCATGAGAAGGTTTCATAAACAATTCATGTAATAAGATAAGCATGTTCAAAAAGTCCATAGTCTGCTATTTGGCACCAAGATTGTTTGGGAATTTCACTTAGAGGTGGACTACAAGGCCTACAGATGCAATTCATACACTAGTAGAAAGAATTGGTTAGATGTTACAACCTAAGAAAGATGTAGATGCTGTAAATGGTCCAAACTAACAATACCAACATCAGTGCAGTGTTTGGTATCTTCATAAAACATTTAATTCCATGGACCTTCAGCTGCCCTGTGATGGACTGGTGAACTTTCTGGGGTGGACCCTGTATTCACTAAAAGTCAGCACCAAGTATGATGAGACGGCATGAAAGATGGATGGACTACATGGACGTATTACTCAAATCAAACGTCTTGACTCGGCTAATCAACGTAATCTATTAGGATTAAAAGAGGACAGTCAATGTGGCCAAACATGTTAACAAGATTAAGAGTTTATAGTAGTCACAATAAGTGATTTTCTTGATTTAATGTGAATTATTTTTCAATTTGAGAGTGATTCAAGTTACCAGGGAAAGCTGAAGCAATCAGACATTTATTAGTGACTTTATACTCTGCGATCACACCATAACAAACTCTCGTCAGTATCCAAACTAATTTGGAAATTGTATACCACTCAAAGTCGAGAGCAATACCAACGAAGTAGCATGTCAAACTGAAATACCACACGATCAACATCACACTAATATGAAAAGGATGCCATCACAATACTTTCACATAATGATTTGACAAATACGTTCACAATCAGCCGGTGTTTAACAGGGATGCAATCATTTTAGGTCGGCTTAACAATTCAACACTTCTCGTCAGCACATTAGTTAATTAAACAAATTAGTGTTTCATTTATGCACAACACTATTTAACCGTCATGCAGCCCTCCATCATTAGTCTGGGCTACAGAGCCAGCAGTTCTTCTCCCCATGGCATCATTTAGATGGATAGTAGATTTGAAACACTGCAGTATGAAATTGTAGAAATGTCCTCTCGCAAAAGTGGATTGGTAGTGTTGTCGAGAGAAATTAAATTTTTTTTAAAAAAATGATAGTAGCGTGTATGCCGTGTCACAAAAACAATACTAGTATAAGGTATAAGTATAGTACAAGCATATACTGCATATAGCATAAGGACTCCATTGGAGCAATGTGCAAAAACATTAAAACCAAGCACTAGATGTTTACCAGCACTAAAAGACATGTCCCTGCTGGCTTGACATGCTCAGGCCTAATTGACATCCTTTACATGAGGCCATCCAGCCCAGTCTGAGGAGATAATGCAGCTCATCGCGTGGTATAATGAATCTGCAAAGCTGTGATTCAACCCAACTTAGTCACTGGAAAGATCCCTAGTTTTACCAAATACAATCACAATGAGTTTGTTGATATTATGACTGAATTGATTAAAACCAGCTGAAGTGCTCTGGTACGAGACTCACTGCAATTTCACAACATTCATAATCGTAATCAAAATCAATATCTAGAGGGCCAATAATTGCAACACACAATATAAGAAATCTATGTTGTTAAATATAATATGTATTGGCTTGATGTAGAGGGGGGCAGGACCTACATGCAGTGTACAGAAAGCTGTCACTAGAGAGCTCAGTGAGGGTCAGTGCCGTGATGTCAATGATAAACCCACCTCTATATCAAGTCTGAGCACTAAACCAAATAAACAAAAGGAAGCAGCAGCAGCAGCAGCAGCAGCAGCAGCTCAATATAACAGCCTGGGTTCAGCCTGCAGTATGTCAAAGCATCAGGTAACAGACCTTATTGTAATATCTTCGCTAATTAGATTCAGTCATCTGCCTTTCTATGTGCAAACACTGGAGGGGAAACCTGACACTGGAGGGTGTGGGGGAGACAACTAGGGGGAAGGGGGATGGGCCAGGGGGAGGAGAGAGAAAAAGAGATACACACCACACCTCTCCACTTCAAAAACATCTACATTATTGATAAAGCCTAGTTTCCTCAGCAAGGGACTGGAGCACACCGATCCACCAAATCTCCAGCATGAGCAGGTAGCGCAGCTGGTACACAGGCAGCTCAGTCGGTGTAAGTATCTCTGAGCATCAAATATACCAGCCGAGATAAAGCAGGAGCATGGAAGATGGCGATGACAGAGGTGAAGTCGCAAGAAGAGGGTAAAGGGTGTTAAGGGAAAAAATAATGAATTGGTAAAAATTTTAATTAAAATTAACAAAAGAAAAATGACGAGTCTGTTGGATGGGTGGATACCAGCCCAACAACAAACCAGCTAAATAACAGCCTGATATCAAATGAAAGCAGGGAAGCGAGGGAGGAGGAAGAGGGAGGGGACGAGGGCTGCAATGAGAAGGCAGTAGCAGCACTCGTGACACAGTTAGCGACAGCGCTTGTTTGTTCGGCACAGCCATGCCGCGGCAAGCTCAGCTCACACGCTCCCGCTCGCCTCGCTACGGATCCTCTGCTGTTGTCAAGGTAACAAGCTCTCTGGACTGGGAAAAAGAAAATCTTCACATTCAAAAGATGTCTTTTCAAATTCTGGCCTCAGCCTGAAACGAGCATGTGTTCCTAATATACAACATTTGAAGGTCAGTGTTGAAAAAGGAACCACTTTCTATTTCCCCACAGAATATATACAGTTTCGCAACATGACAACAAGCATTTTCTCTAATGCTGTCGGAAACAAAATGAAGAGCGTCAGCAACAATGTGGTTGTAACAATCATTTTACAATTACATAATTCAACTTAATCATTGGAATAAACCAAAGGCCCAATGGAGACAAGACACAAGCAAAAGAGTCACTTCCATGCAAAGTACAAGCCTATGTGACTGTAGAGCATGAAAGGTACCGTAACTAATTAATCATCACAGAGATCAAAATGAAAGCCATAAACCACACATATATATATATATATATATGGGCTAGGAGAAAATAGTGTAATTCACCAAGACATTCTGCATGGTGATTTCCTTACAACTGGCCAAAGTGGGATTTAATGGAGCAAAATAACCACCATCCAACTGACGTTGGGCGTTTTCAAACCAGCCCCTCTTATGTCGACCTAGTTTAGTTTTGGGATCAGCTACGGTGTGAACATGGTAGATGGGAACCTGGTTTAAAAAGCAGCCAATAAAGTGACGTTAAAAATGCTCCTTGTTGTCTCATGAGCGACTGATTACAACTGCAGACAAACTCGAACCAAATTAAGATTCATAGCTTTGCTGATATTTCGTCCAATAACTTATAACTTATATCCATAAACACACAATGACTCAGAAGAACAGCAATGTTTAATAAGCCCCCAAAAGAAAGAGGCTTCACTCAGCACTACATGGAAACCTTCCAAAATTAGTGAGAGACATAAGAAAAAGCATTATGTACTGAAAACAGACAGCAATGGTACAGAAAATGTAAATATTTGCACAATTGCACCAAGAAGCTAGTGAAAGAAACTCCTTGTTGTAGCCATGTGAGAATTACATTTCCCATGCTGTAAAGATCAATAGGCATGAAAACAAAGCATCGTCAGCAGAAAAAGTGGGTGTGAACATGAATCAAACGAAAACCAATGCATTAGACTAAATTTTGATCTGGCTGAACAGGTGTGAAAGCAACCAGATACCGCACAAGCATTTATTTATTTTTTATTTTTTGCAGACCCATTCTCTTAAAACCACCAGTACTGATAATTTGATCATTTAATCTTTCACTGCTTTGGGAACACTTCCTATGATCTGAAACCAGTCTTCTGTTCAAAGTTATGGCTTATTCTCTGCTCTAGTTATAGTACGGATTACATATCTTATGCATATACAGTGAGAACCTGCAATATTGTCACAGAGCAGCTGCATAAGCAAAATGTGAGGCCAAGCAAGGGGCAACTCTGGGGGTGTTATGTAATTACTGTCCGCAACGTAACAGGCGGATGTTAAAAGAGGACAACAATCAGGTCTGTATTCAGAAAGAGACCATGGCTGCTTGTATATGATCAGCTTAACCGTCACAACTGCTAATACTTTGTATTGATCAGTGTTTAGTCGACAGCATGCACTAGACTGGGTGTCAATCAAATACAGCTGTACCTGTGCTGGTTCTGACATTTTGAGTCTGACAGCAGTTGAACCTGAACAATTCCCCAAACAGTACTTAAAACCTGTAAGGATTTTGGCAGACGATTCAGATGTAAAAATGGATTTCATAAACTTGGTATCTTGGTAATAAGTATGACTGTACACTGTAGCTCTTCACTGTGCGAGGAGACAACTACTACAACATACTTTAGTTCAGGAAATTATATGATGAAGTACATCATCTACCAACACCAGCAATGCCTTCACCAAACAAATGAGCAAACTAAGAATGAAGCGATTCTATTAGCACTCTGTCTTTTTGACTGTCAACTAGAGGATGCGAACGCTGTCCAGCATTTTACTGCCTCAATAACACTATTGTTGTTGTTGCAACGGTTGCTTCGGTTTACCGCTCGTGTCTCATTGATTGTGACATCATTCTCTGCTGCAACTCTGCCGTCAGTAGCTGTAGCTTATAGAAACCGTTCCACTGTGCTGTGTTTCTTATTTTTACGGTCAGAACATTTTCTCCAGCTTTGTGGTAACCGCAATGACAACATACGTGCACCGGTCACTATATGACCCAACACTCTGGATTTTAAGCCAGCTTTTGTCTGCGATGACCAAAATCGCAGTGTTTAACCATCACACAAACACATGCGCCATTATATTAGGATAAACTAGAGGTGTTGTTACGCCTCTGCAACATTATCAAACCAGTCACTAAAATGACCAAGTCTTTGTGCTTGTATAGCTTACATTTCTTCACCAAGCCTGAAGATAGTTACTTTTATCCCTCCACAGCAAAGGTTTTAATCAATAAAGAAATTTGGTTGGTACATTAAGTTTATTCCATCCACGTCGTAAAAACTCCATGATGTCAATTCAAAATGGAGATGACAATATAATCACGCCGCTTCAAAACTCAAATTTAGTGCAACAAAACCACTTAGCATATTGCTTAGCAATACTGTCTGACGCAATGGGTTTAAAGCGTTGCTCTCAGAACTTTGACGGTTACAAAGACACACATTTGAGAAGACACAATTGACTGATATTGCAGGCATAAAAACATAAAACCCCCAAGCTGCCATAAAGCACTGCTTTACAACATTGTCACAATGACACGTCCATTTCACACTGAACTTGCGACACTGCTGACATTAAACATATATTCAAAGACACTTGCCTTTAAAATGAATGTCAAAACAGCCTTTACAGTTATTTTCGACATTATCTTTGTGTCAACAAGGTGTGCGTGGGTGGGACTGAACTTGATGCTCTGGTACCGTCCTATTTTTCATCATAGCTGAGCTGCTGTTGATGCTCCAGAAAAGCAGCAATGCACGTCACACACTCTCTCTTCATCGGAACGGCCTAGCCACGCCATACTGATTCCTCCTATTGTAAGGCGACATGGAAAATAATAGACAGGAGGCAGGTGGAGAAGAGAGCTCTTATTTCCACACACACAAACCACACAAAATACCCATTGGCTGTCATAGCACCTCTCTTCTTTGCTTTTATCCAAGGCTATTTAATACATTCAGGTAAGCACACACGGTACCACCCAAGCTTCCAGTCTTTCTTGTATTAATGCATTATCTCTTTGAAATACAGCAAACAATATCATTTGTGTATTTCATACGCCCTCTTTCCTGAAATACAAAATGATTTTTTTATCATGTCTGAGGTTTACCAAGATCATGCAAGTCAAACATTTCTGCTCGCCTTTTTTATAGAGAATCACTGCAAACCAGCACATGTTGCCACCCATTGCTGAAACCTCCACCTCCAATCTCTTTAGAATAAATTAAACTGCATACTTCCTGCTCGGCACATGACATCGCACACTCCAGCTTCCAGTTCTGAATCGACAAACATGAGCAAGTAATTCAAAATCACAGAGGATACGGTTGATTATATACAAATAGCAATGTTTTGCCTAATCATCTTGCAGCTTAAAGGTCAGTCTTTCAAACAATAGAATTACACAGCAAGCGAAGGCCGATCAATCTTTTCACTGACACTGTAATTTGCCGCCCCCCCCCCCCAATTTTTCATGAAGAGAGCCTGTGCTGTCATTCAGCCTCACACACAACCTGAGCCTTTTCCATAGTTCTGCCATTTGTCATTTTCTGTTGCCATGGTTGCGGTAAAAGACAGAGCTCTATGAATATTGGAAATGGAGGAGTAGCAGCACATGGTACATAAACACCCGCACATGCTCCAACACCACAAAGCAAGCCGACTGTGTTGGTTCTGAGTGCCCGCAGCCTTCCGCTCACCCACACAATACTTAGTGCGTTAAAAAGTAGGCATTTAATAAATATCTCTCGCTGACACACATTGCAGCTGAATACACCGTGTTAGTTTCATTATATGTGTGGAAACAGAGAGAGCATGCCAGTTCCACTCAGATATGCAGGTTGATTTCTGACACAATCTGTGGACTTCAAAATCCAGAAGTTCCTCTCTACAATAAGCAGCAGACATGATTAGAGATTATTAGTGAGTATTGATTGAGCATCAGGGTGCGATGCAGTGTGACACGGGCTGATGCTGATGTCCTTCCCCCACTTTGCTCACAAGGAGACGTGAGCTTGATAATATCTCGGTAAGAGAAACAGCTTGGTACATCAAGCACAGCCTTCTGCGTGTGTGAGGATATCACACATGATGCCACTGTCACCTTCACAAGGGGCCATTTCAGACTTTTCTCATATTCTGCTGGGCTTGACTGTAATTGTCCCTCTGCTCCCTTTTGGCACGCTTCAGCAACACACAAGAACACAGTTCCTCTCAGAGATTTCTCATTTCGTTCTCACTGGAAAGCCGTCTATACACCAGAGGAGGGGGTACATGCGTTAAAGTAGTGTGAAACTACTGAAAAGCACACAGACAACGAGAAATAGCTGCACCAGAGTGTGACTCTGCATGTATATGTAAAGACAATACAATCTTGTGAAGACGTGTCACCGCAAACAAATGTGCAATAAGACAACACTATCTCAGTACACTGGGAATACGATTACAAAGTGATTGCTGATTAAATATATATTGAATGAAAACACACACATACACAAGTGTTGTGTAGGTTCATTATTTTTCTTTGACTCGAAAGAGGGGAGAAGAGAAATCACACCAGGACAGAGGAGTTTGATCCAACAGTCAACTATCTGGTGAAGACTTTCTTTACTCTAATCGAAATGCAGTCATGCGCAAACTACAGAGCCGGGATGCTGGCCATTTATTGCAAACGTCTACTATATCCAGTATATTTATCTAATACTGAAAAAATATAGCCAACATATATTGTTAAAACACAGTATGTAGCTTGTTACACAAAGACATCAGCACGGAATACAGAAAGGTTTTAGCTGCAGTTTTCTAACTTTAACCTGAAGGGACTCAGAAAGGTAATGGTTAAAGGAAAGGCACAAACCTTTTGTGATTGTCTACTGCAAAGAAGGATGCCGGTCAGTGCAGTACATCTCATATAATTAAAAAAAGATATGTTTTATTTACACACTCCATGTTGCTCTACAGCTCACGTTTAGACATGAAGATTTACTAGCAGTAAAGAGATGCTGGCATCTCTGCAATTGGTACAATAAAGAATCCCGGACAACATAAGTGAAAGCAGAAAGCTAAATTCCCTGACTAAAAACAGAAATGCACCAGTGCTGTCAGTGTGTCTGCATAATTTACTATGATTTTTGTCATAGGAGGAAACAAGGCAAACAGTTAGGTCCAACGCCCTTCGCTTCCTGCATGCAGTGCTTCCTGAGGAACCAGGGCTACTGCATAGAGGTAGAGACTGTCAGAGAGAGAGAGACAGAGAGAGAGACAGAGAGAGAGAGAGAGACAGAGAGAGAGACAGAGAGAGAGAGAGAGAGAGAGAGAGAGAGAGACAGAGAGAGAGAGAGACAGAGAGAGAGAGAGGAGATGAGCGTGTGAGGATGCAGCGTGCAAGCATATTTTTGGGCTTTCAAATGTGATGATGAGAAGGAAATGGTGGCAGAGTAAAGTAGAAGCAGAGGAGAAGAGCGAACAGAGGGCTGGGGTGTGGAAAGAAAGAGAATGAGAGAGGACAGGGAGAGAGTTGAGCCAAGTGTGTGAGAGAGCAGCATAACAGAACACTGCGGGGCTGACTTCAGTCGACAATATCATCTATCCAAGAATCTCAGAGGGTGGTATGATGGGAGTTTTACGGGTATGTTGCACATGAGTACATTGTGTATGTTTGTGAGGAAATAGCCATATGGAAGGCATGTTTATTACTACCACAGCCACACCTGCATAAATCCATACAGACATGAATAAAACCATGATGACCTGGCATGGCAAAAGATAAGGCCGCCTGACTATTTAACTGCTCTCTTTTTTGTGTTGGTGGGCCAAGAACCCAGTGGTTTGACCAACCGCTCCAAATTTAGTCTTCTTCAGCTAAATTATTAAACAGAAAAAACATTCATAATTGAACAGCTGTTTCTTTAAATAGACTTCTATTCCGTATCCCTCTGCAAAGGACGGCTCCTTCTAAAATGTTCAAGAAAGGAACATCTTGACCCAAAGATGCACATTAGTTAGAACAATTCTTTGATGTAGGGTTTGTAATCTCAGACATATATAGAATGAAATGTGGCGCTTCTTGTAAAATATGTACACAGTTGACGATTGTAGGATTGACGTCAGGTTTTTTGGGATATATTCCAAACATTTACATTTCACAGTAGAATTTCTGCGCTTTAGGGTCTCTAAATCAATAATTTAGGATCTTTATGTAAAAACAGATAAAGACACAGCCGCTAGTTTGCTGGAAACTGTACTTTGTTGAGGACATTGCTCTGATAACAACCACAACCGGACTGCAAGATATGTCGAAAACACTGTAGTTTCCATGCCAAGTCACGAGTTGGTGGTGTGCCGCATGCAAGAACCAACATGCAGGAAGACGCTACCAATGCTGTTTGTACCACTCACTCTTTTAAATTTCACAACGCTTCTCAAATGAACATTTACATTTAGCACACCATAGTTTGGATCCCATGCAGAGACAAAAGTTTTACCTACACCAGATGAGTGGCCAATACCACAAAAGACAGTGTAAAGGAGCTTACATGTTTACATGTTATCTACGCCCCTGCTTGGCTGGTTGTATTAAAAAAACAAAGCACCGCTGAGTTGCGTGAAAACTACAGCTTTTTCATGTGTTTAACAATGGTGTTCAAACACAACACTGTTCTGAGATTAAAATGCTAAAGTTTCCGTTGAGTGTTGTCGTGTAAATGAGGTCTGAGCAGCCTTGTCCAATCTGGAAATTGTCTTAAAGCAGTGACGTTTTCAGAGACTGACTCTAAATGTTGTTGTCCTGCAGATCAGAAGTTAGGAGTTGTTGCCTTAAAATCATCATTATGGGAACAGGGCTATATGTGAATGACATAGTAAAGCCATGTAGGATCTACAAGAGTTATGCCGAATAAATTTAATCTGACTCGAGTGAGACAGAAAAATGCAAATGAATTTTTAAATCAAACCGTGATCACAAGGCCTGTGCAATGAATGAAGTCTCCACTATACAATGTTGATATTATGGTATTACTGTAGATCAGCAAACTGTTGTGTGGGGAAAAAAACCCAAAACAGCCTAGAAGTACTGTTCTTGTTCACAACAAGGCCTCGGTCATACACACATTCTCATCCAAACCTCATCGTATACACAAAAATATACATCAATTTATCAGAGAATAGGGAGACCTAGCTGGGTCTTCATCTGGAAGCTAAAATGTGAATATGTGAGCAATGAATACAGTGGTTGATTGGTTTGGTTAAATTATGGTTTCAATGTCTAGTATATGTATGGAAAATGCATTTGACTGCATGTAAATAGTATCTAAACATAACTAACTTAATGAAGAACACCTTCATGGGTCTCAACAACTAGTTTTCTAAGCATCTTTGATCGATTATGTGGTCTTCTCCATTTCTCTCTTAGTTTCAAAAGGGTAAGGTGCCAAAGCAGGAATAACAAAGCCCCCCATTAAGTCGCAAGCAGTGCAACTTTCGGGTTTGAACATTTGGGATTAAGATCAGCACGGAACTCATAATGATGATGTAGCAGTTTTAATGTACCGTTGTGCAGCACTTATTGCTAAGACTTGGGACTATGTTTCAATCATGACTCCTCCCATTGTCGATGGCTCTTTCTGACAGCAATGTTTGCTACAAGTCGTCCAGGTGTAAATTTGAGATTTCATGCACTGTGAATGGAACTGTTTTTGGCAGCCAAGTCTCCAGCACAGAGCACAAGTTCACATCACTGTGAAAGGGTTTTAAGGAAACCTGAGATCCGAGTTGTGTGACCACAAAACCATTTTTAGGACAACATGCTAATTTTATGCTGTATAGAAAAGATAATAAACATAAAAAAAAAAGCTCTAAAAATGTATTCAAAATAGAAGACATTGTTCTGCCTCAAGCAGAGAAGTAGCAATAACGTACCCCACACACAAGTTTGTAGTAGGGAACATGTAACTAAGGCTTGAATGATGGAACGACTACCCACCTTTTCTAAGAAAACTGTACATTTGAAAACAGGCAGTGCAGTGATTGGGGGTGAGAACTGGCTTTGCATAAGTAATGAGAAGGAATAAAAGGCTGTCCTACATCCACGCCAGAGATTACACTGCTGGCTGCTGTTTCTATAAAAAGATTCATTGCAGAGAGCAAGAGTGACACAGGCACACACACACACACACATACATACACACATAATCTCACAACACGCAGATGGGTACAAAAACAAGGCAGTGTATTTATAGGGAAGAAGGTTCTACATCAAAAGGACTTTCAAAGATCTGGTTAGCTTTAGTCACCTAATCACAGATCTGCGACTATTCCAGGCCTTGGAAGACAAACACAGTGAATGTGGGAAAGATTAATCGTAGCTCCAGGCCAACTGCAAATGTCTTTTATATTTCCTGTTCTGCTACTTTCCACTTCTCAATTAGACCACTTCCTTTCTGGACAAAACAAACAGCCCAGTGAGGCATCTTCACAGCATGTGACACAGAAAAAACAATGTAGCTGTAGCAGCCTCAATGGCAGGGCAAAATGCACACTACCCTGTAGCTTTAAGAACTGCTCTCCACTGCCACATATTCAAGAGGGAAAGTCCCTATGCAGGCTGACTAAAGATGATGTGATTTTCCATTCCCTGCTGGCTGCTCTGGTTAAACACACTAGCCACCACACGCTCACTGCAATCCCCACACAAAAAAGAGCTAAGGGGTATCTTACTTTTCTCTCTAATTAGGAATGTTTTTACAAAAACTGTGCTATTACATCACTAAGCATATTACACATAAGTACGGTGTCTGTAATTTGGAAATATAATAGTCTTACCTAAAAAAAAAACGTTTTTTGTGCCGTTATTCATATGTCAAGCATATGTATGAAAAGCAAATCAAACTTTATCTGTAAAGAAAGAGCTGAAGTAAAATATGTCAAAGAAAAAAAAATATATATATATATATCCATTTTGCTGCCATTTACTTTTCCATGAGCGTAATTCACACACATCAACATCAATTCTTTGATTGCAGACAAAGTCAGTAAGAGAAATATATCAAAGTCAACTGTTAAAATTTACAGTCATAAACTACCAAGAAAACATTCCCGCTTGCATTTCAAGCCCTAGGCAAACATCCAAGTCTGGCAAATATAGAAGCTGGACGTAAAGATAGTGCAGCAAAGAAAAGAGCCGGGGTCACACTCGGCTCAAACCAGCGTGTCAGACAGCAGCTGCAGGCAAATAGAGAACAATTTTATTTTTTGGGGGGGTCCAATCACACAATGCACTTGTGACGATTGGCTGATGGAAAAGTGAATGCAAGCCGGCCCCTTTAAATTAAAGGAGTAGAGTTGCTTGTGCTGATTAACAGTGACGGCAGACTAAACAATCCACATTTGTGTCTTCCATCATCAATTTGAACACCAGCTGGCACGAGCCTCGATTCCATCAGCAGCATTCAAGTTTATCTAGAGTAAACAACGGCTCCAGAGAACATGTCGCTATCTGAAAAAGTAGCCACACATTACACTGACGTAATGTGGTTTTGAAGAAGTGATTTTAAATATGAAGGTAGGGTAGGCTAATTCCATCTCCAAAGCATATAGATAAATGTAGATAAAAAACAAAAAAACAACACCATCAACATTCAGCAATGTTGTGTTGATATTAAATGGCATCTAATAGTAATCTGCAGAATTTGTCAGATTATTAATTAAATATTAACTTTGTCGCTAGTCAGCTTGTTACATATAAGGCCATGTTTACACGTACCTGAGTTTTACAAAAATTTACACTTCCCTCTCTACGTTAAAAAAATAAATAAATCATAAATGAGACAGACCCACACATACACCTTGTTCAGAGTTACTATGAGCATGCCAAACCTGTAGGGGGCAGTGTAATGAAGCCATGATAGCCAATTAGAATCCTGGAAAAAAAACATGACGTCATGAATTGTGACATAAATATCTGCAAACCTCCCTTTAGATGCAACCGGAGACACAGAGTTTATCAAGATCTCCACTGTGGTCGGAGATTTCAAGAATGCGCTGCGTTTATGTGTAAATGCGACGCCCACACAAAGAGAAATATCACAGTTTCTTCAAATACCTGGGTACGTGTAAATGTGGTCTTCGACCAATTAAGCGTATAGTCAACTAAAAGAGTCTATGTAGTAATAATAGGGTTTACAGCACTCGCAGTGCCACAGTGCAGTATAGCCCGAAAAGATTTTGAAACTACGTGGTTGGAAGTTGAAGAGATGTCCAAATGTAAAATGATGCAGTTTCGAAGACATTGTTTACCCAGAGACGACGCGACCGTGCCTGGTCAGAGAAGACATGACAACTCATAACGGCAATGACCCCTCTAGATCTGCGTCCACTTAAACTTGGCTAAAGGTAGAGGCTATAAAAAGTTAATAGAACATGCTGAGCCCGAAACCATGGGTGTTGCAGATGCAAAGAACCTCATAGTTCAGCAACATTTAAATCCAATATGGTTGGCCAAGTTAGTTATTAAAGCTTCAAATGATCTCTAGACACACAATATGTTTGGGGAGAATGTATAAATTACCTGAATATAAATTGTTCGAAATTTAGATTGACTTACTCCAAAGTCAAGAATATTGTCACCAGAAACGTCACTCGTCTTGAGAGTTCCGGAAACAAATTGTACCACCCGCCTCCAAAAAAACCCTTCCTAATTCTTAATACTAAACTAAAAAAAAATCATTGGATTCTTAATCATAACTTAATCATCAGTGAAAATAAATGCCGCTATTCCCTGACGTAATGTGATCTTCTATTTCATCTGTTATCGCCAACAGCTTCAGAAAGCGAAAGTAAACCAGAATTCAAGTGTTACCAATTAGCCATTTCCAACAACAACAACACTATGCAAATGATTATTGTCATTGTATTTGAGACCGAAGGGCCTCAGGTAAGCAGAGCTTAACAAGCTGTCTTCACAGACCATTTCTGGAGTTTGCTTCTGTGCAGCACTACATTTTTAAATGTTAATTACACAGCATTAATGTGAGACAAGCATCTCTTTGTACAGGGTTTGATTGGATAACAGTCAACATGGCTGCAAACAATTTCATTCACCGAAACAGTGAAATGACTGTGCATACATATTAGGTAAACAAGTATTTCTTTTGCAATTTTCCAGGAATGTTGAACAGTAACACAGTCTCCTCTGTAGCTTACGGAGCTCTTGTGTGGAATACAGTAACAGGTTTGAGCTTGTAAAGGTTCAACTTGATCACGCATGGCTGTTCCTTGAAAAGTAACACACTAACAGGTGTTAGAGAAATAATAAAAACAAGATTAAAAGATGGTGTTCGTGATGGCAAAAGGAAAATCCTTTACACACTAGAAAGACAAGAAGGCAGGGACTAACCAACTCCAAAGTAACGTTAATGGTCAAAGCATGACCGACTGCTCTTCACAAGTTGACTTTCTCTCCCAATCATGCTAAAAACCTGTTTTACCTCAAATGCATGTTGTGCTTTAACAAATGAATGTCTGATTCACATCTCATCTGTGGCCTGATCATTTTACAGAGAAGTGGCCACATTTGTTTTGTAACTGGTCTCCCCTCAGACGTGCAAGCTTTGTGTACCGCCATGGTTATGTTTGTAATCTCTGGGTTATGAAAGCAAGTACACACCAAGAAACTACATAGTTACAGTGGGATAAGAATTTCTTCTCATTGAGGAGCATGTCGTGAAAAACATGATATTGGTACCGTACACATATCAACATTTGCAAGGCACCTCCTGGCTCCGTTATCACCGGTGTTATGTGTCAATACAGAGTTTAAGTGAACATGAACCCGTGGTTCGATTACATATCTAAAGACACCCTTCCATGTCACTGATATGTTGGTGCAGGCAGGGTAATTAATGAGAATTTTGGTTCATTTTACCAATTATCATAAATAAACATAAGACTGTCTACAACAACAGTCTCCCCCCCCCCCCCCTTTTCTTTTTCCTGCTGATTTTCGCTTGTTCATGATGAAAGCATACCTTACGGACATATTAACAATAATAAACCAAAGCGTCAGCAGCAGTCATGCGGTGAATGGAAGATTTTGTAATACTGAAAATCGCAGAAGGTGACAGTAGTTTTATTTATCCTCCTACCCTCACTTCTCAACTGGTCATCACACACACATTTGTTGTTTATCTCACACTATATAACTTAATAAATGATAATTGCCCCTATCATTTAAGATTCCAAAAGGGCAACAACCAATAACACAACACAATGCAGAACTCCTCCTCAGGCCAGCAACATATCCAGATGACTAATTGCCCCATTTAGTCATTGGGTGCAACATCCAAATTGTATTTGAATCATTATTAACCCTTGAGCTGCCAGTGGTGTTTGGGATATCCCTCGAACCTGACCACTCTTGGGGTGTCTTACTGGTTCTTGAATACTGCATGTTTTCACAGGTTGCCTTCCAGTGGGAGTATTTGAACAGTGTCAGGCCATCAAGCACAACAACAAAAGTTTTGCTGCATGTGAAACCGCAACCAAAACATCTTCTCTTTGTTGAGTTGCCTAAAGTTACCATGGTATTCAGATTATTCCAAAAACTTCCAGCCGATAGGTGGGGCTGGTATCGGAAGCTGAGGTGAAAAATCCACAGTATGGCGAAATATAACCTTTAACCTTTCCATTAGTAACAATGTAAGTACCATATGACAACCTGGATAAGACAGCTTTCCCATCTTTATGAAGATATTATTTTTCTTTTTTAAAATGAAGATAAAACCATCAGCTGATCTTGACCACAACTCTCTTGTAAAAGACATTTATTTAAATGTAAAAATAAAGTTTTAATAAAAACAATGCATTGAATCTAACCATTGTCACTTTCATGCCCCGCATCCTCCTGCTCCTTGTGAACCCACGTCTTGGCAGTTATCTAAACCATTTCAGATGCAGAATTTAAAATCCTTCTAACAGCTTGTTAGCAGCGTCAAGCACTTGTAGATGGATTGTTATCTTTTTGTTGTGATCACAAAGTAATTGGATGCAACAATAATTTGACGGGCTCATTCAGGTGTCTTCAGATCACATCACATATGTTCCCCTTCCTTCAGAATGCCCTGTGCTGCTGTCAAACAGAACTCAACAGGCCAAGAGCGCTTACCTTATTATTCCCACCGAGAGCAGTTCAACCCAGTACATTAGGAATGTATGCAAAACAGTAATAGCATCTACTATGCCATCAAGTTACATCTTTCAGTTGAATGTCAAAAACTTAAGTGTGAACATAAAGCAAACTCAGCAGAATTCCACTTGGTCTAAACCGGGGATGGGAAAACCTGGTCCTGGAAAGCTGCAGTCCTGCATTTTTTTTCAATGTTCCTCTGCTCCAAAGGACCAGAATTTGATGGAATGCGTCATGATGA
This sequence comes from Lipophrys pholis, assembly GCF_963383615.2. Lineage (NCBI taxonomy): Eukaryota > Metazoa > Chordata > Actinopteri > Blenniiformes > Blenniidae > Lipophrys > Lipophrys pholis. The sequence goes on along the minus strand of NC_137636.1, from coordinate 11,286,343 downwards.
AGCTCGGCAGAAGGTCTGACAATGAGCCAATCATTACGATCAGGTGTGTTGAAGTAAAGGCACATTTAGGAATGTGGCCCGTGAGGACCAGGATTCCCCAGCCCTGGTCTAAACCAAGGAAACAAAGTACCAATACAGCTCAGGTTCTCTCTCTTGTGAGATCAGTTTGATATTTGGATTTAGTTTGAGCTATATCCGATTTTGTTTTCAAAACAACTTTCACCATGAAAAATCGACTCCAGGCACAATTGTTTTCTGTTTTAAGCAGCTGACATATTCAGCAGTGTGTTTGTTTACTTTGTCAATCCTGTTGGCTTATCAGAAACCGTTGTCTTTGATGTGCTTTTTTGACAATCTCTCTGACGAAGTTTGCTACGAGGGTATTTTATACTGTCTGGACAATTGCAAAATGTGTAAAAAAAACTTTTTAAAGCATAAGCTTGAAATTTCAAGTGAATATTCACAAATTCGGCATGTATCCATGTTGAGAAATTGATATTCTTTCCAATTCATTAATTCCAAACTTACTTGTGAACTCATCTGATTTGACAATGCTGTAACCTGCATGATACTTCTTCATGAGCTTCAATAGTTCATTAAGATTTTAGCTTGTTCCCCCCCGACACAACGAGGTGTATGCGCACGGAAGTCTCATGGAAATGAGTGAGGAGAGTATTTGAAGGGATGTTAACGTCTGAACTTCGACACGTTCCCCAAAACGCCTTTCAATCACTGTCACATGTACACCTCCAAGGACACTTAATTTATCCTGGAAAGCCAGATGAACTCAGAAAAATGACACACTGGCCTCATTTGTCTGAAGTGCAGTTTGTGTCTGAAGCCCCTAATGAGTTACAGAACCGGTTTCTTCTACCAATAGCACTGTATGACCTCCATTACGCCAAGCCAGGAAAAAGAGCAAGGAACTCCACAGCCAAAATAGATCCCTAAAGAAACCTGAACAAAATAAGACACAAGAAAAGTGACCGTCTGAAGGGAATTGCCCCCAAAGTATCAAGAAAACAAAGTACAAAAAAACCCACTGACAATAGAGTGCTGCTACAACAGACAGTTGAATGAATCACAACCTCTTTACAGCCACCAGCCTGGCTGTAAAGACAGAAAATAGCTGAGTGGTGAAAATGCATGTACTGGTCAAAAAGGGTGCTTAGATCCTTTGTGTTAAGTATACAGCCCCACAGCATGCTGGGGGGGAAACAAAGTATGGCTGCATGTATTTGTGAGCAGGGGCATGGGCCCCGACAGGCAGACCTCCTCTCTTTGGTATTTAGGTATGCCTTTACTTCTCATTCACATCCCACTCGCACAAGCGCAGAGGCCCATCTCCTCACAGTTGTCCCCTCCCCCCTTCCTGTTGTTGCATTTCAATGTAAATGGGTGGATGAATGGCTGCAGCTGGCCCATCAAAAGGCAAGCCCTGCTGAAGGGCCGCGGTGATTGAGATTCAGTCAGGCCACACCACCTCTACCCTCCCCCGTGCAACATTTTGTCCTCGGACCCTTACCCCGTCTCAGTTTATGGCTTTTTCCCACCATGAAGAGAACAGCAGGGGGGCAAAAGTGACAGAAGCATTGATATAGCTGTGTACACCTGAGTATATCTATGGTCAGCATGAAGTAATTCACTACTAAATCCATAGAATATCTTCTTTCATCTCAGAATTCCAAAGCCTTGTTCTTGACAAAATCTTGTCAAGGCGCTGCAATACACAGACAAAACTACTATCACTTGCACTGTTTATCAAATTGACGACATCCCTCTGTCAGGACGTCATGTAGAAAAGGTTGCCTTTCACTGCAACGGTGAGTAATTTGATCGCACAACAACCACAAAGTTCACTCAGTTCTTTATCAGTAATGTGGACAACAGCGCTGAACATTATTGCAAAGATATATTGAAGGCCGGCCAAACACAGCTCCAGATCTCCAGCAACATTACCTCAGTATTGATGCAGTTTTGAAGTATACACCCTTTAGTACATGGCAGTACTTGGCACTGCAGGAGATTTTTGACCAACCTAAAATAAACAGCTGCAACTCAGCCTGTAACTAGTTCACTCTGCAAGACTGAGGAGATCAACATGTCTAGATGGGCTGCTTACGTCATAACAGTCCAACTTAATCGGTGATTCTCCCTTCAAGAATTTAAAAGGGTACTCTTAAAAAAGACAAAGCTTTAACTGCGAAAAGCAGGTCCAATAAATGTTGAGGTGGCACATTTGAAAAAATTACTTTGGAGCATAGCTTTCAGAGGATTCATAACTTCCTTTAGACATTTAACTCGAGAGAGTTAGAAGTTGGGTTTTTTTTTTATATAAAGCTGAAGCTGGGAAGGTAGTCCAGGCAAGCTGGCCTGTCATTTTCCTTGCATGTCTGCCACAGGATGAAGAGACCAGGACATTGGTGCCCAAAGGGACACATCAGACTCTATCCGACATCCAGAACCTGACCGACTAATCTCAGGACATGTCCAATACCACGATTATATGATAGATCAAAAGAATTGTCAAACAGTGTTACCTACTTGGGTTCATCGACCTTGGAAGCACAAATGAAGCCCTGCTTTATTTTTTTTTGTCCATTATGACTCCTCACCAAGATAAAACTTTGATCCAGCTTTGGAATTTCCAAAGTATATTGAAGACAGAGAGAAATATTAAAAAAAAACATTAAGCATTAAAAAGATTAACTTTCTGCATGTGCATTGCAGGATATCTTTGCATCAAATGTATTGAGATTCACTTCATTTGAAGTTGTCTGGAACAAAACCAAGAGTGGAACTGAACAGTGCCTTGGAGGCCTATCATGGTATCTCTCTGCCAGAAGGCAATTGCAGACCAGTCTGTGTTACATTGAATGCCAGAGTTGCGAAAACATGTCAAATCCCAAGATTAGACTGCAGCGTGATACACATTGGAGATATTTTCAGCATGCTTGAAAAAATAATTAAGCACATCAGTGAGTTTCCCCCAATGAAATAAGAGTGCAAATTGTTCCTTTTCTGAGCTTCGATCAGAGGGATCAAAAGCCAAGTCTGTAAAAAGCACATTTGTGGTGAAGCAGCAGCATGCCAGAGTGGAGAACCTTTGCCTTTGAAGTCTAAGAGACTCTGGGAAGAGAAAATATTATCAGGAGGGGTGCAGCGGAAGACTAGCAAGTAAGCAGAATGTAACATGAGTTAAAGGCACCATCAGCTACCAGGACCTCCCAAACCCTGAAATGAGGCTCTACAGTTCCTGAGGGAAACAGCAGGATTGGAGCCCGCCATTTTGTTCTATTTTGCTTCAAGGATAGAGGAGGGGGCAAAGGACTAGGCTGAATTTCAAAGGGCTTCAGATGCCATTCGAGTATCCGCCGAGATGGTGCTGGTAGAACGGCAGCTATAAAAGATTTACACAACTCGAACAGGGACGAAGACAGATACCTAGTCCCAGTGAAAAGGAAAGGCAGAGACAGACAGAAAAAGGCAAGAAATAGGAGTAGCCATGCTTGTTTACCTAACAGGACCACACTCTCAGTACAAGAGGGGGAGGGGAGAGCTTGCACACATAGAAGACAGGCAGAGAGTGGGTGTAGGAGTTACAGCTAAAAGCTTTTTTTCCCCCCCTCTTACAACTACCTGTTTTATTCCAGCATTTGAAACTCAAAAGATGATTCCACAGAAGCATTCAAGAAATAAACTGCAAATTGTACTGCATACTGTGCCAGCCAGCCACCTACACAATTATACTATTATATAATCCATCTTATAAGGGCAGAAAAGGTGCCACCAGTATTCAACGTAACAACCATCTATACATAGACACAAGTACAGGGTTTTGCTTTAGTGCAATATTATATTTTCTGCTCATCAACACACACACAAAAACTGAGGCTCCACAATAAAACACACATGTGCTATTATGAATAACATACACATGTTAGATGTTGCGCTGTGAAGGAAAGGAGACGTTAACAATTAACTATTTACGGTGATAATGTTATCTTTTCAAAGAGAACCATCCGCTAATCAACCACGCACTTGGATGGGAATGTTTACAATGTCAATAAACCTAAAGCATTTGTAGCTTAAACAGGCAAGATGGTGAGTGACGGAGCCGGGAGATGTAACAAATATCTACAGCCTGTGACAGGCGGTGTCTATCTGCAGTTGCTTCTATGGGAAATATATTTATTTTTTTATTCTAATATTGCTAATTCTGGTAGTTTGCCTGTTCAAAACTTCCACTTGGCAAACAATTAACTTGCTAAGCACCAATCAAAGCATGCATGTGCAAAGAGGAGAATGCTGAGATGGGCCACATTGTTGTTGCTATGTCATTCGCAAATGTTTACTCTATTGGGAAGCTACAATCTGTGGCATCCTTTATTTGTTGGAACCAGCCTCTCCCTTCAGTATTGTCTGACAGGTATCTGTGTTTACTGCTTACTGCTGAGAAAAAAATGCCAATGTGCTTTATTTTGACTTCTGAAGAGCATCCCTTAGACAGACTATTTCCTGAGAAAGCAGCCTTCTGAGCACATCAATCGCACACATCTTTCTAAATATATCGGCAGATTGTTGAGGTGATGCAATAGTTCCTCTAATTCCCAAAAGGTGATAAGATAATGAGATTATAAAGTGATAAAATCCCCTGAATTAATGATGAACTGTTGACACCACTTCTTAAATACGTAATTTTGAATAACAATTGGATTTCAACACTTTTTGCTGGTGCCATGAGCCAGGAACTACCCAAACAAGTCAATGTAGTCACATCCAAAGAGAAAGCCTTGCAGCCCTGCTTTACAGAAGTCCTAAACAACATTAATCCATCTTTTATACTGCAGTATCGAGTCTACGGTCACCATTCCATCAAATGGGAAATTACATTAGTAAAACATCCACACAAAACGACGGCAGTGTAGACAGTGCGTGAAAACGTATGCACTCACAACAAGAACATGAAAACTTCACTGAGAATGACCTGGCTCAGAGTAGATTTGAACCCACAACCTTCTGGCTATGGTGCAAGAGTGTAAAACAACTGGCCCTTTGCCAACATGAAAACCCAAACAATTAATCACAGCAACACAAAAAACTAAATATTTCACTTAAAGCCTACAGTACTACTCAGTACTTCTTCATACTTCACAGTCGAGAGACGAAACTCTATTGTGCTGCTGCTGCAGTGCATTCTGCTTTTTAAAATCGGGCCTCTCTGTTTTTATTTGGGTTCACCAGTCTCACATAGATGTCTGTCCAGAGAAAGTGATTCACTGATCCTGACAGATTGTCATTCAACACCACGGTCATAATAACAATCTTTATGTCCTCTGCAACAGCTACTGTCGAGCTACCCAAACACTGCAACCATGATGGTCTCATTATAGCGTTTTAAATTCAGTTGTGTTTTCGTCATGACGCACAGACCTGGCCTTGCTTCCATCTCAGACATGAGCATATTGAACAGTGCAATAGGACACCTGGCAATCAAACATCTTCAAAATAGGCATAAAAGTGTGAAGCAGAAGCCAAGACCTTGAAGAATATTTGCTATATCGCAACACAACACAACACCCTGACATTCTCAGTACCTCAGAACTTTCCCAAACCTGGGTAAAATAGCTATCAACTGAAACCAAAGAGTTCTGAGACTCAAGACCCACTGTTGAAAGAGAAAATAAAAAATGCTGCCTGCTTCTTTTTCCCGAGCTCATGACCTTTCTAACCCAGCCAAACTCCATTTCCTGTTGCAGACAGAAGACAGATCTTGATTTTCTGGTACCACTTATAGGAACAGGAGGCAAAACGCAGCCATCAATAATGGGAACCGGATGGGATATTTAGGTCACAAGAGTCAAGAAGCAAGATAATTACAAGCTCTTACCACCTGATATATTTAGACTTCGCTCAAATTTCAGCAATAAAAATGTGATTAGAACACATGATAGAGCATTTATGACAACATATCTTTATTCATGGGAGATTTTCACTCCTTATTTGGGTTATATCACAAAGTAAACACAGCATTGCACTTAAGATAAAATGTGTTTACATTTCTCCAAGTCCATAGAATACACCTGAAAAACTCTTGAAGTACAACAGAAGAGGACGTCTGAAACTATTTGATTTGAGGCAAACAAGACCTATGCATGCTCCAGGGAGACGGAGACATGCATCACTGCCTCTGCAGTGTAGTCAACACGAACGCCCCAACAAGCTGAAACACTCTCAGTATCTTGGTGGAAAACACCACCAGCGGCACTGCAGTGTTTTCCTCAGCACTGGTACTGCACCAAAGAGGCAAGGATTTCTCCTCCATATTCCAGTTCACCCACAGATTATCTCAAATCCCACCATGTTGTGCCCCTCCTTCGCATGTTATTAGTATAGAAAGCCACACACTCCACTGAGCCAGCTCAGCCGACTGGGACGGTTATCCATCTGTATGCCCCACTGTTGGGCTGCTAACTACCTACATACACTTACTGATGAGTCTGGGGAGAGCCTGTGGGCTAAATCACTCAACGTATGTATCGCCTTGAATTTGCTGCAATTAATTTAAGTCATTGCTGTCCTTAACAGGCACGTATCTGGCACATCCATTTTGCTTTAGTGCACCAGCAAATAGATACGACACAGTGTTGCATGCTACGAATTGGTGATGCTGTGCACACCTCAACAGGAAAAGCAGGTACACTGGCGATGCTTTGAATCAACTGCCACTGTGTCATTGATAAACAACACAACATGGAGACGTTAATGGTGCACGAGATCAATATCTTGACTACAACGAGGAATATACGAGTATCCCTAATTAACCAGATTAGTGTAGATGGGCAGTGTTGTTTTCACCGTCCACAACACATGCACAACAGTTTGTTCAATTGCAGACTTTAGGGGGTGTGACATCGATGCAACAACTGGTTAAATCATATAGTTCAACCCTAAAACATCAAACACTGTGGCAGTGCCAGCCCCCATATGTTGATTCCCATCACAATCACTTCCACGTTTTTGACCATTTAAGAAAAAAAGAAAACAGATAATATAAAATACAGATAAGGCTGTGTAGTATATATATATTTTTTTTTTTAAATCTGTAAACGTGCGAATTATGCAACTACGAGGCTGCATCGTGTATTTTATGTTTTCGGTGAACCCATAATAACAGTCGACGTTGCTTGCTGACCGTTGTCGCAGGACACAACAGAGCGAGGCAGCAACAGCCCGTTTGTTGTTATTGTTAGCTTCGCAGGATAAAGTGTAAAATCGGTCTTACCTGTTTGAGTTCCCACGGTTTTTCTATATACAACTGAATTATTAACGTTTTAGTCTACGCCGCGGTGGTTTCGGCCGATGCTGGATGGTCCCATTTGTTGCCGTTGGTTCAAAACAGACGGGTCCGGAGACATCCGCATAAACCCGCGACGACCATCGCAGCTCATAAGCAGCTCAGCGGAGTGGAGGCTAGCAGCGTTAGCTTGTGACAACCGTGCACACCAACAAACAGACGTCCAAAGAGAAAACAAATATCCAGGAGAATGTGTTCACAGCCGAGCTGCTTCACCTTCAGCGCGCACTACGAACCGTAAACAGTCCATTGTTGAAATGGCAGAGTCGCTTCCGTAAGCGTAAATCATCAAAAGAGTATTTTGTTGTTTCAGTTTAATCCTCTCTGCCAACCCATTCGAGCGGTTTTCGAGCGGCCTTTGACTTCGCTGTGTGGACGATCGGGACGGAAACGCATCCGGAATGAAACGGCCGTCCTCATTGGCCGCAGAGCTGTGGGCGGAGGCGCTTTCTGTGCAGGCTGAAACTGACGCCATTTTGGATCCACCCCACAGCCTACTTCCGCGTTAGAATCCGCGTTACCAAAGCGCCAACGTGGCGGCTCATATGTCCCAGTTTCACACGCAGGAGACCACACTCCATTATATAGTTGGAGGACCAAGAAAAGGAAATGGAGTACGGGGGATGGACGCGCTCGTTTAGTACGTTGTCGAAGATGTTCCACTTTGTTTATTTCAGCTAAAAGTTTATTGGTTAAGACGTTTCACAATTAATTTTAAAGGTGAATTACAGTGTACAACACGAATCTACACCAAATGTGCGTGAGCATTTCCGAAAGTTGTCAATTACGGAATCCGTGCTGAATAAATAATTCATCTTAGGAGTTGTTACATCTTCGTAAATGTGCGCGGATCGGTGGGCTTTCGTTTTGATCACATGCTTCGACGTTAGCCAACGGATACCGTTTGTGTTTTCAAAGTAGTGGTCAACGCTGATATTCAGGAAATGGCTCAGATTTCACTGCGCAGGGTGGTAAACGGAGCGTGCCGGTGTAGGAAACTGACGCACCCTTGGTCAAAATGAAACGCGAGTGGATGATACGGAGGATTCTATTGGCTGAAAGAAAACGTCTCTATTGCGATTGGCTCGTTTCGTGTGTCATTCATGTTGACCTGTACGCGTCGATTTTTACAATGGCGATCATTGACAACATCCGCGGTGATATGAAGACTGACAGTGTGTTTATTCTGATGAATAAAGGATCAGTCTGCAGATAAACTGCAGTCTGTTGGCCCATGTATGATAGTACCACGACTGTCGGCCTCAGACCAAATAACAACATGTGTGCTCAAGTGTATTATTTGTCAAAACGAAAACAGATCTACTGAGATGAACGCTTACCTCAATAAAGTGAATATATAGCGCCATCTGCTGGAAAAAGATTCCACATATCTAATGCAGTTATCAAAGACTTCAAGATAATTTGGAGTCCCGGTAGATTTAATTGTGTCCTGTATACAAAAACAGATTTAGTTTTTGAAAAAAGACATTTCTGTAAGTAATAGGCTGTCTTTGTGATGTTGCACTTTTCAGCAGTTCTTTATTGTATACAGCAACTAAGTGTAAAATATGTTGCGTTTAGATTGTGCAACGTATGTTCAGTGTGGTTTTGCTATACATCTACACCAGTTTACAATTTTCCATATTCTCTATCAAGACTCACACACCCACACCAAGCCCTGCACACTTATTGGATTCAATCTAATACAAATGACAACAAAGTCATTTAGAACTAGCAAATGCTGTGCGGGAGAGTCTACATTCATTACCACTGGATTTTTATGATTGCTGCTTTCTAACTTCTTTCAGTTTAAATTCAATTTACAAGTGCAGGAAGAAAATTAAGCTGTGTATGCATTTTCCTTTAACTGCATTGCATTAAACACTCACCAACCACTACACAATACACTTCAATTGCGCAGTTAAGTACACCATCTCTGTTGTAAATCCTGCTATCACACAGTTAATAGGGTTTTCTTTTGTTAGTGGCCACCTGAGAGGTGTCCACTTTAAATGAGCGTTCATACATGACTGATGAGCTGGAAGTAAATACAATGACAGGTTTCAAATAAGTTGGAAAACCCATCAGCATGCACATGAAGACGAGCCAAATAGAAGCATTTCACACTGCACATTACTAATTAAATCACATATGCATACAAACTCTGCACAAAAAGTAGAGACATTTGTGTTTGCTGGATTATTTTAGAAATAATGTTACGCCAAATTGTCATATATTTGTGGGATGAACCGCAAATATATATAATGTGGCAGTGGCAGTGACATGTACTTAATTTCTCTTAACTTTTGATTCCTGGTTATTTAATTAAACCCATCTGACAACCTCAAACATAGCCGAGTTACCCCTGCAAAGGCGGATTTTATTGCTGAGCTGTTGTACAGGATCATATTAGACTTGCACGTGTGTCCCTAATAAAGTGGCTGCTATATAATCATTGCCATCACGAGGGCACATATAAAAACACAGAATGGTTTCCTTGCTGCACGTAGGCTGGAGAGAGTGCAGAATTTGAGTTTGTAGTCGGTGCAGCGAGTTCACTGAGTTTAACAGAAACATGATGTCAGAAGGCGTGTGTCTTACGTTGTAGTGCATAAATCCTGCGCAAACTCATACGCAGCTTTCAGGACCTTCAACATCAACACGGAAGTGTGGAGTTCAAAGTTTAACAATAATAATAATAATAATAACAACAACAGCAATAGTAACAATATTATCCGTTTTACAAAACACCCGATGCGTTAAAATAAAAATATCTGATGAATAGAAATAGCCATTGGCTTTAAGATTGAAGAGAGAATAAAATTATATTGCTGCGTGTTACGTGCACAAAAGGTCCTGCAACAAATGAACGCAATGCCGTTTTCGGGCAGACCAACCCGATTGCCAGGTCCGTGGTTTTCCGCGGTTTTGCTTGCTTTTGAAGTGTTAATAGAATATACCCGTGGATAAAGATTCCAACCTGGATCATTTGAAATGCCACAAGCTCTCTGACCCAGACTCTGGATGTCAGATCTCTGACACAGACTGTCACTCATCGAAATGTTGGCGTTCACTAAATAGGCACATTTTATTCAAGCAACAAAGTTCTGAGACAGTAACAGCTGTAATAATAATAATAATAATAACAATAATAATAATAATAATAATAATAATAATAATAATAATAATAATAATAATAATAAAGAACTTCTATACCTCAAAAAAGGTGTGGGAGGTATCTTGGGAAATATTAGGTGTCATCCCATTAACTGTTATAAATGCTTGATGTTGACCCTCTATGTTCATTCTGTCACTACACAGAATACTCTTCCGTAGTGTGGTCTCTTGATCTGTGAAGATTTTAAAAGTCCTGCAGTGTGTGCCAGGCTTTAGTCCGACTTTTTTGGAATGACCATAATCTGTTATTAAACAGAAAAATAGAAACTGAACTCAAGCTCAAAATAAAAATCATTTTATTTGGTGTTTTTGACGATGTGCCTGTGAAGAAAATGTTTGTCACTTATTGGATTTGTCTTTTAGCGAAATTTCATTTACATGCCAGCAAATGTGCAAAAACACTACCCGGGCTCAGTTAAATACTGCACAAACACTCAAATCTGTGAAAATAAACGCCTTAAGTGAAGAATCTGATTTAATTTGATATGTACATTAATTTTTTTTTTGAATTTAAGATATTATATTGATGCTTCTTTGTACTTTTCTTACATTTTTGTTTCTCCCTCACCGCGAGCACGTTTGTGCTTCGGCTTGTTCTTTCAGACATGGCAACCCGGCTGACCGACGAGCTCGCCGCACAGTTGAATAACGCAGCTAGCCTAGCCTAGCCGAGCACCGAGTGTGAGGAGGACAAACACTTTATAAAACCCAGATCCGGGAGGGCTGAGAGCCATGGGGCCGAAGCCGTCTATTTAAGATTGGATTTGAATTCAATCCGGCGCTATGTCTGCGTTGTTACTGTCGCACAGCGGCGGTGTTTGTGGGAAGCGGAGCAGGGGTTTGTTGTGGACACTTTCCCGGAGGAGCTGTCAAGGGTTAGCGGAGAGACACACATCCAAGGTCTGTGTCAGAGATCTGACATCCAGAGTCTGTGTCAGAAAGGTCCACAGCAGGCGTGACGGAGTCCCGCACAAACTCATCGAGGTAAGAATCAAGACTCACGCTTATTCAGAAAATGTACTTGTCAATGAGTACACTGGATTCAGTGTAAAGCAGGCGTAACGTTAACGATGAGCACTGCATGTTAACTTTGATCGCTTCGCACCGAATTATGAAAAAGAAAACGTGTTTTCATCCATCCATCCATCCATCCATCCATCCATCCATCCATCCATCCATCCACACTCTGTGCAGGTCACCAGTCCATCACAGGACAGACAACCAAACAGCCTCATATTAGGTTTGCCAATGATCCTCTCATGCATGTTTTTGGCTTGTGGGAGCCAGGGAAACCAGAGTACCTGGAGCAAACCCACGCACACATGAGAAGAACATGCAAACTCCACACAGAAAAAGCCGGCCGGTATATGAACCCATGACCTTCTGACTGTGAAATGAGAAAGCTTAAAAAAAAAAAAGAAGAAAAAAAAGCTCCACTGTGCAGCCCACATGTTCTTAGTCTATCTTAATGGCATCTCTGCGTGTTTCAAAGTGTTGAATTAACTGCAGAGAACATTAATGGATATGTCATTTCGTTGAAGAGAGAAGAGTAGTGATATTAACGCTATACTTTTGGTGAGTGTCTCTAGTAATAATTGCATTGTTCTTCTTTGCAAATTTTGGGAATGAGTACGATCTCCCAAATGATCCGTGTCTTTTTCATTCAGCACAACATACAACAACTCTTATCGCAATATAGTTACATAAGCAAATAGATTTTTAACTACAGACAAGAATAACACAGAAAGACTGTACTGAAGTCCGACTATTGTTGCATTGCTTGAATTGTACCTACTTAATTACAGCAATGTGAATGATTCTCATCACTTTCTTCCTCACATGGTTTTTACTTACTTGCCAATAACTGCAGATGAAAGATCCACAGCTCTGCAGAAACGCACACGGAAGGAAAGCGAACAGCCGTCTTCATTCTGCTCTCTGTGTTTCAGAGTCTCCTGCACAGACCTTTGAGTCCGGGCCTGCTCGGCCTGAGTAAAGAGTTGATCAGAAGCAACCTGCTGAGGAACCCCGTCGGTTTGGTTAACCTGCTAGGTGAACTCACATTTTTCCTCAGGGTGATTGTATACTTCCACTTGTCTATGCAAATACTTACGTTGAGAAATCCTTTGATTTCAGGGTCAATAAACTTCTTCAGTCCTTCTCAGTCCAAGCAGCAGAAAAATAAAAGTGGTGGACCAAAAGGAAAAACTCCCGAAGAAGATGAAGGTAAATCTTAGGCGGCTTCACATTAACGTCTGCTTTCATTATCTGTCGTGTGTCTCCATCCGTTTGCGTTTTATTTCAACTTTCAGAGGAGAAGAAGCGGCGCGAGCAGGAGGATCAGATTTACCGGGAGCGCCTGCGCATGCTCTTCATCATAGCGGTCGTCGTGAGCCTCTTGAACTCCATCAACACCAGCGGAGGAAACATCTCCTGGGACGACTTTGTCAACGAGATGTTGGCCAAGGGAGAGGTGTCCCGTGTGCAGGTCGTTCCTGAGAGCGACATCGTAGAAATCTACCTGCATCCTGGCGCGGTGATCTTTGGCAGGCTGGTAAGTTGTGCCGGGAGTTTATGAAAAAACTTTGGCTTTTGAATGTTTCGCGCTTTTTAATGGATTTGATCGTCTCCAGGAGAGGCACAACCACCTCCTTGTTGTTTGGTGACAAAAAAAAAAAAAAAACTCAAGAAATTTGTGTTCAGTCAGTCCCAACATGTTCTTTACACATTGTCAAGCAAATAGTTTTTTTGAAACCATATTCGGGACGCTTTGCTTTCTCGCTTCATGATGCATTCGCCGCTCAGTCACGCGTCACTCAGTTGGACGTTCCGGCGCTCGGCAGCAAGTGGAATCCGTCTCCATGTGAACTCCGTGTGTTACGCTTTGTTTTCCAGAGGCTGGCGCTCATGTACAGGATGCAGGTTGCCAACATCGACAAGTTCGAGGAGAAGCTCAGAGCTGCTGAAGAGGAGCTGAATATTGACACGAAGGACAGAATTCCAGTGTCCTACAAACGCACTGGATTCTTTGGAAAGTATGAACGTACATTTAATTCTTAAAAAAAAAAAAAAAAAAAATCCAATTTGTGAAGTGCCTTACGAAGCTTGTTGATGTCCCGTCTCTTCTTACCACAGTGCTGTCTATGCTTTGGGACTGGCTGCCATCGGTGTGGCTATTCTCTGGTACATCTTCCGACTTGCAGGCATGGGAGGCAGAGAAGGCGGCTTCAGTGCTTTTGTGAGTGACGCACAGAAGATACGCACACGACAATGAGCGCGTGTCGGGATTGCATTTCGAAGCTTTAACGCACCATTAAATGTCACAACATCACTCAACAGAATCAGCTGAAGATGGCCAAGTTTACCATCGTGGATGGCAAATCGGGTAAAGGAGTGAGTTTCAAAGATGTAGCAGGCATGCATGAGGCGAAAATGGAAGTGAAGGAGTTTGTTGACTACCTCAAGGTAAGAAAGCAGAGTCTGCTCTTGTGAAATATCTCAGACGTTCGTCTTTCATAACTGGACCAATGATCCCAGCAGAACCACTTTGTTATTTGCCACCATCTGTTGACAGAATCCGGAACGATACCTCCAACTGGGAGCCAAAGTTCCCAAAGGTTCGTTGCTGCTCGGGCCCCCCGGATGTGGGAAGACGCTGTTGGCGAAGGCTGTGGCCACAGAGGCCCAGGTGCCCTTCCTGGCTATGGCTGGCTCGGAGTTTGTGGAGGTCATTGGAGGTACGTACAAGCTTCTGGAGAAGCCGTGGTGGCGTTCAGCAAGTTTCACATGCAGCCTTCATCCCCATTCTTTGCAGCTTGCGAGCTCATTCCTTTTTTTTCCTTTTTTTTTAATCACAAGACTGCACTCAGAGAGCACGCACTAGCGAGAACACAATCTGGAGCTCACAGAAAAAGAAACCATTCCTTCTGTCTTGTGCTATTATCTGACAATTTCTATGAAAATCCATCCACATATTTGTGAGTTAACCAACCAGCAAACTGATAAACAAACCAACTAACAGAGTAACAGCAATGAAAACATAAGCTGTACCCCCTGCCAGAGGTCATTTTAGGGCTTTCGTAGGTTGCGTTTCATTTCAGTTGCAAGTACTTAGCGATTACAGTAATAAGTCAAAATTAGATTACATTTTCCATCATTTCATGAAATTAAAAGCTATACTTCCTTTCGGTCACTATTTGACCATCAGGAGGTGAGGATGGACCTTCTGTGTCCCTCACAATGGTTAAAGTTGCACATCTCTTGTACGAGAAGCTGCTGTCCTGTTGCTCCTCTGGTTTAATGCGACCTGTGTTGCGATGGCGTGCAGGCCTGGGTGCGGCCCGCGTCAGGAGTCTGTTCAAGGAGGCTCGCGCCCGGGCGCCCTGCATCGTCTACATCGATGAGATTGATGCCGTGGGGAAGAAGCGCTCCACAAACATGTCGGGCTTCTCAAACACCGAAGAGGAGCAGACTCTCAACCAGCTGCTGGTGGAAATGGACGGTGAGTAAAGAAACTGTGCTCTCCGAGCCGTTTGTTGAGTCGTCAGACGTCTAGAACTCATTTTTTTCTTTCTTTTGCAGGAATGGGCACAACAGACCATGTTATCGTCTTGGCTTCCACTAACAGAGCAGATATCTTGGACAACGCTCTCATGAGGCCGGGCAGACTGGACAGGCACATCTTTATCGACCTGCCCACACTGCAGGTAGTCCTGAGCACTCACAATACTCTGATGCAGCTGCTGTACTATACTTGGCTTTGATCGCTTTGGTTTTAGGATATGTGAGTGGGTTGAATCACGATGCAAACATACGATTGAATAATATGACGGCGTTTCCATTCCTCCCATATTCATATCTCCTAGACAAGGGGGTGTTCAGCATACGACCCGCCGTCCAAAACTGGAGTAAATATCGCAAGTGGAAGCAAAATAAGTGTGAGATGGTGCAGGCAGGGTCATTTCAGATGTGGCCCGTAATATTTGTTGATATATGGGTAGAGTTATATCAACCTCTTAACTAAAAAAATAATTTATGTTCCTAATTTGTCCACTGGACTGATCCAGGACTAAGCCATAGATGGCAACATTGCTTGTTTGTGGACAATCAGTAATGAAGCTGAGAAACCTCACTAACTAATCACTAACTAATTACTAACTTATTACTCGCTAAGTAAGCATTAGTACCAGAGCTCCATTTTCAGGGTAGCTTTATAAAAACATGCACAATGTCTCCAGGAGCTGTGAGAACTAAAAGGTATTTCTTATCTTTAGCCTGAAAAGAAAGAAAACAGCAGCCTGGATTTATTTGTTTTTGAATATTTCACTATAATTTGCTTTAGAAGTTGAAAATGGGTCGATATTGGAATGTTGCTGTGTGCCCTGTGATTGGCTGGTGGGCTGACTGACTTGTATTTGAACAGGTAGACCTACTGGAAAGGCTGGTGGCTGTACCTTTCATGAGATTTTTAGTATTATACTGTCTTTTACTGGTATATCCATGTTGAGATCAAATTTGGCTGCATGTGGCCCTAGAAGTAAATAGAGTTTGACACCTCTGTACTAAAGCTTTTATGACATTTAAAACTCAAAACACCACTAAAAAGATTTACTAACCTTGTAAAAAGGGCAAATCATAATAAAGTCTGCAAATAGTTATCGTCAGTTAAAACTCCAATTTCTTTATGAGTAAGATCAGCGCTTGCCACAGCTCCTGAACTTCAAACTGGTATATATGTACACCCTCCTGTCACAAGTTCTCAAGTACATTGCAACCCGTGTGTCAGGTTAACGTTGTTTCTTTTCATTTTCAGGAGAGGAAGGAAATCTTTGAGCAGCATCTGAAGATCTTGAAACTGACCCAGCCTGCTAATTTCTACTCTCTGCGTCTGGCTGAGCTCACGCCAGGCTTCAGTGGTACGTCTTGATTTATCGTACTGTCCTCGTGTGTATTGTGGATTTCGGGAACATCTGCAGTTATAACAATGTAATATACATAAACTGTCTAAAGTCCCATGTTGTGACGGGGAACTCTTTGTCTCTGCAGGTGCGGACATTGCAAACATTTGTAATGAAGCTGCTCTCCACGCAGCCAGAGAGGGCTTCAAGTCCATTGATACCTTTAACTTTGAGTATGCAGTGGAAAGAGTGATCGCAGGTACACAGACACAAACACATCTTTTATCTGAGCTGTCCAACCTGGGCACACTTTGATGTGTGTGTGTGTCTGTATGTGTGTCCTCAGGAAGTGTAAAGAAAAGCAAAATCCTGTCTAAAGAGGAGCAGAGGGTGGTTGCCTTTCACGAGTCTGGACACGCCTTGGTGGGGTGGCTCCTGGAGCACACCGAGGCCGTCATGAAGGTAACCCCATGCGCCAATACACAGTCAGGGACCGACTGACTAAGAGCTCAGGGAGAACATGCAAACTCCACACAGAGAGGCGACCGAGCCTGTGTCTTCTTGCTGTGAGTTGGAAGTGCAAGCCACGACACACTATGGATTATGTGTGTGTTTTTAAGGTGTCCATTGCCCCTCGGACAAACGCAGCCCTGGGATTTGCTCAGATTCTACCCCGCGAACAGTTCCTGTTCACAAAGGAGCAGCTGTTTGAGCGGATGTGCATGGCTCTGGGAGGAAGGACTGCAGAGGCCATCACCTTCAACAAGGTCACAACAGGTAACAACCCTGAATATTTACTCTGACCACGCGTTAATGAAAACTCTGCAGCGTAAACTCAGGAGCATAGGACAAACTGTGCTCTAAATGGGCTCCATCATGAAAACACACAAAAAAGTCTTATTTCATCTGCGTCCTCAGGTGCTCAAGATGACTTGCGTAAGGTGACCCGCGTGGCGTACTCCATGGTGAAGCAGTATGGCATGTGCGACAGCGTCGGGCAGGTCTCTTTTCCCGACTCGGAGGAGCGCGGCGCCGTGGGACGTCGTCCTTTTAGCCAGGGCCTGCAGCAGCAGATGGATCATGTGGGTCTTAAAATAGGAGCCGTTCTCTCGGTTCCCGAATTAGCCGACTGTGAATGTTGACATAATGAGTCTTTGAGTATCATTGATTTTTTTTTTTCTTTGGGGTCCTTGCTGCTGTTAAAGTATTCATTTGTCTGCTCTCTCAGGAGGCGAAGATGTTAATAGCCCGGGCGTACAGGCACACAGAGAAGCTATTACTGGACAACAGAGACAAGCTGACATTGGTCAGGAGTTCATTCCTTTCACTCTGAATTTTCACAATTGTTGCTCATCGAGCCGAGCGATTCCTCTATTAAAACCGTTGTTTTTATACTTCCAGCTGGCCAATGCGCTGTTGGATCGTGAAGTGGTGAACTATGATGACATTGAAGCCTTGCTGGGTCCGCCGCCCCATGGTCCCAAGAAGATGATCCCCCCACAGAGCTGGGTGGAGGCCGAGAGAGACAAGCAAGACACGGGGGAGGACGAACCCCAGCCGCCTCCTCGCAAACACTCGGAGGACGACGCCAACCCACAGCTGGCTTAGTTTCATACCGTGTCCGCCTCGACAGCGTTTCGCCAGCCCCCTGCGTACAATGAGGGCCATCTTGAGCCGAGGGAGTGTCTTACGAAGCTGGCACTATTTCCTCAGCTTCAAACCTCATTTAATATTCGCTTGAGGGCTTTTGTGCAGATCAATAAAGGCACTGATTGCTCACGAGGACGTCTGAATCAAGCATAAAGTACAAGTTTTCCAGGGAAGTCAAAACAGTATTTTTACTGTATGGATGAGCAATTTCTCTTCTCAATTCTGTGTAGTAAATATCTGAAACTGTTCAAAGAAGACCTGAATGAAAAGCAATATTGCTTTGAAGACTCGCCAATCCAAATGAGTAAAATCTCAGGTCGCCGTCACAAAAAAAGTAGATTTAAATTATTTCTTGACAGAAATGGTAAAAAAAGTTAGCTACCTTTAAATATGTGGCTCATATTTACCTGTGAGCAGCATTAAGGTGTGCATTATTCTTCAGTGAGCTTCAGGTTTAACAGATTTTACTGCACTGTTGTGAACGTTCAGCCCTCGGGGGTGGGGGGAGTGGTCTGGATTAACTTTTGACAGTACCAAAACCGAGGAGCGGTGAAACTACAATGTGTGTATCATGTGGAGAGGAAGCAGCAGATCTCCTTCGCTCACCTGGTCACACACAGACCGACTAAAAGTAAAAAGACTGAACTTTGGTGTCGGGGGACTTCTATTGGTTTGGTTGCGACAAGTTAATGGTGATGTCCCCAAGATTGGTAGTACCAAATATTTAAATAAAGTTTTATTTCCACATTGTTTTGTATTATTTTTTTGTTTGTTGCTAAATTGATACAAAATGTACAGCATCCAGCATGCATTCGTTCAAAAAATTGTTAATTGTTGACTTTAAGGTGAATATGTGTCTGGTGACCTGTCCAGGGTGGATTGCCATTAAGCTTTTACATCATAATAAACCAAGATGGACTAAAAAATTTAGCATTTATTCTGTAGACTTCAGTCAAATTTAATTCAGTGAACATATATTTAAAAAAAACACACGTCTTCACCCCCAAACGGTTTCATTACAGACAATTGTGTGAGACACTGATCTATGAAATAACTCCTGAGAGGGAACTACATGTTGGAATGGAGGATTGTTTTTTTTTTTAATTCAAGAAAAGGAAACTATTAATATCAAAGCAAATGTTTCTTATAAAATAATCAATTATATAAAAAAGGAATATATCTTTTTTTTTCTTCTTTTTTTTTTATCTCAAGCTTGTTGCATGTATCATTACTGAACAATCCAAGTCTGAGGACAAACAACAACAGCAGACATGGATACAGATTTCAACACACATCCTGCCTTGTAGCATGCGCTTTACATTTCCTCGTGGCCGATCGACACCATGTTTTTTGTTGTTTTTTTTCTCTGTCCCTCCTACTTTGTCCAAGCAAAACAAAACTTTGCTGCGAACCGTTTTTTTTGTCAGTGATGTCCAAACGCTCCTCAAAAACGAAAAGGCACAATATATCGTGTGCCCGTTGGTTTGTTTCTTCAGCACACTTCAAACCATCTCCTGCACTTGAAAACTTCAGTTTTTCCAGACAAAAAAAAAAAAAGGAAAAAAAAAGTACCAAAGCCACGATCAGTGCTTCTGACTGCTGGAGGATGACACAGGCTCTCTGGCTGCGGGCTCCTCTCGGCCCTAACGGGGGTCGTACATGTTGGCCAGTTTCTTAAAACGTGGTCCCCAGTCGTTGAGGTAGTCGTAGTCCTGATCGCCGTCGGAGCTGCCTGAAGCGATGGAGCTGAGGCTGCCTGCCAGCGAGCCGTCCCCCTCGTAGTCGTAGATCAGGGCCGTGTCGTACGGTGGAACATTGGGGTCGTTGTCTGCAGCCTCCAGGCCCTGAGGAAAGTCACACCACCAAACTGAGTCCGGGGAGTTAAAAGAAGAATTTGGCAATACATTTGTAAAAAGCTGCAACATTTATTGTGTCGCGGAAGACGATCCCAGCTGACGGTGAAAGCAGAGCAGTGTCCAACCTGCAGAGGTCACGCCTATGAACTATTTAGAATCTCCAATCATCATCTAATACGTGTTTTGTGACAATACAGGGACTAATGTATGATAATGGAGAAAGCCCACTCACACACGTCAAAACCAGAGGGGAAAAAAAAAGATCTGCTGTTTTTAAAGGAGTGAAGAAAGTCTAATCTGGTCAACAAGTCATTCAGATTACGGAAAAAAATGTATATATATATATATATATTTGATTGTAAATACATCTACATAAATGAGATGTTTCTCTTTAATGAATTGCAAAATAAATATGGTGAGAAACGTATTCTATCAGGTATTTTTCCTTTCTTTTCCTGTCGGTTCAGTTTTGTCTTGACCACTGCGTCCCAGATTATCACTAGAAGCTTCTCACGTCATTGATGTAGTCCTCGATGTCGGTGGGATCTGCCGGAGGCCTCCGAGGGTAGGTCGGCGAGGGGAGGTTATGTGGCGCGTCCTTCCTGAGGGGCTGTTTGCCTCGAGGGACGCCACTTCCTGGGTAAAAAGACCCCGGGGTGGACGGTGCGTCGTGGGGATTCCACAGTAAGTCAACGTTGAAGGCGTTCTGCAAGAAGAGAGGAAGAGGGGACAGTTTGACGCTGCATCTGTGTGATTTTAGACCAAGTGGGAGAAATAAATGAGCAAAACGGGTCGAAATGGAGAACTACTGGGAGTATTTCGTGTTGTATAAGATCACCTCCACATCCCAACTAATTAAACCAATGAGCTTCTGATCAAACACCACCGCAGCCCCACTGAGCAAACTTGCGCCTTCCACCTTCATGGAAAGTCTCCCATGGCATGTGAGCCTCACCTCATCCTCCTCACCACCCCCCTGCTCGTCATAGTTGAAGACATTGTCGCGTATGTCGTCTTCTGATTCCCCAACCAGCAGACCGGTTCCCTTCTTGATGTGGTGGCGACGTCCACAGGTGGTCATGGCCACGGCCAGGAGGAGCAGCACTGCAGACATGAACCCGTCAGTGTTTCTGGGACTTTATAATATTGTTATGACGACGACAAGAAACAAAGTGAAACACTTACACAGCAAGAGAGCAACGCAGGCCATGATGATGACGAGGGCGATGAAGCTGATTCCCACAGTGGAGCCCAGAATCGCCCCTGCTTCTGACTTACAGTCTCCGAAAGAGTCACAGAGACACACGGTGACGTTGACCTGAGCAAAAGCACCTAAAGCCGGGCTGCCGGAGTCCGTCACCACCACAGTGACCACATACTCCCCAACATCCAACTCCACAAGGGGCTGCAGCAGCGTGTGAGTGCCTGGAGCAGGGGGACAGAGAATCAGAAGACTGCTGATGAGTTTGCAAATCCACACCAGCAACTTCTCTGTGAGCCAATGCACTCCCTCCATCCTCCCTCCAGTCCTCACCATTTATCTGAACAACAGTCCAGTTGACTGACAGATCGGCCGGTATTTCGAAGGAGAAGGGTGCAGCTTGCGGAGGCAGATCTTCATCCACAGCCGTCAGAACCAGGCCGGAAGCGGTACTGCCGGCACTCCGGCACACGGAGCCGCTCAGAGGGAGGAGCTGGGGGGCAAAGTCGTTGGTCTCCTTCAGGGTGATCACCAGCAGGGCGGTGGCTGACACACCGTCCGCATCTACACAAGAGCATAGAAACACAAAACAATGTCACAACGGCTCGGACAGTGTTAAAAGTCTCAAAATACACTTAACAGCCATTTCTGTCTAATCCGTCTGAATTTAATATTTCTAATGTGTTTTTGTGTCTAAATTAAACAGAGGAAACAGATTCCCTGGTTCCACTACACTTTGTGGTTAATAATCAATTTCCACTAAAGTCATTAAATGATTGGTTTCACAGGTGACAAGAGGATTAAGGTCATGTTACACTACATGACATTGGTTATATTTACATTATAATTACTGAACATATCTTCACTTGAACAATCTCGAATGCGTGTATATTGATATTAAACTCATAAGTTCAAGATATACAGTCAATTTCTGTTAATAACTTAGTGGCTGGAATCCTTATGCATGTTGTGCCTGGTCACAGATTGGCTCTGTGGGTAAACCTTTTGTGTTTTGTTTTTTTGTGTGTGTGAGATGAAGAGAAAAAGAGAAAATGTAACTTCAATTATATTTCTGAATCAATGAAATTACTTTTTTTTTGCCAAAATGTCCATGAAACAGAAACACTGTCACATTGAGAACAATTCAGTTAAACACAGATTGGTTATCTCCGTCTGTTAAATAACTACTTCAAGATATTTGTGAAACAAAATAAGTGGATGAACTGACCCGTGACTTTGACGGCTGCATTATAGATGTTGTTTTTAACATGTGGAGAACGCATTCTGATGTTTCTCTTTAGTGTGATGTCTCCCGTTAGTCTGTCGATGTCCAGCCACCTCTCAGGATCTCTGCTCATCTCATACCTACCAAACAAAGCAAAAAAAAAAAAAAAGTGATTACTCATAGTTAAATATGTTCAGAAACACATTTTTTCAGATTTTCTTTAGCCTGAGTCATACCATAACTCAGACTGATCAGGGTCAGAGGCGATGTTCCTTTTCAGCAAAGTCCCAGGAGCAACAGACTCGGGGACCACGATCTGTATGGGGTTTTCTCTGAAGTATGGAGCTTCGTTTTCATTCACGACAGTGATCATGACAGTGGCAGTGCTCAGTGGCAGGTTGGGAGCCTTGTTACTCAGGGGATTTACATTCTCCGCAGTCAGAATCAGGATGTGTTCACTCTGGGCTTCATAATCCAGAGGCTGCAATGCAGGAGAAAAGGGAAGTGTCTAATGTCTTAGATACATAACAAAGGCCCTAAACTGTATTTATTGTCAGAGAAAAAGTCCAGAAAATACTGAAATGACAATGGCCTCAGTGACTTGTAGTTCAATTTTAAACCACAAGATGGTGGTGTCGAGTTGTGTTTGGAGGCCTCATTGATATTTACAGGAAATCCCTTCATTCTACATAATTAATTAAAAAGGTCTTTTTATGAATTGATGACAGATTTATGTATCGAATTCAAATTTTAATTAATCAATGGCAAATTCAAGCAATTATGTCTTTTTGTATTTATTTATTAATTGTTTGCATGTTTAATCCATTTTATCTTCACGACAGAAAAAAAACATTCAGTTTTCCTTGTATTGTGATAATAATAATTTCCTTTTTATTTTGTTACTTTGATCTATTTAATCCCAAAATGTTATCACAATATTAATCAAAGTTCCCTAAATTTCCAAAATATCCTTTTATTGCCCAAATCAATATTTTTTCTGTTCCTTACAAGATCCTTAAAGTTTTGTTGGATGAAATAGAAGTGGATTGCGGTTCATTCTACCAAGATATCGGTTCAATATTTAAAGGGAGGTAAAGTTTCTTGAAAATCAATTGAAGTTAAAATGTTTCTACAGCAAATAAACGTTTTACAATTAGTATAAATTGCCTATCTACTTTTAAATGCATATTCAATAAGGTTTTGCCATAGTCACTAGACAAAAGGTGAATCTTAAGTATGAAACACTGAGTTTTTACATAAAGAATTTATTCAAATTAGCAGAAGTGATAAATGTGAGGCTTTGATTTAAAGAAAAAATATTTTTTATCTTCCTAACCAAAGTGTCAGTTTGAGTTTGGGCGCCTTTAAAACAAGCGGATTGTGTACCTTCACCACAGTCAGAATCCCCTGGTTGGATGCAGGGTCTGTACTGATGCCAAAGAAACCCTCAGGGTCCTTGGAAATGGAGAACTTGGCCTCCCAGTTTCTTGTCCCGGGATCGTCTCTGTCTGTCACGTTCACTCGACCAATCTCATAATCGAACCTGTTCTCCGCTGCTATCATGCTGTACTACAAACACCACAGACATCAGTAGAGTCAGAGCAGCGAGACCATGCCCCATAACACAAGATACACTGAGTCAACAGTTTGACATCATTCCGATTGCTAAATAGTTCATGTTTTTTTTTTTTTTTATGACTCTCACCAATGCTGGGTTGAACTGTGGCGCGTAGTTGTTGATGTCAGATACGTGGATGACTGCTTCGCCCTCGCTTGTTAATCCCATGCCTCCCATATCAGCAACCTGCAGCTTCAACCTGAAACTTTTCACCACCTGCAACAGAGGAAACAGAGCACCATGGAGCAGAAGGGACCCACAACGTGACCACCCGCAACACCAATGCATCTTCAGTCACCTCTCGGTCCAGGCCCACGTCCCTGGTGTAGATGGCACCGGTGGAGTTGTTGATACCAAACATGGTCTTAGTAACAGCGTTGGCAGGAACGCTCTCCTGACTGATGATGGAGTAGCTCAGAGCAGCGTTTTCTGTCTCTGGGTCATCTGCGTCTGTGGCTGACACCGTCATGACTGATGTGCCTGCCAGTAACAAAATTGACGGCGTTGGTCAACTTAACAAGATCGGTCACAGTCAATGATTCTCGCTGACATTTGTGCTGAGACCGCATAAGATAAAACAATATGTGCAACTTCACAAAATATCATAATCCTGACCTGGTGTTGTAATGATAACATGGCATTACCAAACCCTGGACATGGACGCAGGCTGCTGTGCATGGCTGTACCTGGGATTGAGAACTCAGCAACAGTGCCAACAAACTGGCGCTGAGCGAAGGCAGGTCTGTTGTCATTCTGATCCAGGACCACTATCTCGATGGTGGTGGGGTTCTCCAGTCGCTCTCCACTCGGGGAAAGTGCGAAGGCTTTAAGCTGCACAGACAGTCACAAGACGCATCAGAGAAAAATCCTTCAGCATGAAACACTACAGTCATGAGATTATTTCTTTTAATAGGTTCTCAAGCTTTTCATCCACACACAGCCTGTCCTGGCAGAAATAAATGAGCAGGATGTTTGGTTCAACATCGTGGATTACATCATCGCTCATCTGGTCTTCAACATTGTGAACTTTCTCCCGTGACGCTCATAAAACGTCTTCAGAAATTGACCTCCAGCTGTTTGCTCCAGGGTTTGAGTCACTGATATATGCTTTCAGACAGAAACGTGACCTCTATACTTAAAAAAAAACAACCAAAACCCACGTGTTATCAGCTCTTACGGCACCATCTTTAACTTTAAAATAATTGTAATATGAAGCACATTCGGGAGATTTAAAATATTACTTCCTCTTACCGTGAACGTGTTGTATTTCTCTCTGTCCAGTGGCCGTTTGCTTCTGATCACTCCGGTCTTGTCGTCAATTTCAAACAGATTCTTGGGATCCTGGTCCACCCCTGGTCCTTCTAACTTGTAAATCACCTCCCCTTTGAATATTTTGTCCGATTTGATCTAAACAGAGAGAACAAATAAAGAGGCTGATCATCAATATCCTGCGTGAAGACGTGGACTGGATTGTAAAACAAACACCTTAACGCCAGATGTGAGCATGTTGACAGTCGTGGACCTTGAGACCTGAACTTAAGGACACCTTTGAGATTCTGAACTAATAGTCTAAAACACTATATTTGCAGCAGCTTGTGTTGACTTCAGGCTGCACAGCGATGGAGTGGTGAGCGATCACAGAGAGGATCTCCCCGGTTCAATCCCAGATTGGGGACCTGTCTTCGTGGAATTTCAATGTTATGCTTTTCTTTCACGGTCCAAAAACACGTGTGTGCAAATTGAACTGGTGCTTCTAAATCACCCATAGATATGAAGTGTGTGTGACTGGAGAGCTCCAACTGGGACACAGCAGTGAAAAAGATGTCTGCTTCCATTTGTTTTTGGGGGAGGACACCTCCTATGGGGGCACCAAAGACTGATGGTGGGGTCACGAAGCCTTCCTGATTGTAAAAACCTTTTTTTTCATGTCTTCAAAATTGGCAATCATTTTAAACATTTACATTAAATGTGTATCTAAATGTGTAATCTTTTCTATGAATAATTGCTGAGTCATCAGACACCAGGCTAAAGAGAAGGAATGAACACAATTCCAGCTGAATGCTTCTTTTGCGGTGAAAAACTGGTGAATGACAGTTTGCCCATCCATGCCATCAAATGGATATTTCCACCAGTATGAATGAGTGAAAGTGCGGATATTCCATATGAGTGATCTGGACAGTTACCTGGACAAGGTTTTCAGGAACCTGCTTGCTATTCTCTGACACTCTGATTGGAGGGATAATCCAGTCCCTCTTCACTCTCAACACCCCCTTGCCTCGACTCCTCCATGGATATAAGGCCTGTAGATGCAGCTCATCGCCCTCAATGTACCGACTTTCTGCAGAGCTCCACACCTGAAAGAGGGAAGAAAGAAGAACATTGACACACGTACAACTGAAACTGCGACTGAAGCCGTAACGAACAGCAGTGAGTCCGATCACATGAATTTTATTTTATTTTTTTTAAGCAAGGGATCTTCACTGGAACCCTACTTTATATCATTATGTAGTGTACGTTTGCAGCTGTGGAAACTCATGTCAGAGATTCACCCGCGGGCTGACATGTCGGCTGCAGGCTCGCTGCATTGTGGAGTCCACAGGATTGTCCGGGGGCCAGAAAGAGACGCCGGGCCGCCACAGTCTCAGGTTTCACTCACTAAGACACGCTTTTGTCAGCTCACTTTGATCCTGGTGCAAATTCATCTCAGGACAAGGAAACACACAAACACACACACACACATTTCACTGACCCTCCTTCACCACATTGCTCCACACCCACGCACACACACACCCACCCACCCCCACACCCACCCACCCACCCCCACACACACACACACACACACACACACACACACACACACACACACACACACACACACACACACACACACACACACACACACACACACACACACACACACACACACACACCACATGTGAGAAACACACTAATGCAACAGCTGTCGACGATGGATTTAGATCCTGTGCTTTCCCACCCGCATTCCCACTCACACTCACAAATTCCCCTTTATGCTCAGTTCTGCACCTGACTGGGAGTTTGGAGTCACCTTACGGATATGCACTGCTGCAGAAATCCCACGACACACTCTTTTGAATCCACGCTTTCTCTCTCTCTCTCTCTCTCTCTCTCTCACACACACACACACACACACACACACACACACACACACACACACACACACACACACACACACACACACACACACACACACACACACACACACACACACACACACACACACACACGGGCTGACACACACGCCTGTACATAAACAAAACCCCCACCCCAGTATCTGCTTATAGACACATTTCCGTAAGTTGCTTCCTGCTTTTCTCTGGGATTTCACTGGATCTAACTTCGACTTCTCATGTGTTCAACAGCTCACAGTCAAAATCCACGCTCAGCCAGAAATAAACATAGACTTATAAACTTTACAAAAAAGCTTAGCAATACACTCTGTTTGTGTTTTAACACAATCTGGATGAATTACTGTGTCATGAAAGTTTTATCTGAAGTGATAAATATAAGTCAAACAATATACATATAAGAATATGTGAATATTTTATGAATGGCCCGTGATCCCCGCCCCGTCTCCGAGGGGGGTGGTGGGGGGGTATACTGATCTAATGGCACGCTGCATGACAGTGAAGGGAGGAATTGCAACCATGGCTGGCATTCGCAGTCCGAGCCAGGGGGCAGGCTAATCTTAGACTGCTCTATATTCTTGACCCCTACTGTACCTATTTAACTTCTTGAAGCCAATCGTCATCTACACATGCCCACCGAGATGTTTACATTCACATTCCAGAGGAGCATGTCGCCTGCACTGAGACAGCAGCGAGGTGTGTTTCACTGTTTATGTTTTCCAAATAAAAGTAAACATAAATGACATCTGATGATTCCAACAGTTATATTTGCTTTACTGTTATTTCGTCTTGAACCAATATGTTGGAAAAAAAAGATTTAGTCTGACTTTACAGGCTGAAGGATCCCCAGTGTTTAGCTTTAGTAATCGTGCGGTAATGATGTATGTATTTACCAATTTGTGTTACAATCAATCAAACAGGTAACTGAAAAAACTAATCTCAAAATCACATGGAGACCTCAAGAGACGCCATCCATCCATCCATCCATCCATCCATCCATGTTATAAAAAAAGCATTGTGTGCTGAATTTGATTCGCAGCTACACGTTACAAGCATATATATATACTATTATCCACAAAACTCAGAGAAGGAAACATCAGCAGGCTGTCAGAACCACTTACAGTAAGACGGCTTGATGCTTTGCACACTTCCTTCTCACACACACTTTATCAGTTAGGATGACACTATGTTTTGGACAGTTTTCTCCACTGTAATATCGGCCCAGTAATAATGCCTTTACCAGACCGAGATGCGGTAACACCAGAGTCTCACGTTACCAATTAGACCCGCGAGTGCCATTTCCGACAGGCTGAGCAACGGCACCACGCAGATTAACTGTTTTAGAGGCTTTTCCCAGATACTTTTTACAGCTTGGCCTTTCACCCCGGACCCTCACTGAGGTACGGACAGCTTGTTTTGGGGATGAAATGTCCTCAACGACAAACACACTGCAAACACTCACACTGCAAAGAAGCTTCAACCAGGTCAGACTCCCTAAGGGGCAGAGGTCTGCAACCTCCCTGACCAAAGGAGCCATTTTTTACCCCACTTTTCCACCTAGTATAATTCATCTGGAGCCACAAAACATAATTTACCTTCCCAATGAGAATGAACACAACTGATAAACTGGTATATAATGTTTTGCTCTATCAAAACGGTGTCTTGATTTAGGAGCATCTAAAAAGTGCAGACATTATTTAGAGTTTTAGCCGTTTTACATGTTGTTTCTAAATATTTTAGCCGTCTCTATACCTTTCTTAGCTGTTTCACCAGTATTAAATATTGGAACTGTTCTTTCTTCTTTTAGCACTTAGGTTGTTTTACTTTCCTTGGCTGTGTTTAGTGGCTTCAACAATTTTATCTTTCAGAGCCGTCAGGCTGGTTTACTTTTCATAGTTGTTTTCAGCTGGTTCAGCTCAGGGCACCACACGCCCCAGTTTTTAGGGAAAGTCCCCGATTTGGGTGACCAACTAAAGCTGACCTGAAAATGAAATAAAATCAGTTCACAGAAAGCTTCCTTGTACCTTTTAAACCTGCATTTATTTAGATTTACAGTATTATGAATCATTTACTGAATATCCATGAAATTATATTATGAAAAAAAAAAATTAAATGAACCTCTCCTCACTGTGATATTTTGTCTTTGTAATATAAAAAAAAAGATTCCATTTTTGCTGACTCCTCATTAATGCGGATTTATAAAAAACTTTCATATAGTTACCTTGTTGATAATGGATGATGTTGATGCCGAGATGGATGAATGAAAGAACTTTACATAATCAAAGTGATTTCAACCATTTGTTTGTTGACTGAGAAGCAGAAACTTCAACTGCACCTTTTCATTAATAAACACTTTCAAAATCCTTCAGATGATTTAAGTCAAAATGATAATGTTTGATCATTGTTCTGAAAATAACTCCTTTTTTTTCATTTTCTAAATTGAAGAGAATTGAAATAACCATATTAATAAATGAATATTTAAAAAAAACTATTCACGAGTCTTTGGTCATTGATTAAAACGTTCTCTTTTCCTCTGAAACATGCTTAAGTTGTATGGATGTTAGATCAGAAACTGAATGTTTGTCAGTAGAAGTGAAGATGTGAAGCATATGTCACAAGTGTCACCTTGAAGTGAAGGGAAGAGCCACTCTGAAAGATTGTCTGCTGCGAAGCAATGTGTGTCTGGTTTTATTGTGAAAACACCACGTCATTTAAAGTTTATCGTTCAATGCAATGACTTGTGTTCACCAATAAATGATCTGAGAATGTGAAACATGAGGTAAACTGCTACAGAACACCTTTAACATGTTTCTCAGTAATGGAGTTTGTAATATGAAACAGCGGGTCACATTTCAAAGCTTGCCAACAATGTAATGTGTGGGTGTCTCATATCAGCTACATTCAAACATATGGTGAAAAGACGGCCGGGAACATAGGACACGTGGCGATAAGGGTAAAACTGGGATCCTAGTTTTGTCACTGACGCAGTAAATATCTCACATTTGCTCAGGAGGCCATCAGAGCTGTCCTCATTCCAAGTATTGTAAGTGATACAGAAGCGTTTCCTTTTGGACATGCATTCATGAGGCATTACTCTCATCGTTCCCAGCATGATTATAAAGTACAGTAACGGGTTGTAATAACTTGGTTGTTGTTCAGAGACTCACTGAATGGAAACAGGGCTGGGAAAGTTTTCCAGCGTGCTGCGATGGACACATGTACAGAGAAGAAAAGTAACATAAACCAGCGCTACAGTGTCTCAGGCTTACAGGGACCTTTTGAGGAAGTAATGCATTTAAGAAAAATGTGCTTCCTCTGAGAGTCCACTGTAGCGGTGCCTCTGGTGGCCAGACTGTGTCTTCTGCAGGAGTGTGCGAGAGCAACAGCCACACGAATAACTCAAGGAAAGACCGAGTGGCCGAGAAGCGCCGCCTGCAGCATGCCAGACAGTCCCTGCGGCCACAGGCGAGAGGTCACACAGGTGTCCCCGCCCCCGGTCACTGCTGTTACTGCTCCTCAGGACGAGACATCTGAGCGGCCAGTCAGCGGCAGAACGCCTCGCAGCCCCCATCACTTTGCTAAGTCACTGCTGCCTGGCATGGGCATGAAGGCCCTATTTATGGTGCCATTCTGAGTGTGTCGCCTCCTTTGAGCAGATGTCTCAGCTTTAGGAATGCTGAGCAAGGTTAAAGCAATAGAATAAAAGTAGAACTCAACATGGAATGTGGAAATATAGTTGCAAAAAACATAAAGCTATACTGTTTAAGCACTTATAAGGGTAAGGTTCGAGAATCTCTTTCTTTTTTTAATATACAGTTCAATCAGTGAAAAAGACCCACCCAGAGTGTTAACAAAGGATATCTCAATACTTTAAAGTCTAAAAGACACTTATGTTACTCATTATTAAATATGTTGAAAAGCATTAGAAGGACTAAAGTCAAACACATTTAACCATTTCAAACTTAAAAAAGGGAGTACTTTGGATACATTTAAGACTGGATTTATTAAAAAATTCTGCTGCGTGCATAGCCGTTATGCACCGTTGTCCAATAATTATTGAACTATTTTTGCTAATAAAGGGCCCTAATATAACTCACTAAAATCACTGGGCATATTTTTAAAAAAGGTGCAGTAGTTTATATGTGTATAATGTTTTACGCAAGCATGCCTTTTTAATATTCAATGTTTAATTATTTTATTTCCCATTAAAATCAAGTCAACTAACTGGGGAAAAATGATGTTTTGATTATGGTTTAATTCACCAGCAGCATCTCAGTTTAGTCCTGTATTACAGGATTTTTGTCTATGTACAGTTTGTAGTTTGAAAGAAACAGGAAGTGAGTGCACAATGTACAATGGGAATGATGTTTTTGATGTAAAAATCCCATATTTATAGCATTGCGCTGAAATTATAGTGTGATAAGCTGTCCCTCTGCACATGTCCATACAGGATAGAAACCTGACAAATGTTTAAGAAAAGAACTATTGTTTATCACTTAAAGTGGAATATGTGAGAGGTAAACATCTTGTTTAAAATGTGGGATAACTGGAAGTGGAGGCATCTTTGTAAAATAATTTTGTCAGAAGAATTGAACCCCAAACCAACACAGATTGAAAGTTTCAACACACATAATCCATATTAACGACAAATACTTGATTTGTACCAAAATATCTATGTTTTCTTCTTCAGTTAGTAGCTCAGCAGGGTGGAGCAGTGGATAGAGCGCTGACCTCTGGAATTTCCGTGAGGAGTTTGCATGTTCTCCCTATGTGTGTGGGTTTCCTCTTATATGCCAAAAACATGCATGTGTGGTTAATTGTTGAGTCTAAATTGCCCCTAGGTGTGAATATGAATATGTGTGGTGGTCTGTCTCTGTGTGTTTGTCCTGTGATGGACTGGTGACGTGTCCAGGATGTATCCTGTCATTGCCCTAGTCACCTAGGATTGACTCCAGCACCCGGTCGCCCTGCACAGGATGAAATGATGTAGAAGAGGGATAAATGGATGGATTTGACTCATTTCGAGTGTCGCACATTTCAACCAAAACACGAGTTAAAGCTTTGGTTTTCAAAGTGAGCATTCAAATCCATGATATGTATTTCTATATATCACAAAACAAAAGACTTTCTGACATGCCCGTCCTTCTAACCACTCACCCATTAAGATATCCCTCATAACATAAATTGCCATATAATCAAACTTGTCTGCAAAAGCTGCTCTTCTTTTTGATATTTTTCAAATAAAAATGAACACAAGCAGACAAAATCCCAGCTGCCAATAATCAGAACAACCTCCGGCCAAGTAAATCCCACAAGTATGAGGTAGCATGTACTCTACACAGTATGGATTTACTGTTGCATGAAGGAATGGAGGAGAAATCCTCTCAAGAGGTTGTTGGAAATTGTCCAAACATCAGCGTCATTTCACACAAAGGCCGATTTGTTTTCACACTGTCAACAAGGCTTTAACGGCAGAAACCTTAGGCCATTGATATCCGGCCTCTGCATTATAAAAGTTTAGGGGTTAATCGATTCATCCACTTGTGATACTTAATGTCAGAAGTGGAAATCCATCACAACGTTAATGCCTACTCTTGGATGTAACCTCTAAACTAGAAGCTGTCAACACTTGGTCGTCTTAGTTTCAATCGAAAAAAAACCAAGCAAACACACGGGAGAGAAAACTTTCTTTTTTTTAAAGACGTGGAAGTCGTCTCTCTACCCTTCGCTCCCTCTGAAACTCTAGTCAGTGTAAAACATCCTGCAGGTATCCGCATCCCAGCAGGAGCTGTGATTCAGGCTCTAAATCCTCTGACTGATTGTTTCCGATGAGTGAGACTTCAGCGTCAGCTGGACGCTGCTACAGACCCTTGATTTGTGCCCGATTTCACGGTCTGGAAGCGACCCACTCCTCCGTCTTCAAGGAGGGGGATTACAGAGCGGGACAAATGGTATCACGCATGCATCTGGGAACAGCTGCCCACTCCACCGCACTACGCACCCCCAACAGGCCTGAACGCCTCCGTTCAAACACCGGCTCACTGCATATTAAAAGAGCACAACTGAGTGCTATCAGGTGACTCCCAGGAAAGTTTTCAGACTGAATTAACAGCTGCTGATTGGTTCAATTCAGTCTGAAAACTTAATAAAAAGGTTTCACCTATGGGACACCTGCCAGAGCAGGTCGCTGTGTCCACCCGTTGGACCGATTGTAGGAAGAACTATGTGTGTTTGGTCGAAAAACATTTCTCCTCAAGGCACATTTACATTTTATTCCAAAAGCACTGAAGGCTTAGCACTTAATTTTCCAAACATTGAGATAAAAATAGACTCCTAAAAGGCCCCAGTTCACGACTGTCGTCAACAAAATCTGCTTTTCACGCATTAGCGGCTTTAAGACTCAAATGTTGCTCTTCAAAGTTTACGGCTTGCTCTTTTATAGAGGATAACAGCTGACCTCAGTGTGGATTCACTGCAATTAAAATCAAATTAGGAGTCAAATTACACCAATGACTTACCCCCAAAGCGCTCACAAACTTTTCAAAGCAATGGCGCAATGCGTGGTAGTACAGTTCTTTGTAGTTGGTGAGGATGTAAAATAGATTTCAAATATTCATAATGTCTTCACAAAAAAACCCAGAACAAACACAATAGATATCTAAAGGGCTATCTTCCTCCCACAATTTACTTATTTATTTAAATTTCCCGGTAATGTATAAATGTACAGGTTCCTGTTGCTGGTTTTTAATCTTATTGGATTGGATTGCTGTCACTCAAGTCACAGATATTTACCTGTTCAGATTTACAAACAAATTGAACATGTTGTGTGATTTGATTGTTGCCCCTATGGGATTTGTAACACCTCTGGCATTTGACGGAGAAATGTAACCCCGTGTCGGCCGCAACACACACGCACACACACGCGCACACACACGAACACACACATACAGTTGATGAAGTGGGAGGCATCAGGCCTGAGGACTGAGATCCTGCACCTTAAAGATCATGTATCGGAGTTTACAGGGCTTAGAAATCATTCACAGGTTTCTTTATTTATGTTTATATTGAACGTCGTAAATGTAATTATCACTGGGGTCCAAAAGGATTTGACCAAACTATCACACATGCTGATCCCTCACTGTGACAAACTCGTGGCTGCGCCAGTGATCTATTGCTTCCAGGTTTAGAAGTGTGGTTGCCTCCATGGTCAATTAGCTACGGAATATGAAAACGTGAACCACACCATAAAGTCACCGCAAAGAATTTTAACCTCACACACACACACACACACACACACACACACACACACACACACACACACACACACACACACACACGCACGCACGCACGCACGCACGCACGCACGCACGCACGCACGCACGCACGCACGCACACACACACACACACACACACACACACACACACACACACACACACACACACACACACACACACAAAAGTGAAAATGTTTTTGTTTTTTTACAGATTAGCAGCTTGGAAAAAGGTGCTTTGGTACATCGATAGTAAAATGTAAAAGAGACCACAGCAAGACTTTCCCTCAGGAATCATTAGAGGCCAACTCACTCACCAGCTCAACCTGGGCTGCATTACCACTCCAAACAGAGCCAAAGACTGATAGCGCTGGAAGTGCTGTTGGTAATAAGTCAGTTCACAATGTCATCCACTCCAGGTTTCATAATGGCATCTGCTGACAGGAGCCACTAATGATGCCCTGAGCCCCCCTGCACACATCTGGACTCTTGTCCATCTCCAAACACTTCATCATCCTCTGTTTAGTTCAGCCCAAAGCTCTGATTGCACAGTGTCCATTGATGAAAAAGAGTGGATGTTTGGTCCAGGACTTCACTCAGGTAAATTGTATATTTGAAGAGCGGGGCAGCTAAAGTTCGTTCGCTGAATACACGCACAATCTGAAGAATCAGTAAGTAAAAAGTCTTTGTCTGAGTGCCCGGGGATTGTGTGAGAGCAGATTCACAGAGCGGGGACACAGCAAGGCAGCAACATGACAAGAGTACAACTCAAGTGCAAATGGATCATCTGTGAAGCAGCCAGTCAAATATATATAGCAAGTCCATCCAACAGCAGGTCAACAACACCTTAATGTAATAAGAAATGAAAGGAGGGAGTGTTAATTCAGTGGTACATGCAAAATACAGCAGGTATAAGGTATAACGACAACCGTGTCAACTGTGGATGAATTTAAAAACGTTTTTTTTTTTAATGTTATTTTCTTACCTGGCAAAGCAGAGAACCCAGCACCAGCACACACACCATCAACATCCGTGCAGCCATCCTCAGTAGGAGCACTCAGGGACTCAGAATGGACAGATCTCTGACCAGTGAAAGACCTAAAAGAATCACACTGACTAACGGAGCTCCTGAGTGGCTCCTGAAAGGCCACACTCTCTCCAACCCTTCAAACCTGCCTCTCTCCTTCTTCCCAGCTTTCCTCTTGCAGTCTCCCTCTCTCTCTCTCTCTCTCTCTCTGCCTCACTGCTGTCCTCTCAGAGCATCTGTCTCTCTCAGCTCCACCCTGTTTATAGCTGGAGTATGTCTCACAGTCGTGGGGTAAGGGGGCTAGAATTTCAGAAGCGGGCCTCCCATGTACCCCAGCACATGTGCTGTCACTCATAAAGCCAATGAGAGAGAGAAAGGCAGAGAGGGCGAGCAAGAGAGAGAGAGCGAGAGAGAGAGAGAGAGAGAGAGAGAGAGAGAGAGAGAGAGAGAGATAAAGAGAGCAGCAGGGCAGCTGTTAGTGGTGTAGACAGAAACACTGTCTACACCAGTGAGTACATAAACTTTTTAAACTGTCTTCAAAGCAGCTCGGTCATTCAGAAAGAGACAAAGGTTAAGGAGAAAAGCAACAGCAAGCCCGATGTGCGAGATGTGAAACAACGTGAAGACAAAAGTGTTTTATGATGTGTTTTTTTTTTTTCTCCTTCTTTTACATGCGCACTGATTTGGCTTCGCAAACACTCCGCTTGAAGCCGAGAAACAATGTCAGCACCGAGAATATCTGCCGTCAGACGCAAGCTCTCCCACAACGAAATCAGCTCATGAAGTCATCTGCGAGGTTGTAAAGCTTTCAGGTTTCACGCAGTTCAACAGCTGAATCTTTTTGTTCAAAGCAGGAGGCGCTCACGTCTCGTATCAG
Organism: Lipophrys pholis; assembly: GCF_963383615.2. Lineage (NCBI taxonomy): Eukaryota > Metazoa > Chordata > Actinopteri > Blenniiformes > Blenniidae > Lipophrys > Lipophrys pholis. The sequence continues at coordinate 11,250,020 of NC_137636.1, read as the reverse complement.
CACCATTTCTTCACTAACTCCCACAAATTCATCATAAAGTGTCTTCAAAGGACAGCTTGATGTTTTGGGAAATAGGGCAATTCAATTTCTTTTGTCTTGACTTACAATAGATATCAGTATCCCCAAAGCCTATTTAATGTTTCTTGTGTTTTTTCTTAAAATGCATAAATCATCAAATACAATGTACAAGTGGCAGAATAACCCAACCCAATGGAGACCATGCAAACTCTGCATACCTCAAACTGGCATGTCAATTCTGAAGCTACAATATGTAACACGATAGTTTAATGTAAATCAGCCTTAGATAATTAGATAATAATAATCCAGAGCACGATAAGAATCAAAAAGAAGAGCCAAGAGCTGAAGTGACACTTACATGTATGTCTGGTCCGGTATTGACACTAATTCACGGCCTGCACAAATTAATAAAGTGTTTGTGTACGGATGCGGGGTGTACAGGTACAGCGATGTTTGGCCAGAGCAGTTTATCTGCACTGGGTCCTCTGGACCAACGCTCTTTTACACGAGGAAATGGTCAATCCCCTTCTTTCTTCTTTTAAGCTCTCCTTGATCCACCTTCATGTTGCCGTGCTCCATCTATAACCTCTCCATCCAGCGAGCAGCGGTGTCGTGCCCTCACACATTGAGAACATTCAGCCCAACTCTTTCATCTCCAGCTATTTTGAACAGTCTGTCACAGCGCATGATGAAGATCTATGGCTGATGTCAAAGCAGAGGTGGACATTTTTCTGATGCTTCAGGTTTGACCGAAATTCTTTCAGGATTAATTTAGTCCAAGTGAGTGTAACAACCACGTCCCCTTGTGTGTCAACCCGATGCTGTTGAAGAGGACAAGTTAGTCTACTTTGTCACTTCAGTATTCTCATGGAAGACTTAAGCAGCAAAGATGTGTTATATGCATTATGGTACGGCTTGGATGGGACGAACGGAGTTCACACCCCTTTAATGTTTCTTTCCAACTCTCTCTCAACACGCTCTCAGCAAGACCGCTCACAGGTCAAAGGTCGATACAGATCGTCAGAACGTAAACACGTTAAGACCACAGTGACCTTTCTTTTGCACAAAGACCTCTGTTCAGATGGAGATGTCAAACACGACACAAATTAATAACCCCGAGTTATGACGGCAGAGAGAGACACCGGAGAGAGAAACACTGTTGATCCCACAGTAATGAAGCTCCATTGGTAGAAAGTAGAGCAGAGCAGTAGCTGAGTGTGTTGGCAGGCTGGCCGGGCGTGCTGAGCTGTTGTCTGCTCATGATTGTGTGTGTATGTGAGACTTCTGGTATAAAAGGGTGATTCTACAGCACCTGTCTCTGTCACTTCAGGCAGAGGCAGTTGGCCGGAGCCCCCCCGATGTTGGACTTCCTTCAGGCCTCCCACACACATATTTACAACAGATCCACACTCATGCAGCCATTGCTCTGAGGGGCAAAACTTCCAGTCAGTCAAAGAGTCCAGGTCAAAGTTTTGTACCAAAGAAGAACAATCATGTTATGATTGCTTCACTAAAATGAACAACTGGAATGATTCAGCTCTGTGATTAAAAAAAAATAAATGAAAAAGATGTGATACATGAGGTGCGGGTTTACTCCTACTACTTTTCCAAACAACACAGGCTACACAATTATAAAGACAAAAGATTTTCTGAAATCCTGACTTGATGATTTAAAGACTGTTTAAAAATCTTCTTTAAAAACAAAACAAAAGCAGTATTAATAGTTGTTGCCACTTGAGGGCGGTGGACCACAACAAGCTGTAAACCACACTGGCCACTGTCTCAACAGTTCCATCCTGCTCTGCACTGTAGATTCATGATATGAGAAAACTACATTACACTCTATTAAAGTCACATCTTGTTCGACTCCATTTAAAACAGAGATTTAGAGAAACAAAAATCTCTAGCCTATTTATATAGCATCTTTCAGGCAATAATATGGAACTCAAAGTGGATCCCTTCACGGCTGTGTCCTCTCTGCCCTTTTATTCATTTTATACACACACCTGTGTCAGAGTAAAAAGAATCATCACAGGCTGCTCTTTTAAAATGGAGATAACACTGACCGCAGCAGCGTAGTGGAATAGTGTGATGTCCTTCCTCAGCACCAATCTATCCACAACAAAAAAGATATGAATATTTTTCAGGGAAAGGCTCTCTGCTCTCCCTCATGTCAGCATCGATAATCAGAATATAGAGGTCATGCAGGAGTTTGGTATGACCATCGCTTTGAGCACTGTGTTGATGTTGCATGCAAAAATGTCAAACTGTGTTTTTAATTGAAAATCTTGATCTCACTTCAATGAGCATGTTTCATTGTTGTTGGCTTAGATCTCTGTTGGCATTTTACTTTTTGTTGGTAAATTTCCTCTCACGTTTAATAACAAAAACACCCTCGACAACCTGAATGATTTGCAGTGGACAAAAACCCTGAAGAAGGTTAAGGCAGTCAGGACTGACCACCGCTACCATCAGGTCGTTGTTTCAGTCTATAAAGACGCAACGCTTCTGTTCTGTGGTGAATAGGTTTGTATATGTGTGCATTGCCTGAATGTTGTCCTTAATAGTCATGTTTTGCTGCTCATTAAAATGTTTGTATTCACCTTGACCTTGACCACGCATGCACACACGCCCCTGTTTTCATGATAGCATCACAAAGTAGCTGCAGATTATTCTGCTGCACATCCATAATCTCTTCCATCTACATCTCAGATAAACTCATTTGGACTTAAATCCGTTGATTGGGGGCCTCTTGGGTCTACTGAATTCATCATAAAGTTCCATTAAAGATGTCTGAGATGATTTTAGCTCTGTGACATGGTGTGTTATCCAGCTGTAAGTCGCCATCAGACGATGGGAACAGTGGTCATGAAGAGATGAACATGCTCTGCAACAATTCACAGGTAGGCTGACTCAACAACATAGGCCATATTAAAATCACTGCCTTTCAAAACAAAATAATCTCCAGAAAAAAAAAGTGGCAGTCACTTATATAGAAAAGAAGATGACATGCAAAAGCAGCATTTTCACGCTGCATGACAATGTCAACTAAAAACCACAGAGGAACATCGTTGTGAGCAGAACATGGAGAAATGAAGTTGTGAGTTTCAAAGACCTGTTCACGCAGGGCCCCGCTGAGCCGCTAATAGTGGAGAAGACCTGTGGAGCCCCTGAAGCCACAGTCAGGTCACGATACAATATTCTTCTGAACACACAGGTGGCTGGGAGCCCCGCTGATCAGGAAATAAGAAGCCCACCCGGTAGCCGTCTGACTCACCAGGCCGACTGTAACACTAATCATAACGAACATTGGAAAGAGGCAGAAGAGACCTGCACTTGGTTTTCACACTCCATCACATACGTCAGTGGCAAGTACAGTGCTGAGACATCTGGAACTCCACTTCTAGTGGATTTGACATTATTTTTAGACAGGGTGTTAGATGTTCATCTTAATAGCATCTGGTGTTAAAATGCATGCAATATTTTTTTTTCACACTGTACGAGGAAATTCTCTTCCCCCAGAAGGGGTGATTGAGTTTAATTCACTGTGTAATATCAGTATTAGTTGATTTTTATGTTTAGAATGATGAAGCTTCCTGGAGTTTTCAAAGAGCTCTCACACTGTGCATGCTTTGTCTGATGCCAACTTCTTCAGGTGTTTTTTTATTATTTTTTTATTGTGAAATATCATTGTTGGGGTCCAAAGGTGATTAAAAAAAGCATAGATCAATATTCTCATAAAAATTTGACGTCTTTATTAAGTTCTTAGTTTGAAGCCGGGCTAAGTTATAAAACATATCCGAGTCTTTGAACATCTCGTGAAGCACCATGCAATCCATCAACTTAAAATGGAAAGAGTCTGGCACAACTGCAAATCTACCGAGACATGGCCGTCCGGATAAACTGACTATCAGTCTGCACTCCATAAATCAGGCTTTTATAAAAGAGTGGCAGGCAGAAAGTCATTGTTGAAACAAAGTCAGAAAAATACCTGTTTGCCATGTTGTGTTAGGAACACATCAAACATGTGGCGGAAGGTGCTCTGGGTTCACCAAAAAATGAACTTCCTGGACTACATGTGAAACGCTAGGACTGTGTGGAAGAAAACCAGCACTGTAAATCACCATGAACACACCATCTCCACCGTGAAATATGGTAGTGGCACCATCATGCTGTGGGGTTGCTTTTCTTCTGGAGGGACAGGGAGGCTGCTCCGCGTTGAAGGGAAGATGGATGGAGTCAAATACAGGGCGCTCTAAGAGAAAAACCTGTTAGAGGGTGGGGTGGAGGTTCACCATTCAACAGGACGATTCGAAACATTCAGTTAGAGCTACAACAGAAAGGTTTAGATTAAAGCATATCCATGTGTTAGAATGGCAGAGTCCAAAGTCCAAAGTCCAGATCTTCATCCAAGTAGAAATCTCTCGCATGACTTGAAAGTTTCTGTTCACAGACTCTCCATCCAATCTGACAGAGATGGAGCTATTGTTAAAAGAATGGTCAAGAATTTCAGTCTCCAGATGTCCAAAGCTGGTAGAAACATAACCCGGAAAGACTTGCCGCTGTGTGAAAAATATTGACTAAGGGGGTTGAATACTTCTGCCTTCCACCCTGTTTTATTTGTAAAAAAAAAAAATCAAAAGCCATGTATCATTTTCTATCCATTTCACGATTATGTGGCACACTGTGTTGGTCTATCACATATTATCTGAATTAAATACATTTACATTTATGATTTTAACCTAACAAAAGTCCAAGGGGTATTAATACTTCTGCATGCCACTGTACATGCTTGGAAAAGGCATGACTTCTGGCCTTAAGACTTCTCCTCCTGCCCCAACCTCTTTTACCTACTTTTATCTCAAGTTGCTCCGTCCAATGTATTCATGTTACCCCATTGTAATTTTCTTCAATCGAAACTAAAATGGGAGAGCCCCCTCTACAAAATAAAAAAGATGATGACACCAGATCTATGCATTCCTCCAATTTTCAGTTTGAGACATAATTAGGATCATTTTAGCCTGCTTGCCTTCTCGACAGGTAGTCAATTCTGAAGCCAGCAGAGTGGAACAGCCTCTAAGTAAGCAGCCAATTAGGCCAAAGCTCTAACACCTTTTTAAGTGCATTGCAAAGCACTAATATTATTCCTGCATCCATAATGTGGAAGTAAAACTGATATTTCAGCGCCAAAGTTGCAATTTTTCAAGAAAGTTGTAAATATATTCAGAAACTGAACTTGGGCGGAGTATATCACAAAATGGTTTGATCATATTTATCTGTCTTTTTGGAAGAAATTTAACTATCCGACCATCATTTTATACAGCTTAGGGTCACGGGACACCAAAGCAACAATGGAAAAGGTCGTGCACGCACGCACGCAGGCACACACACCAGTTGCCATCCCCAAGTTTGCGAGACCACATTATGACCACTAATTTTGTTCTTCTTCGTGGAGCGGATGCTGTAACTGTGTCCACCTGCAGAGGGCAGTGTTAGACCACGTTATCATTAAGAGAGAGCAGCAAGCTGGAGAACTTGAGAGTCTGGAGATCCATTTGGTGAACAAAACAAATAATGACCCTGAGGACGTAAACCAAAATATGAAGTAAAAGAACAGAAACTTCACAATGCAGCAGGCTGACAGGGGAGTGTATTCTACTAATCAAAACAACACACCTTTACACACAAAAGCCTTTTCACATACAATCAAAATGATGTCTGTATTTAAGTCAGCCACTCATTTTTGTGTTGTTGCAAAGCCCTGAAGATGTAGTGGTGTTCAACCCATTTACAGATCTGTAAATTGTTTGTCGGTGTCAGCAACAACAGTGAGTCAAAGATTCGACCGTACAATTGAGCATTTTCAAAGGCAACTGTGAAAGGAGGCGAGTGGAGGAGAGCGGGAGGTGGTTGGGTTACTGCAGCCCTGCCTTTGCCCCAGTCAGCCTCCACCAGGGTGGGTTGCCAATTAGAGGCTACACATATGACACACTTGACTCCCCCGCTTGAACCATGGCTGGAGATAATAGGCCTCTTCCTGCAGCTCAATCGATGACATACTGTCCCAGGGTGGATGTCTGCCTCGCTACACACATACGAGCAACATACATACACACTTTAGCTTCCTTTCTCTGCTCTCTACCTCTTCTCTGTCAGAGAGTAAAATGTCAGCTCTCTGTTTCTCTCTCTCTCTCGCTCTCTCGCACGCACGCACGCACACACACAAACACAAACACAAACACAAACACAAACACAAACACAAACACAAACACAAACACAAACACAAACACATGCATGCACGTACACGCGCGCTATAACAATTTACAGCGACTTCCAGCCAGAAAAATAGACCCTATTCTCCCTGGTCAGATAAGACTCTACAGCCAACAAAAAACCTCCTCAATGCATCGTGAAGTCATACACACATATAGAGCTAATTTATCACCTAAATCAACTAAGTGTGTTCATGTCTTGCTCAGCACAGAGGAGGCACCTGGGCTGTGTGAGGGCATCTGAGTCATGCGGATTAAAGACATTATGGTAATGGCTATATGTTGTATATGGGTAATAAGCAGACGGCTTTCGTGAACTCTCCCGACATTGTTGTTTCTGACTTGCATCTTGATTCGCTTGTTAGACCTTGGCTATTGATATGGTGAGGTCAGGCCTTGCCTGGGAGAGAGCAGACACATTGCATCAGTATGAATTCACAAAGCTCTGCGTGATGCCAACACACCCGTATAACATCATTAACAGGGCCGGAGCTCTGGGGCTCATTCTTCGTGAGTGCAAGGTGTGGGGTGTTCTCAGTGTATTTCTCTGGAGCACTGAAAGAGAGTAAAAAGTGAGAGTTTGAGAGTCGGTGCTGCTCTCTGCATGGCCCCAAGGGATGAGAAGGAGAGGAGGAATGGGGAGAAGTGGTTGAGGGGGTTAGAGAAGGCTTCTGCCTGCCGTTTTTGGATGGGGGCGGCGGAAGTAAAGTAGAGGGGTGCACATGGAGATGGCTGACAGTTGTATGCATGCTACAGCCGAGTCGGCTTCCATCAGCTGTCAGAGTTGTGCATGTCAGGCCTACCCGAGGCTCTTGGTCCTCCCTCTTTCTCCCTCTCTCTGCCCCCCCTTCCCTCTCTTCACTGGCAATGTCATGTTGTCAGCCCACATATGCTTGTCTGCGGTTGGAGTGGAGGAGGGGTGGGGTATATAGCGGGGGGGGGGGGGGGGGGGGGGGGGGGGGTTGGGTGGAGGAGACATAGGCGCATGGGCAGCCTCCGTCTTTTTCCTGTCGCTGTTGACACTTGTCTTCTTTGCTGTGCGCCGCTGTCGTTGTTCCCCTTTTAACCCCTTCAGCACCCCCCCCCCCCCCCCCCGCCCCCGCACAACCCCCACCGCTCCCCTCCTCTCTCTATGATGTATGAATAACATGACTCGAGAATTACACTCCCCAGACTTTTACCTTGAGCCTTATTTTTATGATTTTGTCTTCCTGCTGCTTTCTCTTCTCTCAACATCACAATACTTTTTTGCAGCCCCTTTAATTCAGGCAGCAGGGTGGTGTATTGAGTATGGGGACTTTCTTTCAAAGGACTTGTATCCAGCAGCGATGGTGCTCAGTAGTAGCTTTCTTGAACAAACTTGTGTTTTTTTTGAAAGATAACAAAGCATTTATACTCTGCAGACTATTTATTGCAGCATTCTTTCATAGTAGCTACTGTGACCAAGTTGAAGCTGTCACAAGTAAATTTAATTTCTTTAGAGTTTTCTGACATCTGAACAGAGATACCAGATGGAAGACGCTTACAGTTTGTGCATTTATCACTGTGAACACACCCAGGAAAGTATAAAAGTCAAGCAGCATCACTAGATCGTCTCTTTTCCCTGTGCAATTCTCTCTCTTTATTTTTTATGTATTTCTAAGCCAACCATTTGGCTTGTGTGTCCTCAACAGCGAGCGGGCCTTATGACAACAGCACTCAGGCGTTTAGATCTGTATGGGTAACAGTGCTCTCGCCCCAGTGACCTGCCCCTGGCACCTGCCACACGGGGCTTTGAGACTACCTGTCAATCAAACCCAGCCCCCCCCCCCCGATCCTTTCTTAATGCTCATGATGCAAGTCTTGGCTAACTCAATACAGCCCCCCTCCCCTACACATCTCTGACCCCAGTTTCTACACAAGATGATATCTCTATATGTGCCCACTAGAGCACACTCCATCACCTCTCGGTCTCACCATGCGTGTTGCATGTTAACCATTAATCCCATGTACTGCATGTCGGCATGAATAGATTATTATGCTGTGGCGCGTTTGGCTATACGATGCAATTGTGGCTACGCAGTGAGCTCAGTTACAGCCCTGTCTGGAGATGTCTAGTCTGTAGGATAATAGTACCGAGCAGCTTTAACCACCAGCAGGTCAAGTCTCACATTAGAGCCTCTCTCGGTTGCTTGTTAAGTGTGATTTATATTAAAGAAAGCGAGGGCGCAGCACTCCCTGCAGTGCTTCTTCAGGAGAGGAAAATGTCAGCCTCAGATATATTTCTAATTAATGTTAATATTTCACCTTAGTGATAAAATGCATGATTCAGTAAATGTGATCAATAGCATGAAGCTTTTCATGAGCGACTTCTGTGTTGCTGCATTAAAAAAAATGCCCCCCCCCCCCCCCCACACATACACCTGCATGGAAACAAGAAAAAAGAAAAAAAAAAACACAAATGTGCTCACTGAGAATGCTCTCTGTCAACACTGACACAAACACACACAACTCACGCACTCGCGCACACACACCCCTCCGAGCTATGAGTACCCTTGCCCCGAGTGCTCCCTCGTTGCAGTCTCCATAGCAGGCAGGGAGACTGTCTGAGTGCTTTATGTTTGCTGTAACACAAAGTCATCACCGACAGAGCCATTGATTTGTCAACAACATAGTGATACACTGTGGATGGATAATGGCCCATCTTGTGCACAGTTACTGCATTTCTCTGGACAGCCGAGGAGCATCTGTTGTTGTGATTTTTTTTTTCTTTTTCTTTCTCTCTTTCCTTCCTCCTCCTCTCAAACCTCCCTCTTTCCATTCAGCCACCCACTCACATAGACACATACTTCAAGTTTGGAAACAATAAAAGAAAAGCAATGTGTCTTGTTCAGCTACTAAATAGCTGTCTGGTTTGTGTCTCCTGAGGTGGTTGCACATGAGTGGCTCGCCCATCTATCAGCCCAATGCGCGGCCCTCAAACCTCCCGGTATAAAGATGATAAATACGGCACCTCCTGAAAAGGGCAGGTAAAAAGATGGATGGATATGGAAAGACAAAGACAATCACATGTATCAGGATGGAGTGACTGAGGAAGAACAAGTGGGAGAATTGAAGAAGACAAATGAAGAGAAACTCAAGATAAAAGAAAGTGAAACGCTGGAGATGAAGGAAAAAGTGTTTTAGCTGCATACTTACTAGGTGGAGATCTTCAATCTACTTTGAGTGGAAACACCACAGTTTGTTCTCATCAGTGTTATAGCTATGGATTAGGAGCGTCTACCTCCATCTCTTGCTCAACCCAGTGGGCCACTGAAATACTATATCTGAAGATTGAAGTCAGACATAGCCATACTGACAATATAAGAATTATGCCATGATCCAGAACAAAGATGTCGATGGTTAGATTGTAACCTGTGACAAATAAAACAGGTTGAATCTTTTGATTCCGGAGGAGCAACGTGGCTCATCGGTCCAGGCTGTTACACAGTAAATCAGCTTTCCACCCTTTCACAGATCACATGGATCACCAATCCAGTCTATATGTGCTTTTGTACATTTGGAGAAAATCTGTGTTGACCTGATATATGACCCGTTCTGGAATAAGAGTTGAACTGACATACTTATATGAAGAGATGCTCATTCTACTTAGATTGTGCGAGTGTTAAATCCTGTTTAGGTAGTGCCTTGTTGTTTCTTTACTGTATGAACAGGCTGTCCATGAGGACATCATGTGCAGGATTCCTATGCTCTCTGTGGGCAACGTTGCCTTTTAGGTTCTCCGAGCATGAATGCCCTGGTACGGTTTGTAGTGGAGTTGGAACTTTGCAGATCAGCACTTCTAGATCAGTGTTCAGGATTCTTTCATAGAAAAAGTGGAGGGGCTCAAGTGTCTTGGGTCTAAGATTGGCAACTGGCACGACTGGCCACCGTAGCAGCATACAGTTATAGATTCAAACCTTTGTGGTGGAAATGGGGAGGTAAATGTTCCTGTTTATGGAGTCATAATCATCTATAGTACGCATGATTGTGATTGCATATATACTGAATTGCATTTTCTTTCTTTATACACGGTAGTGGAGCTTTCCCTTTATGTTGGTTCTGATGATTAAACCTGTCAAGGAGAAAGTAACTGCTGCTACATATTTAGAGGAATATGGGCAAGACAAGTTACTGAGATTAAAATTATAATTGCAACCCTATGTTCTTATTCTGAACTCTAAACGTAATTGAGATATGGGATTTCTCATTTTACATTTATTTCTTGTTTCTCTATAATGTCCAAGGTTTGTCCTTTGTACCGTCCTCCAGCTCGACTTTGTTTGTGCCTGACCAGTGAACACAGATGTCTCCTCACACTTACATGACAGCTCAGATGTCGCTAAGTGCAAAACAATTTAGTCAATCACGTGTTTGAAGTTAGAAAGGAGCTGCTATAAAGTTAAGGAAGCCTTTTCACATAAACCTTGAGATATTCTGAATCGCTGGAACAACCCATTTCAGGCTTCCCGTGTGCAATCCACATCCCCTCCACTGTTTGATTAAACAGTCCTTTCCTGCCTTATCTGAGCTGTCGCTGCATGGAGGAGCTATCTGCTGTGTGACTGACAGACTGCTGCCTGCTCCCCCTGATAGCATTCCACTTTGGTTAGGTAAATAGGAACTTAACTGAACTGAGACAATTTAAACAGTCTAAATGTAAGAAGATTAAAACTGGTCAAACAGTGGTTAAGCACAGGGATGCATCGCTGCCAGTAATGCACTGCTGCAGGAATGAGCAAATACACACACACGCACACGCACACGCACTTTTCAAAAAGTCAACGTGAAAGGCACAAGCATCACATACAGTTAAAAGAAAGAAAGAAAGAAAAAAAGGCCCACAAAGCTAAAGGACACAAAGAAGCAGCCTGTGGTTGTTTTTGATGCCTTGGTGCCCTCTGACCTACAAAATCAGTGTCTGGGGTTGCAAAACCTTGCACACAAACAAACACAAATGGCGTGAGGCAGGCAAAGCAGGATGGACCTAGGGACAAGTTTCCGCATGGACGCCCTCATATCTAAGCCAGCCCTGCCCCGCTCTGCCCACGGGCCTTTCCAGACTGGCCAGTCCAGTCAGCGACCTACTCTGACTCTAACAATGTGTGGCAGGGGGACCTAGAGACAGATGTTCCCTGCCACTGGCATGGTGCTGAAGAGGAGATGGTATCCCCATGTGCACACGGTTGTATGTGTCTGTGAAGACAGAGGGGGAAGAAGATGCAGAGAGAAACTGAACGCTTGAATGGCGATATCGGGAGGAAGAAGGAGCAGCGGAGGGTGGGTGGGGAAGGCGTTGGTGGTGGTGGTGGTGGGGGTTGTAAAAGGAGAAATAAATCAAGTCAAAGCAATTCATGGCAATGGTTGCTGCAGTGTCATTAAGAATCCCGTCACGCAGACACTCCTCTGAGCAGACAGCAGACGCAGGTTGACAGCGGGCCAAAGAGGAATTTTAATTTTGCCCCCTGTCTCACACCTCCCATCTCTGACACATTTCCTAACTACGGGCCCACCCTGCCAATAAGCAGGATTCAAACTCTTCCATTATGGCAGAACATCCTGCATGGCACTCACTAAAGAACAACAAAATACTAAATAAGTTGGCTCAAACATAAACAGTTCCTGTTTACATTAACCTGTGTGTTGCACTGTCAAATCAACCTGCCACTGTTTTCCCTGAAAAAAATTCATTGTCAATTCTTAAAAGTAATGGCCATGGCTGATATCGGCAAATGTGGATTTATTTTACACTTGCTTGATCTGGCCTTGTTTATCTCTAAACCAGTGGGTAAAATCACTTGATTTCCACTTTTTCTCTTTCTAAGAGTTTCTAAAATTGTTTCTGACATAATAAAAAAAAAAGAAAAAAAAAAAGATTGCATTCGGTAAGTTGGCCAAATGATCGAACAGCCACCCCTTTGCCAGGTAGCCTCAGAAATATATATTGTTTTATTTGTGTACCCTTCCTACAAAGAGCCATTGTGGAAAATGAACCAATGTCTTCTTGCAAAACCTTCACAGTATGTCAGTACTTTCAACTCAAAAAAGAAAACAAGTTAGCATGTGGGCTGTGTCAGAGAAAAAAAACGTTTTAAGTGACAACACTTAATCCTTTAAAAAAAAAAAAAAGGGGGGGGGGGGGTGTTAAGACTTACAGCAGCGGACACAAAGAGAAAGATGTAGTGAGTCTGCCGGGCCACGGGAAGGCGCTGTTGCTTGTTGTTGTAATGAAGCCACGCAGACATGTGTGCAGAGAACAATACGCTATAAACATGGACAAAATGGAGGGAACCCGACATTCGTATGGACTGATGACGAATCAGATGCTATCAGGGGTGAGTCTAAACGTTAAAAAGTACTGATATGGACTATAAAACTAGAATACTGACTGGAGTCATACCACTACAGGTCCGCCATGTTTGTTTACCGGCGTATGAGCAGAAGGAACGATTTTCGACGGGGGAGGAGAGCTGCGCAGGAATCGAGACCTTGAAAGAATCGTTCCACCTTGGGAGCCGGTACAGTGGATCTGCACACCGGTGTTGTGTAAACGGACCCCACAGAAGTCAAGGAAGTTTTGTGGCTACATTCATATTAGTTGTCGTGTAAACGGGGCCTGAGTTGAACGAAAAGCTTTCAGGTTGTAATGAAATACCTTAAGTATGAATACTACAGTTAATGGTAATAAAGCAGGATTTTAAATCTAATGTGCTTATTGCAAATACAATGTTTTCTACTTTTAAATATTCCTCTATACATTTGACTTCTTTTCAGAGTATTTTCAAACTAGTTTATAGACTTCAACAGAAAAAAATAGTTGCCGGGAGCATCTCTAGTCAACATATGTTAAGTGGCAAGTTTGTTTAATTCAACAAATGTGTAAACAACATTGTTAATGTCTTTTCACTATGCATAATCTCATAAAGATTGTTTGTGGCATACTCATAGGAAAAAAATAAATGTTTCTTAAGTGTTGCACCAGACAAAAGTAAAACACATAAATTAGTGATATGAAAACCAGCAGCCACAAATCACTGTTACAGGAGGATAAGTAACACAAACACACAAAGTGTTGTTTCGTTGTTGTGAGGGTGGGAGTGTGGTAATAATGCTGGCGGAGCAGAGCGAGGCAGAGTAATGCTGCACATTTCTCCTCTCAGCTGCCACTTTAATGAGCAGACAAAATGGCCACTGCTGAATAATTAATATGTGGGTCCATTAACACGACATTAGAATGCATTCTATCTCTTATCGATTTTTTCCTGTCCTCTTTTTTTTTTTTTTCCCCCCTTTGGTTGAAAACTTTTACTCCATCCGAAGACCACTCTGCGTCCAGCGCAGGCGAGAGTGAAATATGGCTGCTGGTGTTTAAATGTCAGCTTTGTAATTACACATGGAGCCATGAGCTGGGCAATCCCACGGCCCGAGGCCCTCTGATTTATGGTCAGGCACTGATGGCAACAGCACAGACACACACAGACAAAATGCATTCACATTTGCTCCACAAATAAAACCCAACCCACATTACACGCCTTTTTATTTAATGTACAGGCGCTTAACTATGAAACATACACTTTATGTATTCACAGTGAACACAAAGGCTTGAGGGATAAAATCTCTGGATTATTTACGTTCAGAAAAATATTTTGGCCAACATTTTTGCATTGGGCCTATGCAGGTAGCACATGGGCTGAAACTATGTGGGTTTGTCGGGTTCCATAACGGCCCCATGACAAATGGTCATTTCCCATCATTGACTAAAGCTCACATAAGTGAACCTATGGGGCAGTTCATTGTTAGCCCATGGCTATTTGGTACCCATGTACCCCAGACATAAACTCTGTGGGTACCACAGACACATTTTTCTGGGATCACCTATAACATTAATATTGCAAAATTAAAGATGTGAGGGTGATCATTGCATCCATATGAGGGTCTGTATTTTTGACCAATTTTCACCATTAATGAAATAACATTATAAAGAATAAAATGACTTATTTGTAATTGGAGTTTTCAAAAGATACACAAGGATGTTTCACAATTTCAATTAAATTACGTGAAAAAGCAACTTTTCAATCCATTTTCTATAAAACTGGAAAAAACCTGGACAGATCACCAGTCCACCGCAGGGCAAATAATCAAACACATTCACAACCATGCATTTAAAGTCACCATTTACCATCTGCATGTTTTGGGACCGTGATAGGACACCTGAGTAACTTGACAAAACCCACACATGTCCAGTGAGAACATTTAAACTCCACACAGAGAAGCGCCAAAGCCGAGACTGTTATCAACTACACCTACATGTGTGGCCACCAACTTTTCCATTACATTAATTAATCTTAAGTGCATCTCTTTTAATTGTTGTATCCACATGCAGAGGTGATACAGTAGATTATACAAAAGCACAAAATCAGTATTTAGTAAGAAAAAGATACAACTTAAGTAATTTATTTTTGAATTATAAAGACATTGTTTTTGAAGCCATTACATTTGGGAATGATGACAAAATCATCAAGTGCCACAAAAAAAAAGAAAAAAAAAAAGGTAATTATTGTAAATGTGTTTCACTAATGTAGAGAGAGGTCCTAAAGCGCTTTGCATCGGTAGTCACATTCACCCATTCACATACCAATGCAAGGCGCCTAATCCGTCCATTGGGAACAGTTTGGGGTTCAGTGTCGTGCTCAAGGACACTTCGATATGTGGACATTCCAATTTGAAATTGGAATCTGCATAAAACAATGTGATGATGTTGGTCCGTGCCGAGAATTTGGACTAGTTTCTTACACTTTTTCCTGAATCCATCAATGAATCTCAATGTGGTCACCAGTTCAATTGATGATAAAAAATAATCTTTGCAGCCCTGCACACTTTAATCTTTGCTGCTGTATCGATTCCCAAAGTGATAAGATTGTGGCCTCCCTGCACCATGCCTGACTCTGGGAGTCAGCGTCTCCTCCCAAGGCTTTTTGCTCAGCGGTCTAACGCACACTGGTGGCATGTGGGACACCCTGGTTCAATACCCCCCCCCCTTATGCTCTGCGCCCATCAGTCAGATTCTCGGTACAGATACCTGCTGGGAAAACCAATCTATATCTGGATGAATGGAAGAGGAGAGGCGAGGGCAGATCAATGTACAGATATTGATACACGCAGCCATGCAAGGAGACTACACTCCTTCTGAACTCATTCTCTCTCTCCCAGAAAAGATTAGGAATCGAGATGAACTGCTGAGTAAGGTGCGCGAGTGTATTTGTGTGTGTAGATGACAAAAGAGACACAGTAATATGCTGGCAGACGCCACAGATAGAGCAGGGAGAGAAGAAGGGAATGGAGATACGACGAACAGACACAGATTACCACCACAGAGCTCAGTAATGGTGTGAGGGGAGCGCGTCAATAATAAATACCTCCCATTACACCACAGTGGACTGCTGCAGCAGCCTGTACAGCACAACTCCCGCTGACTCCCTGATCTACCTGAAATTACACTGATGCTCTCACACTGAGCTTCTGTGGACCACAACACACACAAGCTGCATCAAACACAGACGAATACACAATGTGGCTACGCACGGGTACATGCATAAAACCCCACATGCGGCGGCAACGCTGAATTTATTTTCCAGCACAGTACAGAGGTTGAGCGTCAGGGTTTGATCCCCTACGACGACTCCCTGTTGGGATGTGGCTATTTAATATATATATATATATATATATATATATATATATATATATATATATATTTTTTTTTAAGACTCCCTCCCCTCCCTCTTCCCAAAGAGACGAGGCTTGACATCCAGGTGTTTTATAGTATTTGTGGCTCTGATCATCCATCAAGCCGATCGATCACTCTCCCAGCAGCTTTTATTAATGATCTTGTCAGGCGGCCCGCTCTCGGGTGCAGCCGCTTGTCCAGAATGATAGATCATTAGCTAGTCTGCTTGCTATTTATTCTCTCATGACCTTGTCTCTCTCCATTGTTGAGTGGGCCGAGTTATGAGTGCTAGAACATGATAATTCACTATTGATTTAGTTTTTGTTCCCCTCCCCAAAAAGTTTTTTTTTTTTTTTTGAAAGTTTAAACTCCGTTAACTAAAATTCTTCCCAAATACAAATGAACTTGCATGTTAAGCAGGTATTTGATTGAACTGATAGTACACTACTTTTAATTATTTCATTATTAGATTCAGCTTTTTTGATCCCAAAACAAAATATTAGACATTTAAAATGTCAGTGGTACACTCTCCGCTCCGAAGTTCTGAGTTCAAATCTGAGCGGGGCCGTTCCTTGTGGAGTTTGCATGTTCTCAGAAGAAGCATGAGTCGGAGGAAGTTGTGGCGAACAGGGATGTCTTGGGTTCTTTGAAATTCGAATATCTATATGTGGACTAAATTGTAAAGAAGATGGACAGATGGAATAAAAGTAAATCAGTTGATGCAGTGGTTTCTGAGACTTTAAGGAACATGAACGTGTGTCCATAGTACCTGGAGGTGAAATCTGAAACAATGAGGTTCAATAAACGTTTAAATCATTCTGAAAGACAAAAAGCTTCAGCTCCTTATTAAAAATAGGTATTTTTTTTACAAAAGATCATTTTAGAAGGCATTCAATAAAAGTGCAATAAGCTGATGGTAATTATGGGGCCACTCGAAACCCGAAGGTCGCGAGTTCGACTTCTCACCTTTCACCTGCGTTGTGTCGTTGAGCAAGGCACTCTGCCCGACTTTGCTCCAGTCAACTCAGCTGTATGAATGAGTATGCCGAGGACTAACCTGGACCAGTGTCCCATCCAGGGGGAGTTAAAAACTCTTGCCCGCCTGGCACTACGGAAACCGGAGATAAGCGCCAGCCCAAAGGTTTTAGTTTTTAAAAAAGGTAAATCGTTGGTTTGACTTCAGTATAAGATACACATGAGAAAATGTCTAATATTTGACGACAAACTGGACAAATATACTGCTGAGGGTTGTGACTTTTGCAGGAGTGAGCAGATTTCTTTGAATGGTCACCATTTCTGGGCACTTCTAGGAAATTGAAGCACTTAGCAATACAATCATGCTGGTGTCCAATT
This sequence comes from Lipophrys pholis, assembly GCF_963383615.2. Lineage (NCBI taxonomy): Eukaryota > Metazoa > Chordata > Actinopteri > Blenniiformes > Blenniidae > Lipophrys > Lipophrys pholis. Next base: position 11,232,635 of record NC_137636.1, on the reverse strand, counting down.
ACAAACATTTGGGCTCTCAGGTGTTTGGTCAATCAGATGATTCTAATTCTAAGATGGATGGTGAACTAAATGTCCAGGATTAGGTAAAATGTTATTTTACGCATAAAAAAATAAGACATTTTTGTCTTGCCGCTGGTATTCCAGGAAAAGTCAGAGAAAGACAAGTTTTATCCTGTGGGGAGACAGTGCCTGTACTGAAGTTCATTGCAATCCACCAGATTGTTGTTGGGATATTTCATTCTGTGCTAAAGTGTTAGGCGGACCATCAGCCTGACCAGTGCCAAACCTGGGGTCATGCTACTGCCGCGGCTGAAAACATGTTGTGGATCATCACAATGAGACAAACATAATTAACTGATCGTAACGAGAGCGAGGGAGGAAACGGGAGGAGACGACAACAGAATAAGAACGAGCAAAAAAAAAAATGTCAACCGAGAAAAAAGGCAAAGAGAGAGAGAGCAGAGAGCGAGTCAGCAGGAGCTTCACAGGAACGAAGCCCGAGGCCGAGCCAATGAGGTGTAAGTAGCTTTAGAATAAACATGAGCTCCATGTAAACAACAACCTGCCAGTACAAGCATCGGTTACACACCCACATAGGCCTGGTGGGGTTCTGGATGCACTGATGTGTGTTTGTATGTGTGTGTGTGTGTGTGTACTGGGCGTCCCTGGGGCTGGAGAGCCTCGCCTGTCATCGTCCCATCACTCGTCTCTCTACCCACTTACATCCATAAAGCCTGTCACGTTGATCAAGTAGCCCGAGGCCCGCCGCCTTTTGTGATTGTCAAAAGTGAGCATGTGAATATTTGTATAATTATAGATCTGCTTTCTGTTGGTGTCTGCAATGTACAACAGAGCAGCGCGTGTGTAAATGTTCTGCCACACACTCAGAGCCCTTTGTGTTTCAGTGACTTCAGTCTGACCCGTTTGTCATGCAGTCAGAGTTCAGAGAGAGGAGGGAGGAACTTCTTTCTCCTGCAGAATCATTCATGATGGATGGCTTTCATGCTCGCAGCAGAATGACAGGCCGAGACTTCCGTGGAGTCGCAATGACAGAGGACGAGTGTCAGAGTAACACACTGTATGCAACAGACCAAATGTAAATCCTCCCAAGTACAGGAGACACAACATCAGCGTGGGTCTGTCTTGAATTGGCTTTATTGTGAAGAACACCTGTTTGTTGGATTATAGGCAGTGGGTGGTGAAGATGATGCGATGATGTGGGATCCTCATACTACAACTGAACACCGTCAACTGGCTGGTGAGCGATGAAGAAGCCTGAAGCCAGGGCTTAGTTTAAGTTAAGATACACATTTGCCTATGTTGCCACTGAACTCTTCAATGATTACCAAGAAAAGATCATCTCACTCAGATAAAAGAGAAAATATTAAGTGATAATTATCTCTCCGCTTCTCAAAACGGATACTATACTTTTTGAAATAGAAAACAAGTGGCTTAATATGGACAGCTCCGGCTGTAATAGCACATAAAAAATGATAGGCATAGTTCTATTTGGATAAGTAAGAAAAACACCTCATCAAACCATCATATTTTTACACACTATATATTTTCAAATTTTAGGACTTAATGGGACATATCAAAGTTTTATTAAATTAATTATTATTAAATTATTGGAAAAAATTACTTTTCCAAAAATTTTTTTTTTTTAGCTATTCTAAATGCACTTGTATTACTGTGTTTTTACTACAAATTAAGTAAGTACATTTTATTTGTATAGCACTTTTCACAGAAAAATCTAAAAACTAAAAAAATGATTTATGACGGCCAATACTACGTCAATAAAAAAAGAGAGTTAGCTTTCAACAAAATCTGTAAATGAGTTTTATTGCTAGTCAAGAAATGTGGTATTAAAAGTTAAAATGTTGCCTGGTTGGTAAAAAAATTTAAATAAAAAATTCTCAAGCGTGAACAAAACAAACTGGGGTTATACAGGCCATCATCAATCCAGACCACTTCCTCTGGTTCAAGGTCGCAGGCCGCTAGAGTCACACACACACACACACACACACACACACACACACACACACACACACACACACACACACACACACACACACACACACACACACACACACACACACACACACACACACACACACACACACACACACACACACACACACACACACACACACACACACACGTCTGGCCAGGAATTGAACTCCCGACATTCTCACTCGGAGACAAAAGGCCTAACCACAATGCCGCTGTGCAGTTAGGAAGGACAATATCTGGTAATTTTCTGAGACGCCATCAACTTTGAGTCAAACTGTGAGCACCTGTCTTCAATCCCGACGCTACAGCAGCTGGCTGGATTGCAGCTGCCTGAAGCTAAAAACGAAATAATGTATTTTGGTGGCATTTCTTATATTTATTGTACGTCTCTTTCCAACAATACAAAAAAAAACCAAACGGTTCTTGCTGTGTCAGTTGGAGGCTTCTATTTGTGAAATCACTTTATTCTTGCAGTCCTGGAAACATTCTGGGGCTGCACAGTGGCGTCGTGGTTCGCCCTCTTGTTGCGGGCGAACTTTGATGTCAAGGTGACGACACCAGAAACGCAAAGAGATTAAACAGCAACATCACGATCGCTGTTATTCCAAGTCTGGTCTTTCAGCAGGATTAATGTAGCAACAGCACATCATCAATAGGGTAAAACTAACCTGTCCAGCCTTCGCTCCATTGCTCTGGATGGTTGACCCCCGATACTTCAACTCCTGAGTGTAGGTTCTCCTCTCGCTGTACTCTACTCAGATCTACTACAGATCATCTGCAAACATCTCGATCCACAGAGTTTCCTATCTGACACCTCCTCTATCACCTTCATCACCACTGAAAACAAGAAACGGTTCAGTTATTCTCCAATTGTCACTCCTACTGCACACCTCATCACCGTCTCACTTTCCTCATTCATGCCCAAGACAACCCTCACAGTCCTAACTTCCTCATACACGATCATAATTCTTATCGAATGCTTTCTCTTTATCCACAACAGCACAGTGAGCTCCCTCTCACCTCGTCTTACTCAAGTTGAATCATGTATTCTTTCTGATGCATATACTGATAAACCATACACACTGACTATCTCTTAATCATGGAATATGTTAACGTAGGATATTAAGTTATGTACTGAAATCATTAAATATGGCAAAGCTTGAGGATTTGACAGGTGAAGAGCTGAACCCTAACCCCGAACAACTAAAGTGTTCGAAGGAAGGAGAAGTGATGGAATAGTGACAGGATGAAGAGAGGCCTGAACCTTGTGTGACCGGACCCAACAGAGGAGCGACTGCAGTTCAAACTGCTGGAGATTTAGTTAATGTTGGGGAAGAAAAGGTGTCAGAATACACCCGGCATTGCTTTGTTCTGTTGTTTTTTTTTGTAAGTGGGGCAGCACAAGGGGAGAACTTACACAATATTGGGCAGGTGGTCATACATTTCAATGGAGGCGTGTACAATCATTCTCCTAAAGTAATAAATGTCTGCACTATTGCTCGTCCTCTCATAAAACCCAGTTTTAGATGGTTTTGTTAACAGAAATTAGTTACCAGGCACATCCATTCTATCTGTGTGTCTTTGTGATTTCCCTGCGGTTCTCGGTCTACTCTGTGACCAAGCTGCCAACCGCCTCTACTTAACCAGCTGATTCTAAATCCCTGTTGTACACCGTGTGTTATAATGAAAGTAAATTCCTCTGCACATATGATAGTTTCAATTCCTTGTTTGCTTCTCGTGCCGCCTGGTTCCTGATGTATCGTGGTGTCAGCCATCTTAACAGGAAGCGAACTTCCCTTTGGGAAAAAAAAGCGCCGACAGGCGGATTTCGATAAAAAGTAAAACTATTTCTAAGGACAGGACTACAACCTTTTGCAAGATCAGTTGCCTTTTCTTTTTTTTTTAGACCTTTGCCACTCTACCCAAACTCTTAACACATAAACAACCTCACCAGTGTCCCCCATAACCCGCCCTCCAGGACCCTGGGGCCCAATAAGCAGCCATCTGCAGACAACCTCTTCCACCACGCTCCAGCAAACAGCCACTGTGTGTTTGGATGTGTGCGTGTGTGAGAGTGAGAGAGACAAAAAGGGGAGGCGCAGACAGTTCGAGGGTACGGGTACTCCATCAAGCCAGAGTCCAGGGAATTTGCCCCGGCATCAAATCCCACTTGCATGCACCAGGTGAGCGCTGAAACTCATGCCTCCCCCAAACACACACCCACTTACAGTACAGGGCATGTACCTATTACAGCGCACTTCAGTTCAGATCTTGACCCCCTGCTGAAGGCTGGAGCCTCAGTGTGGCAGCTCCAGACTTTTGCCCGTGGCCCTTGCCGGCTCGCGGCTCTGGCGTGGGTGGTTGGGTGGGGTGTCGAGGGGATTTGGGGGCACCGGAGCTGTCCTCTAGTGCTCTTGCAGCCTTGCCTGCTCATCCATCCTAGCCTGCCAGCCCACAGATCGATAGCTCTGCTCTCTTAATCAGGTCTCTGGTGACTGTGGGCGGACCAGCGTGTGTGTGTGTGTGTGTGTGTGTGTAGACAGGGGTTGTATCGAGTGGGGGTTGCACTTTCATTCCTCCCCCCCCCCCCCCCCCCCCCGTCTTCAGTTCTCAAGTTGTTCATCTTGACTGTTTATCTCAACCCTACTTTAAAGGCCCCTTCTCTCTTTTCCCTTCTGCTTTATCACCAAGTCCATCACATATTGCTTATTAAAAAAATCCTTTCGGACTTTTGGTTTTGCATCTTCATTTCTTTCATCCTCCCGTCCTCTCTCAACTTTCTCTAGCCAGCTCTTGTTAAGACTCCAATCTCTCAAACTGTCCTTTTATATTTTATTTTCTCTCCACTCTGTGCCTTTTCTTTCATCTCTTCATCCAACCTTTTCCTATTCTGGCAGGACGCCGAGGCTCATTCAAATAAAGTCTCACAGTCAAGTCGGCCCCGGTGCCGCTGCAATCGGCCGTGATTTGCGATGAAGACAGAAGAGGCCAAGTATTGGAGAGATGGAGATGAGAAAGGATGAGAGGTGAGAAGAGCGAGCGGTGTGAGAGGGTTAGTCAGACGGAGTGCGGGGCACCCAGCTGTGGTGTTGTGCTTTGCTGGAGAATCCACCCTCAGGCTCTCATCACACCTGTGTAACCACAGCTGCACAGGCAGAACAAGCGGAGCGGCGCTGCTTCACAAAAAACGTAGCAACCGGGAAGAGTCCTCCAAAACACTGTTTAATTTAAATTTTCAGAAAACATTTGGGATTTTCAGGCAAACACTCCGACATGTGTACAGTGCTAAAAACTACCATTACTCCATAATGTTTTTAAAGTTTATTCTTCAGTGATACCACCAGCACATTACCGATTACCTGTTCATCTTTAACTGTGATCACAAACCTCCCATCAAAACTGCCTATGAGTAAACATCATTAAAACCTTAGATTAGAAAAATAATAATACTCATTACAGTTGAATTCCTGATTGTTTGCTCTCATTTGGCCTGGCTATGGCTCAGTTGGTCGAACTCGTTGCCTCTTAATCCGCAAAATACTGAACCCCGAACTGCATGAATGTGATCTGATCATTTAAAGTGTTTTAAAAATCATAAAATGCACTATTCTTATTAGTTCTACACTCCCAGTATATAATAATTATAAACATGTAACTCAAAATATATATATATATTTTATTTTGTGTACTTTATGTGCTTACTGCAGAATTATTTCAGTGATATCCAATAATTGCATTGCTTTTCTAAGTATTTTATGTCTAGAAAGACTTTTTGTTCACTATTTCTAATACCACTTATGGCTTTAGGGTCCAGTCGGCAGATTAGGCTGCACTTGAATAAACTTGGCTGTGACTGTGTTGTCTTTGCAGTCCTTCTGTGGGAGTTTGAGCTCTGCCACCCAAACCCTGGTGCTCACTAAACAAGCGGACCTTAACTAGCAGGTGTTAATGAACCTTCAATACAACGTGGCAGGTGGCAGGATCGCCTCCCTGTTGCAGAACGTCCTTGTTCGTGTCTGTGAAAGTGGCAGTTCTACAGTTGCTTTGATTTCTTTAAACATTTTATAAACTCTTAGGAGTTTGAATCACGTTGTAAATACCATCATAACAATCCCACAAGCACAATTAGCCCAGCACGCAGCACTGTTGTGCAATTTATGAAAGGTCTTTTGTGTAACACAAGCGAGAAACACCACACCATGCTGTCTGTTTAGAAATTATGTTTAAAATGCCACTTTAAATGTAAAAAATAAATAAATAGCTGATTGAAGTGATGAGATCCAGACCAGGGAACTGAACCTCCAATGAAAAGTTGCGACAAGTGACTCACTCATGTTCTATTCTCTTTTTGAAGCTCAGCTTCACACACCTTTAACCAAATTACAAATTAAAGTGATGACATCCAGACGAACTGACGAAGCAATGTTTGTGATAATTGGTGTTCAGCATAACAGAATTACCTTCACTGCATTGTTTACTGGAGTTATTAAGTCACCTCTGAGATCGGGTTGCTGGAGGTGTTTATCCATCCCATTGCCTTCCCTCTGTGGACTCGGTGGTGTTTGTCTGAGGCACTGGAAGAGCCAAACAGGGACAGAGCCGGAGCGCTGCACGCCTGCAGATCTTCCAGCACGAGTGTTCTTGCTGCTGTCTGTATAAAATCTGTCCACTCATGGAAAGAAGTGTCGCAGAAGCTCCTTCTTATTGACTTTCCCCATCTGATTCCTTGGCATCTCCTCCACCAGCACCAGGCCAGTAGGAATGATGTACGGGGCCATGTGCTCCCTGAAATGAACAGTAATGTTAAAACACAGACAAGCACAAGGACATACATAACACTGATGGATGCACTAGTATGGCTGGAAACATGCACACACACACACACACCCACACACACACACACCCACACACACACACACCCACACACACACGTGCCACAAAAGCAACAACGAAAAAAAACAAACAAAAGCAAACCGAAAACAATTGTGAAACAAAGGCTAGCCCTGTGGCGGAGTAGTCGAGATAAGGAAAGAAATGTCCTTCATACACTTTGCACCCCTCCTGCCTAATATCTCCAATTCCCCTTCCAGACACAGACAATTCCCTCCCTACAAAACAATATAATCACTGAGAAATGGGGAGAAAAAAAAAAATTAAAAAAGAATAATAATAAAGGGAAAAACAGAAGGCTGGGATAATTAAAAGTGTTTTATTTTTTCTGTGTTGAGTGCTTGGTTGTTACGTCAAATCTTAAAGCCTGGAGCTCTTTTATTATCTTTTAACCTAGTTTGTTTGTTTGTGCTGAAGTGTGTGTGTGTGTGTGTGTGTGTGCGCGTGTGTGTGCGCATTCCCAATGTGCGAGTGAGCATAATGACTCATACGGTTGCCATCAAACACTCCTTTCAGCAGATGTCTCCGTCTCTGTGACTCAGTGAGTGAAGTGTGAGCGAGTATATGTGCATACACGCACGTTTCAGTAATGGGGCTCGCTCATGTCACCAATTTCTCTGGGGCAGTGTGTTGGTGTGTGAGTGCGTGCGTCCGTGCGTGTGTGTTCGAGACAGTGAGGGGGAACTGAGGGTGTGATAGAAATTCAGACTGACAGCTGAAGCCAGGGCACTGAAGAGTGAGCATCCATCTACTTGTTTCTGTCTCATTTTATCTCCCTGGCTCTGCCCCTACACCCCGGCCTCAGCAGAGGGCTGTTTGCTGGCACTGCCTGTCCGCTGGCTCTCCCCTCTGGCCCAAAACTCTGTGTGTGTGTGTGTGTGTGTGTGTGTGTGTGTGTGTGTGTGTGGGTATACACACACTAGTTCAGGCTGATTTGTCTCCATTTCGAGGAACATCACACTGACTTTCTGCACACCACAAATAACCTCAACAAATAAATAATTTTTTTAAATTTGGGCCAAAATTATCCAAAATCTGCCACATTTTTCAAAATGGCCGACTTCCTGTTGAGTTTTTAATATGTCTGTAAGAGACGTTTTTGCGCGTCTTGGTGTGTTACGTATGTCTACTGAATTTCGTAGCTGTAGGTGAAATGTGCTGCAGGGGCTTAATGCTCTTAAATATTGCAGGTGGCGCTGTTGAGCCATTTTGCCACTCACGTGTATTTTCTCCTAAATATCAGATTTTTCCACCAGGTTCGATGTGTGTGCAAAGGGTCGGGGACTTGTCGAGTATGTTAAGGGCCTCGGAAATACATTTGTTTATGACGATGAAATAACATTATTATTATTATTATTAATATTAAAAATGTCACCTATAAATATAATTTGTCTTATCAGATTTTTTTTGGGTGTAAACAGATTTAGATGCCCTCCGCAGCAATAAGTAGTCATACAAACAGAGTTGTACATTTCAGAAATGTGAAAAACTGACAGATGTGGGTTTTTAAATGAATGTTGTGGAAGACAGAGACGGATGGCGAGAGTTGACGAAAAGGTTGGAAAAATGTGCGGGACTTATTTTTCCAAATAATGGAGAGAAGACGGAAATAGAAGACGGTTTTTAAACTTTGCAACGTGGAAGACGGCATGCCACCGGTAACCGTCTGCAGTACACAAAATAAACTCTCCTGACATTTGGAAAGGGAGAGGAAAAACACTGTCAGCTGGACAAAGCCCTTCATAGCAATCATTTGTTTGCTTCCTTCACGTCTTCCTCTCTCCCATCTTTCGCTCTGCTCCCCTCATTAGTCCATCCCTGGCCTCGCTTTCTCTCACACCCTTCCCCATTGATCCGAGGACTTCAGGGCCGGCCACTGGGGAGATTCTGCTGAACTCTCTCAGCGCTGCACCGTCTGAATTAGGAGCCTTCATTTGTTTACCATAGATTGACAAAGAGCTGTGTGGGTTGTGTTCTCCAATCAGAAAAACCAAGACAGGGTCAGAACTCCTTTGCAGTAATGGGACGGTCCTATTTTTTTTATTTTTGGTGGTGCGAATAAGGATGATAGATGGCTGGAAAGTTATTCAGGTCACAGTCTCCACCGGTGGCACAGGTTTAGATCCTACCTGTGGGTGTGCAGCGCTTTGAATGGCGGCAGGTGGTCTAGTGGTTAGTGGTGTTACACTTTCTGGCAAGTCAATGGACAAAATGCGTTTTATATATTCATAATAAGATTAAACTAAATTGTACAAATGGGAATTTAGTGTTTTATATACTGTATGTGGCCTTTTTTCTTTCTTTTTAGAGAGCAAACACTCATGGCAGTTATTTGGTGCTCGGAGAGACAAAAATAGAAACCAATAAAACTTTGACGAATGCAAATTAAAAGTATAACGATTTCATGATACGGACGTCAGTAATTTCAAGTTATGAGGACTTTAGCTTGTACCCGGGAAAAGGATTAAATGCAATATTTGATAGAAAGCCACCCATATAAATTTACCCAAACTTTCTTTTGAAGCATTTTAGGGCAACATTCCTGAAATGGGGTCAGAGTGTAACACACTGGTTCAACAAACTTGCAGGCTTTACCTTTTTTCTCTCACAAACAAGCCAGCAGAAGTGCAAAAGAAGATATACTTTCAGGAATAAGACTTGGCAAAACCTAGAATTACAGATCCATGGGTAGGGACATTAGGCCATTACGCAGAGCACAGACGGGTTTGTGTTTTCAGTCTTAATCGTGTTTATACTCAAGATTCGCCACTAAATTTGTTCATCATAGATTTATCTGTCTTTTCATGCTAATTTCAATGTTATGCTGAAGGGAGGAGATTTGTAGAATATGGGTTTTTTTTTGTGTGTTATTTTCATATCTTTTTACCTTTGGCAAATATCAGACAATTAAGTGTTCAGTTCACAAATTCATATTCTGAAAAAAAGAAAGTAAAGAAATTGACTTTTTAGTCAATAAAGTGAAAGTGAATCAGGATGGTGGTAACCTCCAGGTTGATCTACAGAAAAATGCAGCACTGTGTGTGTAGCTGAAAGTGCACAGCAGTAAAACATGTGGGGAGTTTCAGTGTTTTTTAGGCGCTCTACTCGATTTGAAATGGAAAGGATTGATCTCTATTGCTGCTCTACATACAAAACATCCTCAACTTAACTTTTAATGTGTGAGAGCATCCTCTTAAAAAAAGAAGAAGAAAAACAAACAAACAGGCTCCTATCAACAGCTGCTCATCTATTGCTAAACCTGAAGCCTATAAGACGACATAGTAAACTGTGGTATAACTTTACATAATTAGGCAGTAGTGAGTCACAGTACCTTGCCCAGATCTTCAGCTCTGGTAAGGTCATACTCTGGCCGTTCTTCAGCTGCACAACAGCAGTGACTTTCTGGCCCCACGTGGCATCTGGAGCCCCGATCACAGCCACATCTGACGGATTAAACATCACACAGCTCACACACTTTCCCATCCGATCCTCAACATTCGACTAAGACTCTTTCAGCTTCTGTTATTTTCTGAGACTTGTTTTGGAAATGATGGGCAACAAAATGGTTCAAGGTTCTGACTGCTACATTCAAAACGACGGTGTTTGAATGGACATGGATTGTATTTGATAATACAGTTGTGTGAAAAGGTTTGAGCACCTCTCTGAGGCTGCACGACAATCTACTCTGTCCCCACAGAAAATAATTACAGTGGCATGTCATTCATTTTCTAACAAAAGCTGAGTACTGGGGTATTTTCGAGACAAAACCCTTTAAGTGTGGCTATATTGAGTGGAATGAAAAATGAATCAGATGTTAAAAATAGGCTCTGCAAACATTTGGGAACCCTTGTCATTTTGTTGACTTGAATACATGCAGCTACTTAACGCTGATTAATTGGAACACAAAATTGGTTTGATGTGTTCATTAAGCATTGACCTTCATAGGCAGGCACATCCAATCAAGACAAAATGCAATAAAAGTGGACAATTTAAAGTTATATTGAGGCAAATTGCACATTTTCCGTTACTCCAATAAACCTCATGTCACTACTGACATCGTACTGTGTTAATCTGGTATTTGATATATCAGAATGAAGCGTCTGATAAAAATAAACAATGACCATTCTCAGGGGTGCCCAAACTATTTCGTGTATAACGGTTTCCTTCTGATTTCACTTATTATAACAGAAATGGGTCAAAAATAGCAAAGCACATTGTGACCCACTCCTGAAATAAGAGCAGAGTCCTCTTACCTATGATGTCTGGATGAGCCAGGAGGTGACGCTCCACCTCGAGTGCACTGATTTTGTAACCTCCACTCTTGATGATGTCGACACTACTGCGACCCATGATCCAGTACACGCCGTCCTTAAAGACGGCTGTATCCCCTGGGCGGGACAGAAAACAAGGGAACGATACAAACTGCTCATTACTTTTGTTTATGGGGAAGATGGAGAAGTATATGGAGCACTGTAGAAATAAAGAGAACTACCTATTAATGTTTTAGTGTAAAATCAGCTGATTTGCATATGGTTTGCATGTCATTAGACAATGTCAACGGAATTCTCTCACCATAGCAACTCACAAGCAAAGATGAGCAAAATGAAACCATACAAACAAGAAATGAAAAGTCAAAGACGCGGAACAAACTATGGTCTAAAAAATGGTTAGGATTTGTATTTTACACAAAGATGCAATTAACTTTAAAAAAAGGATTTCAAAGTGTCTCATCTGCCTACTCTATAAGAGGTTGTATACCATTATTTCACAACAAACCAGATTTTTCTAATTCCTCGTAAATAACATGCATGCGGCAACAGAAAAGGAGAGGTTTTAATTTGTAAATGCATCAAATAATAAACAATTTTAGTGGCGTAAACTACTACTGTAATAGTTTAATAAAGTTGAACGAAGAAGAGATTATTTTGAAGTTTCAAGATTCCGAGTTAAAAAAACAAAACAATCTAAGAGAAAATAATAAAAAAAAATATGAAAATAACAACAATCACATAAGTAAAACCCAGCGTGCACAGTATAACACACTTTTTAAAGTAGGGTAGGTAAACTTTGTTATTGACGACGTACAAGCATGTGTGTGTTTGAGACAGAGTCAGAGGCCAGTGGATGAATGAGTGTTTTTACGATCCCACTGAAACTGCAACACCCCCCCCCACACACACACACACACATACACACACACACACACACGCACCCACACAAATGTATACATACATACAGTAGGTGTCTAGGCGACAGGTGAGGGGGAGGGGGAGTACAGTATGTGGGGTAAGGGACGCAGCTGGGCCTGGCGATGACGATCTGAGGAAATGGGTCACTATGGATGAGCGGAGAGAGACGGAGGGGGAGAAAAATGGTGGGAGGAGGAAGAAAAGAAGGAAGAGGAAGATGTCCTTTTGGATTATTGCAGGTGGTGCATCCACAGCTGGTACCAGGAGGATAGGGGAGAGTGTGTGTGTGTGTGTGTGTGTGTGTGTGTGTGTGTGTGTGTGTGTGTGTGTGTGTGTGTGAGATGACGTTAAGGCGGGTGTTGTAGTTTGAAGTTGGAGGGCTGGACTCGGTAAGGGTCAGCGCCGGGGGACTCAGCTGTAGGTAGAGGACTATCCATCTGTGATTTCAGGGTTTAGTTTATTGTTGTGAGCAGTGGATTTTTTCTTTTTTTTCTTTAAACAACCTACCAGTGCGCACAGCAAGGCTGTAAACATTAGACCTCATGATGCCAACTGAAAAGAAAATACTGTAAAACAAAACAAAAAAAAAAGAGGATTGTTTTTGCATTTTCTTTGACACGTTTATTATTATTAATCTTCCCACTCTTCATGCCTGCATGTATTTTTTCCCGCTGCAGGTAGCTGGGCGGGTGGGGAGGCTTGTTTGTTTGCTCGAACCTTCAACATCTGGGCTGAGCAGAATGCAAAGTGTATGAAGAAGAGCCATCTGGACCACCCCCACCTCTCTGGCCTCCTTCTCAGGTTATCCCACTCCACACTAAACACACCACAGCACCATTGTTGCATTTAGCCACATATAAAAACACAACACTAACCACTGCATGAATTATACTCCCCGTGATTTAGTGTTTATGCTCTAATTAATGAATTTGGTTATTTAGTTGAGTTGATTTTTCTTTGAATCATAATTCTAGTTTCTGGCCTTCATTTAAATTAATGTTATGTTTACTAGAAACAGTGTATTCAAAAGAACAATAGGAAAATCTACTATTTGTTATTAGCTGGCCTCAAGGCCATAGCAATTATGGTGAAATGTTTGTTAAATGAATAAAACAACTTCCATGAATATTCAAATATTTCCATTGTGAGGAAGTAGCAAAACTTCCTATTCTGATATATTCCATATATGTGCCGCCCTGTGTAAAAAATAACTTTATTTTAAACGGTTTGTCCAAATGGTGATCAAATGGGGCATTATGTCACCCCTGACCTAAAGGGAGTTGTACACGGGATAAGCAAGTACAAAAAAAAGCATCCATTCATCATTAGTTTACATATAAAACATATATTAAAAACAAAAATAGTCTAGTACGTTTTGTTTTTGTTGTATAAAACAGCAATAATCTTGAATGTGTTGTGGGGAAAACCCAAAGAGACTCCAGGAATTATTATTAAAAGATGTTTCAGATAGATAGATGAGCCCCTTAGAAACAAACTGTAGTATCAATTTCTGTTATAATAATATAATATTGAGAAGTTAATTATTGACCTTCTCATCCAATTCTCAACTAAAATATTATTTACCAACACAATCCAAATATTTCCCAGTGTGTGTGGCTGCGCAGTCTCTTGCCCAGTTGGAAGTGCGGCTTTGTTAGAAACATTTAAAGTTAAGCTGTGTGTATCAGCAAAACACCTCCACAGAAAAAAAACCTCAGTGTGAAATATTGAGTCAATAAAACAAAACAACTGCGCCTGCCTTACGAGGAATCAACACAATAAAGCATCGTAGGAGAGGGATTATATGTTGATGGCGGCCTGTTTTTACTGCCATCTTCCGTTTGTCCTCTATTCCATCATTTAATCTCATTTGTTCTCTACTCTAACCCTGCCTCCATCCATCCATCTTACCTTTATGTCCACTTTTTCCCACCTTCTACTGCCTCTGTGTCAGCCAAAACACAAACAACCGGGGTTTTCTTTTCCCGGCTACGGCCGCACTCCTTATTTTTAACTCACAACCTCTCAAACATCTCTCATCACATCTCCTGCTTCCTTCTCTCCACCTATCTTCCTGTCTCCTCTTCCCCCGCTTGCCTCTCCACCTCTGCATCAATAGAGGGCCCATCTGTTCCCATACATCATGCACTTCATTTCAGTTTATTAGCTGGGATAAATCATAAATATTTCATTATACATCACGGGCGGCTGTCGCCTGCACACCGACAATTTATCACCGCTGCCCTCTCTGCTGGCTTGCCACGGCGGCTATAAGCTTTCCAGTCTATTAAACAAGATTGATACAGTGTGTAAATTTAGATATTGGGAATTTCTTCACAGACCACTGCTCCTCACTGATAGGCCAGAGTAACAGGAGAGAAGAGTGAGAATGGAGGGCACTGGGGGAGCAGACAGAGGGGGAGTGGAGAAGCTTGGTTGGGTGTTAACACCACTATCAGGGTAGTTGCAGTTTTCCCTCGCTGCCTCCTCTTTTGCATGAGAGGGGAAAATAATTTTTGTAAAAAATACAGGGATAATTTGGTTACGCACATGGCTGTAGCTCTTTCATCTTATGCAAATAAATATGGAGAAAAGAGCAGTTTACATGCCCATTGATAAGCTGTCGGTGTGTCTTGTGTGGATATGCACACGCTTGAAATGGGTAAAAAAAAAAAAAAATACCATAAAATCCATCCATCTGGCTGGAAGTGTTTAAGCGGAAAGAACGGAAACAGCAATAATGAAGCAATCTTTGACAAAAGCGTTGAAAAGAAACAGTCATGTAACATTGTCAAATAGAGTTTGAAGTACTTATACAGGACTCTTTGACCTTGCCTCTTTGAGGAGAGGGAAATAACGAGGGATAGAACAGCATGTTTGGAGAGACGTACGAGTGGGAATAGTGATTGGAGAACACAGACTGATAAAGGAGGAAAGAAGGGCGGGAGAGAGATTGTTGGGAACTGTGTTACTAGGACACACACACACACACACACACACACACACACACACACACACACACACACACACACACACACACACACACACACACACACACACACACACACACACACACACACACACACACACACACACACACACACACACACACACACACACACACACACACACACACACACACACACACACACACACACACACACACACACACACACACACACACACACACACAACTTCAGGCATCAGAGACTCTCTGCCATTATGTGTTATGGCGTCTGAGGCAGATATGGCCGAATGGCTTTCTTAATTAAAACGATAAGAAGCCTAATTGCACTGGGCTTTCATCTCATTCTGAGGCATTAAAGAAAGTGAAGGCACAGAGTGTGGAAAAAAAAAAAAAAAGAGAAATAAAAACAGATCAAGAATTTAACTGAGGATGGAGGGCAGAGAAAACTTCATGATGTCTTTCTGACAACAAGAACATGACATTAGTTGCCTCTGTGGAACTCTTCCTTGGTTACAGTTAAATTAAAAACATGGGAGAAAGAAAATCAATACAAAGTAAATTAAAACCATCAATTATAATGTTGTTAACCGGGTGCAGAATAGGGTGTTATCAGCAGCTGTAATGATACTGCCTGCAGCAATCATCAAACATTACAGTATCAAAAATAAATGAATGAAAAAAAAAAAGCCTCTGAAGCAGACCTGAGCATTGTATGGCCTGCAGGCCATAAACAGCTCTCTTAACCTGACTGGCCCACATGAGCTGAATGAGAAATTATTAATCAAATAATGATTAGACTACAGGACGCCTACAATACACCTGTTTTGTTTTACATTTGAACGCAGTTGTTTTATTTCATTTCAGTTTTGCATTTTCTGGTGGACCCTTTCCCACCATTTAATTATCAATTTGAACAAGTATACAAATTAAAGATGGGAAGAGAACAAAGAATTCTTGTGTACTCTGTTTGTAAAAGTAGTAATATTTATTTATATTCATAAACACTATATCACTATACAGTCCATTACAACACCAGTTGATATCTCTATGAAAAGTTGGCTCATGATAAGAACAGAAAAACTAATGCAGAAGTTTGACCAAGATGTGGATATTTCAGTGTGGAGTAGAGTCCGACCTATGGCCCAGCCCACCATAGTAGTCCTGGTTTTACATGTGGCTCTCTCGGGAAAATAAATGTCTCAATCCTTTTTTATTTTCCTTTCCAAACAGAAAACTGTGACTTAATTTATGCTGTAATTTTCTTTTAAATCTTGTGTAAGTAGCTTTTTCGACAGGTTGCATAAGAAACCTGAGAAATGTGGAAAAAACCCCACAATCTGAAATAACACCTTGTTTTGCTTTATAGTCAGTGGATGTTAATGGAAATATGTCATGTTTACATGAATGAACATTGAAAAACTTTTTCACATTTGGGTGTAAGAATAGAAGTCATATTCTCAGGTAAGCTGAACCAGGAAGGGGGCTCTTTACCCTGCAGATAAATATTTTGTATTTTTTTTGTTTTTGTTTCAGAGGTTAGTCTTTGTCCACAAAATAAATCAGGGAAGCAGGAGACGTGTCTCTATATTTAAAACTGCTTCAGACTGGAACAACTTGCCAATATCTATCAGGTGGAGTGCCTCTTTACATTACTTTAGGTCTTCATTAACATTCTTGTTAAAGACAACATACTGTTGTTTTTAATTGTTATAGTGATTTGTTCGTGTCCCTTGATGTATACTTAACACTTGTAATGCCTTTAAACATTAAACATCCATAAATT
Organism: Lipophrys pholis; assembly: GCF_963383615.2. Taxonomy (NCBI): domain Eukaryota; kingdom Metazoa; phylum Chordata; class Actinopteri; order Blenniiformes; family Blenniidae; genus Lipophrys; species Lipophrys pholis. Next base: position 11,215,792 of record NC_137636.1, on the reverse strand, counting down.
CCATGAGATCCATAAGAGTTGTGATGAACTTTGGTTAGTAGTGAGGGGATAGTAAATGAGAGTGCTTGCGAGCATTGTATGCTATATGTTATCACTCTTTTACATTCTGGATTTGTATTTTGGACACATTGACAACAGGATAATTCAGCAAATAAGTACATTACAAAAAGTCCATGTTGCTTGAGGACATTTTTGTAAGTACTTGACTCACCTCTGGTATTACCAACTGAGAAGTAATGTCATTCATTTGAATGAATACATGTTTTCTGAACAGCTGTCTGAAATATACAATTTGCCAACTTCTTATTTTTTCAGATATTTGCAGGTGCGGCACTTTATTTTAGGTTCCATCCCAACAAACCTCCCAATGATGCAATGGATGATGTGATCACCTTTAATTCAACCAAGAATAAAGCCATTTCTGTGATGATTGGGTTGATTTCACATTTGGATTCCCCTTCTATGTCTGCCACTAAAAGGTCCTGGGAGCAGGATCTCCAGATGAGCATCAGTGAGCCGGACTGTGATGACGTTTTGAGTAAAATTCATTCATCTTCTATGTGTGCAAAGCATTGTCTCATCCAGTTCAAAGTTCTACATAGAGTACTCCTGCATAAATCCAAACTGGCCGAGATTTATCCTCAAATCGATCCCACTTGTGATAGGTGTAAATCTGCAGAGGCCACCTTAATTCACATGTTCTGGTCTTGTCCCAAAATACAACGATTTTGGGGAGATATCTGTGAAGCATTTATCTGTATATTTGGGATCAGAAGAGCTTTAAACCCAGTCATGTTTCATTTTGGGGTCAATGCTGAGGGTTTAACATTACCTACTGCTTTTTCGACTTTGTTGGCACGACGCCTGATCCTTTTGAAGTGGAAGGATGCTGCTCCACCGACAGTGTCACATTGGATTAAAGATGTGCCATTCCATCTCAAACTGGAGAAAAATAGATTCAGCTTGAGAGGTTTAGAAAAGACATCTTACCAGGCGTGGAGGCCTTTCCGGAACTTTTTTGATCAACCATTAACTCGGGTGCGAGAATGATTGTGTTATGCACTATATCCTGGTTGACTAAAGGTCTATTTTGTCTGTATTTATAACTTCCTTTTATTCCTGTAATTGACAGTGGTTATAAGGGTTGTTTTCTGTGTATGGGTGTGGAGGGCTTTAAGTTTGTTTGTTTATCATTTTTTTGGGTAACTTTGTTCAGTCAAAACTTCAAAAAATAATACATGTTTCTCTAAAATTAAGGAATGAAAGAAAGTATTTAGGCCATAAACATGCAGCCCCGTTTAACACACAACATAAAGAGCCATTTGATGCCTCATAGTAACTGTCGGTTGGCGCGTTTTATACATGTATTTCTTATGACTGAACATGTATAACCTACCTAATATTTAGTTGTGAGATTTTGTGCAATCATTTTGAAGTTCAGTCCAGGTGAAACAGCTCTCAAGTTCTCCTGGTTGTACAAAACTGTGACTCTTTACCCCGCAAACAAAGTGTTTTCCTCTCTCCCAGAGTACCTACTCAACAAACACTCTGCAGGCAGGGAGGCAGACGGTCTCCACACTCAGGGTGCCATTTTGTTGCCTCAAAAAACATGTTAGGACAATGTTAGTTCTGGGAGTATTAAAAAAAAAAAAAAAAAAAAAAAAAAAAAGTTTCATGATGCAAATAAATTGTTCCTAATAATTTCACCTGAGTCGGGAAAAAACGGAACCGTGTGGAGGCCCCATTTGACTCCTATTAAAAACTACACACGGACAGAGTCTGGGCATGTTGTTTTCTTAGACAAAAAGCTTGTGAACGTAAAGGGCAGAGTGTGACATATGACAAAGGCCAACATCACAAAAAATATTTCCGCCTGCCGCCACAAGCGTCACTGCAAGAGGTGTCGAGGAGAGAGAGAAGAGTCAAAATTCACAGAAACCGTTTCTGTGGAGGTGAAGGGAGTCGTTTATTAGATTTCCGGGACCTTCAAGCCCCATTAACAGGTTTCTGCTGTTCTGAATATAGACAGAAATAAGTCTTTGTAATTCAATGTGACGCGAGTGCGACCTTGAGCTAAGCACCACATACTTGTTTTTGTGTACACACCCCACTCAACCCTGGAGATGCGGCTGGCATTTAGCTTCCTTTAAAGAGCAGACTTTGACAGATGAAATAAAAACGTGTCCGGCGATTTATCCTTCAATAGTTTGGCCTTTCTCATACCAGTTTGGTTAGGAAGACACAAACATTTATCAAAAAAGACAATGTAATGCAATGAGGGATTAAAATTTAAACTTTTACAGAATCAGAAGAGTCTCTGATTTGCAATTCAAGCTTTAAAATGGAAACTTGTGCAGCTGACGAGTCTCAATAAAGACACAAGTGCGGTCAGGTCAGCAGAGGTGGCAAAAGTTCAGGTAAAAGTACAGATACACACTCAACTTCATTACTAAACAGGTTGGTTTTTTTTTTCTAAGGTATTTTTGCACCATTTTCTGGTGGTGCAACGAGTCACATGCACATACATGTATGCATGTTAGCACAAACACATAACTGTTACGTTATTGTAATGCATGATATTTTCTCTGCGCATACATGAGACATTGACCGAATACAAGTTGAATCATAGCTTTGAGTCAGAAACAAAATATCTAAAGATAAACTAACTTTCCACCTCTGCGGGTTACGGTGTAGTTTACAACTCCGGATACAACTTTCTTAAACCAAAACGCTAAAGTGATTTTCCTCCTGCAATATCGACACTTTACAGGTGCTGCCTGACGGACGCGCAGCGTTAATGCATGTCTCCACACAAGCGTCACTCGAGGGTTGTGTGTGAGGCCGATGGTGTGACGCTTCTCCACTGTGGGAAGGTACAAGTGGAGTCAGAGTGTTTCATCACATTCAGCACAACTTAAACTCTCACACCGTGGGTTAGAGCTGAGCGCCCTCCATTACTGCAGAGAGGAGAGCCTTATCGGCACAAAGATGAGAGAGGTCTAAATGTGAGTCATGCCTCTCAGAGTGACTGTAAACACTTAGCATATATGAATATTAATGTTCCACATTAAAGCCCCGATGCCGAGATGGAAGTGTTAATGAGGATAAATAACAGACAGCCAAGCAGTGAAATCTCAGCTCTGACATTATTTATCATCCTTAACTTTTGTCACAGCTCCTTTTTTAGTAATTAATATCGAACAAGAAAGCACTTTGCACTTGGATGAGTGATCTAATTTGTTTAATATAATGCAATTAAAAGAGCTTGAATTGCTCTATGTTAATGCATCTGATTATAGTCCTTGCTGGTTTTCTATTCCTACAGCAGATAACAGGCTGAACTTGAGGATTGATGTCTGTTTCAGATCAGCCATGTTCATCAAGGAGACTATTAAACCGCTGTTTACATGCACCTACACTGCACTGAATCACCAGATCTGATCTCGAAAAAGGCGCATGGCGACAATGATTACGACGTCTGGCTGCCAAACAAAGCAGACCTCGAATCTGAGATTAGTTTGGCGTTTGGTCTTTTTTGAAATACAGCAACTTTTATCTGTTTTGGCAGAAGACAAGTGTGACAGTAGTGTTCTGCAGAAGAGTTGATGGAAAATACCAGATATTTTTCTAGTCCCCCCCCCAAAAAAAACCAAACCAAACTAAACAAACATTAAAGGGCATTTGACTAGATTTACCTGCAACCAGTGTTTATAAACAAGGACCCCCATGTGTTGTCACTTCGGCTGTCAGTGTTACGGTGACGGCTGATTTGAACAAACTGCTGGGGGGAGGCAGGGTGTTGAATGAATCCCACAGGGAGCGCTGACATTGGAGTTAGGAGGACACAGTGTAACTTGGGGTGAAATATGACATTGGGAACCCGGAGAGGGATGGAGGCAGGGAAGGGGAGAGCACAGCTGGGAGCAAAGGAACGATGCACAAATGACTAGTGATGGCTCTGCAGGATACGAGCCACACTTCTGTCAGTCTGCTGAAAACTTACCCCGCAGGACCTGATGCTCACCTTTACAGCTGGGGTTACATTTCTCTCAGGCGCACAGACACACAGACACACAGACACACAGACACACACACACACACACACACACACACACACACACACACACACACACACACACACACACACACACACACACACACACACACACACACACACACACACACACACACACACACACACACACACACACACACACACACACACACACACACACACACACACACACACACACGCTCAAAGACATGAGCTTTAACACAATAATGTTTGGTACAGAAATTTCTCAAACACGAACCTTCAGCATCGATATGCATCATTTGTCTAATTTGATAGAAGCAACCTGATCAAAATATATTGTGTCACATTTATTCCTAATTCTAGCTCATATAATATTAATTAACTAACCCTAACCCATTAATAGGTTCTGTGGGAATTAGCCATTGGGAGTGTGAAACCGAGGTAAAATGCCGTAAAAAGATTGAACCCCCTTGTTAACATCTCTGCCCCTGAGCGGTTAATGAAATAAATAATTAATACTTAGATAAGGCAGGGCTAATAGTTAGCCCTCGAGCACAACTTCCTCCACACGGCCTCCAACAAGCAGAAACTCTTTACTTATCGCAGAAATACAAGCCGCTAATGCCAAAGTGGTCCCCGTCTTCTCGCAAGTTGTTACTAATTTATGCGCTCACAAACTTCAGAAATCTTCAGAATATCATTATCCGTTCTGGGAGGAGTGCGCAGCTCTCATGACACCGGCTTAGCACAAATCTCTGCACCACTGGTGGTTTACGGCCTGCTCTTTTCTCACCTGCGCTGCTGCCAGGCGCGAAGCATTTACATGTGTGCATCGAACTTGACAACAAAGGCTTTTACAATCTCGTCAACTGGAGCTGAACTCTCATTTCTTGGACGGCAGACGGACTGCTTTGCAAAAGCACAAAAGGAGGGTTAAAAAAGCGAGAGGGGATCAATGTGCTCGGAGATGTTTGTGAAGATAAGTGGAAAGAGAGAACGCTCGGATGACAGCTTCCCTATAGAGCTGCCAATCATGCCAAACAGCACCTGCTCACGCTGGAGAAGGCACCTTTAGCCAGCTGAGACCTTATCGATCTAAACTATCACACATTTTCAAACTTCACTTTTCTTTGGTCATCCCTCCGTTGCCTTCTCTTCCTATCGACCTGTCAGTTTCCCCGATTAGCTTTACTTTCTTTTCTGACTATGTTTTCCACCCTGTGGCAGCCGCACAATACAAACTGCAGATGTAAACATCTTCACATGTGTGCAGTCTATTTCAAATATATTACCACATCAGAGCATTTCTGCCGTCTCAGCCGACAAATACATAGGTTGAAAATGAAGTCGACTGATTTAGTTTGTTCAATTTGGCTGCAGAACAGGAAGAAGTTGTTCTGCTAAATATACATGTTTTCCAGTGATAAATGCATCAAAGTGATATGGAATGATTAAGAAACTTAGCTTAAAGACTTATGAAATCAATACAGTACAGGAAACATACATGAACATTTCTATCATTTTCTCTGCATATTTTTAGGTTTTTTTCTGTGTTCAGCAAGGTAACATTTAATTAGATATTCTCATTCAGGTTTCATTTCCAATTACTTAGTGGCACCCAACCAAAGAACCGGTGAAACCCCAAATATTTCCGTACACATGATATACAGCGTGCTGTTCATCAGAGACTTGCATTGTGCCCTTTTTTTTTTTTTAACTCTTTTTTTTTGTTTACTCTGACAGGCCCTGAATAAACACAACAGGAATTCTTAAGCAAAATCAGGAAACCACACAAAGGGCCACCACAAAGTCCCAACAAGACTTCCGCTAAAAGGTCTTGAATTCCATCCATCCATCCATCCATGTGAGACACAGAACTGAAATGTTAAACCTCAGGTTGTTTTTCAGTAGGTGAATAGTATTGGTAGAGTCACTTTGAAACCCCCTTTACAGTTCTGCTCAGGGCTTGTGGTGTTATTGGTCAGAAAAAATTAATTAAAAATCAGTCTGTCATAAAAGAAGAAATAATTCTGCTGGCTAAAGTCAGTGTTGCGCATATTTTACAGAGTTTTAAGACTAAAAAATGAAATACAGTTTAAATCACACATCTTGATTTTGCCAGTAAATGTGTAAACATAAAAAACTAATCCATCTATTGAAAGAGCATCCTCTTCTTTACACCTGACTGAGTGGTTAGATTCTGAAAAAAGCAGAAGAAGTGAGATTCACACAGGTACAGGTGACAAGAGATCAGCAAAGAGTTACAAAGTTAAAGATGGAGGGTGAAAGACAGTGTGAAACAGGGAGCAGGTGTGAGGGTAAAAAGGGTAAAAAGAATAAGTGTGAGAGAGGAGATAGGAAGCTGTAAAGAGGGTTCGCTGCTGGGAGTGTCGAGTCACCTTGTATTATTATTATAATAATAATAATAATAATAATAATAATAATAATAATAATAATAATAATAATAATAATAATGCCCAGACCTCCCTCAGCTTCACAGCCCTGTGTATGTATGTGCATGTTGAAGTGGACATCAAGGAACACAGGCAGCTGGGTGGGCAAGGAACAAGTTTGATACCTTCCTATAAATGCTACACAGTGTGTCAGTGAGCATGTGTGTGCGTGCGTGTGCATGTGGCTTGAGGGACTGGTCTGTGGGGAGCTGATTGCACAGGCTCTCATTATGTGGCCAGTGGCTGTAATGGAGTGTGACAGCAACGTGCTGTGCTCTGGATCTCTGTCCTTCCAGCCTGCAAAGCCAATTAAACACACTATGCCCTGCTCTCCCACTGCCTTGCCCTGCTCCACTCTCCATCACTCACTCCTTCCTTACTGCTCCCACCACCAGCTTCCCATCCCTACCTTGTCCATCCCCACTTTTTTCTTTGTGGCTGACTGTTTCTAACCCCTCCAGCACCACATCTCCAAGCTCAATACTTTCAGCTTCTTTTCTCACTCTTTCGCTTCAGGCTCTTATTTCATGTCGTCTACATGACAATTCAAAGCTCGAATTGCTTCTGCCCTCCATCTTGCGCCCGTCAGCCTCTTCCCTCACCAATGTAATGCCTGTCTCCCAGTCATACACCCCCCCGGTTAAGGGAAAGGGGGAGTAAAGGCAGAAGTGCTGGGCTGCAGGGAAAGAAAGTCACAGATGACAGCTTCCCTATGTGCTACCACACACACACTAAGGCGAAAGAGAGAGAGAGAGAGAGACGAGGAGAGGAGAGGAAGAGCAAGAGCAAGAGCAAAACTTGGTTCCTCAAGACCCAAAGCAGTCACAACCACTTAGGAGGAAAAATGCCCTGCAGCACCAAAAAACACACATAGTCCATTTATCACTCCTCATAGACCCTGAAAATGTGCACACACATACACCAACACTCCACACATACTCGGGTGTGTGAGTATGTGTAGACTGTGTATTTTTCAGGAATGGACTCTTGTTTTTTCCATCTTGTCCTAAAAGTGAAGCCTGCAACCGTTACAGCATCCTCCCTCCTTCTGCGAGTCTCTCTGACAGTTTCCACCATGTAGCTGCAATTAGTGGCAGAATTTGCTCTCTGTGCATTTGCACTTCTGAGGTGTGAGTGAAGTGTAAGAAAAGAGGAAAACAGGGGAGGTTTAGTACCTGTTTTGAACCAGCCATCCTCAGTGAAAGACTCTCTCGTCTCCTGAGGTTTGTTCCAGTACTCTTTAAAGACCGATGGACCTCGTACCAGAAGTTCCCCCTCTTTGCCCTCCAGACCTTGACATACCTGTGTTACATTCAGAGAGAGAAAGTAAGTAGGAAACAAGATGAATAGAGCAGACAGTTTCGATTTAAGTGCTCTTTAAATCTGCCTTTGATGGACATGGTTGATTTCTGGATAAAGGATGCACTCGGAAGAACATAAATATTGGAATAGCTGTAGCTTGTGTACAATTCAACTAGTTTGATGTATTTATGGAACATTCGTCCATGGAGATTCCATCTGTGTGATGGCAAGTGGGTTTTGTGGAATTTGAAAATACTAAAGGTTAAAACAATCTGATTAAATGAGAAATAAGTTACTGAGTAAATTTGCAGATACACATCTACGGTAGGTTCCTCCAAACATGTACATCTGAGCTCTTTCTGTTGCATCTGTTTCTTGTTAAACTGCATCGCTGTTATTCACAGATTGCTGAAAAAGAAATGTGCTTAGAACAATGTATCTGTTGATTACCTGTGTGTCTCTGTGAGTCCCCTCAGCAATCGTGGTGTTGGTTGTGTTATTCATGACGATCCGGACATTTACACTCGGGAGTGGCATCCCCACCGCTCCTGTCAACATTTAAACACAAAAATAAAAAATACAAAGATACAGATTATTAAAGTATGATCAGATTAAAATTTTTTGTTCCGCATGCTGTATTGAACCAATAAATGAACATGGTGGAATCCTGACGCGACTTTCATCTTCAAGATGGCATTAACGTCCGGCTGCGTGACATAAGTGGTCACTAAACTGTCTGAGATGAATGGCTTTTACTTTAGCTCAGCAGTCACCGCAACAAATAACTTAAAGTGTAATGGGGATATTTGAGTGTGTCTGATTCAACTCTTGTCCCTTACATCACGTATTCATGTAATAAAGCGGCTTTTGGACGTTTGTCTTGATCGGCACAGTGGTTCCTGCGGTTTCTGAAAGAAATGGAAAGGTACTGGCTGTACAGAAGCAGTCCCTCAGTGTTAACTACTGCTGAGTGCTTGACAAGCTTTTTCACTAAAACGTAGTTGCACATAAATGTTACAAGTGAGCTGACAAGTTATGAAATCCAATAAGAACTCTGTGTCAAAAATGAGGCGCTTATAACAAAGAGTTACACTCATGTTTAAGTAAAACTATTAACAAGGACTGTGTAAAAACGGCTTGCAAATTGAAAAATCTCACTTTGACTGACATCACCTGCAATCTCTTGCTTTGTAACTGACCTCTGGAGTTAAATAATTAGAGCAAAGTGTGCACAGCGAATGCACAAAGAAAGTCTTGCTGGTTGTGTGTGTGTGTGTGTGTGTGTGTGTGTGTGTGTGTGTGTGTGTGTGTGTGTGTGTGTGTGTGTGTGTGTGTGTGTGTGTGTGTGTGTGTGTGTGTGTGTGTGCGTGCACCCTAAGGTTATCATGCTACTTCATAGACGACTGCTTTCCCCAATAAAGAGCAGTTCAGGTTCTGATTAAAGAATGATTCTCTCACTTTATATTGATCTAATCAACTCTGGTCCTGATTGAAGTACTAGAGTTCATGAGATCAATATTAAAACCAACTGACCACAAAAGTAGCTGGTCTGTTTCTCTGTGGACAAGCATGGTGAAGCAAGTTTGGGTAATAAGTTCAGAAAAACCGAATCTCGCCAAGTTATAAAGACATTCGCATCCCCAACTGCTGTAAGTGATGTGAACAAGTTCAAGAGACTTCAAGCATGATGTGACACATTTGGCAGGATTGGCTCCATTACGATAAACTGGAGTTTGGGAGTGATGTCGGAGCAGTTCATTTGTGGATGTTTAGACCCTGATGAGCTGAAAACAAGCAGACTGAGACCAAACGTTTGTGCACTTTCAAAGGATGTGAATGCGACATGGATTAAAGATGCCTAAGTTAACTCGACCAAGGATGTAAAAAAAAAAGAGTCACAGCTGCCGTGTCCAGCTGCATATCTTCTACAATACACCTTTAAATCTTAGCCATTGGATATTGACCTTTTTATAAATCTTATAAGATCAAAATTATACTTAGTTCCACTAAGTGAAAGACAAGAAAGATTGGCCTCATATGGTATGCCATAAAAGCACCCAACTTGCGACGTGCAATATCAAAAATACCAGCATGAAAACGTAAAAGCCTCTTTTCTTGGAGACAAAAACAGCTTTAAGGCGAGCAAATTTGGGATCCACCACTACAACTAAACTGTATCAATTGTTGATGGCAGAACGGATGTATTAAATAATATTTCAAAGTATCCATCTATCCATCTATCTATCGATCATCCATCCATCCATCCATCCATCCAACAGCAGATCTCAACCGACCTGTGTAAAGACATTGTACAGTCAGTCCATCAAACAATCAGTGGTACAATTTAATCTGACTGACCAGAAGTGGACATTGTTACGTCAGGTGGTCTGGGTCTCTCAGGCACACCTAAAATGTTGGCAATAATAACCAAACCCAGGTCAATAATTCTATTATACTCTGATCGCCTTAAAGTTTCTAATTAAAAATACTGCATCATTTCCATATCTCAGATAATAGAAGTGTGAAATTAAATGTATTAATGATTCAAGTACACGAGCCAAGACAATGACTATAAGAAGGCCCATTTACCCCAAAACTTTAAATTATACTTTAGGATGAACTTGTTAAATAAAACATGATGAAATTATAACAAAAAAAAAAAAGATCAATCCTTGAGTCTCCCTTTCCAATTTCTTTAATTGGGGTGAGGAGGTGTAGACTGGGTAATTTTCCAAGAGTTCTTCAATCTATTGAGTGAAAAACAGCCATCTGCAAAATGAAGGGGAAAAAAACCAAAACAGGCTCCTCTCACTAAATGACAAAGTCTCTCAAATCCATTTCCAGTCAAACTCCTGGAAACTGTTTGTCCTTCTGTGCCCTCCTCTCACATCTCTTTTTTTTTTTTCCTTTTCACACATCAGTCAGTGAGAAATTTTGAAGACTTGCACGATTCTAGTCTCGATGATTCAACGAGATTGAGTGCCATTTTGAGGAGAGCGGGCGGGTTATAAGTGCCACATGCTGTCTGGGAAAAGGTCTGCGAGCAGTGGAGGAGGAATGAGGTCCAAAAAAGGTTTGTACTTCAGTTGTTCTGCCAAGAAGTTAATGAAAGACTGATGGGACATTGTGACTGTCTGTGGATAGAAGCTGAAAAGTAGGACAAAAAAAAAAAGAATCAAAAAGATGAAAGGGGCAGCAGGGTAAGATAGTAATGAGATGGAAAGAACTAGGATGAACTCATCTCATATGTTTACATCTTAGCCACACTCCTGAATACTACACAATAAAATCAGGCCACTCTGATGCCCTAAATACAGTTGGAAGTTATTATTGTAAATTGCTGTCAATATGGTGTATTGCGGGTGCAGTCGTCTTCTAATTGGCTTGTGGGGAGGAGAAAAAAAGAAGTGTGTGTAAGAGACAAAGCGAGAGAGTGACACCACTTCACCACTCTTCTGAAAGGTGTTTCCTGCGGTTGCTATTGATCCATTTTAACCTACTTAAAAACAAGACAGGAACACACGGTCTCAAACAGGCATAAGCTCATGCCTGCGCACGCTCGCACAAAACTACACAAATGTACACCTCTTCCGCGAGTGCGGCAGACTAAACATCAATAGAACCACAGCCTTCTTGAAGCCATTCTTAATAATCACCTGAGAGGAATCAAACACCGCCTGCTCGGTATATGCCAAACATTCACTGACAAAACAAACAAAACAAAACCCCAACAAAGCACCAGACTGAGGATTACCCAATCCACTTGCAAGCTAATTAGCTTTACCTGTAAGAGGAAGTGTTGGCTGGGGAACGGGAAAGGAAGGAGAGATGAAGAGGGGAGGACGGGAGAAGACGGGAAAAGAAAGCAACAACCACAAGTCTGACCTAATTTCTAGGCCTTGCTTTTGTTTCTGCATGTATGAGGGAGGTGCAGCTGGGATCATGGGGTTTCACCCAACATCACACCAGAGAGTCGTCGTCTATGATCAGCCCGGCGTGTCAGGCTGAGGCACTCAATCAAAATAGAAGGTGGTAGAATAACGTCAACAAAACTTGTAAGAGACATTATGAATAGAAAGAAAGTGAATGAGTGTGTTGTCACACGAGCAATTTCTTTCATCCTTAAATGGTGTCTAATAAACTAGGAAAGTTGGCTCCATCGAACAAGGTGTCAATACAGCAGTGGCGCCTCGTTTGCTTCTTATCTTAACAATAGTGAAGATTTTACTTTCTCCACCACATCTGCTGAGAAATATGTCAAAAAATATCTTAGAATCAGCATCAGTTTCAAACAGTGTTATCAAATTTAATTTGAAACACTGATTAAATAGTCCAGATGAACAGATAAATGTGTATAAGCGCCAAGCTGTCCCAGTTTGAGCAGCTACCTAGCCGATTTCACAAACAAATCAGCAGAATCACGCTTAATGAGATGTGCCATTATCGGCTGCACTACAATAAACTTCGGGTTTTGGAATAAAATGGAAAACAAAGACCTCAATACTTTGCATGATTAATTCATTTTCATTCCAATTCATCTTCACAGCCAACTCACCACACAACATTTCAACTCAGTGGAAGAAACTACTGATTACAAGTTTGTTGATTGATAATCGCAAGCCATAGACCACCAAACACCAACCACATGGAAGACTTAATTACTAGACAGCGTCAACAGAGAGAATAAAGTAATATTGTGGTTGTTTGTTATTTTGTACTGCAGACTTATACATGACAGTCATTTTGAAGAGCAGAAGACCCACAGTTGCACAGGCTAGTTTATCCATCAGAGGAGCTGACTATCGACCAATCCAAAAGCTTCACCAATGGTGAACCGGTGATTGTTACAGAGTAATGTCATGTAAGTTTTACACCAGTTCCACAAATATTTTCCTGGGTTTGCTTTGTCATGAACAAATTAAAAACCAATCGAGGTAGAAAGATATCAGTCTTTTAAAAACATTTATTTCTGACTCTCTACATCTTTTTCTTCTAACAAAACCTTGGCTCACCTTATTGTCTAATTTTCTTGGTTGAAAGTATTTGTATGAAAAGCAGCATCTACTTTGTTAATACGACTTACCTGGGATACGTGGGCCCTTCAGAGGGTTGGACAGCGCCATACCGATCTCCGTCATGCCATAGCGTTCCAGTAGTGTGTGTCCTGCGATCTCCTCCCAACGCAGCAGTGTGGGAAGAGGAAGAGCAGCCGAGCCTGAAACCATCACCCTGAAGAGAGAGGGACTCGTCTCAATGAAATACAACAGGATTCTGTACAAAAGAATTATCTGAAACATGACAAAATTCTCTTGTAATTTTTGTTCATCTTCTAACATTCAAAAAAGACTTTTCTGTCGTCACATGTGAGGTACACAACAAGTGAGAGTCAAACGGCCTGAGAGTGTGTGTGTGGGTGTGTGTGTGTGTGTGTGTGTGTGTGTGTGTGTGTGTGTGTGTGTGTGTAGTGCTACTCAAAAACATTGATCCCTTCAGAGAAATATGGCAATATAAAGAATGCATTACGGTCTTAAAGAAACTGTTGGTAGCGCAAAGTCAACAATCGTAAAAAAATACTGCCGACACCTCACACACCGAAGAGGGAAACAAAAAGTGAAAACATACCGAGAAGAATACTGTTGAAAACGTGTTGTGATAAAATATACACAGTTTAGGAGAAAGTGTAAACAATAACAAAAGCTGTGACCAATGATGCTCAATCACAGTAATGATATGCCAGTACCACAGATAGGAGACACATTAGTGTCGAACCCTGGGCCGAGAGCAGCTTGTGCAGCTTCTTTGCACTCTTTCTAGTGGATGCCCTTCATTGTTTTCATTACAATCACTGTATAACACTTGCTGCAACTTAATCCCCCCATATTGCTCATTTGGATTCTGATCTTGAAAAGACATTTAGCATGTCAGCAGTAAATATTTCATACTCAATAAAAAACTAGTGTAGGAGATCTGCTGTGTGGGTGTTGAGAGAGCAGTTCAAAGATACTGCATGAAGTGGTGGGAGGCATGTTCGAACTGGTGTTTGCACAGCAAATAGGAAGTTGGTGATGGTAGTTTGTTCCATTGATGAAACAAACATTGTGGAAATAGAGTTTATGGCAATCTGCAAAATGTTTTTTTAGAGAATTGAAGATAATGCTCACTGAAGTAAATTATTAAAAGCATTAATACTAACTTTCATCATTTAGCAATTTGTTTAGGCTCAAAACATCCTCCTGAATACTCCTGCATCAAATTAATCAGTGTTTAGGTTCACTTTTGTTTTGTGAGGGAGACACTCAATTACATTTGTGAGAGTATTTTACAGAAATGGCTCACTGGTGAGTACATATACAACACAGGCACAAATCCGCAGGCCCGTGAGTGAGCCGCTTGCCACCAATCGCGCCACCAGTACCTGATCCTCTCTTTGCAGACTGCTTTGACGAAGTCTTTCACGTGAGGCTGAGTGAAGTGCTGATCATAGTACTGGATCAGCTTAGAGTAAATCGTTGGCACAGCCATGAAGACATTAACCATGGGAGCCTTGGAGCTCAGCAGCGTCTCCCACACCTGGATGAATGGAAGAGAGGAGGTGGAGAGATAAGCACAACATATGACTAAATAGAGAAGAAAGGGGGGATGATAAGGAGAGGCAGAAAACGCTGGATATTGAATGGAGGGGCTGTGTAAACTAAAAATAATAACTCCAGATTCCTTACATTAGTGTATGCAACAGAAAAAAGTTTATTTTTTTCTCCTTTTATATGAGAGGCAGAGTATAGCAAATGGCAGAGTAAAGTCAAGACGGCAGCCTCATATTTAACCCGTCAACACAACACCCCCCCAAAAGAAAAAAAAAAGGACAGAAAAAAAGTGGAGACTTGTAAAGGTCAGGAGGAGGAAAATAGCCAACTGCTGTGGGGCAGAGCAGCAAACCCAGCCAGTTAAAAGGACTTCAGTACAGTTTTTTTTTTGACAAATGTGCTTTTTGACTCTCGCAGAAGGCGCTGCCCGTGTCCTCTGCTGCATGATGCTTAGAGCACCCACAGCCAGTGACGGACATAAACGTGCATCGTGAACTACATCCACATGTAAAAATCCCATTTAAATATCACATAAACTCACTCGTTCAAGGACAAAGACATTTCCACACCCCGCCCCACCCACTCTACCTCCTTCCTCACACGAGGAAGCACACACACGCGCGCACACACAGCCTGGGTACGTTGCAGGAGACGATGGGAGGATGGGACGACAGCATGAATTAAGTGAAGGTGAACGACAGCTTCTCTAAGTCCTGTCCTTCTCCCCCCAAGGGAGACAAAATGCTCCTCCCCAGCTGTCGCCCCTCTCAGTCTACTTATCCTGACTTCTTCTTCTTTCATTCTACCTCCATCTTCCAAGTGCTTCTTTTTATTCTCCACTTTCATCTCTGACCTCACATCTTCCTTCATCTTTCTTTTTCCTCCCTCTACCTTCTCTCCCTATCTCACATTCACTTACCTTCTCTCTCCATTTCATAATTTCCTGCTTCACTGCCTCTGCAGTCTCTCTCTCTCTCTCTCTCTCTCTCTCTCTCTCTCTCTGTGTGTGCGTGTATGTGTGCGTGTGTGTGTGCGTGTGTGACATATCCTCACACACAGAAAAATGCATTCTCTCCCCTCATCGCTCTCACCTATAGTAGCACAACATCCTTCTTAATGTGGTAGCAATTTCTAAACTCTTCCTTCCACTTCTCCTTCGTGTGACCTCCTCACAGATTCAACTGATCTATTATCTACTAAATTATCTTCCACCCACCTCCTCCGGCTCTAATAAACAAACAAAACTGAAATCCACAGACAAATAAAGCCGAGATGCTCATGATGTGCAAACAGTCTAATCAGTTTCCAATCTCATTTCTCACAATATCATTACAAGTTGATGTGAAAACGGCGAGCAATGGCCGCTCACCTGTGCACGTACAGAATAAAACTTTGTGCAGAGAGGCGAATTATTAACGGAGGGTGCCCTGACCATTCTGGGTGATGTCTATCAAGTGCACTGAAGCGCTTCCGCCAAGTCCACTCGAGAGGGAAGAGGAAGGCAATTTATGTCTGTCAAAGAGCTGGCCTCCACCTAGGGGACAGGATGTGGTGAAAGCCCAGAGCCATGGCCGGCATCCTAAACAACTTTAGGAGCTGCTCAACCCTCCGCTCAACACGGGACTCCAACACGACTGCCGATTCTTCAGAAGAGCCGGATGTTAACTGTCAACATGTCAGCCACCTTGATTACTCAAAACTGTCAGGTATCAAAGGCTGACTTTTGACACTGAATCACACTTTCTGTGCAGTTCAGCTGTTCTTGGCGAATTGTTTGTGAAGTTTTTGAACTGTGTCATAAACATGGATGCATTTTGTCTGTCAGGAGTCTCAATCATTCAGAGAGCGACACAGCAACGGACACATTCAAACCTCCAGGCAGTTTTCACTAATCAAACGAAAGTGCAGTTTTGGGATTATGGGAGAAACACCCCTGAGAAAAGGCTCTACTTTTAAATATATAACATATTATATTAAAAAAAAAAAACATGGAAATAAATGTTTAAAATATTAATTCATGAACCTCAATATTGTTCCATCACTTCTATCGAAACAAAACTGCAAGTATATATACAGTACCACATTCAATAATAATACATACTTTCAGGTGTTTCTTTTCCATTTTAGATCAGTATGTCGCAAACATCTACTATAGTGCTAATGCTGAACAGTCATGAGTGACAACAATAAAATCTGAGGTGGAGCTTGAGCAGCAATACTACAAAGAATTCAATAATAATAATTTTGACTTTTTGTTCCATTGCACAATAAACACCATCCAGTGTCTCTTTTTCTAAAGTAATATTGCATCTATTTGGTAAATCCCAAGGGGAAAATAATTTAAATGCATTTTAATCACCACTTTCAAGAAACTCAAGATGGATCTTCATTCTTGGAAAAGAGAAAGGTTTGTTGCTTATGCAAGTTGATTGGGGTGTAACTTCTATGCAGCACAAATTACTCTATCAACTTTAAGCCAGAAAATCAAGTATGACTTGAATAATTTTCTGAGATAAATACAAAGCGTGACCTGCTGGTGGGACTAAAGGAAAAAGGAAAAGTGATGTGATCTGAAAGTGTGTGTGCTTTACCCTTGTGGAACCAGGATTTGTGCAATAGTCCAAAACAAATCCATTCAATAGTTTCTAAAAATAAATATATATGAATATGGATAGAGTATATAAGGTAGGTTACTGTAAGTTCTATCACTGACTGACAGTGATACTTTTGGAGATAAAAACTGTCAGCATTTATAATTTCTCGAATGTCCAAAGTCCTGTCAAACCAAAATGTATGAAATATTACTTAAAAGATATCAATATGGCTTTGGATCCTATAACAAGCACTTGAAAGTGTTTCCAAATAGCACATCCATCAATCAGACCACTTAATAAAATGCCTTTGCTTCAACACGATAAACCGAATGCGCGAGCCCTCCCTCTTGAGGAATACCACAACAGTGACTGTGGTATTACGTTCAAGTGCTTGCTGTGATGAAGTAGTCAATAGGGATTCAAATAAATAGATAAACAAATAAAGTCTGACCAGAGCTGTGTGAACCCAAGGAGGAGTATCTGCTCCCATCAGCCTGCAACAGCACACTTGAAACAGACTTATCTGTGATTTACTGGATCACAATCCCTGCACCGAAAATTTCTGTCGCTATCTCCAGGCAAAATCGGACAAAAATCAATGACGGCCTCTGCTGCCTAGGCTACCCTTCAAAGATCTTAGGGGATAGAAGAGACAGACTATCGATCACTTCATCAATGTACTGTAACTTCAGGAGGAGGAGAATAAAGGCTTTTTTCCGAGGATGAGAGAGAGGGTTTTGTGGGGTGGTACACAAGGTCAGGGATAACAGCTGAATACCGATATCGTTAACAGCGTTGCGATGCCCATGTTTACAGATATATACAGTCATTTTCTTTTGTCAGCAATAACAGATATTCATTTGTGGAGTTCGCCGCTTATGAATAGAAAGTGGACATTCATTCAGAAATGTGCGCTTCCTCTCCTAAAGAAGCTACACCAACGCAAACACTTAGCACCCCGTCTTCCCCTCCAGTATCAGGGCCAAACAAGCACTATCATTCTTCAATGTCAGCTCATCGATTGATTTGCTGCTTAAGCCCCTGCCGTGAGTCGGCATTGGTCAGATACAAAGCCACACAGGGCAATTCATCACTGAGCCCCAAACACTTAGTTTGACAGTCAGAGAGGGAGGAGGAGAAGGTGAAAAAGATGGAGGAGAGTCTGATAGGAGGAGAAGGAGATGGAGCGAGGAGAGGAAGAGGAAGAAAAGAGAAAGAGCGAATGAGAACCATGAATAGAAAAAGAAGAATTGATGTGGAAGGAGAGTCTTTTAAAAGCTGTCAGCTTAACCATCTGGTATCATCCTCTCAATACCTCAAACTCTGAAATACTTGTTAAGTCATTCTGAAGATATCTGGGCACCTACAAC
This sequence comes from Lipophrys pholis, assembly GCF_963383615.2. Taxonomy (NCBI): domain Eukaryota; kingdom Metazoa; phylum Chordata; class Actinopteri; order Blenniiformes; family Blenniidae; genus Lipophrys; species Lipophrys pholis. The sequence goes on along the minus strand of NC_137636.1, from coordinate 11,197,453 downwards.
TGTAAACGACCTCTTTGTGTTGATGAAAAGTGTACTGCAGTGACTGTAACAGAGGAAGACAAAGAGCAAATCGTCCACCTTCTGGGGCTGAAATTCTGGAAGCATGACACAGGTGGCGCCCACCCAGAGTGGGCACAGCAGCTTGTTAACAATGCCGTGCACGTGGTGAAGCGGCAAGGTGTGGAGGATCACGTCATCTTTGGACCACGCCCACTCGGAAACCAGACACTGAACCTGGGGAGGGAGGATGGCAGGGAAAGGACGGGGGAAGGGGAGAGGGAGGGAGATGTCAGCATATCATTTAGTCTGGAAAATAAATCACCTCAATCAGCTTCCACTGTGGCAGCCATTTGTTACGATGATCTCCGTTAAGCTGTGGTTTGGTGCACTTCCAGATCGCAAATTGATTTTTTTTTCCTTCTGTGACTTACTTGTTCGCTCTGCAAGTAAAAGAGAACGACATCAGCAACACAAGGCTTTAAATTAAAGCCTTCTCACTGCACTTCCTTTAGAGTAATACTATTTTTATATTTGCAATGAAACATGACAATGTCTATTCTATGTTTTTACAGCTTAATGGAATAAGCTCTGCTGATCACTCAAAAATGGATTTTGTTTACTTATTAGTTTAAGGTGCTAATTCTATTTGTGGTTGTGCAGTTTCCTCATCTCAGTATAAGGTCGGACAACAGCCAGAAACGCACAATACCTCAAACTCTTTATAATCTATATAAGATAAGATATCCCTTTATTTATCTTGCATGTGGAGAAATTTGCAGTGGTACAACAGGATAGTAAAGAGAAAGAAGCACACATAGCAGGAACTAAAAAAAAAGCAGATAAAAATACAATATAATAGAAAAATATGCACACGGTGCCTATAAGTGTGGACATGTACAGAATATGGGGGTGGATGTATTGCACAAAAAAGCAGGTAAAAATACAATATAATAAAAGAATATGCACACGGTGCTTATAAGTGTGGACAAATATGCATTGCTTTCTGCTGAGGTTCGAGTTTGTGAAAAAGAAATTCTCAAGCCTTTTCAAGGGATCTCTTCCCACATTATGTTCCACAGAGATAATATTCAGCGTCGAATGAACCCACTGTTAAAAACTTTGTTTTGCGTTTATCAAGAATGCGGGTGTACTTTAGTGAGGTCATAACGTCATCTGCTTTTAAAGTTACTCCATCTTCTACACTGCTTTAGAGTCACAGGCTGAAGCTGATCCCTTTGACTAGAGAAACAGGGTACACCATGGACAGGTGACCGGACCATCACAGCATAACAGTCATCCTGGAATTCCTATAACAGTTTAATGATCTAAATAAAGGCAAAACTGCTAACAGACTGAAAGCACTGTGGATGGCAAAACCTTGTATTTGTCTAAAAACAATTTGTATAGAATTATAAAATGTTGGCACAATGGACAGGTTGTATATCAGAGGAGAGGGAACACAGTGAAATGAAGTCTACAGTTTATTTAGCAAAAGCACCTTTAGCTGAAAATTGCAGATTTCAGAATGCAAAATTCTTTTTTTCTTCTGCACATCTAATCTTTTGAGATGGCGAAGCGCCTGCAGGGTGTAGTGGTTAACACTCGTGCCTCCATGTTTGGGGTTCTTTACAATGCTTTGGGACCTTTCTATGTGCAGTTTGAATGCTGTCCTGGTGTGTTTGGAGGTTTTCTCTGGAAACTACTACAGACCAACGACAAGCATAATGGCTATCTGTCTCTCTGTGTTTGCCCAGTCAAGGATTGACAACCTGCTCAGGGTGTATCCTGAATTAATCCACAACTGGGATCAGCGTTAACTGTGTGACATTGAACAATGCATTATGGATGATTGGATAATGGATGGCTAAACAAACGGATCACCAGGAATGCACTGGATATCATATCATTACTTATATGAATTGATAATATTATTTGGCAGGGAATTGCCGTCTGTTCAGATTTTTTTTAGTTATGGCTGTCGATGTCACTGTAGTTCAATCAATATAAGGCTTAAGGGGTCATGTGTAACTTTCAGTTGTCCTGAATTACAGAATTTTGTTATTGTTTTTATGTTCTACGCATCATTTGGGATGTCAGTGTGCTGACACAATGACAACATGTAAGCACACAGATTAATACAGAGATTAAACATCTGCATAAAGTTCACAGATGTTGGTATTTGTACATCGTTCATGGTGCTGTCATGTAAAACTAACATTCTGTTCAGTAATATGGAAAACGTGCACCTCAATAATAAGGTATGAGAAATGATAAAGTGACTTGAAAGCTCATAATATTCACAACAAAATCAAAAATTCATCATTCATATTAAACTGACAGTGGCACTTTCCAGGAACTCTGACAAACTGATGTTGCTGCCTTCCAGGAAGACAGACAGACTCACTTAATCACTCACTCACTCACTTCCCTGGACCAACCGGGGGCAAATGAACCTCTGCCTCCTATTAGAGTGATTTTATTTTCCACACTGTTGGACATCTAGGTTAATTTCCCTTAAAAGAAAAACGGAGAAATCTTAAGCAGACCTTTAATGGCATAAATTAGTGGCTTTTCAAAACAAGAAAGAGAGCAGACTGATGCTAATCAGAGAATCAAATATGCATGTGTAGTTGTCGCAACACATTTTGCCTTAAAAACATGTGGGACTCTATTTGGGGAGCTCTGGATCGTTTGCAATGCACCTGTGAATCTTGTACAAATGAATAAGTCTTTATTGTTATTGTTTTAACAGGCTAATTGTAACTCCGCTAAATAGATATTTATCATGATCTCAGGCACTGATCACATTCCTAGCAGAGATTGGCAAATTTTTTATTTGAATATAACTTCTCATATTAAAAAAATTGTTTTAAAATTAACCAACATTTGACGTGAAGAGAACTTTAGGCACAAAGTGCATGTATATATATATATATATATATATATATATATATATATATATATATATATATATAAAATCCAAAATATATGGTGTGAACGTGTTCATATGACTTTTTTTTTTACCAACACCTCACTAATAAGCCGCTCCCTCATCTCCCGACACTTTCAAAACCCCTGCACCAGAGGACTGAAACTACAAGGACAAAATTAAATTTGCCTTGTCTTCATATAATTACAAATTAGAAGGCATTTTTTACCATGGCTTGAATGCTGCTGTGTGTATGCAGAACTCCTTTGGGACGGCCCGTGGTGCCACTGGTGTAGATTATCATGGCCGGTTGGTCAGCCCAGTCTGTGATGGTCATCTCCTTCTCTTGTGTGTCTGTCTCATATAAAGCGCTCAAGTTAGAAGTAGGGGGCATCGTCAAGCACGGCAGCCCGAGCCTGTCTGCCAGAGGCTCAAGGATTTCAGCGCAAGGATGCGCCGCCACCAGCAGTGAACTCAGGGAATCAGAGATTATGTACTCTTGTTCAGAAGTTGGATGTTTTTGATAGAGTGGCACTGCTGTCCCACCACTCATCCAAGCTGCCCACTGTGCCACTGTATAGGAGGCATCATTAGTACACAGGAAGGAGATCCGTTTTCCTCCCAGGCCCCCAAAGTCAGTGTTGAGAGCGATGTTAATTCTACTAGCAAGTGCTAAACTGCTGGAATACAGCTGCTTGTAGGTGTGGCTGCCACTACTGTCTATGATTGCTACCTTGTCTCCAAATGTTGGCGCTCTGGTAAATACTGGTTTCTGGCATTTCCTTGATGATGGTGCAGTTGTCCATTTATGAGTCCTTCTTAGATGGATCGGCCCAAGTGGCTGCTGTTGCGACGCCAATGGACAGTAAGTTCTGCAAAGTGAGGCTTTCCAGTGAGGCAGGGTCCACTTTAGGGAGTGGTGAGCAGCAGCAGAAATTCCCAAGAGCATTTTTGTGAATACGCCGTTCATACACAACAGATTTGCAGGCTCAAAATGGCGTTGTTCTCCTTTTCTTGTATCTCATCATAGATGGTATCTGCGAGTTGATAAGAAAATGCAAAGTAAGTTTGCTTTCTGACACAGGAGAAAAATTTTGCAATCAAAATGCTAATTCTATTATCCTCATGACCTCTGATCAGACTCGATTTAACCAAATGACAATCTCACAGTAACATTGCAGCTGCCACAATACTGTGAGGATTTATGAAACATAAAGTGAATACACAGAAACATCTAAGAAGCACTTCTTTAAACACAAAATACCTTTTAAAAACAAACATTGAACTGAAAACAACTTCCTTTTCTTTCTGGTTGTCCATGCTGTTGTATTATTTTCTCGTGTTACAGTTAGCCAATGACTCTTATATTTATTCCTGATATACCTGCATCTGTTCTGTATAATCTTACATTGATTTGTTTGCTGATGTGTAATACAAGGTGGCACAGTGGTACTGTGGTTTCAATAGGGCCTGTTCAGACCTGGCACTTTTTGTTCCATGATCACTTGGTAAGCTTGTCAGTTTAATGTTTGACTTCAAATTGTTTACTGGTGAATAATTGTCTCTTTGTGTTATCCATCCAGGACAACCACAACTACCCCATGACCCTTGCCTGAATAACGATTGTGCAAAAGATTATTGACATGTAATACTTCTACCTATCTTGTACTGTTATTGTCAACTGATGCTGAAACATTTCCACTAAGAGGAATATAGTCCTGTGTGTTTTATTTATTTTTATCCGGATAATTAAAGTTCAGACAAAATTCCCATGCCATGACATCAATACATTGGTCAGCTTTTGCTGATGCCTGAGTGAAAATGAGGTGTGTGTTATGTCACACATTGGTATGCTCCGTCCCTGCACTGTCCACATATTTCTGTTGCAACTCACCTCCAACATCTGTGTGAAATCTCAATAATAAGTCTTTAAATTCGTCTGCTGCTTGTGCCAAGTTGGTAATAAAAGATCTTATTGTATATTAGTAAAACAGGAGTGACAAACGACCACTGCTACTGCTTAGGAAAATTCCTAGTAGGATACTCAAGCAACCTGCTTTTCAGAAACTTCTGTAAGCATAAAAAAAGATACTGACGTATTTTCACGAAGCACACAAACAAAAGTGATAGGAGGGATGTTTTGCTTTGTTTTATTTTTATAATATGAGGGTGTATCTCTATTTCACAGTGTACACGCTCACAAGTTCAATAGAGGCAATAATTATGACCGTGTTACCCGAACATTCGCCTTTATTTCGCTCAATGAAAGATTTAAAACGAAGTGCAGACAGTACACCGTATTTACAGCAATAAACACGTAAACATTCTACCTGTAAAAGCAGTTTTCTGCCAGTTTCCTGCAGTGTACAGACCGGCTGGACCATACTCACCTTACCTACAACCACGGCCGGTGTTGTTGTGAAAGACGGTGCAGCAGCAGTAAGCGTCCGGCGGGAAACAACGGAGGGTTCCTACCCGGTGAGTACACGTTTCTAGATCGACACAAACCGGGAAAAAAATCACTTTTAATTCAGCGACATTGATGGCTTTTCTAATTTTAACTATATAGTTTGATTTTTTTTCACTGAATTACATTATTTTAAATTAGCGAAATATCAGTTTCATGGTAGATTGCAAAAGAAAAGAAAAGCACAATGTGTTCAATTGAAAGGAGTACATGACAAAATATTTAGTTCAAGAAATATGTGAATATTTTTGATCTACAGTTTTTAAAAACAGAATTTTTGTTTTACTCTCCATGGAAACTTGGGGATTAAACCAAGACATATTTTATTCTACACTCAGAAAACAGATCAGGGCTGATATTTGATCACACATGCAAGCCTAATAAAAATACAAACATTTAAGTAAAACATCACTGCAGACCCATACACACCCAGCATTCAGACAATATCAATAACTAGAGGTCCACAAGCATGTGTCTGTCATGTCTGTGGCTCAGTGATTGTTGGCAAGGATCCATCACCCATTTTTTTAAGGACCTGCAGATGCAGTGGAGTAGCAGTTCACTGGAGACCAGGACAGGGGAGGGGAGAGTGGGGCATATATGTAGATACCCCACACAGTGCTGTGTTTGGCTTTAGATCACATGCTAGTCCTGCCACTCAGACTGCCAACAAGCTTGGCTGGCATCATCATCACAGTGCAAGTGGGCACATTCAGCCGCCAGCTGGCAGTCGCGGGCCTCAGATAAGAGAATGGTACAGACATGGCACACGTTCAAAAAGTTTTCACTACCCTCCCCAAACCCCCTACACTGCAAACGAGGATGGCATGTTCCTAACGAAATTGGAGCCTTTGTTTCAGAGAACTCCCCTCCACTCTCAGGAATAGTATCGTCAAAGACCACTCGCTCCCATTCGTAGGGAAAATGCTATTGAAGGGGATGCTATGCTACTCAAGCAACTATGTAATTTCCAAAGAATCCTTTATTTGTAAGGCATTTGCACAGCCTTTAGTCTTTTTTGATGCAGATGGCGCTACTACATTTGATAAGGATTTAACGCCCAAAAAAATGGCTGAATTTCGTCTCTGATGAAACGAAATAAGGCACAGACGACCCGTGTTTTTGGATTTGTTTCCTGGAGGTTGGCCATATTTTCGACATGCGTTATTTGGGGACTGGCATTCGAGTCAATGAAAGACTTACTTACGGCTACCGGCAACATGCAGGGATGGATGAAGAGTGGAGGGTAACAAACAATATTACGTATGTGTCCGTTTGTCTTGAGAGGGCAAGACGCGGCTATCCTATGGAGGTTTGGATTCGGTTAAAGCCGACACATGGTTAAACGGCAAATCGAGTAAGCAGAAGCTGACATTCTGTTGCAATGGCCTGCTGCCAGCACACCATTCAGAAAAGACCACCTGAAAGGCTCTCGGCACTGATGGGCAGGATGGCCGCAAGCAGGCGCCAACTCCCATCTTGGCAAAAGACAGCATCTGAGGAAAAGAGAAAGTGGGGACCCCCCACAGATCTGTGAGAGAGGCTGAGATGGTAACACAAACCGTGGGGAGTACCCAAGCATGTGTCAGGTTGGCATCAATGTGAGAATGTCTTGGCAAGCGCTGCGTTCTCTCCCCTCCCACCCCAGCTCACACACAAACACACTGTTGCCCTGCTTGGAACACATGGTACATCAGCAGCGGCATCTGGCCACGCTGACTCTTGGCAGCTGCGCTTCGTCTTCGCCAGTTGGGAGTCTTGGCACTGCCACTTCATCAACTACCTGTGGCTCCTCCTGGGTAAAAAAGCGGGCGATGAATTATTCCGAGGCTGCAGCTGCAAACTTGACTTTCATCCAAGAGATTCACTGTAAACATATGACTGCCTCACAGAGCACATGCCACCCACATACTAATGCATGGTTGACGACGCGGCTTGTACTCTGCGTAAAGGGAACCGTGTGTCCTCGTGTGATGGCATGGTTCATTTAAGGTGAATGATGAAGGCTGCTCTCAATGACTTTCTGCATGTTTTACGTATGCCAAAGGGAGATGCATTCAATTGAACCCAGGTGGAAACTTGCAATGGACAACTTGGAGCTTTTTGACTCACAAAAAAAGGTGATTTTAAAGCCTCTAATCAACAAAAGCACATTGAGTGAAAGGCAAACATAATTGGCAGTAACTCGACATTCAGAAAAGCATTGCATTTTGAGCTTAGTGCTTTTCATCTGGCAGCATCAGCCCGTCTCTTTGTGTTAGAAAATTGTGTTGAAAGATCAAATCAAAAGCCAAGGATTACACTGAAAGGCATTTTCCTCCCATTTTAAATAATGAACAAATGGATGGGTGACCTTTCAACTCTACAATTACTCCCTCACATTCCAGTCCTAATGGAGGTTTTGACAGCCAAGGACATTTGCCTGGAGCACTTTGAATACATTTTCAGCTGTGACACCATGGATTGCTAACAAAGGTTAGAGAACAGCTTCATTGGAAGATTTTTTCCTCCTTGAAAGAGAAAAAGAAAATCAAGTCAAGTCAAGTCATGACATCTCCCTGAGAGGTGTTGACAATGATTAACTTAGTTTTGTTTTGTTTTGGAAACTTTTGGGTTAATGATGTAAATAAGCTCTGTTTTGTTTAATGTTGGATTTTTCTTCAGGGGCATTATATTTTTGTAAGCTGTCATAGAACATACCATCCACTTCTCTGGATAATTCAGTTTCATTGCTGAAGTGCATTCATTTGCCAACTCCTCTCCATCTGCTCAGAAATGTGTTTGGGTTCTCCTGCACTCTCAATTGATTTTTTTTCTCTAAGAGAAATCCTCACATGGAAGGTTCACGGGGGGGGGGGGATCCAAAGCTTTCAATTTACACCAAATGTCAGCGCATCTGCTATCCATGATTGATAGTAGCAGCGCTCCTTAAAAAATACAGTTTACTTTGAGAGGGTAAGGTATTGATCATATACTTTATATCTATATATATTTGGTTCTTTTTATGCTTGGAGTAAAGTCAAGGGAAGCAGCAGAAGGGGAATAGAAAGTCTTTAAAACAGAATTAAACATCAGGAAATCTTGACATCTTCTTGCTTTAGAGTTCACAGTTTGCTCTTGGCTACTCAAGAACAGCATGACCCAATTTGGATTCAAAAGTTGTTGTGTTGGTATTTTTTTGTCTTGTTTCAAGAGAAATGTTGTTGGCAAAATGTTAAAATCTGTCCAAATTTGAATACGTCTCACACTTGAACACATACACAAACACACACTCACATTCACACTTTTTTTTTTCTTTCCTGTGGGTGTTAGTCATCTGACATTGACCCAGTGGGAGTTTTTTTTTTTTTCTCCATCTGTGTCAGTCTGACCCATTTTAGCCCTCGGCCACATCCAACTGTTCCATGTCCCAAACATATGTGGGGTGGCAGGGGGATAAGCGAACCATCGTCTGCAGACACACACACTGCAGATATGACACTGGACCTCGCTTTCCTGTCTGCCTGCTTGCCACAGCATACACCGACCCTTCTGCTGCTGCTTCTCTTCCCCTGAGTCATGATCGACTGCGTGTGCTATAAATTTGATCATCAGGTGAATTCATTTTGTGAAGAAATTGGTTTATGTGTCGTCACCTTTTGTTTTCTATTTCATTTGTTTTCACTGTAACAACTCCCGGTTGCCTTTGCTTCTTCTCTGCTGATTCTCACTCGTCTGTAAGAAATACAGGCTCACACTTAGAAGAAGACGTTAAAGAAAGAACGATATGCAAATCCACTTCTTTGACCTTGGTGAGATGTTTGACTTGTATACAGACTGACCAGAGTGTGCAGTGCATAACACTTGCCAGTGAGAGCAGGGTGAGCCAAACAGAAAAGGTTTTTTTTTTTTTTTTTTATTTGAGTGGTCCATGTTGGCAGATGAGATGGTTTCATTGCACAGAGCCAGGACCCACTGGGGACTGAGGGTGTGAAGCACATATGGGCAAACAGGCTGCTGATGAGCTGCTTCTATGAGCCTCTCATTTTGGCTTCAGAGAGCAATGTCTCCACCAGGAGGATGTGAAGTAGCTACGTGCAGTGGATCTGCATTGTCTGGGCTGGCACCAGAACTTGTGCTCCTGCTACTTAGAGACCAGATATGTTTGTATGCTCTACATTGTCATAAAATATCGAAAACCACATCCATCAGTGGCAAACACTCCATAACAACAAGCGGTATGAGACAATGCCTGCAACTTGTTATTGTAATTTACACGTTCTCTGAATAATTGAGGCAGATGGTGTGGTCAAATGGACAGAATAAAGTTGATTTAACTGTAGTCTTAAGGTAACTCACTTTAAATAAATTATATCCAACTTCCTGACCTACTGGCTGCAATAAGCTTTAGATTGCTAGTTTTTTTTTTTCTTTGATGGCTTTCCACTAATGCCTTATTGATTCCATTCTTTCCCTCTTAACTTTCACATATAGAAATGGAAACTATTCTGCTAGACAGACATTCTAAACACCCCCCCCCCCCCCCCCCCCCCAGTTCTTATTCAGCTCACTAACTGTTCTGCCTTCTCAACAATTGTGTAATAGCATCTCATTCAAACAAGTATGTCAGTGTTGCATATGGTTGTATTGTATTACACACAGACATAAACTGTAATAATTACTTCTTCCATTTTGCAGCTTCTTTTAAATGATGTTTACAATGCAGTCTGGATACGAATAGATGGAGTTCATATAAGGAGATGGCTGTTTAAAATGCCTCCCAGGCTGAACAAACCTTTGTCACAGTTGATGTGCATTTGGCTTATGAGTGCAAAAAAAAAAGCCACGTATTACAAATATACTCTTTGTAAAATTTCCCAAATATATGTCTTTTTTAAACTTGGTAGCCATGTAATGGATAAGCCGTCTCATTCATCTTCATGCAGACATGCCCATATCACAGTGCAAGCAGCCTTGCACACACACACACACACGCGCGCACACACATTAACCCTTATCCACACACAAAAACAGTCCGTTTTGAAGCTGGCAGGCTGCTTGGGTGTGTGTTGTTCTCTGGGAGACGGGGCCATATGCTGTCTAGCCTCCCAGCGAGGGCAGGGCCTGCCGCTGTACTGTTGTCCTAACTTTAATGAAAACCCTCCGCCGCACAACACCTCCATGCTCGAAAGTGCATCTGACATCTACTTTTATTTAGTTTAATAGATTTTTCAACTTGTTAATGTCTACACAGAGGCTGCCTTCGTATTGTGTGCTCTCACTGAAATATTCAATGAACGTTTGTCGTCGTTGCTAGATGCAGTTATGCAGTTTGTGTTTTACTGTATAAACAAACTAGATTTTATCCAAGGTTGTTTTGGGTGTTTTCGCTTATTATTTTAATCTTTATTCATACTTTAAAACTCACCCTGAAGACAAAAACATGTTGCAGTGGTAGGCCTAATTCAGAACAAAAGACAAAGTTTATTATGTTTTAGTTCTCACAATTTTCCATGAACGAGGGGGTGCGGGTACAAGCACAATGTGCAAGTATGCGAACAGATCTTGCACCAACCCAGTGTGTCTGGACAAGAGTAAGTGCTACTCGCAGCATAATATGCGCACACACTCCAGGCAAACTGTAAACAAGTAAAGAGCTGTTGAGATGGATTCTAGACAATGGCTGACCTTGCAGACAGAAGACCTGTCAATGCTTCTGCACATCTGCACAGACTTGAAAATTAATTTTTGTTCACCAGTGGCACGTTGTGCCGTTTAAAGTCATAGGATTTGTGCTTTCTTCTCTTTTAGAAGGAGGAAAGACAGAGGAAAAAAGAGAAAAAGTTGACAGTGAAATCAGAGAATTTAGAGGGGTGGAGAGAGTGTTTGGATACCTTTGGTCACCAGTGCAGCGCGGTGATGGGTGTATTTGTGGAAAGGGGGATAAAGGAAAGAGTGGGTGTAAAAGTGTGTTTGTGCATTGACTTGAGGGGTTTGGGGCGCATGTTCAGAATTTATCTTATCTGTGTGTTCATTACTACTCTGCATTTCAGGCAGAGAGCTTGGGTGCTCCACTAAATCGTAGGAAGGATTGTTAGACACGCGTGTTATTAATTTTTTCAGGGTCCCTGTGGCGTCTGTATGAATCTTAATGCTGCTGACTGGGCTGCAGCTCTATCGACTTTCTTTAAAATATGAAGAAGCTTTGCTGGAAGCGCCTGGGGTCATTAGCTGAAGAGTAGGCGCAAATCCCTCACCGAGCCTGCTCTGGCTTCGCCATGTTAAATGTGCTCTTAAAATATTCATAATCATACTCTTGCCTGCACTCGCGCGCGCACGCACACACACTCACACACACGCGTGCGCACACACACACACGCACGCACGCACGCACGCATGCACACACACACACACACACACACAATGCACGAGGGACATAAGGGGATCAATATTAAAATGTATTCCTGTTTTGGTGTGCGGTTAATTAGCTGCGGTTCTTTTAAACCATGAAGTTTGAGATGGGATTAACAGTATCTTTTTGTCCACAAGATAATATTTACTTCTGCTTCATCCATGTTGGCCTAAATGCATATCAAGAGATGTTGACATATGAGAAACAAGAGTAAAATGGGTTTATTAATGATTTCAGATTGTTGAAGTACTTTTTTTTTTTTTTTACAAGCCAAGCATGTCTTTGTTTCTTTTTCCCTATCGACTTCAGCTCAGCCACAGTAATTGCTAAATATTTCAAAACATTTTTTTTTAAGAATTTACATTTGATTTACATTACATTGATGAGAAATGACTTGTTTGTGCATTGTCAGTCAGTTATGTTACCTTTTGTTTTTATTAATTTAATGTGATATTGAAATCATTGTACTGTATTATATACCTATACTCCGCTATTATTATTATTTTACTTCAATAACGGATATAAACCCATGTGGATATATTTTTCATCTCAATGAATTTTGTATTTGAGCTAATGATATTTCAACAGTACCGGTGAAACTGGATTCTAAGGCAATATTGTGTTTTTATGATCTTTTCACAATTGGTGTGGTGATACTGTATATATGTTTTGTGGTCTTCATGTTAATACATTGATGTTGTTTTAATGATCTAATGACTTTTCTCTACTACCAGCATGAGCTGCCAGAGTGATTATCCCAGACTCTCCCGTTAAAACATTGAATCAGAAGCATAACTGATTGTCATTGTTTAAGAAACAACAATGCCACTCAATAAATGAAAACAAAAACATATGCAACCAGTAAATGTCATCAGTTCCACAATGTGCACAATGTGCTATTATATTGCAATTTTCCACAAAGAGACTTGACAATATTTAACTTTTTTCATTGAACACGGTTGCAACAATTCCTTTTATTCAGTGGCCACAATGCTGTAAAATTCAACACAAATAAGAAACAATGCTATTTTCTAGACATTTCACTCCATTACGTGCACATCTAATGAACAAAAGTAAGATTTGAATCGGGCTCAGATTATAAAAAAACAAAACAAAAAAAAACAACAACGAAATGAGCAGCTGTCCAGTTTAGTACACTGACCATGAACTGCCATTTTTATCGTTTTGAGATTCTGTTTTGTCCTTGTTCCTGTCATCTCACTACTACAAGCGCCCTAACAAAGCATAAAAAGTCTATTACCAAAATGAGGAAAGAAGACATTTTTGCTCATCATCAGATTAGACATCAACAAATTAAGTATAGATTCTTGTTTATCAATCTTCTCTGATCTTGTATATTACCTCATCTCTCATTTCATCCTTTCTGTTTGTAAAATCTTGAAAAAATATTAAAGAATAAATAAATGTGCGTAAAATTTTGATATATCAAATGCGGAGAATTTAACGCAGACTGGCATTACATCTATATTAACATCTATGTTATTTCTGGAAACATGAATATATAGGAGTATTATTATTATTATTATTATTAGATATAGTTTTGTGCAGATTGTTGGGCAGGCAACATAACTTGAACATTTGTGTACTTTGGCCATAAACACTTTGCAATAATAAGGACCTTCCCGGAGCAAGTCATTAGCTAAACATGACCTGTATGACACATGCTATTTTTATCCCCGTGTAATTTGAACAAGGGTCAAGTTACGGCCCATCAAAGGACTCCAGCATGTCTGAGACAGGTGCTGCAATGGACACCGGGCCAAAACAATCATGTTGCTACAGAAAAGGACAGCTTGCCTAATTGATGCCTGTTTGTGTGGCACGCTGTTGGACAATAGATCAGGGCTGGCAGATGTATCGAGGGGTGAATAATAGGTACAAAGCTACTGAGAGTAACACTGCAGGAACAATGGCAACAGGCAAGTGCATGGGTGGGTTTTTGTTGTGTCTGTGCATGCATCCAGAAAGAGGTGGTCAAAAGGTACAGAGAAAATGATGGGCCTTATAAGTTCATTTGTGATACTTGCCTTGCGTCAGGTCGTAGGTGACCACTATTAAAACACATAATGTTAGTATTTTGTTTCACTGCAGCAATCATTTATCACGTTGTAAATGATTGCCAACTGAAATCATGCAGTGAACATAAAAGTAACAAAAAAGAAAAACTCGAAAAAGTGTAGCATTGTGTGGTATTTAAAAGGCTGCATTCACCTTCTGTGTTTACAGTTTTTTTTAAAGTGATTACGACCCAACTCTACTTACCTAAGTTAGATCTGATCACACTGAGACCTGCACTATTCAGCCACTGCCCGGCATGTTTCCGCTGTCTCCCTGCTCAAACACACTTGATTAAAATAAATGAGTCCCCATTAATCTGTGCAGCAGCTTCATAATGATTCATTCATTCGAATCAAGTGTGCTGGTACAGCGAGGCATCGGAAACTTCCTGGACTCAGGTTGGAGAACACTGACCTCAACAAACGACGCCATTATAATGCTGCTTACACATTAAAACATGAATATTTAACTACTTTGAAGGAACCAGTCTTTTGAATGAGTCATTCTGATACATTAGTTAAATTTATTGCCTCCGCTTCCTCATTTTTCCTCAAATAAAGCTTGAATGCAGCAGTTTTTAATGGATTATTTATACATGATGCTGCTGCCACTTTTTCTTAAGTAGCTTGAAGGATGTGAATATGTTTTCCTAACCACTTTCAGCTGATAAACATTTTTGCTGCTATGACATAAAGTTGAAGTAGATAGCTACTGTAAGTGGTTGGCTTGTGAACCTTTAAAGTGAGTCTAAGTCTGCTATCTTGGGTTCTGGAGAGGTAACCCTACAGCATTTCACAATAAAAAGAAATAATTACAGAGCAGGAAAGGCATACATAATTGATAAAGAAACTTTTTTTTTTCTCATTTCCCTTTTCCTAATAATTTGTCCGGCTCTCTGGGTGTTCTGACCACTCCTTGTGATTAACTCCAGGTACAGAGGCAGATTAACCACGGCAAAAAGAACATGAACACAACTTATTCAGAGGACCAGAGTTAAAAGATTTTATATGGAGGGAACATTTAACTTTCACGAAGGAAAGGTTTAATCAAGGTCTTACTCATGATACCCCCCCCCCCCCCCCCCCCCCCCCCCCCATTCCAGTGGTACATATTGATCTGTGCGTAGCTTAATGTTGGTCTTTATGGCTATGTTGTGGTTAGACAAGTCAGTCGGAAAACTACTTACTCCAGCCCACTGTTATAACTGAAACACTCCATTAAGTGAATATTGAAACTGTGGTCACTCTCCACAAAGTGTAGTGATTATGTATGGCTGCAAATTGAATGATTCAATATTCAATCCTTTATGAGCAGCATGTAAAAACCCAAATAGAGATGAATGTTTTCCTCAGGCCACAGTGCATTACAGCTATACATTAAATTGAAAACGGGAACCATGACATTATTCTACGGGACCTAATTAGAGGCCGTTAAAAACAATAGAGCAAGAAAAGAACTGTGTGTCTTTGTATGTGTGTGGAGGGAGAGAGAGAGTGAGAGGGGGTGTGTGTGTCTGGGAAAGTGGCTGCTGTTTGGATTGGCCCCCTGTCCCCTCTTCCAAAGGACTGTGAAATCAGAAATTAAACGCTTCACCATCATGAAGCAATTCAGCCTGATACATCTTCCTCTTTTGTAATTCTTTGTTTATTAGACCTTGTTCAAAAGCAGTATTGTGAAGGTCTCTCCAAGCTTTGGGAGACAGTTTGCATGCTGAATGGAGGTCACATTGTGTCAATTAACACACGCAAGTGGAAAAACAGCAGAGACACAAGCAAAGAACGGAGTAACGAGGCGACACAAGGAAACCACATCTTTCTGAGCATTCAATCATGTAAGAATACATTTTGTTATAAATCCTTCACCATTTGTAAGCCTGCTGTGACATGGCAGATCGAGGTGACCTGACCAGGAATAACAAGCTGCTGTGCTGGTGGCAGCACAGTCCACATTCATACTGACTGACTCCTGGGGTCTTGACCTGAGTGACCTTTTAACCTCATACGGCTATGGTCTATTGTCCATTTTCATTCTAGTCCATTTGCTTCTTCTTCCACTTCTTTTGTTCCGAGTGTCTTACAATATGGGAAGGGGATAGGGAACATGGCTGGGCATAACATTTTACTTAATGAGATGACAGAGAGGAGAGACATTAAAGACATGAGCAAAGAAATATAGCGGTTAAATGATTCAAGGCTAAACAAAGAGAGGGTTTGAGGTCAGAAATGACAAGAGAAGAAGAGGACATTTGTTTAAAATCCCAACGAAGCGATTATGTATTTGGGATTTTGGCAGTGCTGGTGTCCCTCCAATCGTTGTGTCATTTTCTGCTTCATTTCTATAGATTGTTAGTAGTTCTACCCTGTAGCTGAAGTCACACTGTATGCAGTGAGATGGTCGTCTTAACATTTCCGAAACTGTCAGAAGAGGATCTGAGACTTAGTCGGTGGTTGAACAGTTGTGACAACAAGATTTTAAGCAGTTATTAAAGATAACGTCACATCGTCATAATTCCCTATTTTGTATCTAAAGTGAAAAAAAAACCCACTTTTACAGCCGTACAAAAAAAAAAACATGAAGCTATAGAAGGTTGTTAATACTTCTGAAGACATGGAAATGTTCTGAACCTATTTATAACAAAATGTTACAGTAATAAACCCACTTTGAAACGCTTGGTGAAGGAGATAGATAGATAGATAGATAGATAGATAGATAGATAGATAGATAGATAGAGCTTAGTGACAGCTGCAGGATCTGTGAGCAGGTGTGAACAGATAGAGGAGACTAATTTAGCCATACACTTGTGGTGCTAACGAGACCTCTGCCATGTGCACGCACAGGAACACCACACACCAGACACGACATCAGACCAATCATCTGTTCTCTACCCCTAACACCTACTCGGCTGTGTGTGCCTGTGTGTGCCTGCGTGCATGGCGTGTGTGCGTGCGTGTGTGCAGCCACACATGCCATATGGACTTGCAGGCACCTGTCAGTTGAAGGTAGAAAAGAACAACAAGGTCTGATGAATAATTCAACTTCAGCTGCAAGTTCTTCTGAACTTCCACAGTGAGCTCGCTGCATCCGACAACATCCTGTTGACGTTTTTCTGGTTATATACTGAGATCTTTCATGGTACAGGCATGGTGTCAGTTTTCCTCTTTGACAAATCAGTTTTCTTTTCAAAAACTTCAAGCCATGCTTTCAGACTAAAAATTGTAACTTAGGCGCTTTCTTTTTACTTTCCACTGTGCGATATTACCACTCTGCATATTCTGATGTTCATCCTGCTGTTTCTAACTGCTGCTTTAATGTACCGCTGTTTTATACGTACAATACTGCCTTAACTACCTCCGCAGCAACTACTCACACTGTTATTGGCAGCAGGCCTGCCTCCGTATATAATCTGTACATAATCTAATTTCTTTTCTTGCTCTTTTTAATGTGCCACTCTCGCCCGCCTAATTGCCCGCCGGGGATAGATATTCAGATTCAGAAACATTTTTTAATTTTAGCGCTTGAACTGATTAGTGGGGCCAATAATCAATGCCAGGAAATTGATCATGTTGCTTTAACGGCTAAAACATTTCAATTCAGTGCAGTTGAATAATCTATCCACTATCCTACCGAATTCTTCTTCTTTTTTTTTTTTTAATTGTACAACCAATGTGGTTTTTTTTTCCTAAACATAATAGTTATTTTGGGTTGTTGTGGCTGATCATGCCAGTCAGTCATTGCAATCATTGATGTTGGCAAAACAAAAAGCTTCTCCACCAGACTGTTGTCATTTTACCACGAATAATACACACACTCAAAGCTTTGGCTCTTTTTTCCAGACAGACACAACCAAAGCTGTCCTCCGTCGACAGCAAGATAATTAGAGATAACTATAAATGTGTAGCCATGTCTTCTGTGAGGAATCAGATTTTTAATCAAATAAACAAAGATCAGTAAAATAACAAGTCAGTATACGTACAATACCGCTCTGCTAGAACACCAAACAGCTCAAACAAACATCGAGAACAAACCCAGATGATATATGAGATTATGAGCAAATGTGAATTAAAATGAAAACAAAAGGGATCTACGTAGAATTCATATTCGACTCTTCATGACGATATCCCATATCATACAGTACATGCTAATGAGTTGTCATTGTAAGAAGCCTGAGCTATGGAGCAGAGCTCACACTGAGGCAAGATGTGCGAGATGAGTGTAAAATCTGGCAGCAGAAACAGACTGACAGTCAGAAACTGAGCCGCAGGGCTCTGAGATCTCACTACAGCAGATCTGACAAAACAGTGAGGAAAATTGTGTAGCTGCAAACTACTGCGTGCTACCGGGTGCAATATGCATGTGTGCATGAGGGGTTGGTTGAGGATGGCAGATGTCAGACCTCTCAGCCCCCACACCCCACCCAGGGAACACCTGTTGGACCGAGGCCATCTGGAGGGTGGGCCGTCTCTCCGGACTGATCGGACCCAGCATGCTGACCAGTGATACATGATCACACCACATGACAGAAAACGTCCTGCATGTCTAATAGTCATCCTAATCCCTATTTCTGGTTCAGTCTGTCTTCTTTCAGTGACTGCTTTGGAACTAAAGTGGCACATTTTAATTACAACTGTAGGATTCACAAGCACAACACCTTTTATTCGCTGTAAAAAGTCATTTCTTTTCAAACTGTTATTCGTTTACCGATACAACTTATTTCAATCTTTCTTTTAGTAAGCATTACAAAATAGATGCACTGCCCAGACAAGCCAGAAGTGTTTCACGTACCACCCATCAATGTGACGAACAAAATAAGAATAATGTGTGCTGAAACAGAATTTATAAAACTGTCCAGAGTAGGGTTATGTATACCATTTCACATTGTGATGTAAACTTCCCCGTTCTTCATTCTCACCCGTGACCTTTCAATTTCTCTTTATTTTCTGCAGAGTTGCCTCGAGTGCTCACAGTCTTCACTGAAGCAGAAGTACCAAATCCTATGTCAAGAAGACATTGGTAAAAATAAAAATATGGATTCAACTTATTCAATAAAGTAGGAAATACAGGTTCTGAAATGTACTGAAGTAAAACAGTAAAAAAATTGATTTTCACTTTGCTGATACTTGATGATTAATCTAAGGCATCTTGAGTGATGTTTGTCGGTGTGGATCGACCACATCAAACAACACTGACATAGATGATAAGTCAACTTGTATCATAGGTTTGGATTCCATTCAGAATTTTCATTTTGGATGGGCTTTTGTTTCTGTAATGGAAATAAGAGGACTTCAGTAAGCTTCAGTGTCGATAACTGTCACCTTTAACTGATCTTTGCACTGTAACTATGAATCTTTGGGACTAAAAGAAATAACAAGCCAGTCTTTAAGACTTCAGACTTCTGGGAGTAGAAAGTACAGATAAGTAGACAACAAAATAGTTCAGAAGAGCTACAAACATGCAGAGGGGTTCAATAACGGTAACGTAACTTTATGCCATGGATACTTACAAGGTACTGTGGACACAGGCTAATGTTGAGGTTACTAACAGACATCGTTCACATTTTCAGGAGTACTGAGTTAGTTTGGGAAAAAACTCGTTGGTGGTTGTCCTCCATTAAACAAGAGATGAGTGAAACAGTCACAGACCTTCCATTTACTGGAGAACACAACTCTCAGAGACAGCAGCTCTACAATATTCCATTTGTTTTCACATAAGACAAACATTCTAACAAGTTATTAGTCCAATGAAACTTCTGTTTCTGTTAAAAATGACACAATCGTAATCAGTTAGTTACAAAGAACTGTTAAAAGTAAGGAAATCATTAGAACGTGTACTGTACAATCCTCAAGTTTTGTGCCAAGATTTTTTTTATATTCCAAGCTTGACTTTGTGTCCTCGCTGTCCTTTACCTTATCTTATAGACAGTTACCGTCACAATATCTGCTGTTCAAAATATTATTTGTGTTTCTGAGATGACATTGTATTGCAAGCTGTATTTCTTCGACTGAAGCCGCTATCAAACTATTACTTCTTCTTTCACCTTGACATCCAACAGGAGAACCGAGACTTCAGCTGTTAAACTGAAGCACATTAATATTTCTTTCTTAAAATGTGTTTTTATCCACTTTTGTTGGACAGTTTTCTGGCACTAAACCTTCACACGCCAGATTGGAGAGCAGGAATATTGACAGGTTGTGAAGATTATAGAGGCATCACATTGGCAGAAGGCTCTTCTGTGATTTTGCAAAAGTCTGCCTTAAATGGATGAAAAAGAGAAGTGTTATAAAACGAGGCGTGTTTATTCAAAGTCTGAAGTGCACTCTGTCAGAAAAGGATTGTGTCGAGATAACTGTACAAATGCTCAATGTGTAGATCTGTACTGGTTGACTCGAGTAGCAGCAATCATAAAAACTATTAGAAAACATTGGAAATATGTATTATCTCAGCCTAGACATTTAATAGACCTTTCTATTGGTTTACCTCAATTAAACAAGTCAGTCACAATTCACATTCTTTGTATTCATTAAATTTAGGCTCGCGCTTCATCCATTTCAGACTTGTTGGCGCTGACTTATGGTGAAGGCAGAGTTGAATTGAAACTATGGTCAGTTTAGAGTCAATAATTAGTCTAAAAGAAATATTTTGGAACTGTGGGAAGAAACTGGAGTACCCAAAAGCACATGCATACCCCACACAGAAAGACCTGAAACTGGACCTGAACCAGATATACGTATTCTCATTATGGGGCAAGCAGACCGATCACTATTCCACCGTACTGCCCCACTACTCAGATCACTCTGTCACATTTAATAATTTTTTGTGATATTGTAATTTGTTTTTCAGTCTTGAGGATATAATTGTTTTCTCAGAAAATCAATCAGAAAAACATTTTGCAAATGTCTCACAACAAAAGATGTCCACACTCTTTCTAATCTTTTTTTACTGCCATCACACTCACAATAATAACTAATATCTTTTGTTCAAATGTATTTACTTTGGTAGTCTTAGAAGTATAAGGATCACAAGCTGACCTGAGAGTTTTTCCTTGGGGTGCATTCTTGGCTCATTGACAATGCATCTCTGTTCTGCTGCCACATGTTATTCAGTTCAGTGGTATGATGTTGGAGAAATCAGCAATCAGCGCACGGGCTTGTCAAACGCATGTGCTCTGAGAGATTGCCAAATATTTTGACAGGTAGTTTTACAAAATGTTGCGTTAAAGTTATTTTTGTTGACCTCGTCGTGGTGAACTGGTGGTAAAACTGGAAACTAGTTGGTAAACAAATCGCACTTGGCAAAGAAGTAACTCTTCAAAAGCAGCAGTCCTTTCAAAAGAAGATGTCAGTGTGTGAATATGATGATGAGGAGCTCTGATGTGAAGATGATTATGCTTTCCGCACAACAACTGTTGTCCTGACAAGTCGGAGTATACCGAATAGCAAATGGGGCTTAGGCGAGTCGGGAGAGAGAGAAAGAGATGGGCAAAGAGGAGAGGGTATCATCAAATAGATAAATAGACAAAAACTGGAATGAACAGGCAGCAGCTGGCGGTGTAGTTGTAGTACATTAGTAAACTAAAGAGCTGGCAGCAGAATGTTTTTGCGCTCATGGATGGGGCATCACCTGTGATCGTCCTCTTCTTGTACAGAGGTCCTTGTGGATCAGCTTTTAATTTGCAACTATGCTGGCCTTTCATGGGCTTCTCACTTTCACAATATCATCTTTAATAATTGAATTGGTATGAGAAGGAAAATCAGCCGTCTGAATGAGGTCAAAGACCACAGTGGTTAACACTCCACTCATAGCAGGAGTCTGTTTGGGCTTCGGGTCCATTTTGTTTTCATGTTCTTTCTATGCGTGCGTGACTTTTCCCTGGCGACTACATTTTCCTCTCATAATTCAGAAGTATAAATTTGAGGCGAATTGGTGATACTAAATAGCCTGTAGTTGTGAAGGTGAGTCGTAATGTTGCCAGTTCAGGGCGTAACCTGCATACACATAGTCAGTTGGGATCATCTCAGAATTAGATAATGTGGTAGAGAAGATGAGGAATAAGGCTGTCATCACTTTTTTAATAGTTGTGATTTGCATTGTTTTCCATTCAGTGTCTGTATCTGTCTCATTCGGACTCTGTTGCAGAGTATCCCAGCTGCATGCTTGACACGTTGCCAGTCCTCCACAGAGCTGACACAGAGAGAGACGATCACCCCTGTACACATCCACACCGACAACTAATTAGAAGTCACCAATTAAACTAACAAGCATGTCTTTGTGTTTTCAGAAAAAAAACAAAAAGGAAAAACACAGTGGCTGAGGTAGAAAAAGTAGATTTTAAATTAAAAGCCCAGCATTGAGTCTATAGTGTTCTCGCTGTGAGGCAACCATTCCCATTACACCAACATGCTATCCTGCTGATGCAGCTGCTTTCTGTAACATCAGTTCTATAATATATTTTGAAGGCTTTTCTAAACCCTATAATGTTGCTACCTAAAATCCAGATTTCTGGTTAATCTACACAGGAGAAGCTGTAAATTTTCTTTTTTGTTAGTTTTTTTTTAATCCTTTTGCATTACAAATTAAGTCATCTCCACTTCCTACATTGTGGTTTTACTCATCAAATTTTCATGAAGAGTTTACTTCTTTATTACAATACCTGAAATTGTAATTTATCAATTCAGCTGTGTTGCCACCCTTTTGGAGGCTCTGTTGAGTTAAAAGCCCCTTTGGTCAGAGGGGCTTTTAATTTGGGATCCCTGCTGAGTAAGTTTGAATACCATTCACGCCACTGTCAAAAATAAAACCAGATGTGAGGTTCCATGAATACCTTGGGAACAATGGTGAGTGATTTGAATGAATGTAGAAAATTGCTACGGCTCACTGTTTTTCTTTTCTTTTGTGTGTGTGTGTGTGTGTGTGTGTGTGGGGGGGGGGGGGGGGGGGGGGGGGGGGGGTTAATGTTTTATCAAGTTGGAATTGCAGTGAAGCAATGTGACCATTAAGCACACGTAAAGAGAGCTTTAATATGTAAAAAGCTTATAATTATGCCACGTGTTTTGATTTACTAGAGCAGAGATGGCACAGTGATATCAGTCTGGATGTCTGTTATCTGCCATATTTATAAGCACAATACATTATACCTGCATCAGATCACTGAGGAATCAAACACTATAAAAAGTCTCAGCTCTAATACAACTCGAGATGTTGTTCAGGGTGCAATATACCAGATGTTGCGCAAGTGAAAATTGTGAATTAATATAAGTACTTTATTGAAAACAGTTTTTTCTATCTGGAAATAACTTTCTTACTGAGCCCACTCAGTGCTTTTGGAGCCATCAAAGTATCATGACACTCACACACATGTGCTTAAGTGTTACAGTGTGCAAGCATATGTTTCCCTGTGCACCATGACTTTCTTTGGGGGCACCTTCCTGTGTGTGTGCGTGCATGTGCGTGTGCGTGTGTGCGTGTGCGTACGTGCATATGTCCAGCTTTGCTCATGTGTATATTGCTGCTTGTCTATTTTGGGGTCATATTTGATAAACCCTTGAGTGATGTGGCAAGATGAAGTGACAGTTTGTCAGAAAGCGGGTCATGGGGCAGTCACTGTGGAGGCGGCCCTATGCGCCCATGTACCGGGTATAATTAGGCACTCATTACCATATCAGTCAATTACCAACAACCATCCTGGCTGCTTTCTCTCAGGAATCTGCCCTTCTGGACACCAGCACGGGAGAAGGACAAAATTTTCCTGGCTACAAAAGTAATTATTTTTCCTGTCTTACTCCCTCCTTCTCCTCATTATGATTGCTACTGGTAAAACAATGGCTTAGGTTTTGTTGTGTTGTGTTGCTGCGGGCACCATCTGTGGTGGTGAGGGGGAGGCACAACAATACCCGTCCATATGGTCAGGGCATCAGCAGCGGGCTATCTCTGCTCATCAAGTCCTGTCATTGTCATCAGCCACTGTGCTCATACACTAGTCCATGTTCATCTGTCGCAGCAAACGCACACACACATGCACGCACACACGCGCGTGCGCAAACACGAGCAAAAAAACGTGCGCGTACACAAACAGAAGGAGGACTGAGATTGGAAGATATGGTCATATACTTATTTGTGAGGGAAACAATGTTGTTGGATGGGCAGCTGACTTGTCAAAAGCGTGCGTAAATGTTCAAAAATCAGATTTATTTCTATATTTCAATGCTTTCTACTCTTCATCCTAGACATGCTGTAACGATTAAAAAGAAGTTGATGGCAACGAATTAAACACAACTTTTTAAGAAACAATCTTTTTCATTTCACTGGTGTGAATTGGGCACTTCAGCCGTGTGTTTCCTGACATTTTGCAATCAGTTTTTATCTGCAGTAATGAAATAATTTGCAACCTCAACTTCAATCTCAAGCCACAATTGCTGATTGGTGTTGGGAGCTTAGGGCTTTTTTAGACATACCCATCTGCTGTCTCGCACCTCCTAATCTGCAACATACTCCACATGGTGCATGAACACACCCATGCACACTGTATGTACGCTTGAGTATATCTGCATATATGTGTGTACAGTGTGTGTGTGTGTGTGTGTGTGTGTGTGTGTGCGTGCGTGCACGAGCGCGTGTGCTTGTGTGCATCTGTGTGTGTCCAGGTGAGTTACAGGAAGCTACCTGGTCTCAGCAAGATAACACAAAGATGAAAAAGCCAGGGAGCAAGACCTGAGGAGAGAAAGAAAAGAAAGCTACAATATACTGTACATATTCTGCATAGAGAATGGGTGTGAGGAGATGGTGCGATATGGGCATTAGATGCTACATAGCAATATGCATGTATACATTGAAGGAAGACATGAGGACACGGGCTCGAAGAAAAACAGATTAGTTGCGAGAGATCTAAGAGCGATAGAAATACAGAGATAGAGGGAGCAGAGAGGAGGGTAAGGGAAGGACAAAGCTGAAGGCATGCGAAAACTAAGATAACCGGTTATCCCTTCGTCATCTCACTCTACGTTTATCTTTGTCTGCCTCTTGCTGTATCTTTCTCCATCTTGCAGTCTTACCAAATAATAGAAACCTTGAAACAAAGCTCAGTGTGACTGTGGTTTTTAATTGGCCCTCAGAATCTATAATTAACACAGTTCTTTACAGTGCAGACAGAACACTGCCTGCCATTACTTGCAGGTTGCTTTCACATTTTCACAACACTTTACATTATAGCAACTTTGGAAAGTTTTGCATAATTCTGCATTCAGGTATAATGAATTTGGCCCATTTTCTGACTGAACAAAGTTAAAAGCCAATTCCTTCAAGAAGAATAAACAAGTCAATGTATGACAGTTGTCGGTGAAGTCGACCCTCTGATGGGGATGTCAGAAGGAGTTTTATAACTTTGGATTGTTAATTCTGGTTGCTTTGTTTGGCTATCAAGCACAGAGACCCATGTGGACCGACGTCCACTCAGTAGATCACAAGGCTTTGGGTATTGTTTAAAGGATCAGCTGAACAATAGGCAGGGGAGCCGTCCTCATCTTTGAATCTCAATTTTGCCCTTGGCAGTTCAAAGGACTCTACCCTTCCCCCATTTTCTTCCCCTTTTCTTCCTCTGCTTCTTCAAACCAACACCTCTCCTAAAGTTGACCTCTCCTTTCTTGCCTTTCACCCTCTTTTCCGATGCTTTTTGCTCCCTCTCCAGTCCGTCCCCTTGTCTCCTTCAGCCAGGGACTATTTCGGAGCAAAGTCGTCCTGTTGTTGTTGTGGGCCAGTCCTCCTCCAGGCCTGTTTGCCCTCTGGTCACCTGGCTCCACACCACAGCGGAGGGGATTTTGAGGCTGACAGTTTCGCCCCTGGCGAAGCAAAGACAGACTCTGGGACAAAGTGGAGGGAAGAGGGCTTGGATGGGGGGGGGGGGGGGGGGGGGGGGGGGGTTACATAGCCGCTTCAGTCAGCTCCAGCCCAGGGAGACAGCTGGACTCCCTCTCACCTCCTGGCTTGTGGGGGTCAGTCTTGTTACCAAAGCCATAAGGACCAAAGCCTCGGTCTGGAACATGACCAACATTGATGTGATTTGGTCAATAGACTGGAGTATAAGTACAACTCAATTAATGGAAATCAGAAGACAGCCCAGGGTCTACATGATTTCTATTTACTTCAAGTCGAGAACTATATAAATATAGAAATGTCCAGCGACATTAGAGGAAAAAGAGAAAAAAAGATAGTAGTTGATGTGATCTAACTTTCAAAGAGTGTAGCACAGACTTGGCAGCTGTGTTTTGCATCTCCGATTGTCTTACACATATTTCCTTTTTATCAAATTTTCTGAAAGGTGTAATTATGTCGGCCCCCTTGAAATATCCCCGGCGTGCTTGCTCGTGTTCGTACGGTGCTCAGCACATATAATTTAATTTGAATTCATTACTCCCCCTCCTGTCAGTTAATATATTCATGACTTCCAATTCCCTCAGAGCTGTCCCACCACCTGGAGTGTCCTCCCTCATCTGTGTCACTCCTCCCCCCTCCTCTTCCTCCTCCCTCCTCTGCCTCACCCCTCCTGGCCCTGTGGGATCCCTGGGGGCCCATGAAGGGGTGTTAGGGCCAGGGTCACAGAGGCTGGGGGGCCCGCTGTCATTAGGGTGCAGTGGAATGTGTTAGCAGGGACCAGCTGGGACCAGCCAACTCCGTCCTGGCCGTGTCTGTGCTGGTACTGCTGGTGTGTGTGTGTGTGTGTGTGTGTGTGTGTGTGTGTGTGTGTGTGTGTGTGTGTGTGTGTGTGTGTGTGTGTGTGTGTGTGTGTGTGTGTGTGTGTGTGTGTGTGCGCACGGTACTGTATGTCGGAGGGTGATGATGACACCTGCAAAATGCAGGGATGAGGTGGCATTGGTGGATATTCACACTGCTGAACTCCATGTTGAGGAACAGCTTGTGTTTGTGTTCGGTCTTTAAAAAGATGCCACACACGCTGAATGTTACTTTGT
Organism: Lipophrys pholis; assembly: GCF_963383615.2. Taxonomy (NCBI): domain Eukaryota; kingdom Metazoa; phylum Chordata; class Actinopteri; order Blenniiformes; family Blenniidae; genus Lipophrys; species Lipophrys pholis. The sequence goes on along the minus strand of NC_137636.1, from coordinate 11,170,631 downwards.
TTTCTATTTCTATTTCCGAGTCACGACTTTGATATGTGCAGCGCTGGAGTTGCCAGATTAAGATTCGAATCCCACATTTACATCCACATTTGACGCTGGAAATCAACAACAAAAAAGGCTCATAGTGCCATACAGTATCTGTTTTGTTGGATTTGTGAATACTGCAGCGGATTTGAAACGAGAACATGCGCAGGTTACAAAGAGAAAGAGTATGGGCTTAGTTTGTCTGACAGTGAGAACACTTCAGTGTTTCATCTGTGTGCCTTAATCCTCCTCCTCTTTAGAAAAATATACATTATTTATGATTTGCCAAAATATTACATCATTAAATAAAATACTGAAAGAATAGTCATGTTTTCTTTGTGGTTTCATGGTTTCAGCTTCAAACTGCTTCCTTCTTCCTTTCATATTATCTCGATCTTTCATGTAGTACCTTTGTTCCAGGCTTTCGACTGACACTAAGTGAATATGTCCCTTCTCCATGGTAAATATTTCATGGCAGGGAGCAGCTCGAAGTTTGATCGTAGCAGGGGGCTGGTGTTGGAGTTCAAAGGAGATGGTGGGATCCTCAGACATCCAGCCAGAAAAGAGTGGCGGAGGAAGAAGAGGGGGAGGAGGAGGAGGTGGTGAGACTGGGGTGAGACAGGAGGTGGGGGGAAGTGAAGGGTAAGGAAGTGGGGAGTAGATGAGAGTAGCACTGCTGTGAGCTCAGTTTAAATTCAGTACCACTAGTTTCCTGGACAGCTCCTTCAGACTTCAACACAGTGGAAACAGGAATTCTTCACAGGAAGTCTTAATTTTGTATTTCAAGTGATTTTTTTGACAGGACAAGTAGTTGTTGTTTTTTTTCTAAATGAACATTTAGGAATAATAATCTTAACTATTCATAGAAAGCTTGTTCTTTCTTTTTGTGGGGTACAACTAAACGTTTATGGTAAGTGTGTCCTGAAAGACTTTAAATAATTCTCACACTAAAGCAGTGAAAGGACAGGGCAGATTTTCAGTGCCAGTTAATGGAATTAGATAAGCAGGTGTGTGTGTGTGTGTGTGTGTGTGTGTGTGTGTGTGTGTGTGTGTGTGTGTGTGTGTGTGTGTGTGTGTGTGTGTGTGTGTGTGTGTGTGTGTGTGTGTGTGTGTGTGTGTGTGTGTGTGCTCATCTTACAGTGTGTCTTTGCATACGCACTATCTTTGTGTGTGTATTAGAATGAAGGGGGGGGGGGGCTTCATTATTAATCAGGGCCCTTTCCTTAGTGTGAGAGCTGCTCACACTCCATGGCTTAATGACTGAAAATGAGGCGTAATTATGGGCTGTCAGTCCGGTCCCTGGCACCCCCTCTGCTCTCCCATCTCATGGGTCCATGTCCTCCCCTCTGCTCCTCCACACCCAGGCTGCCATCACTTACTACCATCACTCTGCACACGTATCTGCATTACCAAGATCCACATGATTTCTAATTCACTATGAAAACGACCAAGTCTTCGCCACTAAAACTGGATGAGGGGAAAGAGTAAGGTGTGTGTGTGTGTGTGTGTGTGTGTGTGTGTGTGTGTGTGTGTGTGTGTGTGTGTGTGTGTGTGTGTGTGTGTGTGTGTGTGTGTGTGTGTGTGTGTGTGTGTGTGTGTGTGTGTGTGTTTTTCTTGTCTTTTGGTCTCACACCCTCCCTTACTCTCATTGTGCACTTAAGCTCATCGTTATGCGGCGTGTGGTTTGTCAGAGCTGATGATGAATTTGTTTATGAGTGGAGAGAGCTGATTTCCCCTGAGTGGTCTCTCTCTCTCTCTCTCTCTCTCTCTCTCTCTCTCTCTCTCTCTCTCTCTCTCTCTCTGCAGCAGTCCATCCAGTCAAAGAAAACCCCATCTCCCCCCTTTCTCCTCTCTGGCCCCTTTCACCCTGTAGGGTGCTTCACCATTCTGACATTTGGATGTAATTCCAGGAAAATCTCAGCCTGAGGGGTCACTGACCATTAGACAATAGAAAAGAATATGGATATACAATTTGAGATCTGATGTCTGTTTAACAACGTATAGGGATCTGTTTGCACAACCATACCAGGGAAATCTTTTTAATCAGACTTTTTTTTTTTCCCTTTCAGTATTTTATTGGGGATTTTCAGATATGGTATAAACTCCATAATCACAAAATGACATTACAAAACCACACACTATCCACTACAGATATCTCAAAAAAATAAGCAGACACAAAGTTAGCACACAACACGAGCAATAACAAACAAATAAGCAAACCGACAAACATACTCCTCCTCAAAAAAAAAAAAGGTATATATGGGTATATATATATAATGGTATTTTATAACACTAGTGCATGGAAATTTAAGCGTTGATAATATAAGATGAGAGATTCTCCATGTAATTGATAAAGGGTTGCCACACTATAAGAAGTAATTGTATCTTATTCAGAAGTGAGTTTGTTATCTCTTCCAAATACATGCAACTCCCCACTTCTGACAGCCAAAATCCAACTGGCATTGCAAGATCTGACCTCCATTTCATTGCAATTTAATCGTACTCCCCAGTTGTGGTAATGCCGTCTATTCCCTCTTGCAAGAGCAACCATGAGCGAAAGTACCAGGCTGTGCAATGAATGGGTTGTCGGTAACTCACACATACAATCCATCCCTTCACACAACCAGACAAACAGCCACAGTTGAAGAAACCCACATTTAGCAAGGCGCTGTAAGCTCTCATACATGAGTAATGTGTTGCTTGTTTAAGTCTTCAGCGTCTCTTACAAGATGGCAAGTTTAAAAATGTAGACATGTTGATGCTTCAGACAATACAAACCATCTTGTCTGACAGGTCCCCCTCCTGGGCCTTTCAATATAAGCATGCTGTTTGCAATCAGGATGCATACACACATGTACTGCATGCATACGCACACACACGCTTTCACACACACGCATACACACACTAATATCCCTGTTGGAGGTGGTGGAAGTGCCAGCTATTATCAATTAATCTTTGCAGTGTTTTTCTCTTGCAGAGAGTGGTACCATATGGTTCGCTGTCAGCCACTGCCTTTAATTTACTTCTTGCGTCTGCTGTGAAAACAGACCAACTTCCTATCTAAACTGCTGATTTGATAGAGGGAGTGTAGGGAGGCTCTGCACTGTACACATAGCGTATGTAGTAGATGTGGTGCCTGCAGTATGTCACAGAGGGAAACAGTTTCAACATCTTCTTCATCCTGCAGTTCAGCCTTCAGGTATAACTTTAGAAGCACAAAAAAACCAAAAACAAACAAGCAAGCAAAATCTAAAATAAAGAGAAACAACTCACAAGGGAAAAAGTATTCAAGGGAGTTATGAACAATGATAAGACATTTTGAGAATCAAAATAAAGCAAAGAGAAAGAAATTAAAGTCTTCCATTTTGAATGTGTAGCTTAGATTTTCCAAACAAATATATGTACAAGCATCACAGTTACACACAAATACAAGAAAAAGTTGTTCGCCTCTTAATGATGGTATTGTTCATCGCTGTCCACAGGATTGTTCCTGACTTGTGGGAATCCATCATAGCTGCCAGGTGCTTTGTGCTAAACACCTCAGTGTTGTGCTGCTGTGTACTAGAACCAAAAAAACATCCTTTTCATTTTAAATGAAGAGTCTGTGACAGTTTCAATATTCTCAACTTATAATAACCCAGCAGCATCTCAGTCGAGGGTTTCAATGTATGTTTGATACATAAAATGCAAGTTTATGATATTTGAATACGTCAAGAATTATAACTCTTTTCATATTGCATGCTTGGATATTATGAAATATTTGTAGTAACACTATTACTAGAAAGTTCGATGTTTTTTTTGTGATTTTCATGTTACATGATCAAATTGTCTAAATAAATAGTTGTGTTAAACAATTAGATTATTGTTTTTGAAAAAGATATTGTGACAATAACATTTTTGTGCTTTGTTCTTCTCACAATATCCTAAAGCCCACTATTCATCCCCTTTAATTCAGCGCAGCTTCGTAATCTCCAGTGCACCAGATTGATTCATTAAATACGTGGAAAAAATAAGAAAAATAATGATGCACTATGTTTGTTTGTACACCTAAAAAAAAAAATTAATCACACAAATTCCAGTAACATCAAAAAGTTGGACAATTTTATTTCCAATTATTTAAGAAAGTCCAATATAATGGTTTAAAGTATGTCGAAAGTATGTTTGAATAATTGTAAGCTGAATAAGCTGTAACGTTCACAGTTAAGAAACAGATTTTTAATTTTTTAAAATAGTAATTAATTTGTGCCGCTTTGTTTGTTCAGGTTTGGCTCTCCTGCATATTAAGCTTGTAATAATTAGTACTGTTGGATGTGAATGGCTCAAGGTTACAGACTTTCACCGGCACTTGAATTTCATGCACTCCTTACACATTTTATGAGGGCGGGGAGCAGACCTGCCCTGCTGTGTGAGGGTGTGGAAAAAAAAAAACGCGTTAAAGGGTAAAGGTGAAAACACCGGGGTCACTTCTGTTGTGAGTGAAGGTTAGAGATGGACACACGTGTGTGCTTTCTTTCCTTTTTTTTTTTTTTTTCTTCAGACGTGGAGGTCTCAGGTGGAAAAGGGAAATATGTAGGTTGGAGTGATGGTGAGGTGAATTTGAGTTTGTGTCTGTGTGTATGATGGATGAGGTGTACTCATGTGGTCTCTCACCACAGATATTATGGTCAAACAGACAATCCATCAGTGTATATTGGACGAGAAGATTCCTCCACTCCCATCAGTCCTGTGCAGTGCATAGCAGGCAAGCAATGTGCTTTCGAAAAACAACATGGAATTGAAAAAAAAACCCTGATGTGGTAGATAGTTCCTGGTCCATTTAAACTTTGAACTTTCTTGGCTTTTTTTTTGGGGGGGGGGGGGGGGGGGGTTAATCTGGGACATATTGGTAGACATGAATTTTACAGAGGTTATTCCTGGCCAATCATTACATTTTTCCCCCTACTGTTGTTCTATTTTGTTTCATTTTGCTTAAAAATACAGTCACCTAAATGGGATTGATCCCACATCAAACAATCCCTGGGAACACAGCAGATAAGCTCATTCATGACTAACATCACTCGTTGTAATGGGATTAAACCTGAGCCATACTTTGTGTCGACCTATCATCGGAGTCGAAGCTTCTCCCTGCCAATTTCTGAAAGGAATTACTAACTGATGTCACTCAGGATGACTCTTAGTGGATCAATATTAAGCGGCTCTGCAGATTTACATTCAACAACCAAACCACAGGACTCGGTTTCACATACATTCCCGATGCATGCAAAACCAAACATCAGATCTGAAAGGGGGAAACAGTGATCATTGGGATCATTGCAGATTTGTGAGCTCCACACAGTTATCATGTTGTCCTCGTTATTCAAGCACAACAGCCAGATAACCCCTTTTTTTTTTAACACTTTAAGACTGTAAAGACGTCCTTTTTTCCATATTGCCTGAGTTATAATGTAGCAGGAAAGGTCAAACTAAGGCCCTACTGCTTTTCTGTTTTTCTTTTGAAAGAGCTTTGTGTTCAGCATATACGTTATATTTGAAAAGGCTGTAGTGAGCATGTCAGGCCTGTTTTCTTTTTTGTTTTGTTTATTTACATATACACTCCTTTAAACTAGTTTTCTTGATTCTACAAGTCCACTAAGTATTTGGTACATGTAAGAGAAAACTGTTTCCCTGCATGTGATCCAGTGGCTGCTGCAGTAAATGCACACTTTGTTGGGGAAGGACTGTTAAGTTCATTAGAGTGAGCAGCACAACCACACTCGCTGTTGTTGTCAATGCAGAAAAACTAATGACTGTGACCATGGTGCGCATGTGCAGTAAAAAACAAAAAAAGGGGGGTTTCGTGGTTTACATGGAGACAGAGACATTCTCAGAGATTCACTGCTCTGTTGAAAAATAATTGAACGTTTAATATAAATGTCATGCTTGTTTTTTTGTTTTTTTTTTTAACATATGTACAACATGCTTACTGGAGACCCAAAAAATCAGATGGCTGGTTTTTATTTGAAAATTAGATTTTCAATCAAGGATTTTGTGTTGTAAATATATTTTTATTCTGTCTCTGTGCTATGTAGCCTACCTGTAACAAATCACCTTGCAAGTTCCTGCTGTCATTAGTAATGAGCCCTTTGAAAAGGGAGCATTGCAGGCAGCGGTATTGTTAGCAATGAGCCGGGCCGGTGAGCAGTGCTCAGGTGCTTGGTGTTGAGGGCCAATCATCACAGGGTTGGCTCTGTCTAATGAGGGGATCTCCATGATCCAATATCCAGGACAGGGTACCCTGACCTCCATTCACCAGTCCTCCCAGCACTGGGCACCAGCTGCTACTACATCCTACTGGTATAAAAACGAAGGTGGACAAGTACAGATACGTCTTACAATATCTTCAGGGTAAAATACACACTCATTCGAATACATATTGTTTCAGTTTTTATTTCTTTTTTCTTTTTTTAAATCAAAATATTTGGCTACATTAATATTAATCCTTTCCTTGGACAAATCAGTGTACTGTATTTCATTATGGCCTGTTTTGCTCAGATTCTGCATAAAGCATGATGCTTTGCATGGTCACACATATACATAGCTTGTGCTTTTGGTTTGGATGCATTTTGAATCTCTGTTTAATTGTCTTAATCTAGGAATAACACTATTAGTGACATCACAAACAGGTTTATTTAATTATATCTATTTAACAGGAGAACACAAGAAAACAGTATCATTTCCATGTTAATTTGCATTCGCATTGAACTGATCAGATGGAGCGCTGAACACTTATTAGTAGAAATTAATCTGAATATGGTACGTTAAAGAAAGATGATCGGTCACAAAGTTTGAGATTCTACACATAAGATATTTTTCAAATAAGGTCCTCAATCGAAATACATGGCGCGCCAGCTAAGGAAATGCTTGTCACCATAACAACAGAAGCTTTACTGCTGAGCCAATTTGCTCCATCATGTTAAATGCATCACAAACAGATGCAATCAAAAACAACAGACCTGCATCACGTTGCAAATTGGACATGTATCTGTTTGAATACCAGTATTTGTTTTTTTGCATTCTGAAGCATGTCTGATAATCCATGGCCAAGAGTGCAAATGTACAAAATAGATATTGTGATTTTTCATGTTTGTCAGGCACGATCCTCTGTGCAGCCTGTCAGTAGATCAAGTGTGTGTGCAATACCAAGTTGGCATTGCAATAATAATAGCCATTATTTCAATATACCCTGTTTAACACCACTAAGAAAGATGTCACACCTTGATCCATTCGGCTGGCATATGTGCTTTATGAAAAAGAGGTGGAGGGGTTCTGGAGCCAGTTGGAACCAGCTCTGAACTGGGTACAGAACACCTTGCACAGGTGGCTGGTCCAGCAGGACCCACTCAAACCAATACCCTAGTGTCACCGACACTCAGCTGTGACTTTGGATTGTGGTAGGAAGCAGATCTACTTTGAACACAACAGAAGCATAGAAAGAGCATGTAAACTCTGAATAGAGAGACCCCTCTTTTAGCCGGTTTGTACTAGAACATTCTAGCTGTGAGGTGACACGACTCACCACCCTGTATGTCAAGTTTGCTTTCCTACAAATCAGGAAGACTGCATGTCAAAATGAATGGACAGCTAGTGTTGCACTGCCAATACAAAACGATTGAGGAAATGTGATTCAAATCACATACAATGGCAGAAAGGAATAAAACCCTAAATGACAGAGCTCATCAGAGCAGCAGGTTAAATATGTACAAAATCACTGCCTAAGTCTCCTGGTGTGTGAGAGGAAAACTAAAGTGTGATCGAAAGATAAAACATGAAAGCACTCTGAAACATACTCACATATTCACAACATTTGCAAACAAACACTGCATTTTTGTTTCACTTTGATTGAAAGCCACAGGCGAATTCACAATGAGTGGGACAAATTAATTAATTTTGGCACGCTGTCTTTTGCTTCTTTGACAGTCCCGTTAAACGCATCAAAGATTTTGTGCAGGGTTTAATGCACCTGTGTTGCAAAAAGCTTTGGTATTCTTGTTCCTGAAAAGAAATGGTAGCTGCTTTCTAAAGCGAGAAACCTTGAGGTGTTTCATTGTGGGCAACCTTTATTATGCCTGGAAGAAAAGTTAGGATTTATTCATGCTTTGCTGTATTCATTTTTAACAAAAAAAGGAAAGAAAAAAAAAATACTGCTGAAAACATGAAGTTTTTAACACATTTATAGCACCTGCTCTCACTCGTGTTTAGATGTGGAGATGTGAGTTGACACATCGCTGCTGGTGTTACTGAGTGTATGTTACCAATCTCAGTTATTCCTCTTCTCAACAAGTCCCTCAATGAAAATGGGTTTTTCTTTTCTGTACCCTTCAAAACCACCTACACAAAGAACATTAAAACCTCCACATTTTTTTGTACCCTAAATAAACAAATCAAACGACGTTAGTGCAGTACTTTGGGAGTTTGAAAGGATGACCGAAATATTGCCTTCATTTAATATGGTAATGCCTCCATGAAGATTTCAATTGGCCGTTTCTTTCCTGGTCAGTGGGGCGTTGCAGAGGATCCAAAAGTAGAGACAAATTAATCATGGACATGGGGAACACTGACAGTTCTTAAACTTCTCAAAGAGATAAAACTTTTTAGCCAAAGATGGATGTTTAAAGTATAACATGAATATGTGCAAAAAAACGTTCTTCCCCAGTTCAACTCAGGAAAGCAATGCCCTGTGACCCATCGCCACTGATGTTCTTTTATGACAAAACACATGATCATATCAAAGTATTACAAACTAAAACTCAGAGCCTGTGTTAGTTTGTTCCATGTACTGTCACATGCATGCTTCTGATGGCAAAGCTATTTTGGTTTGGCTCTTATCCATGAGCATACAATATTTCCATTGAGTGGTTTACACAACAGGGTTTACACTGACATCGCTGAAGATACACATCCATATACCTATTAAATTATTTTAGAAGTAGACAACGTAGACAGTCTTTTAAAATGGACTCTTTGCTTTATGAAGCCTTACCAAATGGAATAATCAATGATCAGCACGCAAACATGTCCCCCTTACACAAATGCAGTGTGAAAAACATGTTTTATCACAAACAAAGCTGAAGCCGAAATCCTGACCCTGATGATTTGATGTAGGATTTATTAGAATTCATTCATTCAGTTTGTTTTGTACAGACTGGGACTGCTGGTCTTAAAATCAAATTAGCAAAACAAATCAGCCATGTGATGAGCACGCTTGCTGATTGCTGCTGTTTTTTGCCTGTCTTTCTGTTGGCATTTTTTATTTTTTTTTGCCCTCCTTCCCTCCTTTTCCTCCTGAAGTTGCAGCTTTCTCGCCACGAGGGTCCCTGTGGACTAGACCAGATGTTCCAGGCAGCACACTTCCCCACTCTCCGCCTCATGGAATATTCATGGGCAACCAGGCACCACAGCACAGCACCGCACCACACAGACCAGAGACCATTTATTTATTTATTTCGTCACCCTGCTGCTTGGCTGTCTAATGCACAACAACAGTTCACCATAAAAGAGCATCTTCTCACCTTAATGTTCTCTCAGAGTAACTCACCACATCCTTTTTCCTTCATGGTGTTTCTTTTCATAGCCATGAATCCCCTGGATACATAAACATCCCTTACTTCATAACTGTGGGTATACTTTGATGGATCTCGCCCCTCCTCTCTGTTTTTCTTTCACCCTTCTCTTTATCCTCTCTCTCTCTCTCCCTCTCTCTCTCTCTCTCTTTTCCTCTCTCTCCCTCACTTTTATTAGGCAGATGGGTAGGGAGTGAAGAGAGTGTTGAATAACTGATGTTTGTCTGTGAAACCTAATGGTGGTGCTTAAATACAATGCCATTATTTACAACCCCGCCTAATGCATTGGGACACTTAAATTCTTTGTTTGGTGGTGATAATTGGGCTAAATGCTCTACAGTAATGCATCCTGTTTGGCTGTTAGTGGCATGTTTTCCATGATGGATTGGTTTGTTGTTTGGACAAAGGTTTGGAAAGCATTATTTATCTGTAGACGCCCAAGTAACATTTATAATCTGCCTCTTTGGCCAAGTATTGGCACTCCAAAATTTTGCAGGAGTGTAGAGAATCTGTTGAATTTTGGTGTGAGATTAAAAAAAGAATTGTTCTTGAGAACGTTTAGGTCGGGAACTGAGAGTGAGCGGTGTTCTGCGGGAAGGAAAAAGAGCCCAAAATGAAACCTGTGGAAATACAAACCAGATTTCTGGGTACAAATGGAGGCAGGAAGGCTGGGAGCCAGGCGGTACCTCTGCTCCACTTGACTGCGGTCCAAAATGACAGCTGACGGCTGCCGCGCAGACATCATGGACGAGCAGATGTGGCGGCAGCTTTCCAAGTGCAGCAACACTTCGTTCCTCCTCTCTACGAATCTGTTCCATTCTCCTTCTTCCCCTTCTCCTCCTCCCACTTTCTTCCTTCCTCTACTTTTTTCTTCTCTATCTTCCATTCATTCACCTCTGCACATCTCAGCTGCCTCGTCTCTCACGTTTGCTGTATAAATTCTACATCTTCTTTCCCTTCGACTCCACAGACTTAACAAACAAGAGAAGGGTTGTGTTTATTAAAGAAACTCTTCTGATCTGATCCCAAGCAGTTGTTTAGTTTCCAAAACGGATTCCCCTGCAGTTTCCCAGCATGCACCTGTGTTAAAGAGGTTATTCAGCTCCCTCCCAGCTGAGGCACAGCTGACTTCTCTCTGGCCCACATCCGGCAATATTTCCACTCTAGCTAATCAGATTGCTATTACATCATCAGCTAATGAGTTGATAATATAATTTTTCAATTATTTGCTACTCTAAACATTTCATTTTCAAACATAGCTGTGTATTGCACATTTAGCGTCTTTTGCAGTCCATTATTTGTTACTTTTTTCTTTTTTTTTTATCTGTGTGTGTGTGTGTGTGTGTGTGTGTGTGTGTGTGTGTGTGTGTGTGTGTGTGTGTGTGTGTGTGTGTGTGTGTGTGTGTGTGTGTGTGTGTGTGTGTGTGTGTGTGTGTGTGTGTGTGTGTGTGCCTATCTCTAGCTGCAATCACCTCTCTTCCTCTGATCGCTCAGTGTTTATGGTTTCCTCTGGTTCACAAGATAGTAATCCCCAACGCAGCAGCAGGGAAAGCAAAGCAGGGAACCTCAGCGGGATGAGTTTATAAAGAGTGTAGGTCAACTAGGCCAGTTAATAATGTTGTTATCTTGGAGGGAAGGAGGAGAAGAAGGGCGAATAAAGAGGGAGGTTGAAAAAGAGAGTAGTGATGTGGGATAAGAGACATGAGTACACAAAGAGGAAATAAAAGTATATGAAAGCAAAGGAAGACGAAGAGTTGAAAGGAGGGGCGGGGGGGGGGGGGGGGGGTGGAGGAGCACAGGAGCAGGGGAGGGAGGGAATTAGCCCACGGTTCAAAAAGAGTTGTGCCCACAGAGAGGGAGAGCCCTGCTGGGTCTCTTTGGGGGACCGTGGGGCAGGTGGAAGTCTGGGGGGCTGTGTGTTTGTGTTTGTGTGAGTGTATCTGTGCATGTGCCTCTGTTCCTTTGTGTGCAGTATGCAAAGGTAGGTCTGCCATATTCAATATTCCTGTCAGCCTGGACTCAGAATACCAAAACAACCTGTCTGGGAGTGTACAGATGCTACTGCCTCTCCACACCTTCCTCCCCCAACATCTCCTCCTCTACCTCCTTTGCTGTTTCCTCCCTTTGCTCCTCTCACACATATGGTCCATCATTTCAGCTGCTATTCCTGTGACAAAACTGATATTTGTTTCTAATGTTTTTTTGTTAGTTTAAATAAAACATTTGTGTTGAAAGATCCCGATGTGTACTAATAGAGAAATAGTACTACAGTGGCATTTTGACTAAAGCAACATGGATCTCAGCAGTTGCACAGATGTTGGCTGTTGTAACCTCGACAATTTACATATTTTGATCTCTGTCAGTGCTGGTGAGTGGAGGCAAAGAAGTGTCTGTTGCTGGAGGCACAACTTTGCAGGGATAAAGTAACAATGCTTACAATCTCTTGTGTAAAAGGGGGAAAGAAATACACTGCAATTTGTTTTTTTGGTTGTATCTGCTGTGGATTTGCATGGAGGGGGCAACGTCGTAACATTTCTGTAGATTTCTTCTTTCCTGTTCCCTCTCACATTTAGACAAACCTCATAAGATATGCTTGTAGTGTTGAGAAGAAGGCATGCTCCGCAGAACAAATGGTGTTAATTTGCCGCGCCTCTCTGAAGCTGCACATTAGAGAGAAGCCTTCAGGGAGAGAGTGAGGGAGGAGGAGATGTGGGGTTGAGGGTGGCGGAGGGAGGTGGGGAGAGGATGAAGAGGAGGAGGAGGAGGAGGCAGCAGCTGTGCTGGAATTAATGTCTGCATGCCAAATTAGAAACACCATGCATCTCCGTCAGAGATTCGTGGAAAAAAATTAGGGAGGGGATGGAGGGAAAAAGAAAGAAACAGAGAGTGAAACACAGACAGACAGACAGACAGATAGATAGATAGATAGATAGATAGATAGATAGATAGATGATGTGTGTGTAATACAAAGATTGATAGATCCCATAAGTAACCTTTAATCCTCTTTTATCAATTCATCCCTCCACAGAGTAACAGTCCCAGTGGAGTATTTATCATGTCAATGACACTCTATGTTTGTGTTGTTTAGGTAACCATGTCACATGCATCTATGCAGGCTGCTTGGAAAGTCACGTTGGTGTAAGTGTATTGTGCACATGTGTACTGATGTGTTGATGATGGAACACCCGTACACCAGAGGTGCACGTCAGGTGGGGGCCACCAGTCCCAGTGGTGCCCCCTGGGGACAGAGCATGCATTTGATTATCAGGCAGGGGATCAATAATGAGAGTACAGGCTCTCTCTAATGATAGCTGCAGGCCACAGGGCCAGAGGGCCTCAGGGTACCGAGCTGGCAGAACAGCCCTCATGAATACAGGATAAGACTGGAGCAAACTCTGTGTGTGTGTGTGTGTGTGTGTGGGGGGGGGGGGGGGGGGGGGGGGGGGGGGCAATATGGTTGAGAAGTATGTCAGATGAAGGACACAGAGAGCAGATGGCTGGTTGGAGCTGTACGAACACCTCACCTCATCTCTCCTTGCCTCTATGCATCATTCAGCCTGGACTTTTTCCTCTGCAGCATGACTCAGTGTACCTCACCACTCATTCACTTTCCTCCTCATAACCCCTGAAACCCAGTGTAAAAACCACAAAGAACATTACTCACATATTGCACAGTATGTTTGGTATCCTAAAGTTTTATTTGTTATCATACAAAACTAATACATACACAGAAGCACAGATACATACTTTGTTCAAGTGTAGATGTGATGTAAGTGTGTTGGAACAGAATTAGAATCATTTTTGTCCTCTTCACTACTCCTCACAGACGTGTTGCTGCAGTGGGTCACGTCGCAGAGCCACCATATAGAGCGACAACATGAACAACAACATGCTCATTAGCTCATTTCTGGGTTTTTCCCCCCTCTCTCTGCTGAGCTAAATTAACCATCCCATTTCTCTTCTTTGTGTGTCCTCTGCAGAAACAAAGCCAGCCCCCACACCCTCTCTCTGCATCACCCGTCCCCCCTTTGCCTCCCTCTCTAACTCCCCACCCATCCTGTCATTGTAAAGTGTGCGTCTCCTGTCTGACCCCCCCCCCCCCCCCCCCCCCCCCATTACCCCGACATCACACCTCCCTTCTGTACGCCCACCCTCCCACCTCCTTACTTCAAGCAATGCCTCCCTTACCTTACCCCAACCCCCTAGTTCCCCAAGCACACCCCCCCTCTCCCTCTCCCTCTTTCGCTCCCTCTCTCTCCCACCCTGCCTTCCAATCACCCCCCGGGAGGTGACATCTGCCGGGATGCGCTCGACTGGTTCCAGATGCACCACCGCCTCTTCCACCACCACCGCAGCCACCGCCACCCGAGTGAGTGAGTGAGCGAACGACACCCCAGCACTCATTTCAATTCCATCACCCTCTCCCAATCATCTTGCCTCTCCCCAGTGCAACATTAACGAGCCTCTTTCATTTGAATACATAATTAGCCGCCCGAGCACTCTGCTTCACTAATTTTGAGACAAAAGGATGGAGGAGACGGTGGGGTGGGGGTGGGGTTTGAGGGCGAAAGGGTGGGGGTGGCATGTGGGATGAAGAGGATGAGGCAAATAACGATAACAAAAAAAAAAAAAAAGGAAAAACATTTGCATTTTAATTTGGAAAGAGAGGGGCGGATTTTTTTTCAAATCAGGATTTGTTTTCTTTGTCTTTGTCTTCTCTATCTTGAACCTGCTCTCTATTCTAAATTTTATTTTGAATTTATTTAGCTTCTTATGAAATTCCTTTATGTTTTACTGAGAGTAAGCCTTCCTTCAAGTTTTTTTTTCTCCTTTTTTTTTCTCTTGGTTCTCTGTACATATCCTGGCATGACAATGCATGCGACTGAATCCATCACCCGCCCTCAGGGCATGCAGTACTCCCAAGCCAAAATAAACCCCACTTACTCCTGCACAATAAATCATTCTTCTCAATGAGCTGAAGCCAGCTGAGACATCCCTTAGTGCATTACAATATCATCTAGCTACATTCAATAAACATTGCTCCTATTGCCCTCACCGTGGGTGATTTTTACTTTGCAGGAAATCACGGCCTTGAGGCTTTTCCAGTGGACTAACAGCACATTCAAACAAAAATGAACATGATCTATATCGTGTACTCACATTCCCACAATGAACTGGAGCTCCATTAGCTCTTCTGTGTGCTGGAATATGTTTACATAGAGTGACTATATGTGTCTGTAAAAGAAGTGAGATGGGGGGGTGAGGGGGTGGGGGGGGGGGGGGGGGGGTGAGGGTTTGGGGGGGGTTAAGGTAAGGAGAGCGTGGAATAGAAAAAAGCACAAGAGAAAACAGAAAAAAAAGATGACTTTTTCTCTGTGTATGTACTTTATGTATGCGATGTTGTGTCTTTTCCTTCTTGGTGATGTGCCAGGCATGGCCTCCTGTCAGCCATCGGGGGAGCCAAATGACAGCTTTGATCCTATTAGGATCAGCGCCAAATCAACACTTTGCTCATTAAAGGCTTGCGCACGCCAGCTAACAATGCGCCTGCCTTCCATGCCGCTTCGTAGCCGACCCTCTGTGCCAAGCAGCCATGCCCTGCGAGTGCCAGACTCACCTGTCGACACTGGGTGAAGACAGCAGCGTGGAGGAGGCACTTTGCTGAGTCAGTGCTGAGTCAACAGATTTTAAATTACACAATCTGTCTCCAATCTGTGCTCGGTGTAGAAAATTCCCCCCAAAAAACTGAAGTCAGTCGTGGCATCAGAAATCCTTTTCTTATATTAACTCTATCATTCTAGTCTATTATTGACTCAATAGTAATTTCTTTTATGTATCAGTAAAGATAAGCTTCAGTTTGTACTTCGCCTGAATTTTAAATGCACCTTTTTGAATGCTCTGATAGATAGATAGATAGATAGATAGATAGATAGATAGATAGATAGATAGATAGATAGATAGATAGATAGATAGATAGATAGATAGATGCTGTACATATGTCAGACTGATAATTTCCCATCCAGTCTGAAAATAACATGTTAAACGTCATAGATCCATACAATTCTTTTACATTCCTTACCCTCTCATCTTTTATGAAACTGCAAACAGTTTATTGCATCGATGTTAAAATAATTCTTTGTTCGGTGCAAGAATCCTGGAAGTGTGCCATTAATATGTCAGTAGGTTATTCTATTCTTCACAAAAGATTGATGTTTTCCCGTTTAAAATGAGCAATGAGGTTGTGTTTGTATACAGTTTTGGGATGTGTAAAAAAATGTCCCTGCACACCCGGTCACACAAGAACTCGAATAAGCAGTTGGCATTGCCTGGATTTATCCTAAACTTATATATACTGAACTTTCTGGTTGTCACATGTCAGTGCTCACCAATGCTCTCTCTCTCTCTCTCTCTCTCTCTCTCTCTCTCTCTCTTACACATGCACGCACACACACTTCCTCCATACCCCCTGTAGTACTGGAACGCTCCAGGTGACGGCATCACTTTATCGACATGTTATTGGCTATCAGTTGGATCAATAGGGTCAGGGCACGGCTTTCAGATGACACTCCTGAGAGACAAACACCCACGTGCACCAACAAGAAATGAAAACTCAGTTCCATCTTATTTACTGCTTGACCTCAATCCTCATCTGAGACCGCTGACCTCTTCCTTGTGGAATATGCATATGGATTTTCACTGCTTCGCTGGCTTATTGAGTTGTAAACCCCACTGACAAATGTCCTCACAGAGGTGCGGCACCGAAAAAATGACAAAAATGTATTGTCTTGTGAGCTGTTTTTATACTTATGTCTTGTTTAATTGTTTAATTTTTTTTAACACAGACCACAAATTCACTGATCTCTTGAAATATGAATATATTTTGTTATCGTATTTGTTCATGCTTATGAGTTATCAACTAAACATAGAAAGAATAGAATACAAAAGGCTGATTTTCCACTTAAGGTGTAGTAAAGTTGAAGTTTCACAGATTCAATCAAATATTTGCACACTCAGGAAACACGTTGACGCGTGAGTTTATCGTGCATACCTTTACATTTGAGCAAGAGCAGTTCAGGCTTTCATAAAGGAAATAAACACCTTATTTATCTGTGTTTGGGTTCTTACATTTGAGCAAATGTCCTTTGGCATCACACATGTAGCCACGTGTGCATCCTTTGAAACAAACACACATTATTTCCTCTGTATCTGACGATTCCTTTCCAAACTCAGAGTTTTCTCTGGTAATAATTTTGACTCTAGGATTCCTCATATTGTTATGAAAGGGTTAAGTCCATTTTCAGTGTGTTGTCTGCTCCGCATCAATGTACATTATGTACTCCTAATTTGCATACTGCAGCGCGAGCTCAATTAAAATGAACTTTTAATTTCTTACAAGTAAATTAGTTTTGCATGCGATGCGTGCAAATGTCGGGATAATGGGTGCTTTTTAATGAGCTCACAAGCTGAGTGCACCCGATCAACTCCCGGGGTGGAGGGGAATGACGCAAGGGACACGGCACCCAACCACCTCACCTCGCTGTCACTAGCCAACCTTCCCTTTCTGCCACCATCCTCTCTAACTTTAAAACCAAGGTTTTATTTTTTGTGCTTCACCACTTCCTAATCGTATTCTTACAAAGTCCGTTTTTTTTTTTTTTTCTTCTTTCTTAGCCATTTTTCTCACTCTGCATTGCTTGTTCTGTATGAGAGTCGACCCTCATGCAAGCTTTCAACATCTCTCCACAATCTCTCAGCCATTCTTGCCTTCCTCTCTCATCATGGGATGCACTTTCCCTCCCTACAGTCTGCTCCTCCCAAAGCCCTAATTCATTTTCCCCTCCTGCTGCTCCTCTCTGGGGTGCAGAGGTGGTCTTTGTGCGCTGAGTGCTGCTGATGTCAGGGCTGCTGAACAGGTGCGCAGACAGAAAGAGTCCCGTTGTTGTGGCACGACGGCTGGGTAAACAAACGCACCAGAGGTCCCTGCCACGTTGTATTATCATGCACACACACACACACACACACACACACACACACACACACACACACCAAAGAATGAGATGCACACACCCAGATAGCTAACATCTCAGTTCACAGGAGTAGAGGTGCAGAATGGAGTTTAAGATGGCTGGGAGCAACACACACACACACACACACACACACACACACACACACACACACACACACACACACACACACACACACACACACACACACACACACACACACACACAGATTCACAATGCATTACAATGATGAAGCAGCACACACACCTGCGAACGCACACACTGTTAGGAAGTGTGTCACCACAGTGTGACCCTCGCTGTGCTGCAGGTGCTCTCTGTATGAACTGCTACGGTGCAAGAAGCTGCTGAGGGATTATCTGGAGAGCGACTGCCCTCACCACACACACACACACACACACACACACACACACACACACACACACACACACACACACACACACACACACACACACACACACACACACACACACACACACAGCATTTCTGGCCTACACAACTATCTTAGTCATTCATTTGTCTATCTACACTTTCTTTCACCGCCTCTCCTTTGTTTCCTTCTCTTTCATCCTCTCTTATCCTTTCTAGCATCTGCTTTTCTCCAATCTACTCTTTTGTCTCACTTTTCTCGCCACCCTCCGGCTCTCGCTCTCGCTCTCGCTCTCGCTCGCCCTCCTTCCCTCCATCTCTCCTCTCCATCACTTTCTTCATCCCTCCTAGCCTTTCTCCAGCGTTCCACTCTGCCCCTGTTCGGCTCGCTATTTTTTCTCTCCTCCCTCCTCCATCGTGCTGCACAGCTGTGCAGAGGCAGATTAGTGTGTTAGTACCTGTGAGGCAGAGGCACGGCAAGCTGCATGCTAAAACCCAATCAGCTAATGTTGATAAAGGAGGCGGGGTATGGACATCTGTTCACACAAAACACCAAACTCATTTGAATCACAAGATGAAATGACTCACATCTGCTGAATTGGAAAATATCTTTTTGCCCTCCTTGTTTTAATTTAGGTGGAGATGGGCACACTCCAGATGCCAGGGTGACTTACTGAGTGACAAGTATCCAGCAGACCACAGGAAAATACCTGTTTATGTCTCTACAGGCGCATGTTTATGCTTTTAATGAATAAACTTGGATGCACTCTCCAGATTTCAAAAAGTGAAAAGTGTTGCAACAACATACTTCAGCAAAATAAAACGTCCTCGTGTTTTTAATGTGGTGTCATGTGTGGAGTGCACATGTGCAGTTTTATGTCACCGTTGGACAACGCCTTTCTTTATGGCAAGTCTTTACACAAGCTGAGCAGGCTTGTTTCTTCCACACATTCTTCATTTTAATCAGAAAACTCCAATGGACCTCTTCAGTGTATGATTTAGGTGTGTTTTGCTCGGAGCAGCTAATAGAACCTCAAGTTTTAAGACGCAGGAAGGAGGAGAGGGTTATGAAGGTCTGGTGTGTTTTTTTTCATTCACTTCTCCACACCTGTAGTCGTTATACAATCCACTTATCCACCTGTTTTTTGTTTTTTTTTTCCAAAAACCATTTCATTCTTTTCATCTGGTAAATGTATTCCTCCTGTTTCCTCCAGAATTGTTCCAAGTAGAACGAAGCATTGCTTTCCAGCGTCCTCCAATTAAAACCCAACTAACCCTAACTACCATCTTGTAGTTTTAGTTTTGCTTGCAGACAGGCGAGAGCAGAACAACCCGAAGTTGTCTTTGCTTCTTTAGACTGTATGTGGCAGTGCATCACAATCCAGCCAGTTATTTGCATATTCAGTGAAAAAAGATCACAAGATCTTTGAGTTTCAATTTCACACCCGCCACAGAAAGAGAACATTTCCAGCTGAGAGTGGTACTGAAAGATGTTTTAAGACATTTTTTTCTTTTGTGACTTTTCAAGTCAGTTTTCATACAAACAAGTAGGAATGGAAAATGAATGGGGGAAAAAAAATTGTATGAAATTAAATACTAAAGAAATCTGTTGGGTAAAATCATAAAAATAACATGAAATATCCTCCAAATGGTAGATAATTCCGATTTTTTTCCAATGTGACACACTGAGTGCGGCTTCATAGAGTTAGTACACTACATGAGCATACTAGACACATTGGGACATATATGGTGTCTATGTTTTCTAGACTTTTTAAAAAAAAAAAATTTATTCTGATTAAAAGACCCAATCAGGTACACGTTGGTAACAAAGAGTGACGAAGAAATGCTTTGGTTAAAAGATTACAGCCACTTGTTAAAAAGAAGTGTTAACCTTTAGATCTTGCTTTCCCAGACGCCTTACAGATTGCTTCTAAGAGAGGCTGCTGACCCGCTCTTCAATCTCTGATTTGGCCAAACAATTACAGTGAAGCCAAACACTGGTGGACTCTTTCAGAAAGCCGGAGCCCATGAAATATCAGCAATGGGCTGCTTGATATTCTCGAAAGTGTCTTTATTATTGTTTTCCTTAACATGTAGAAATCTAGTTTTGACGATGTCAAAGCGGGCTACGCATTCAGCCACTCATTGTGATCTATGGCACCTCCCCCCGTGCGGGTACTGCCCCCTCGGTTAGACGCACTACATTAAACCATATTTCTATACTTTAAAGAAGAAAAGGGAGGCTTTTCAACCCCAACACATTTTTCAACTATTTGCCCATTCCCCACTTGAGCTTTTATGTCTCTCGCTTTGCCCACACCTTAAAACATATTTTCACCTCACAATGTTTTGAGTTACATCAAGATATGTTTCTTTTTTTTTTTTCCCTCTCACTCTCTTTTTTTTCCTCCACTCAAACTGACTGTACAAACAGATTTTGGTCCCAACAATGTTAGTAATAGCCGGAACACTCAAACACACAGTGTCTCCTGCCACTTACCCTTTAACCTGACCAGCACTTACAAGCTCTAAACACTCAGCACAAGTGTTTACGGGCAAAACACAGAGGGAACAGTGAAGAAAAAAAACCAAAACAAAACACAACCTGCAGGGAACCTTGTTGTGGCTGAAGGACAGGATGAAACCAGGCGACTGTTTTGCGCGACGGTCTGTGATGAAAACAGAAGTTTCTAACTTTGTGCGCATATTTCTTTATTCATGTTTCTTTATCAACAGGTTGGACTTATTATTGCCACGCATTATGCCTTGAAACGTCGCCATCAGTTTTATGATCGCAGAAAGTGTTTTTCGATCTGCTATCCTGACTTCGGTAACGCGGCAAAAAAACATTCAACAGTTTTCCGAAATTCTGTTAATTTCGATTCAGAAACAGTCGCGACAGCAACAGTAAATCAGGAGGGCATAAGAGATAAATTTTGTCATAAAAACTGTCATAACAAAACAAAAGACGATATTTTAGATTTGATTACAGCAGAGGGAGTTTTTTTCTTCTGCGATTAGGCTGATTGTAAAACAGTTTGTTCATTTCAAATGTCTTTCAGGAGCATTTCCGCAATGCTTTCTCACCAGGAAATGATCAACAGTTGTCATAACAGTTGTGAGGAATGCTTTTCTAATATTACCGTCTGAACAGGATGATTTTCTTTGATGTGTGCAATGAGTCGGACCTGCTCAAGAAGGCAGAATCTGTGAGTCGGTGGGTGCTTCGCTGCGGTTGTAGCAGATGTTGGAATAAAACGCGCCCGCAGATGCTTGGAGAATATTTCAAAGACGTTTGTTCATTCGACAGTTTTATTGACATTTTCATTATCAATCAAATCAAGCACATGTGCAGATCAGCTGGAACACGAAGTCACCAAGAGTCAACTTTTACAATTAAACTTTGAGTCTTCATGCAAATAGGTATTAAAGTATTTTGTGTTATATTTGTTTTCTTAGTGGGATCTTTTAGCTGGCTGGAGGGATGAATGAAGAAATACAGCAAAACAAAACCTTGACAAATCCCTTCAGATATGTTGTGCCAGCAAATTCAAAATGAGGCCGTTTTTCATCATATTGTAGCCTGTCTGTATTTTACTGTCAATTAAATCTGTATTTGTGAGATCTGCGAATCAAAGCATCCTTTTTTTTAATTACATTTTCCAGCTTTTGAGGCGTTGTGGTTTCGCTGAGATTTATATGGAAACAATCCTGTAGCTTCACACAGTGACAGCAGAGATCTGGTAATACTCACATTCTTTATTCTGAATCACACATAGAATTTAGTAAAAGTACTGATTCCTAAATGTACACGAACAAACTGTTGGTAATGTCATGCCAAGCTTGTCAGAAAAGACGCAGCGGATGGATCATTAGTAATGACACAGATCAGATTTTTCAGTCCGACACTAAATTATTTTCTGATTTACTATTAAAACATTTTGCAGTGAATTTAAACTTTTTATGTCAGAATGACTTAGAATATAAAGAGGACTTCTTAGCATTCGGCAATTGTTGGTGTGAGTTAAATTCCTAAACTTTAGCAGGTTACGTGTCAATAACGATTACCTTTAGTTACCTTGATACTTTCGCTGTAACTTTGAATCAACATCATCGAGGTTAAATCAGGGACCGAGACAGTTTCAACAGCGTAACTAAAAGGTGGAGATTTCTGTTTTCGAATTCAGGGAGGAAAAGTAATGATAAATACTTATTGTTACTTGGAATCTCGCAGATTTGATTGTAATCTGGTATATGAATGTTTTTATGCCTTTTAAACATAACTGACGTGTTAATGCGTCTTTACACTATTTTGCTGTTTTGATGTTCACTCACATTTTCTCCAGCTACTAAAGGAGACGTGCATGTGTGTGTGTGTGTGTGTGTGTGTGTGTGTGTGTGTGTGTGTGTGTGTGTGTGTGTGTGTATGTGTGTGTGTGTGTGTGTGTGTGTGTGCGTGTGTGTGGGTGTGCGTGTGTTTGTGTAATTTACATTCATCTTTGTGTATTTTTGTCTCTGTCCTTTTTCTGATGGCCTATTTATCTGTGCTGGTCCCTGTGCAATCGCACAAGCTCAAGGCATGCATATTTTCTTTGTACATGAATGGCGATTAGCGCAGCTCTGCCAATCACTATAATTTACATTAAATTTGAAATTAATTTCACACTTTTTTTCTCTGTGTAATTATGTCAACAGCTGCTGTGAAGCCAAGCTGCACACATGAATTTTAATGGCTTTTGCTTTTAAATCTCTGAACTTTGGAGAGAAATACAAGACGGTGGCGGTGGGTCTGTTAAAAAGCTGACAAGGATTTATTGTTCGAGCGGGAAGAAGAAATTGATCGTTGGGTATCGCTTGATTATGTGTCACAAACCCACAGAACTGTCACTCAAACCATCTGCTCTGAAACTTAAGAAATGGTCGGTTATGAAGGCTGTCATGACAAGTAACTACATTTGTAATTACAACAAAGACAAATATGGAATTTAACTCTTTATACTGCAACACAATGGACAGAA
Source organism: Lipophrys pholis (assembly GCF_963383615.2). Taxonomy (NCBI): domain Eukaryota; kingdom Metazoa; phylum Chordata; class Actinopteri; order Blenniiformes; family Blenniidae; genus Lipophrys; species Lipophrys pholis. The sequence continues at coordinate 11,147,600 of NC_137636.1, read as the reverse complement.
ACTACGAGGGGGTTTCTTGCTTTTAGTCTTGAAATGGTGAATGGACTTCACTTATATAGTGAGCCGTCCCAAACTGCTTTACATCGTTAGTCACGTTCACCCATTCACACACACATTCACACACCAACCGAGTCGTGCCACCCCTTGAAAAAAAATATTTATCTTCATGGGTTTATTTTAAAAAAAAAGAAAAAAAGATTAACATCCACACATGTCATTTTGGGTTGTCTAGACCGGAATATTGAATTATTTTTGGTCTTAGGAGGTGAAGTTAAAATTAAAGGAAACTCTTTGCATTCAAATGATTCCCTGATCTCCTGGTCATGTTTAGACTTTGTAGTTGTTTTCACTTTCCCCTGGGAAATGGCTTTAAAAGCATTCACAATGCCCTGTGTCCTCCTGTGGAAGATTATGGGGCAAGCATGCAGTGAGGATGCATTCATTGCGCTTTATGTGTCTGCTTTTCCCTTTATCTCTGTGTCAATGTTAAGGCACCTGCTAGGCCCCCCAAAAACTCCTGCACAGTAACAAACCTGCATGACCAGCCGCAGCTCTGCATGGGTCCATCTCCCCGCTGGGCTGAACATTTGACTATTTACCACAGATAGTAATGTATCTGTGTGGTCAGTGTGCCTGTTTCATTGTGTTGGAGCGTGTGGGAGGCAGGCGAGAAGAATGGGAGAGAGAGAAGGGTGGATATTAGGAGGCAACACAGACTGAATGAACAGGAGAGAGAGTGGAATAAAGACAGAAAGAGAGGCGGGATCAAGGGGTCAGGATTGAAGCAGTCAAGCTCTCATCTCCACACAGCAGGGAGCCCACAACCAGCAGCCCTGCAATTACATAGCCATTTAGGACAGGCACAGAGGGAGGGAGGCCCCAACCTCTTAAAGCGCTCAAACCGGGGCCTTCAGCTTTACAGACCCGGCTTAAACCAAGCAGAACACATGTCGGAGGAACAGAGATGACTTGGATCACGTTGACTCTAATGCTGATAAATCAGAAAAACCTATTTGACCTTGAGTTCATGAAGAATCAAAGGTTATTGACGATGCGCCCAAAATATAAATACATGCTGGTCTCACAAACAGATAGAAGCCAATGAAGCTTTGTGACTAGAGTCATTCTTTGTTGGAGGACACTTCTACCGCCACTGAAATCAAATCTGCATTCAGGGAAAAATCTGTATATCTATAATGGCCCATTTTGAAATTGACATTTATAGATTGTTTTTACACTGGACTGAATTATAATTACAAAATTGTTATTGCTGAGATGGTCTGAGATGGTGGTTGTTAATTCTAATAATGAATATTTTGGGTCTATTTTCCGATTGTTCACTGCTAATCCCAAACATTGTATTAAAAAAAAAAAAATACAAAAAAATCAGAAATTTTAAAATGGATCATCTAGATTGTGAAAACAATGAAATTCTCATATTCTGCATCAGCACCAGAATAAAGACCGATTTTTATATCAGCTTTTTTAGTCTGCTGAACACAAAAAACAATTTCATTCAGTCTCAGATTCTCTCAAATTTGAAGACTTACATGAAAAATAAAAAAAAATTTTAATCCCAGTTTCTCTGCTTATAAACCTATTTAGATGAAACAGATAACATTTTCATTTCAATATTACTTCAGATTTATTGAAAATGTTCACGCGTTCAGTGATGATACCAGTAACAAAAGTAACCAACAAACACGGCACAAACAGTAACCTGGACTTAATCATTATTGCAATTTGACTAAAAAAGAAAATGGAAATAACAAAAAAAAAAAATCCAATCATAAAGGAGAAAAACCAACCTCAAAAAACACACATATCACAGGTTGAAAATTGGATATACAGTCCTGGTTTATACAGAACAGAGCCTCCTTATTGTGCTATGTGCAATTGTACACAGCAAGCTGGCTTTTCTTTTCGGAGCGCTGAACGATTAACACAGCTGCATTGGTGTGGAGCCCCACCCAGAGCCTCGTCCTCCAGGTCCTGGTCGCGCTGTGCTGGTTTAGCCTTCCACATAGAGACTGTTTCTGTGAGTCGGATGTTGGCTTCAAGATAGAACAACAAAAAGACCTCCAGTATGTTTATAGAGCACAGTGTGAATGAATTCCTGGACAAGTTGAGAATACATGCAAATATTTACAGAATTTGACTTCATATCTATTTTTGACAATACATGCAATGTTGGGATTAAGAAAACACTATCAATTTAATTGTCTTTCTTTTTTAATCACAGGAAATGCATTGCTGTTAACGATATATGATAATGTATCACTGTAGTTCACCTCAAGAGCAAACTTTTCATCCCGACCCATAAAATTCCTGTTTTTCTTCTCAGAGCATCAAACTCGTACATAAAAGCAGTTGTTTTCTATCTCTGTACGCACATGCATATTGCATGCTTTATTGTAAAAGGTGCAGGCAGAGGGATATCGATGTAAAGCCATCAACTTCTTCACAGTCTCCTGCTACCGTTGAAGACTCAATCGTAGCCAATCAGAGCAAAGATCTATTGATTCGAGGGGTAAGAAAATGAGCTTCCGGCGGTGAGTCATGCAGAGGACATCCTCACAGAGGTAAAACTCAGGTGATAATGACTGTGGCCTTTTGTGCCCTCCTTCCTTGTCTGGCTTCATCTGGATCACATTGGCCCGAAACGTGGTTTCTCTGCTGCTTTCATGGCCTATCCCTCTGTCTCAGACATACACACACACACACACACACACACACACACACACACACACACACACACACACACACACACACACACACACACACACACACACGCACACACACACACAGAAGTCACCCTCTTCATGTCTCTCAATATTTGTCATACTTATGTTCACAGAAATAAAGCACCAACAACAATAGCAGTATATTTTCTTGTGTTTTCAGATCTCATCATGATCTCAACCAGAAAGTCCGTGATTAACATCAAGGTGAAAATTAACCAAGATTTCTCTACCCTACCTCCTCATCATCATAGTCCAGGGATTTGACCTAAAAACATTAGTAGCTATTCTCATGTTTTATATCTGACAACGCCAACACAATATTAAACATTAACCCCATACCCCCCCCCCATCCTTTCCCTCATATTAACTGACATTTTGCCTGTTGTTCTTCACATCTCCAACGTCACAGGTTTTTTTTGTTTTTTTTTTGCTGGGAAAGCTTTTGCATGTATCTGTCACTGCGCGCAAGATAACGTTGATATAAAGAAACCACAAGAGATGAAACAAACCATCTGAACCCGTCTTCGCTTGCTCTCTCTCTCTCTGGACTCAGCTTTCTCTTTTTAAATTAATATGATAAATAGTTCAAGTCTGATGTAATTGACAATAACACCCTCAAAAAGTCTCAAAAGAACAAAGTTGCATTGAATGTAGGACACAAATACATTCGACTTTCTATACAACTCAGATTTGTGGGGCCAAGAGGGCAATCCCAGGCGATGGTGGGTGAACACAGGATGCACAAACACAGATGACACACACACACACACACACACACACACACACACACACACACACACACACACACACACACACACACACACACACACACACACACACACACACACACACACAGGTTAGCATCACCCATTAATCTCTGTGTGAAAAACTTTGAGTCCTCAGACAAAAACCCACCCACAGAGGGAGAAGTGGAGTTGTAGTATGCCTGATATGAATGACGTTTTTTCACTCTTTGTAGACTCTAGTAAGTGCACACAGATGTCACAAAGAACCACCATAATTATCGTAGTTGAAATGCGAAAGGTTGAAAAGCTGAAATGTCATGGCCCATATTAAAACTATTGGGAAGACATGATTGAGATACCATGAGACAATGGGCAATGATTTTAAAAAGACAACAAAAAACAATTCATTCAGTCATTTGAAAGTGGTTTTGTCCTTTTTTACATCAAAATTGTATGTATATCTTTGCTATGTGGCTGAATGTCATCTTGGGAGCATTGAGAGCTGCCAATAGGGCATCTGATTCTCAGATCCTGGGAGCTACTAGAAAACAGGAGTCAATACTAAGAGTAAAATTAACCTTTTTGGAGGGTGCCACTGCTCATCCCACAAATGTATTCTCAAAATGTGTCACATTTTATTGTTGAGAAGCTCCGACAAAACTGAGAAAATATCTATCAAACAAGAAATCTTGGGTTTTCATCCAATGCTGATATGGCTTAGGTTTCATAATAAGTACACAATCCTGGAATTGTGTGTGTGTGTGTGTGTGTGTGTGTGTGTGTGTGTGTGTGTGTGTGTGTGTGTGTGTGTGTGTGTGTGTGTGTGTGTGTGCCACACAGCAACTGATCCTAAAGGAGTCAGCTCTTTTGTTACAGACAATTAATCTCAGCGCTGGTCTGTCCCTCTGCCAGACAAACAAGCACTGCTGCGTGCACACACACACACACACACACACACACACACACACACACACACACACACACACACACGGGATAGTGAATAGAAATTGTAACCACAAAAGTGAGGTTCAAATACCACTCAACCTCACAGGGGAGGCTACTGACCTTTACCACAGCAGCACAGCCTGTCGCTTTCCTTCTGTCACTCTGCCGCTCCTTTCCTCTCTTCTCCTCTACGTACTGTACACCGTATCAGGCGTCCTCATCCCTCTCTCTCCCCAGAGAGCCCTGCTTCGCCCCTCGGCCCCCCCCAAATACATCCATTCCTCTTCACATCTTGCTTTTATACCTTCACCCTCCACGACAGCAAGGGCAACAGTTCTTCTATCCATCCGTCATATCTGTCACAGTCACTTTACACCCACTAACCCCCATGGTGAGAAAAGGAAAGGCTGAATAACGAACCATCTTGAGAGCAACACGGCAGTCAAGACAACATGGATCATGGCCTTCTTTGTGAATCTAAACCTGGCTCTTATAAACAAAGCATCTTAGGTGTGTAGACCCTTCACATTAACTCTTACACCAGTTCTTCATAACACCTCCACCATCTTAATTAGTGTGCAGCCAAAATGTGAAGTTGTAGCTGTACATTTTTCATGCATATGACAAGTTTACAAAAATAAAATGAAAAACATTTTAATCAACCTAACTGGTTGCCTTTTAGAAGAATACGGTCCTATTTTAAAAACATCCGTAAACCCTATCCAATAGAGAATTCAAACAACTGGATGAACAAACCTCATATATTCAAAAATGCTTCAAGTATTAAATACCTACCATGAATAAACCAAGATCCACATACAGTGTGAAGAATTACCTGAGTCAAGATAATGTTTAATGTATTTGTGCAGGTTTGTTTCTGCACAAATATGTAAAGTTATTTATTCAGTAGGAGAAAACAAAAAAAAAACACACAAATGAAAGATTTATATCAACCCAGAGAGTCGTTGCAAATAGTGTCTAACCTGGTATGAATGTATAACTTGGTTCATTAATTGGAATAAATACAGACAATTTAATTATAGGTTTTTGGTACACAGAACGTTTTCAATGCTGTATGCATCTCTGCACCCAATCCAACACTTGGACTTGGACCGGTTTGTGTATCAGTAAATTTCTCAAACTTCAAGCCTCAGTTTCCTAAATTCGTTATCTTACACCAGACAATGAACACCCCTGGGAGCTGCTGCGACTGGAGGCAAGTTAATCTCTGGCACCTATTTTCTCATGTTAATTCCTCTCAGACATCTTGGAAAAGTTGTCCTCCAAACACTCTTCCTGGTTTGCTTTCTGCGTCTATTTTCTCTGCGTGCAGACCTGCAACGTGTCCTACCCATGAGAGATGAAGAGACGGGAAGCCAGTTCAAGAAAGAGGGAAGACGTGATGAGAGGGATGACAAGGACTCAGACAGAAAGAGAGAGAGAGAGAGAAAGAGAGAGTGAGGAACAGGGTGCAATGAGGAGGAAATGGGAGGGAGGAAGGAGGAGGAGTTGATAGTTTGAGGGGTCGAGCACCACCTGGTATTCCTTTACAACCAAGGAAAATGCCTAGAGAAATGATAATAAAATAGAGAGAAGTCGCAGAGCCTTCTGTTGCTGACAGGAGCTGTGTATGTGCCCTGCGAGAGGCGTGTGTGTGTGCGTGTGTGTGTGATGAATAATTCATGGCTGTTCATTAAGGAGAGAAAGTGTGAGTGAGTGATTGTGTACGGGTGTGTGTGTGCGTGTGCACCCTTCGTTGCTCTGCGCCACGTCGCCTGCCTTGTGGCTGCCATCTGGCTTCACGCCATCAGAGTGCCACCCTCCAAAGCCCTCGCTCTTGCAAACATGGCAGGATGGGGGGGTGGCGGATGGGTAGGGAGGCTGAGGCTCAAGTGATGAGGGGGTAGGGTAGTTTAGGAGCATTGGGGGGGGGGCAGCATATACAAAGAGGAGGGGCGCCTCAAGTTAACTTCTCCATTTCATTGATGTCATGTGACGTCCACAGTCTGGTGAAGAGAGATGTGCAGTTGGATGTGAGGAATCATGACAGTCCATCACGTATGATACAAAGTGATGCTCTGTCATGTCAGTTAACATAGACAACCCTCTTTTCTCTCTCTATTCTCTTTACATGCACCTTGCCTCGTTTTGATAGAGATCTGCTACTGTTTTGTGCCCAACGTGTGTCCACAACCGAGCAGTGGAGGACAAGTTTACTATTTCTCGATAATTATCACTATAACTACATTTCATTATAAACAGATGAATACCTCCACACAGGCAAACTACAGACATGTTTTGGTCTGTGATGTAGTATTATTATTGTCAGTTGATTTTCCATCTTTTCAATATCACACATTTGCGTCAAGAATATAGACCTTGCTTTTTACGGATGAGCTGTTTTCTTATTGTGATGCTGCAGAGAGCACATGTGTGTATCGGTGTACCTGTACTAATTGGCTTATTCTATATTTAGTGTGGAAAATGTCATCTCTAAGCCTCAGAGCTGACAATGTTATGTCATTGATGGGAGTGAAACGAGCTCAAAAGATATTTTCTGTCTGTTTTATTCTAAATTGTCTTGTATCACAGGTAATTTTTTTCAAGTTTTGGTCATGCTTTCTATTAGTAATACCAATATTTTACTCGTCATGTTGATATCTAGTCGGATTTATAAAATTAACGTGTGTGAAAAAACTAAACGGATCCTCTTAGAGGCTTCTGTTTAAAGGACTGGCATTATTCATACAAACTCACTGTGATAACTTACATGGCTTCTTAACAGTACAATATTAGAAACTCTTTGAATTATGATCGGTTGAAGTGACAGGAGTGACAGAGGGCGTAAGTGCAAACAATGCATGGAGTCAGACAAGTTTTATACAAACCTGTAGGTCAGCTGAACTTGTCTTAAGGACAAGACAAAACCAGCACACATCAGACACTTTACATACACAAACTTCTCTCCTTCACCCTTCCCTCAGTGAGCAAACCATGATAAAATTAAAAGTATAAAAGTATATGTGAATAGTGTGCAATATGTCTGCAGTCAACGCAATCAGCTACATTAATAAGACAGCATTGCAAAATGAGATGTCAGGTATGTGTGTGTGTGTGTGTGTGTGTGTGTGTGTGTGTGTGTGTGTGTGTGTGTGTGTGTGTGTGTGTGTGTGTGTGTGTGTGTGTGTGTGTGTGTGTGTGTGTGTGTGTGTGTCCATCTGGAAGGGTCTTTGGGGGTCACAGTAATCTGGCACAGCAATCTCGCACTGTAATCATCTCGGTGCTCAGCAGGTGGTCGAGCAGAAGGAGGGAAGTAAAGTTTTGGAACATTTTTTTCTCTCAGTCCACACCAGTTAATATTGCACATGAACCACACTGTAAGTATGACATGTATCGAGGTAAGCAGCGTCTATTAATTATAGACTGTGTTGTGTAATAGTTGGGGCTCTTTCCTCAGAGCAAGAATATCTTTGGTTTTTGCTTCTGACTTTGGGAGTCTTTTTGTACAGTTTGCATAGTCATCATGTGGGATTTTTTTGAGGGTGCTGATTGTGTGGGCCGAAATTGGATAAAGCAGGATTGAAAATAGATGGATATTCTTAACGGTCACTTTTTTGCACCACCGTGTTGTTCTTAAAATATGACTGAATTAAGAATCTCGCAGCTCACTTCATACTATATACACTGTAACTGTATAGATTTAATGCATGACAAAAGTGAAAAGACTAAAATGACCAATTACCTTTGTGGAAAAAGTTCCTGTCGCATTTGATGTCTATCATCAAAATAAGTTATAACAACACAACATAAAATTACAAAACACAGGTGATTGAGCACATTCAGTGACACATTATACATCCAAGGCTTCTCTCAAGAACAGGAAGTATTAAGACTTCCCTACTTTGATATGCCTCTGCTTACATTTACATGTGTGCTTGAATTACCTTTGGTTTGGCAAACTGAATTATGTCTAAATACATTTACATCTGGTCAAAATAGATGCAGCAATGTTGGCATTACTGTGCCAAGGTTTGATGCGCTGAATGTATTTCCTGTAACTTGTGCACATGTGGATGTGGACAGTGAATAGAGCACATGGGGCAGTTCATTCAGCTCATAAATGAGGAGGAGGTTCTTGTATGCAGGGACAACAGGCATTATTATGGTAGGAAGTACAAAGGTATGTCCCATGCACATCAGAAATCATATTTTCTGATAGCTGTTTGCCTCTGGGACAACACCACTATATTCCCCTGTAATGGAAAGGTGACAGATAACAGAGCAGAAAGGATAATGATATATATACTATCCCAGGTTCCCTTTTTCTCTTTGGCAGTGGAAGGTCTTAGCTCAGTAGCATTGCTATTTCAGGAAATCTGGGCCTTATCAAGCAGCCACACACAGGGATAATGAACTTGTCCTATCCTGGTACATTAAATACATCTGTGTGTGTGTGTGTGTGTGTGTGTGTGTGTGTGTGTGTGTGTGTGTGTGTGTGTGTGTGTGTGTGTGTGTGTGTGTGTGTGTGTGTGTGTGTGTGTGTGTGTGTGTGTGTGTGTGTGTGTGTGTGTGTGTGTGTGTGTGTGTGTGTGTGTGTGTGCTCTGTTTTAACTCAAGAGGACAGCCTGTGTGTTGTTACATAGTGATGAAGGGGGCTTGGTTATCTCTACCTTAGCACCCTTATCACATCTGCACATGTGACACCTTTCAATAAGCCTCAGTCCCCACCTTTCTCTGCTCTCTAAAAGGGGGGCCAGAGGGACAGAGCAAGTGTGTGTGTGTCTGTGTGCGCGTGCGTATGTGCGTGTGTGCGTGGCAAACACGAAGAGAGAACTAAACCTTTTAATATTTTGATTTTTTGGATTCTTCTTGAGATTTGCATAATGACATGATTAAAGTTGTAACATTTATCAATGAGCAGCAACTTAACAAACAATATGATTTAATAGTAGTAAGACAAGCCGGTGAATTTAATTGCCTGTGCCAAACAGGAAAAGCTTCTGTCTTGGATTAGGTCTCAATGTCATATTGCCTTTATGTTTATTGGTAGACAAAATTCTAATTAATTGAACTTTAAAGGAGAAAAAAAACTGTTCAATGTAAACATCAAAAACAATCCAAGGACCTACTTCCTGGCACTGCCATACTGTCATTTCAACTGGTTTCTCCACACAATAATTTAGATTATTTTCAGGTTTCTGAACGGTTGTCATGTTAACATCTAGTGTGATCATTGTGCAGAGTGGTGCAAAAAGTATTCTGATGCTTTTTTCAATCCATATTACTTACTGAATATAACTTGGGGGTTGATGAAAAATTTTAGATGATGCCATCTTTTGATGCACTAATATCTAAAGAAATGCATTGTTATCAAAAGAAAATAATAGTCACAGAAATGGGAATCGAGTTACATTTAACTCTAAAGAGAAAGGAACACACATATATTAATTGAAAGACATTTTAAGCTGATCTCTCAAATAATATATGTAGCACTAACAAGGGTATTGTATGTTGTCCCCCACCTATCCCCCCTACCCCGCCTCTCTCTCCCCCTCAATATTCTCTCTTCTCTCTTCTCTCTCTCTCTTTGAGCGTTCCCCCCCGGTCGTGTACGGCAGCCATGCCAACTTCTAATAAAGGCAGCAACAGGAGGAGACTCCAGGTCTCTTCCTGTTGCAAGAGCAAAAACTGTTCTGACACCGGAAGGCTCTCAATCACATAATATTGTTTTCCCAAGCTGCCAAACAGGACAAGGGTAAAAAAATTAAAAAATATATAAACTGATCTCTTGTCTCGAATGTGCCACTAATGCCAAAATGTCAAAATACACTATTAAAAGTTAAAGATTAATATTAAAATCCTATTTCACTGAAAATATGTTCAGCTACAGGACCCAAAGTAAAACAAAGTTAATGTTAGGAAAACATCATTTGACATCCTTTGAGAAAAAGTGTTTGTGCTACATGAATGTGTATTTAAGTTGTGATGCTTAATAAAATAGCTGAACAGGATTTTTTCCATCAGTGTGTCGATAAACGCAAGACAAGAAACTTAAAAAAAGCATGTGATATAACTATGCACACAAGTCTGGAAGAAGGAAACAGACTCACAAACGCATTTTTTTTTTTAGCCAGGCATGAAGGGATACATGCAAACATCTCAGGTGTGATGGAATTTAGATCAATCAACCTCAAACTTCAAAGTTGAAATTCTAAATTTTTTTAACACGATTGAACCTATTGTAGGATATATGCTATAACTGTGTTTCACCTAAAAAAAAATAACTGTGCCCGCTTGTATCCCTCTGTCTTAAATATAGGGCATGGGATGGAAAGAGAGAGTAAAGACGACATGGAGAAGCCTAGAATCGGAAGTCGGAGGCCCAGCTATTCAGAGTGTGAATGGGCAGAGTGTAGAGCAGAGAGCCAGGCCTGTTGGCCAGTTTCCAGTGGGGATAGTGGGTGTCCCTGTGCCAGCTGGCAGCCTGTCTCTCCCATCTGTGGAGCCTCAGAGAGTGTGCAGTAATCTCCTAGAGACAGCGGCTCAGCCCAGGCCAGATTTAAAGGGATATGGCCAGCTGGCCAGCCATGGACAGGTCTATGCTATGGAGAGAAAGGAAGGGCAGGAGAAGGCCACAGAAAGGGGAGGAGGGGATGAGTGAGTGAGCAGTGATGAAGCAGGTCAGGTGTAATGGCCAGGATGATAGGGGAGCTGAGGATTGGTGGTCAGGGAGCAATAAAGAGCACTGGTAAGAATGATTATAGTCCAGCTGCCAGCAAATAATGGAACTGGCCGAATGTAATGTCCGTGCCTTTAACAGTGGAAACTACAGCAGGTCTGTGCCAGCTGCAGTAATGTGACTAACATGTCCCTGTGTCAATCCTGGCTTATGTGAGGTTACATTTCACTCCTCAGTTGGCCGTTTTCTCCGCTCTGTGTCCCAAAATAATGAAGCTAATTGAAGAGAGGGCTCTGTGCTTAGTCCAGAAAAAGTAATAAGCTGTAGCCCAAGCAGCTCTGTTTAGCTCTTGGTCTGCTCCTCTCTGTGATTGTTGCAGATGGTAATCAGAGTCCAGCTGGCTTGTCGGCTGCAGTGGAAAGCTGCATTTGAGAATATGTTCAATCTTTGCAAGTTATTTCACTCAGAATTTGTATTTCATATACACAGGCTAGTCCATTAATCCTTATTTTCTGGAAGTTTGATACTGTCTGCTTTTTCAAAAATAAACATTGTTCTAATTTCAGTTTTGTGCAGTTCTTTTTTTTTTTTTTATCTGGAACTGAACACCATGGCCATCTTGTTTGAGAGACTTTGTTTTCTTGCAGTGTGGGTGCCAGGTGAGGAAAGGAGAGCACTGAGATAAAGACATTGAGAGATTCAAGCTTACAGCTGGGGCCTCACTCCATTATACTAACATGCAAGTACAAAATTGCTGCATGCAAAGATGCTTAAACACCTAAAGACACACAGACACACCCATTGCAGCCATCAAAGACAGTAGTTTCACATGCACGTGCAAGTACACTCGTATCAGAACACTATCATGTACCCATGCATACACAGGTGTGCCATTTTCACAAATGCAGCCACGCACACACAAATCCACAGACACACAGAGACGCATATGCCTGCGGCAATCTCAGAAGAATAAGCGAAGCCATGCAAATCCCCAGATGTGCAGGAAGACAGGGGGAAGATGAGGAGGAGTGGAGTGCCTGGGAGGAGGTGGGGGAGTGGGGGTCTGATGGAAGGAAGAGGAAAAGGGGGAGGAAGGTTGGGAGGAGATGTGATGGGGAGTGCTGGGTGTTTACTACTATTTAAAAGGCAGTGGGTGCTGTGTGCAGATTAATAAACAGAAGGTAATAGCAGAAGGACTCTATATTTATTTTTTATCTTAAATGTTGCTTGTTTGTCGGCCTGGATGAATATTGACTGTGAAATTGGGATCAGGGGCGACACATGCCAGTGCTCGGCCTTATCTCTGGGATGCAGGCGGGCCTGGGGCCGTTATCGCTGTGCCACAGTGGCGTGCCGGCACTCCAGCGCTCTCAAAGCCGCCACATTCCCTTTGTATCTGCCTGGAGAAGCCTGTTTACCTTTCACTGGCTTGATATTCCTATTAGAGCCGCTGACTATTTACTCACTGTCTCCTCCTCTCCTTCCACCGGGCACTGTGTTGTCTCTCATCTCTACCTCTCTCTATTCCCCTCTCTCTGCTTGGCTATGCCTATCTTGCTCTTTTTTTTCTGTTTGTGTCTTTGCAGTTTACCTTTTTTGTCCTGCCTCTGCTTCTGACCTTCACCGTGACATAAAGTTCCGGACAGGGCTGTGTCTATCACAAAGTAAATAGCTAGTAACCACAGAGAGGACTTTAATATGAATATTGAATAAATAAGGCAGGCTGCTTGACACCATGTAACACCGGCTTTGTTCAAATATTTTCAACATGAAAACACATGACTTTACATTGGTTTCTCGAGCGTTTTTTCTTCCAACTTACAAGCTTGTATTTAATGGAGCAAGTTTTCCTTCCTGCATATTGCGTTGTGTTTTATTACCCCCCCATAAATGTTTTTAAATGACACCTGAAGCTAATTCCTATTATTTTATACAAAGTTATTAGAGAAATCTGGTGTCTGTGCACTCCTCAAATACAAATGGATTATGCCTAAACGCATACTACATGCACACAAATGGATGTCTGAAGCTGCCTGTGCTACATGAGGTTGAGGAGACATGCTGTAAGCTGAGGTAACAACACTGAAATGCATGTAAGGGGGAGGCTGAGGTGGTAAGAAAAGCTGCTGCATCAATAGGACTGCCAAGCAGGTATGAATAGACTAGTAAGTAAGAAGTGGCAGGCTAGGAAGGCTATTGTGTGCAACTGAATGAATATATATGCCTGTTTTGATTGATTCAGCCACTGATGTTAAAGTATGAATGAACCTGTTAATGCTGACGGACGTCATTGCAACGAGGTCAGTTGGCCTCCACTAATCAGTCTGATTGTCTGAAGACAAAGACGGCAAAAAGATATCTTATCTAGCTTTTCTCAAAAAAGTTTCTTTACAGCAACTGAAGTGAGAAATACTTCCAGAAGACATTCCTGTTACTAGACAGATTATCGACTAATACAAGTGATTTACTGGAGCCATTTCTGTTAAAGTCCTGCACATAAGTTTTTATTTTTCTTTCACTGATGATGTACAGCTCAGTGTGGCTGCCTTCAGCGCCTAGTACATGTACAACAGAACCGCCACTTAGAGCATCCTGCTCTCCTGGAAAAGTGTTTTAACAATAAAGTGCAACATCAGGCAATAAAGAATTTAAGAGAAATCATGTTGCAAAAAATTTGCCTGCCAAAAGGCACCAGATGTGGTTCGAGCCCCAAAGGGATGATTCCTTTAAAGAAGTTACCCTACTATCACAAGGCAGCTGTGTGCACCAGCTTTCAACTGCATCACAACCTGCAGGCGAGTACATCCAAAGAATAAAGAAACCGGGTTTGTCACCCAAACCTCAGAAGGAATTACCGGGGCGAGAATATCAGTGACAAAGTTAAATAGATAGAGTTAAATTTCTCTAATGCTGGAGTTGAAATATCCACCGCTCTCCTCTCCTCTCCTCTCCTCTCCTCTCCTCTCCTCTCCTCTCCTCTCCTCTCCTCTCACTGCATGTTTGAGAAGTTTTGGGAGGTTTGAATTTTGTGTTTTCAACCTCTTCCTGTATTTCTCATGTCAAGGTAAGACAACGGTAATTCAAATCAACAAGCACAAAAGAAGGACACTAAGATTGTTTGTAGGGGTGAGGCTTCACCACCCCTGTCCATCCAACACGGGGTCTGGTGGTGACTGAGCCCCCGTGGAGCAGGTCCTCCTGGCTGTAGGTGAGTCACGGCAACATCACCTAGGGCTCCTGGATGAATCAGGCTGTGGTGGCCTTCCTCTGAGACGAGTGGATAGTTCACTCGATGGCGGAGCAGGGGATCACCCTGGACGACCTGTACATGGCGTATCGCCTCAGTTTATACTGCCTACCTCCCATTCATCCCCAACGAGTCCCTTGAGAAGGAACTCAGCCTGTTCAGAAAGTTCTCGAGCGGCTTTAAAAGGGTTCGTCTGACGTGTAAAGAAGGCCAACAGCAGCACACCCAGTCTCTGAGGAGACAGACTTAGATGTACCTGGCAGACCTGGCACGGTCCCTGGGGGTGGTTTTCAAAGTCAAGCACAAGAACGGCTTCTTGAAGTGCTTCAAGTGTAGTGATGTCGGTCACAAATGGAGTTATTCATTCAGAGGGGAATCAGACAGGGATACACTTTATGCTCCATGCTCTCTCACCATAGAACCACTCCACTAACCTTCCCGGACTCAAACAACAACCGGGCCTGTAGAGCCTGTATATCATGATGGTGAAAGCCCCGAACAGGGCTTTGTTGCCCGGTGTTCGGGAGTCCCGCCGGTCTTGGGCGTTGGCACCTGGTTCCTCCCCCAGAGGTAGCTGGAGGTCTCTCATAGAGAAACACAGTGCAGCTTTCCAGTAGAGGATAGTGCTTGGGGCCATGGCGACTAACGGCTCAACCCCCAAACAAGAAGTCACTTGCTCCTCTGCCAAGCTGAAGAAACACTCCAGCATCTGTGGCTCTGCTGTCCCAGACTGACTCCCCTCTTTACTCCACTGCAGCAGCAGCTAACTGGTCTAGGGTTATCACGTATCACGTATACAAGCAAAACGTCCTAAATACACACCATCACAGCACAGAATTGTTTCTTTGACCAACTTTTTGTCAGGAAAAGAGAAATTGAGTATCTGGCTAACAAGTAAAAGCTTTGGGGTCAGACAACATAGAGCTGCTGTTCAGAGGTCTGGCGGCGGCTTGTCTCATGGTACAGTTCACCTACTACAAGATGGTGTCCAACCTCCACAAATTGGTTTCTTTTTGCAGTGTCAACAAGGTGCACTGTTTAGCAAGAATCAGTAGTTCTTAATTATTTCTTTTTTCAAACGGATGGTGACCATTATTAGTGTACTTTTCGTGTTTCTTACTCTGTTTATACGTCTTTGAGTGTTAAGAAAATTCACTATATATGTTTGATGTATTATTATTATTATTATTATTATTATTATTATTATTATTATTATTATTATTACTTAATTTTTTTCATTTTATTTATTTTTATGATTAGGATTATTATGTGATTTGTTAGGGCAGTGCTGACCTCATTATGGAGAAAGTCTTTTGTATCCTTAATGTTGTGTTGGAATAATTTTCTTTTTTTAAATTATGAATAACTAACTGAACCATTAAAAGATTGATTAAAGGTCAAAAAATAAAAAGGTCTCCTCTCCTCTCCTAAGGGAAGGACATTCAGATTCCTCCAGTGATGACTGCCGCTTCTCTGTCTGCAATCTTCATGCCGTTTTTTTTTCCCCCCCTGTTTGTTTTATCTTTCTCCTCCATGCAGGGTATGCTGAGGGGCTCAAGGCACACTTTGCTGCATGCCATGCCATGAGGTGGGATAAGGAGCAAACAAACACATGGGCAGCGCAGAGCAACCTTGATCAGAGTGTCTGCCAGGGTCCTGATAAGCTGACAGGCAGGAGAGGACAGCGAGTGGTGGAAGGAGTGGGCTGTGGGGACGTGGAGCGGTTGACAATAGAGGGTGCTGCCTGAGCACTAATAGCCATGAATATCATGACAGCCCCCAAGAATAATTTCAAATTTGGAAGCTCATGTTTCACATATATAGAGAGAAAAAAAGTGTCCATATCAAGTTTCCTTGACATGCTGTCTCAAAGGTACAAAAAAATAATCTGCATTTTGAGAAATTGTGTGGATTTGCTATAAATGTGCATATTGTTACTATACCTGCAAGACACATCTGAGGACACATGCCTAAACTGTGACTGATGAGTTAGATTTGAATCAAGCAGTGAACATTGGGACATATATACTGTATATAGATATAGGTCATATATAAAATTACTACAACACCACTTCTTTTGGCAGTAAGTGCAAGTGACTGATTAATATCATGAAAAAAAATAATGCTATTCTAATAACTGAAAATTCTTTGAGCTCATTACTTTTATCATAGATTAAAGAATTTTCTCTCTCTGTTCTGCTCCCTGTGCCAGTTGTTACAAAGGCTTTGTTTACTAGAGGAGAAGAAGCATCTTAGTACTCTTTAACTCGCGCAGTCCTTCTGTCAGCAACAAACAGGATGTCCCACACTCACCAACATTAATATCAGCCTGTATCCAGAGTAGCGCCCTAAATAAACATTAGCTTACATATTAGGACCTGCTGGCTGCTGTCCGCATGTTGGTAGTTTATCTCAGCTGTCAGCAGTTCATAAGTCAATTTCTTTCAACAACAAGCAAAATTCATTCTGCATGATTTTCAAAAACTGTAAACCCCTCACTGCACTGCATGCCACGGAGTATTCAGCTACAAATACCAAATGCATATATGACTGGTTAAACCAAATGTACGAGAACAATGGTTCTCCACTACCGTTTGACTCCCAACTATCTGAACTAAATGAGTGAATGACTGACCCACACAATGCTGACAGCTCAGTCGGGGGGTTGAGTAAATAAAACATGTACCCAAGTACTCAAGTAATAGCATTATTACTAAAAAAAATTAAAAATAAATAAATAATGCTCACGTAAAGTAAAAAGGAAAAGTAAAAGTCCAAAAAGCTGGTCGTAATAAAGTACTTGGATTAAAACATACTCAAGTAGTGAGTCATTGCTGAGTAACCTTATTGGGGTTGTTAAATGAGGACGTCAATAAAGTGAAATAGTACAACTTCTTCAATTTGGAAATAAATACACTTTGGTTATACGTATATGTTCTTTTTTTTTTGCAAAAACATGGTTTATTTTTCTTTACAATTTTGAAACCTTGTAAATATAATCCTCAAGAAGCTGCCTGGTGCACTTCCATTATAAAAAAACATAACGTTCACAAGTAGTCAGAGCAGCCTTGGCTGTCAAGAATTGAAACAGCTTGAAATGTCGTTTACATTAATTGTAAAAGCTCAGATTCATAACGCACTGTGAATGTGTCAGAGACAGTGAACAACTGCGTTAGGTCACATGTGAGACTGTTGTGGTTGGAGGTGAACGACTTCCAATCTTGAGAATTGTACTCAAATACAATACATCAAAAAACTTACTTAAATTATTGAACACATTACAACACACCTCTGACTATGTTTATATTAATTCAGTTTGGGATTACTATGCTGCATTTCCAGCAACTGAACCGCCCTCAGCCAGTGTGCGTCCTGAAAGCAGAGACAGCAAACTGTGACTGGATTCTAACGTCTGCATTTCAAATGTTTCGTCATCAATGAAAAACAATAATCACATTGTTGTAAATAGTCACCCAACACAAGAAAGAGAAAACCACATTAACCTTTTGACAATTCAGAAAATATACAGAAATGATTTCCAAACACTGACTTCTTTATTGTTAACCTGTGCTGAGTTGCATGCCTGACAGTTTTACATATTTGGAGATTTAATTCAGTTTAATCCTTGTGTGGTACTCGGGACATTTAAAACCCAATTGTACAAGTTCAGGTAGGATTACCCTGCTCACCTGAGTTTTTCCCTCAGTTCAGTGCTTTACAGACTCATAAAGATGACATAGTGTCCCGTCCCCTCTCCCCCCCACCCCCCCCCCCCCACCCACCCCCCCCGGGATATTCCGGGATGTGTTTATTTTTATGATTTGGTGATATGCATCCAAAAAGTGAATTTTCAGTTTAGTATCTAACTATCTGAACATCTGCTATCTTTTGATGGCTGGTCAGTCCATCTGTCTGCTGATTAGTAAACATCTGCCTATCGATCCATCTGCCAGCTTTTGGAGCCAAGGTGTGGGGGACATGAGCAGCATTACGGGCCTGACACACAGCGGTGCAGGAGTAAGACAGAGACAGATGAAGAGAGTGAGGGAATTAAACATACTGGATGGCATGTGATCAGCACGTTTGCCCTCTTGAGTCGATGAGGATTTGCAACAAAACTACCTGTATGTACAATGCACAGACTGAAAGACAGAAATTGATCGTTTTAACTCCAGAGTTTAACCTACTAGTGGTCGATTGTGATGGGAATTTTAACTGTTTCCTGAATTGTATCAAATTTTTTAAACGTTGGTGATATTCATGATGTTTGTATGAAGTGAATATGGTGTGAGATAGTAATACATTTCAATGATTCCAAAACATTTTGGTTCAGAAGACACTCTTGAAGATTCAACTGATACGTGACACTTTTAGGACTCAGTAAAGCTCTTTCAATGTCTTTAGATTTTGTCTTTTTTTTCTTTTACGTCATATTAATATGTTTATTTTGGAATGCGCTGCACAGCAATGCAGGAGTTAGTGCTCTCACCCCACAGCGAGAAAGTCATGGGTTCAAATTCCAAGCTGGCCTTTCTGTGTGGTTTGCATGTTCTCCCCGTGTGAGCATGGGTCTCCTCCCAGTCCAAAAGCGTGAATGTGAGGTTCATCTGTGACCCTAAATAGGTGTGAATGTGAGTGAGTGGGTTGTCTCTGTGTTTGTCCTGTGACAGACTGGCGACCTGTCCAGGGTGTATCCTGCCTTCACCCATACAGCAGTAAAATGGGATTTAAACAGACACTTAAACAGGTTAAAGCAGTATCGAAGATGGATGTTGGAACAATATGGTTTTGATCTAATCCCTGTTTTTCAAAGACACAGTTTTTGCCACCAGCTTTGAGCTATGTGTTACCGAGACTTTTATCACAACCGCAACTCCCTGATGCTGAGCTCATTTTCACCCAAGAATTACTCATTTCTAGTCCCCTCACAAAAAGAGTACTTTCACATTTTACTTCTTATTCTTTGCCACTGAATACTTGGTCATTGATGTCATTTTCCATTCATTTGTGTGATACTGGATGCGTCGTGAACCTAAAACACACTGGGAGTATTGGAGTGTCTCGAGGATTTCTTCTACTACACAAATCACATAATTCTGAATAAACAAAACAGAGAAAAGTATTTCCAAATACGATTTGACCTATGTCTGTTTACAGATCAATGAAACTTAATTGGAAGTGTCAGCCCATGCTCACACTAAGCCTATCTATTTCAATACTGAGACAATAACAACATTATGGAGCTCAATGGCTATGTGGCAATAATATTTGGATCCCTTCTTCTCTCAGCACTAATCAATGGAGCGGGATGGCCTTTGGCTTCATTTTTCATCTTTGATATTGATTGCTGTTCTACTTTGGAGTGTACTGTCAGTCCAATTACAGAGAATTTAATTGATTTTTCCTCACAAGCTGGGCTAGATTGGATTGGTTTATGCAAAGCAGATCAAACCGAAGTACTCCCCGGACTCCTTTTCTATGTGTAAAATACTACTCTAATGAGCAGGAGCATGTTCACATTTCACCCCATCCTCAGTCTTGTTTCTCTGCTTTCATAGCGACGTGACACACACGGACAGAAAACAATGTTGATTTGATTTAACAGCCACAGCAGCGCTGGTTATTGTAAGAAACCGCTGTGGTGATACCAACAGTGTTACATGGCTAATTGTATCTGGTAAACTATAATGGCCAAGAATTATTGTGATTCTAGAATAGATGAACCATCCTCAGATGTTTTCTCATCCAAGAGAGAGACTTAAAACTTCAGTGTTGAAGAGTTGATAATATATACGATTATACGTGGATGAATAAAGCAGGTGCCTCTTCATTTGGAAATCCCACAATGACCTTTACATGAAGCCTCTTCTCATGAAATATACATGACCCTGAACACAATATGTCAGACAGCTAGACAAGTCTAATTAGCTGCAGGTAAATTCAGGAAGCTTGCTCTCTCTCTCTCTCTCTCTCTCTCTCTCTCTCTCTCTCTCTCTCTCTCTCTCTCTCTCTCTCTCTCTCTCTCTCTCCCTCTCTCTCTCTCCCTCTCTCACACACGCACGCACTATGGTCAAAGTGCCCGTATTTTGTGTACCCTGGGACTCTCTCTCACGGGTCTAGAAGT
This sequence comes from Lipophrys pholis, assembly GCF_963383615.2. Classification (NCBI taxonomy): domain Eukaryota; kingdom Metazoa; phylum Chordata; class Actinopteri; order Blenniiformes; family Blenniidae; genus Lipophrys; species Lipophrys pholis. The sequence goes on along the minus strand of NC_137636.1, from coordinate 11,127,115 downwards.
GCTGACTTCGTCACATTTTTGGGTAATTATAGTCACAGTAGACTCTCTGTGTGGCGTCTCGCCACCCACAGCTGGCTAACATCCTGACCTCTGCCTCATGGCTCTTGAACTTGTAAAATGTCAGACTTTTCAGCTTTAACTCGTAGAATAAAACTGTGGGTTTGTGAGCGAGGAAGTACACGAACAAGACTCACTTTCAAGCAACCCTAACAGTAACATGCAAGCTGGACAGGGGGTGTCTCATATAGAGGCTGTGTTTCTACAGTGTTAAATCTCACAAAGGATAATTTTTAGACTTTCAATTAGAGTCTTTTGTTTTGGTGCTTTTAACGGAGATATCCATTCTATCTTTGGCATCATCATCCAAAGCTTTGGCCTATTGATTGCCAGTGACACCAACCTACAGGTACTGTAACGCAACAGAAAGCGTCAATAAAACTTTCGATTTAATCTCTAATCAATTTTGTTCAGATTGCACCAATTACAGTGCTGTGATGTCTTGGTACTTTACATTTACCTTTTCTAAGAACTGGGGACAAGAGTCTTGACCTGCTTTTAAAAGATATTTCCTGCCAAAGAAGTACTTTGAGAGTTTCCCATCAAACAAGCTTTCACTTTGAGCAAGTGCAGAGAGGCTTTTGAAAGCGCGTTTATTCATTCTGAATATTTTTTAATTAAATGAAATAATCACACTGACAATGTGAAAATAGTGTTGTTCTTGTTTTGCATGGCTTAAGCTGCTTCTGTTAAATAGCCTACAAACTGCAGTAAAGAAGTGGATGTTGAAGACAACAATGGACATGTCCCACCTACAATTACATATTGACTGGGGAATAGGAAGAGGTCGTATGCATCCTCTTTCCAAAGATAAAGAACTGAAAGCAACAAAACCAAGACAAAGAAGTATATGACCATAACAGGAAAATGGTTTGTTACATTAGTAGTTTATATATTACAGAAGAAGAGAGAAGTCAGGGATGATGCCCCATGTTTACTGTAGAATGCTTATTTGCACATCATTACTTTGGCTGCTACAGTAGTTTTTGATATGTCTGTGACACAATGACAATGGAAGAATATTTTAGGAATTATTTTATGTATGAAGCTATTATTTAGTTCTTTGGTGAATATTAAATAAATAAAAAAAACTATTGCTGACAAAGAAACTGAAACATAGTCCATTGTGGAGCTTGCGTATCCATATGTACTTTATTTACCTTGTAGATGTAGCTGAATCCCTGTTTTTCAGTCATTTGAAGTGCTTAAAAGCATGCTGGGTAAAGTTTAAAACAAGAAACTTCCGACTCTCATCATCTGTTGACAAGAGGAATCATATTTTCTTGAAGACAAAACTTTTGGAACGTTTCAGAAGCATTACTATCTTGACATTAATCGTTGTGAAAGTCACGTTACTGATCTGAAAAAAATGCCAAAATTAGAAACTTCCACAGTGCACACCTCACTTCATTTCCCATTGAATTATTCTTTGTTGGAGATCAGAGGGCTAATTTTTTATGCATGAGTCCTTAGGCATGTGCTAATGTATCTGTTTGTTTGGTTGCCATAGAGCAGTGGAAATGTGTTGCGTTATAGTTGTCTATCGCTTGTCTCCTCACTTAAATCTCGACTTTCACATTCCTGGAGGCTGGTACTGGAGCTAACACCCCTCCTCTTTGCACCTTTGCACAGGCTGTGTGTGTGTGTGTGTGTGTGTGTGTGTGTGTGTGTGTGTGTGTGTGTGTGTGTGTGTGTGTGTGTGTGTGTGTGTGTGTGTGTGTGTGTGTGTGTGTGTGTGTGTGTGTGTGTGTGTGTGTGTGTGTGTGTGTGTGTGTGGGAGCGCGTAACGTAGACGGTGCTGTCTTCTATTTCTCTGGGTGCCCCCTTGCTGAGCTGTCATCACTCCCTGGCACCGGGTACACACCACAGCTGTAGGGGAACCACTCTGCAGGGAACCTTCGTTTCCATCTGTCTCCAATTCACAGTGGCACCTATTTAGAGCAGCTCAGCGGCTGTGCATGCCACGAGCCACAAGAGAGGGGAGAGGCTGGGTTTATGGGGGTCAAGAGAGGTGGGCATCAACAGATCACAAGTTTGATTTCAGGACTTGTTTATTTGAGAAACGATTTGACTAAAGGCCTAATCCACTACTGCGATTACCATTTTATTCAGCACTGATGTAACATAAATAACTATACAGAATTCCTGGCTCTGCCACGACTTGTCTTGTTTCACGAAGGCAAGGCAGAGGGAATTTTCAGACTTTCAAAGCAAACTGATGAGAGAAAAACACAATTTGAAGATACTTTTCCTGCCATCATCCAATAAAAAACATCTTTAGACATTACAGGTAACCTTATTTAGACCTTATCAGTTCAATATCTCTGCCTACATCAGTATCTTTATGTTTGCATTTAACGGCTGTGTGCATCCGGCATGTGTGTATACAGTGTATATTCTTGAACTTGTGTCTGCGTCTGTGCGACTATGAAGCTCAGTTTAATTTAGCAGGTGTGCTTTGACAGTTCTTGAATGAGTGCCAAGTCTGCTGTAAGAAGGATAAGAGAGAGGAGGTGCTCAATATGCATCTGCGTGGGGCTCGACTGTGACAGATGGGGACGGTTTAACTTATAGAGTTCTGTTAAGATCTGGAGGTTTTTCCTGAAGCTGACGCTGCCAAACAGGTGTGTGTTTTAAAAACACTACAGAGAGAGAAGGTGAACGAGCTTCGGATAAAAAAAAATGTGTCTGGTGGGGGCGTTTCCACTGAGGAGGTTATCAGAGTATTTTGTATTTTTTTTCCACATTTGTTTTAATCCAACAAAATCATTATACTGTAGATACTGGAGACACACTAATCTGCAGTGTTCTCTTTCATTACTTCTCACTGGTTACTGCAAGACAGTGTGGCTTTTTATATATAAAATGTCATCACTAATACTGTCAGTTCAACAACGCTTTATTTACACCACTCATGATCTTACATTCAACATGTGGTATAAGTGAGAAAAAAGTCTAAATATCTGTGAGCTAAGGTTTCAGTTATTGTCACACAAATGAGGTCAGGACTCTAAAATATCATAGTTCTCATGTGTGACTGACTATATTGCGTTGTCAGACCGACAGGAGTCAAAATCAAAAAGAGTTCAACAGTCATTGAGTGATTTGCCAGAACTGGAGAGAAACAGAGGTTTTTTTTTTGGGGGGGGGGGGGGGGGGGGGGGGGTCGAAAAGGATCAAATCAAAAAGCAGACATGCAGTGGGCTCAAGGAGGATGGCTGCTACGCTTGAGAAGATGAGCTAGAGAGCACACTACTCAGTGTCTGGAACAAAATTGAATGAGAAAAAGTCCAGCTCGCTTCATGGCCGCGCGGGTGTTTTCAACATCAGATGCAAAGATGTGAAGAAAAGAATCCTGGACAGTTTCTGTAATGATGATTCTGTGACATAACATCCACAGCAATGCTCAGTGTGAAACTAAATGCCATAACAATGTACAGGGAGCGTCTCAAATCAAAAGCAGATGCATGCGACAAGTAAAGTTAAATGAGTTTTTTGTTATGATTAGAGTCAGGTTTTCACTGGCAGGCAGAGGTATTCGGAAGATGGTGGAGCTCTCCTGTGTTTGGTTGGCTTAAAGCTTTTTTGGGGGGGGACAGAAGTGGGAAGGTAACAGTGGCAGTTGTGATTTTAAAGCTGAAGCTTTTCCAGTGGTTTGTTTTCATGTAGCATGCAGGCTTTTATGTGCTGTAAGTCACTATCGTATGAGTTACCTGGGAAAGCTTTGGGGGACGGGCACAGAGTTGAAAAGTTCAGCAAGTTAGTTGGTGGCCAGGTGTCTCATAGGCAGTCACGGCGCTTCACCATATGGTTGTTTCCCCGCCACCAGCCGCCAGACGTCCCAGCCACTGACTTTCACACTGCCTTACAAGGGGAAAAGTTACATTTTGTCTGAGCTCTGACCAACCTGATAAACCCACCGTTTGTGTTTCATTTGTAAAGCAGAGGAACTTGTTCCATCAAAGGAAACTGTGCCGTCATAACAACAAGACAATTAATAACCTGGCTCTAAAACAAGTGTGACAGATTTGTACGCATTTCCTATGGATTTTTCTGATATAGCAGCAAAGTTGCAGATTATTTCACTTCTCTCCTGCATGCTGATTGGAGTTTTAAAGAGGTAATGAAGTCCTGATGTGTCCTCCTGCTGGGTTTGTATTTGGTGAGGGGTGCCTGTGTGTCGCTGATAGAGGGATCTCTCTGACACGGCTGCTCTGGCCCGCCGCATCTGGAAGCCAGTAGCGGCAGCCGCTGGGGGGAGATAAGGCGAAGCTAGCTGTTAGCCTGTAACTCACGTTTTGCACCCCTTTGCCCTGTTCTCCTCTCTTCTTCCTCCTCCTCCTCCTCCTCAGCTCCTCCCTTCAACCATCCTCGCTCCTCGCTCCCATCATCCTCCTGACCTTATCTCAGGGGAGAAGGCACCACTGGGCCGCTGCTGTGATAGCACCTGCCAGAACCAGAGCTGGCCTCTGGTGATTATGGGGGAATCATTATCTCTCTCTCCCCGAAAACTCATTTTATACCTGCCAACATCTGAGGGGAGGAGGCCAAAGGAGCAAAGGCTTCTATAACAGGTAACACAGAGCAAAACGGTGTGTGTGTGTGTGTGTGTGTGTGTGTGTGTGTGTGTGTGTGTGTGTGTGTGTGTGTGTGTGTGTGTGTGTGTGTGTGTGTGTGTGTGTGTGTGTGTGTGTGTGTGTGTGTGTGTGTGTGTGTGTGTGTGCGTGTGCCTGTGTGTGTTTCTTCACATGCATATCACAGAGTTTTTGGGCAAAAGAGCAAAACCACATGCAGTTTAACACCTAAGATTAAAGTTTATTATAAATGTGACAAGATAAGAATTGTCTTTAACAACTGATGATTAGATACAGACTTCAGTCGATTACGAAGTTATAATTTTGTGTATATAATTAAACTTGAAGTAAATTGTGTGTCACCGCATGCCACATGTTGCATATGGCACTTTAATGGGCTGTGTTTAACGAGTTCAACCTCTTCCCTGAATCTGTTGCTTCTATTGCCATTATTTGCAACCTTTGATTAGTTTAGCTAGTCTTCTTTGCTCTCCTCTCGCATAATTTTTCCTCTTTCCTCTTTCCCATGATTATCTAATCATTTTAAACATGTAGGCAAATTCCTCTCGGCTCACGTCATCCAATCAAGGGAGTCTACAACTTTCTGTCGCCCCCATACAGGAATCAATGTGCCCCTAATTTCTGCTGCGTGTCTGACTTACCCCCATTAACTGCTTTTGTATCGTGCCAAATCTTTGATGAACATCCACTCTCTACCTGCCTTCCCACTTCATGTGTACTCATAGCACTTCGCATCCAGTAATAAGCATATGTTTTCATTATCATTTTGCTGACGACTGTAGTTAAAGGGCTCCTCCACTTAACCCTCCAAAGAAATCCATGCCAAATTTGAATCAGTTGCTCCGGGAAATCGGCTCCCAAATAAAATGTAATTTGCACTTTGATTTTGCCATTATTCAATTTTTTATTGACTTGGACATAAAATGTGAACATCCTCTGTATGAACAGTTGTAAATGTGGGAAATCCCAATGGTGTAACCGATGAAAATAATAATAAAAAAAAAACACCTAAAATTCATGAGCTGCAAACACTGCGGGTTTATAGAGAAATCACTTCTCCCTCTCGCTCTCCATTTGTCCTTCCACACCCAGAGACAGCGAAAGCAACGTGAGTTCGTCTCACTTCCTCTCTGCAGATGACCATCTGTGTGTTGGTTTCAGCCAGGCACTTAGCACATCTGTGTACTCACATCCCCTCTCACTTCTCTCATCTGCACGCCAGCAAAGAATAACGTGTGTGTGCACATGCGTGCGTGTGTGTGTGTGTGTGTGTGTGTGTGTGTGTGTGTGTGTGTGTGTGTGTGTGTGTGTGTGTGTGTGTGTGTGTGTGTGTGTGTGTGTGTGTGTGTGTGTGTGTGTGCGTGTGTGTGTGTGTGTGTGTGTGTGTGCTGCTATCACGTGAGCACAGGCCACACGGTTGAGGTTAGAGTTTAATGAGCCCTGAGTGGTCAGAGGTCAAGAAGCTGACGGCCACACTGTTCCTTGAGTTTCACATGAGAGACGCCTTCAGCTGTTCAAGCTTAGTGAAGTTTAATTTGGTGTCTTTGATTCCAAATGTGTGACTGCAAAGCTTCAACATATGTCTTTTCCTAAAAACAGACTTCTTCCTGCTTGCTTGTTCTCCACCTACAGGTGACCGCCTGATGTCACCTCGCTGTGGTGGGAGATTATTAAGTCTAAGCTGTCATGACTCAGTCTTTGATTAAACTCACTAAAAGGTCACCATCTGCAAGGCGGGCTTGTCTAAAAAAGCTCAAGTTGACACAGATTTTGTTTGGTGAATGTTAAAAAAAAACTCTTCATGAAGTCACATTTGTGCCTTTCCTTTGAAAAGACAACCTTGCTCTATTATTTGTGGGAACCGCTTTCAAATTGAGAACCATCTATTTATTTGGAAACGAGTGAGATTGAGAAGTGAACACATTGATGAGAAGGACTGCCCACATCAACTTCTGGCGAATAAAACAAAAACTGTGATGACTGAAACGAAAGTGTAAAAGATTTCTGTTATTGAGGAATTCACTATAGTGATAAATTGCAGACCCCAACATTTGTTTGTTTTTTTTAATCATTTTGTAAAATGTTGGCTGTTATATTTCATTGATTGTAAGGAGGTGTCATGTTATTTTTTTTTTTTTTGGTCATTTGATAGTTGTGTTGCAGTCACCACAGGTCAGGCAGAATCAAGGGTAATTTTTGCAGTGCAGGTTTTAGAAATGTTGAGACTTGCTGGTGGCTTCTTCCATCTTCTATACCATTTTGCCTAATTGAAGAGGGTCCTGGACTGGAGCCAATCAGGCAAAATGGTATAGAAGATGGAAGAAGCCACCAGCAAGTCTCAACATTTCCAAAACCTGCACTGCAAAAATTACCCTTGATTCTGCCTGACCTGTGGTGACTGCAACGCAACTATCAAATGACCAAAAATAAATAAATAACATGACACCTCCTTACAATCAATGAAAAAAAAAATGAAAAAAAAGAAATATATATATATGTCTTTGGACTGTAGAAGGAAACACAGACAGGCAAAACATGCAAACTCTTTTCAGGGAATCTTCTTGCTGTGTTGCTAAAGTGCTAACTAGTACACTACAATCTGGAGCACACAGAGCGAGACGGATAAATAAAATGAAAAATTTAATTTTATGAAACAATGGGATATGGTAGCAGGGGGTGGTTTATTTACACATTGATAAAGAATAGATGGCAGTCTGTCAGTCACATCAGTGTCGATGACCGCCAAATGTCACGGCAAAATCAGCTTGTTGAGTTCTGCATAGAGTTCAGCAAAACTTTGACATATACCAACATTTATGATCAGTTGTCCTGATCAAACAGCATTTTGTTGATTTTTTCAATGTATCACACACACAAAAATAAAAAAAATTAAAAAAAAACTCCTGCAAGATGCTTAGGAATAGTTTTCATTTGGAATCTAAAAAACAAATCTGTTTCAGTGCCCCTAGTCAAGACAAAGCAAAACAAAAGTTGCACATACACAAAGCTAAAGGATGAGCTGAAGGATGAAGGAAGATGAGTGTCAAATCCAGCAAACAAGATGCAGAAAAAGCAAAGAACAGACGTCTTAAAACGTAAGATGTAAAAAGGAAGGGAGGTTCTGTTGGCCAACGCAGCTGGTTCCTGACAGAGGAAGTCCAGACGGAGGCTCGAGTCCTGCTGCTTACCGCTGCCTCCTGCTATCACCGCAAGCAACACCGCTGCCTGGCTGGCCTCCCCAGAGGCTGCAGCCCTGCAACGCAGAAAAACACACACAGAAGCATGCAGAAACGACTTCATCCAAGCACCCACTTCTTCTTTGCGCTGCAGTGGCTGGGAGGGCAGGAGGAGGGTTCAGATGAGAGCACAACCCCTCAGCCAGAGCCACAAGACAAGCTGACCTCCTACTGACACTCGCTCACACGCGCTCTATCTCCACCGCTTCACTCACACTTTGCTAGAGAGGAGCGAGGACGACTGAGGGAACCAGGCCAACGGAGGAGCAGAAGGCAGGGGAGATTTGCATTCAGCGACAGGGACTATTAGTCGTGGGTATTAGCATGCAACTGTCATTTTTTTTTTTTTTTTAAGCAAAGTTGTAAGCCGAAAGGAAGCAGAAAGAACCTACCTGATGATCCCAGGAATAATACAAACAAGGATAAAAAGTTTTCACTGAGGACGTGAAAAAAAAAAGGGAATACCTGTGTGCTATATTGCTTTACCATGTGGAGCTTCCAGTGCTGATAAGCTCTTGACCATTTCAATGCAGTTCAGTGAGTCACATAATGACCTACTGTGGCCTCAAGAGCAAACTAGTCAACAATTATGAAACTATGAAAGAGGTCCACAGAAAACTTCAAGCACTCTCAATGAGAGAAAGCATCCGGGAGAAAACTGAATAATCATTTGGAGCTAATTGTAGATTTTAGAGTCAGCTACCTCACTGCTACTGCTGCTGCCGCTTCTTCTGCCCCACTTGGATCAACTGGCTGGTAGCAGGCACCTGAGTGTCCCACAAAGTGTGTCACATATACTTCGAACCACACAGCTCACAGAGAAATCGGAGGTCCAAGCATGTCTGCTGAGGTCCATCCAGAGCACCAGAAGACGGCTGACCTGATGGCCGGGTCCGCCTCTGCTTCGACATTTGCGGCGCGTGTCCCCACGGTCACGCTGATCAGCCACCGGACGCTGAGGGGAAAACTCGCTGCCCACAGACTTCAGCCCAGAAGCCTTGATCACAACCTGGCAGCCAGCGGCCATTACAGATGTAGTGAAGGTAGGAGCTTGTCAAGTTACATGACCTGTTTTATGAAATCCTGTGGCAGTGTGTTAACCGTGATGAGTGATCGAGGGTCCCACGGCTGTCAGGTCTGCTCATTAAGTCGAGGTGATTGACAGATAATCAGTTTGTGTTGACTTTGTGCTGCATGCTATAAGGGCAATGTGAGGTTTCCTCATCTAACTAGTAGACCTGTTATTTGATGATCGAAGCAAAGGTTTCAAGGTTAGAATGACATCTAACAATACCATCTATATTACATGTCTTGATTATATTGAATGTGCAGCCTGCAGTTTGATCTTCAGGTTTCTTAGCAGTGTGTTGATTCAATGTTCTTGGTTATATATTTTAAAAAAAGAGTTTAAAATAAATCACAGCATCTGGATTAATCTTCCCAACAAGTTAATCTTTCTCAACGTGCACTTACTCCCTTGTCTTTATGAGACTTGCCAAGCACCAATAAATCTGTCATTATTGATAACAAGCCCAGTGGAGCACATTTTGTCCCATGGCAACGGAAAGGAAAAGGAAAGAGGTTTTTAGAGCATTGTGTGGGTGGGGGGTCTTCCTCCGGGCTTCCCCATACAACTGCAGGGAACCGTACTAGATCCTGGAGTTTCACTGTTCAACTTCCTCTGCTTCAAAAGACACTCGTTAGTATAGTATCCAGCAATTGAGGAGGAGACACCTTGGAAGACATCTAATAAACAAGCACTAGAAAAAAAAAAAAGTAATTGAACAGTGCCTTTAAGTAAAAACGAAAACCTTCATTTAGATCACCAAAGGGTTTTTAGAAGAGAGAGATGCATTAAGAATCAGACATTAAAAGGATAATTTTATAGACTAAATATTTAGAAATGGTAAGCCAGTGTGAGGACTAATACCCAAAGTAGTGAATTACCTGCAGCGCATATCGTCTCTTGGCAGTAATAAGCTTTGTGAACGTTGCAGTGATAAGGCCTCTATAATTAGGCTTAGTCATAAGCATCCCCCCCTGTAATTCTGTGATAAAAATCCAGTGGAACTCTGGCGTTGGTGCTCCTACTCATTCATCTCACACACACACACACACACACACACACACACACACACACACACACACACACATGCATACAAATGCATGTGCCACTGAGAACTGTAGACCTGTAAACACTACTCTTTGTCACAAGTGGTTTACCTGATGTAACACTCTTTTTTTTTGTGTATTTGTGTGCATGCATGCATGTGTGTGGAGGGTATACAGTCCAGCAGTACGTTTGCATTGTATAGAGAAACAGCATTAAAGTCTGAGTTTCTGCATCTGAATGCATGCCAGTTCGTGTGTGTGCAAAAGAGAGAGAGAGAGAGAGAGAGAGAGAGAGAGAGAGAGAGAGAGAGAGAGAGAGAGAGAGAGAGAGAGAGAGAGAGAGAGAGAGAGGTGTTGTGAGTTGCAGCATAGGCTTCCTGTGAGGGAGCAGATGTCGCAGAGCTCAAGCACAGCTGCGACGGGCGATAACCACGGTGGCAAGAATATGTCGGCACGCTGGCTCTTCTCCCTGGGTCTTATCAGCCGCACACAGCATCCAGACTCACACACACACACACACACACACACACACACACACACACACACACACACACACACACACACACACACACACACACACACACACACACACGCACACGCACACACACACACGCACGCACACACACACACTCAACAATAAGGAACTGCCACCCAGCACTAGCACATATTCACAGCAGGCCCAGAAAGAGCCAGTAAGGCAGTGAGAGAGATGGGGAGAGAAAGAAAAGGAGCAAGGACTAAATCAAGGGACTTTGATGGAAAAGGTGCAGAGAATCCCTAACAAAGCCTTGGCTCATGTCTGCTGTATCATAGACTTCATAATTTTGTGCCAGTCTCAATCCCCTCAAGCAAAGAATAGGCTATTCTTGACTGTTTTCTCAGACAAAAAGAAGCATGTGACCAGTAATAACTTGATGTGACTCTAAGTGCATAACAATCGGCGTTCTTATTTTCTGACAATGTGTTGCATAATCAGCATTGTTATCAAGGTCTCCAAAACCTGATTACTTTGTTCAAAGTCATTTAAAAGTAACTTTCGGATTACTGAGAATTGACTTTTCTCACAGCTTTTATCAGTAAAGTCTTTTTCTTTTCTTTTTTTTTTTTTTACCAAGTTCATCTCTTTATGCACTTTATATACGTTACGCTTTTCAGCTGCTCCCTGCTGAGGTCACTAGCTGAATGTGATCAAGCATGTTTGATTTGGCACAACTTCTATGTTGAATAGCCTTCATGGTGCAATTGAAACAGTTGGGAAAGGTTAAGGGCCTTGCTCAGAGACCCACAGTGGGGGTCAAACCAGCAAACTTCCGGTTACAAGCTTGCTTCCCTAATCTCTAGACCGCCAGTACCAAACCTGTTAGAAAACCAAAAATGTGTGAACATTTTCTGCAACAAGTTTACAAGTAGTTGTGAATAATTTAATCTTTTTTGTTTCACTTTAGTCAAATGTGGAATCTTGCAGTTTGCGTCATCCACTTGAATCAGTAGTTTATCCAGTGCTTGATATTTTTACAACCAGCGTGACAGTGACATTTTTTGTTAATATTCGTATGTAATAAAAAAAAATAAAAAATACAAAAAAAATATCAATTTCTTCACTAATCCATTGCTTACTGATTACATCACTATATCTGTATCTGTTGTGCAGAGATGAGCAAACAAATACAACAGAGATCATCAGCAAATGTGGGAATAGATACATGTTGATAATGATGCAAGAAGAGGTAAAATACACACTTAATAAGAAGTGGGGATAAATGTGGGAGGAAAAGGAAAGGTGGTGATGCAGATCGTTGTGCTTGTATGGGCGGGGGGTTATCCTCTTTATTTCCTCAGCACCAGCTTTGTGGTTTCTATGAGGAACAGATGTTCACAACTTGATACAGTGCTTCATCCCCCTCAACACACTATCTCCAGTGCCAGCACCACCAACTGTCTGCACACACACACACACACACACACACACACACACACACACACACACACACACACACACACACACACACACACACACACACACACACACACACACACACACACACACACACACACACACACACAGTGTCACAGTCATATATAGCAGTGACTTTCTCGTGTGAATATGGGGCGTATTCACCTGTGCATCTGGGTTTTGTTTTATTTCATATGTCCGTTTCTCTCTGTGCACAGGCTACATATCCTGTTCTTGAGTCAACACATGATTTAATCAGGTGTCACTTCCTCTTTGACAGTTTGCACTTCTGTTGGTCAGATGTGACCATGTGCTGCTCACTGCTCTCACTCAGCCACCAGCACTCACGGAAGCTTTACGCATGCCTTCTACCCTTGACCTTGTGCTCACTAAACTATGTGTACATTGAAATTTGTAACTCTAAGCTGTTGTTTTGCACTTCAGTACTTTAAAGGTGGTATAAGGATACACCTTTACAACCAATACATTGACATTGTTTCATATTTTTAGCATACTTTTTGCATTAGCTGGGAATAAGAGAGACTTTGTTAAAAGTTCAAACACTAATTTGCTTCAGCTAATATAAGACATACTACAAAATTAATCCCAATCTCAATACTGAAAACACTTATTCTTTTCTGTATTTTAGTTTTTCCTTTAATAGTTTGCTAAAAATAGTTGCTTGCTCAATAAAGAGAGAATCATTTTGCAAATAGATTTCTCCCTTTCAACTAACTCTTTCTGGTAGCCGTACTGTATATGCCGAGAGGAACAAGATAACATGCATGGCAGTTAACCCTCACTATCTATGTTTTTGCTTTATCTGCCAGAAAACAAGAGAAGAGCAACACTATTTTGTTTGGCTGAAAAATTAACAGCCCTAAACATCTGATAGACTCCCTAGAACCCGCGTGTGTTGCAGTTCTCTGCTCCAGGCCAAAGTAGATGAAAGGAGAAATGTTTGTTGCCACACTGGCATTTTGTTTTCATGTTAAACCTTCATTTAGACAGGCAGGTCAGTTTAGAAAGAGTTCACCTTTCCGAGGACAGCATGCCTCAGAAGTGGCACAAGAGGCAAATACGACAGCAAAAGGATGCAACGAGAAATATGAAAACAGATCATACAATCAAACATCTCAGGATTGGCATGCCGTGCCAGTAGAACAGCATTTACAGTGACCTATGGTGAACAGTAAGTACACAAAACCAACATCTTTGCAGCATGTTGTGCCAACAGTAAATGTGAGTATTGGCTACGATTCTTAGGGTGATGTATTGATATGATAGAAACATGGAATCAATGTCTGTGGTTGGTGTCTCCAGTCATCCACAGCAGAAAACTAAAAAGAGGTACAGGCTCTGTTTATGAGGGGATTGATGAAGCTACAAGAATGCAGACTGCGATTTGTATACTGAGCTAAATGGAGCTCAGTTGTGGGATCTTGAACAGCTTATAAACTCACTGACAACATATAATACACATAAAGCGGTAGAACAGTGGCACAGATCTCTACGTTGTGCACATCAATTTCAATAAACTGTCATGATGTGGTGCTTCTAGGATCCTTCGCTTCATGTGTTTGGTCTGCTCACGGACTTTAATCAAACTGCACCAAAGTACTTTCAGGATTTATCAATACCTCATTTTTTTTAAACATACTCAGTTTGCCTGTTTGTTGTGTGTCAGGGTGCGGATGATAAGATTCACACAGCAACCACACCAGGGTCTGTTTGGACTGGGCCAAACCTGACAAGTGTGAACCCTAAAATAAGGATGTGATTCACACGTTGCAAAAGGCGATACATCTCGGTTTTCTTTTAAACAGAAAAAGCCTCTGGACATATACTGGAATATCTGATGTAATGCAATAATATGTTGTACTCTTACAGAAAATATTTCTATGGGAAAACTGGATGCCAGATATTTCAAAGGACATTATTCTATCTAAGAGCATGTCATGAATTTTGAATTCCCGTCATGTCTGGATGATTCAAACAGCCGACACTTTGCTGCTCGATTGCAAACAAAATGTCAGGGGGTCTATGGGTGCAATTTGTAAAAGCAGCATTCCAGCGTGTGTGCTTGAGTGGGTGGGTCAATGATCCGTTACACCACGCCATATTACAGCAAGACTCTCTCTTTCTGTCTCATCCTCTTTCATAATATAATAGAACAGCTTGAGGACACGCTGGCGTTAAAGATGTTAACATACAAAGTGAGAGATCAACATCCTTTTTAGCGCACTATCAGAGAAAAACAGAGTTTAAATTACAAAAGTCGTATTTAGAAGGATACATGTGACTGAAAAGGAAATGCCTCAACACAAACTCAGTCATAGTCTATCAGCTTTTCAATCGACACAACGCAACTTGTTTTCTCCCTCTCCCCTTTAGATCAGATGTACTCTTTTTGCTTTCATGACTGCCTTGAACCGACAACGGTAACATTAATAGCAGCTTCATAAGAGTAGGGCCCGCTGAATGGAAAGGATAGTAGAAGAAAGAAGAGCGCAGGAACACAATGGGTCTAGCGTTCCTTTCAGTCGGCTCAGGGCCTTATCTCCTTTCAACACACTAGCCTGTGACTGCCACTGTAGGAAAGGATTTACAATGTGTGAGTGGAGGAAATGCTGCAAACTTCTCTCCTGCTTTTACTATGACACACACACACACACACACACACACACACACACACACACACACACACACACACACACACACACACACACACACACACACACACACACACACACACACACACACACACACACACACACACACACACACACACACACACAGCACAGACAGAGTGAAGAAGAAATAGAACAAAATTGTCATTACCATAACAACACAATGACCAAACCTCGCTCTCGTATATCAGTGAGAACGGAGATGCTGTCAACATAATAGTCTATCATGTGCGTGCGTGCGTGCGTGCGTGCGTGCGTGCGTGCGTGCGTGCGTGCGTGCGTGCGTGCGTGCGTGCGTGCGTGCGTGCGTGCGTGCGTGCGTGCGTGCGTGCGTGCGTGCGTGCGTGCGTGCGTGCGTGAGTGAGTGACTGCGTGCGTGAAGTGGGGTCTATGGTGTTTGTGAGGTGTCAGAGAGATACACCAGTGAAAGGAAGGGAAGACAAAGCTGTTTTGGTCATTAATGCCATCAAAGGGACTTCCAGTTGCACTATTATTGTACAGGGAGTTCATCGAAGCGAGTTCCCACCTTGTGTGTGTTTCATTGTGTAGTTTATCAGGCTGGCCACATGGAGTGTCGGCGCTAACCCGGTGACCGCTCAACAAAAGGCCAAATTAAGAGGAGTGAGAGGCTGTCGTACAGGGAGCCTGACAGGTTGACTGACGCTGTTCCCTAGGAGAATAGCATCCTGTCAATCTTGGAGCTGTCACCTTGACAGGAATCCTTTCTTTGAATGCAACCCCCATAGCCAACCTTTCTGTCATTCATGGCCACACAGGCATACACACACACTTCTGTTTTCAGCATTCTGTGCAGGGAGCATATGAACCACCTACAGTAACATACTAACAAGGAGAGACTCACAATGCTCATGCTCACGTGCAACATAGGATCATGATTCTGAAAGAGAAATTCTGTCCCCTAGCCCTGTAAACACTCTGCAAGATTAAGTTTGAGCTCGTCATCTCTTCACTTGTGAAACTTTAGTATCTCACCATTGGTGAATAAGTTTACTCTGACCACATTCACAGCATCAGGTGTACTCAGATATTGTACTTTGAACAAATAAAAATATATTTCACTGCCGAGGGTTTTTTCTCCCCTCTCATTGGTCATGCAGATAGCAATTACATCTCAACCAAAGAGCAGTGAAAGTTTTCCATGCACGCTCGCTCACATTATTCAGTCAGTACTTGAGCATTTTTCAGAAGTCCTCTCATCTCCGTATGAAGGCAGCGTTTGTGCTCTGCACCGGTGAGGCTGGCGAGACTGAAGTCGGGGCACAGCAGCTGTCTGTGTGTACTTTACATGCTGGTTCTGTTTGTTCTGCAGACACAGGAGGGGTCAGGAGGGTGTCAGCTTTGTCTTCTGCCCTGTACCCCCCCACGACAATACGCGTGTGTGTGTGTGTGTGTGTGTGTGTGTGTGTGTGTGTGTGTGTGTGTGTGTGTGTGTGTGTGTTAGAGAGAGCCAGAGAGAGAGAGAGAGAGAGAGAGAGAGAGAGAGAGAGAGAGAGAGACAGGTGGGCGGGGCAAAGGGACGAACAGACCAGTGTGACCAGGTGGAGGATTCTCACACACACCAGATGTTCTGTACCTGAAGTTTTCTCTGTGCCTCACACACTCTGTGTGTGTGTATGTCTGTCTGTCCAACATATTTGTTTATCACTTTAGTTCTGGTGCACAATGAAAGTCATCTCTTTATGTTCAAAAACCACAGCAGTTTATTTTTATCTGCACCAGAGTAAAAGTGATAAGCTGTCATCAAATTAGACGATTAACCGAAAAGTACATGAGGGGAAAAAAATACCAAATCTGTCACTGCCTGTAACCTTTTAAAAGTAGAAATTATCTTTTTTTCTCTCTCTCTTAAAGAAAAGTGAAATTACATTCTGTTTTGGGCTGAGCGGAAATCTGAGCAATCACTAGACTCCCTTTTGTCTCTAAAAACTTTTGACAGTTTTAGCTTTTTGTGACATTTTAGTGAACATTGATCGATCACCAGAAAAAGGGAAAATGACAAATTATTTAAATAATTCTCTTAATATTCTGAAGCCTTTGAATAAATGTGACATGCAGTGCTTCAAAAAAACAAATTGACACAACAAATTAAGCATGTAGTATTAAGAAAACCTGAATATTTTCAGTGGTGTAGATAAAACAGGGACATATTACACAACGGTTTGGATGCCATCCCTCTTTAAAATTACATTAACCAACAAGGAGTACATTACAATAATTGTGCCATTTAAATGGGACCTTGAAGGTGGTGATAACACTTCCAGACACATCTTAACATACCATTCAACCAGCCAATCACAACATGTCAACGTCTAGATTCAGGATATGCATCCATTTTTGCATTTACTCAGCTTTCAAAAAGCATTTCCAGTATTTTATTCGTGTTAAAGTAAACAGAGTCTGCAGAATTGTGCGGTTCATGTTGTCCTGATATGAGGAAACAGCGGCCCCCACGGGCAGACAGCGGGACTGCGTCACAGTTGTATTTCACTCACCTCGCAGTTTTTCTTTTTTTTTTGTTTAATTGAAGCTGTTTGGTATCGGAAACAATTAATTGGATTTTTGCTCATTCATTCTGCGCTTTGCAAGCCAAACACGCTATTTATTTCACACCGTTTATTTGTTTTGTGAATTTGGATGCAGGTTTCTTTTTCTTTTTCTTTTTTTTTTATCCACAAAAGCCAAGTTTTACTGATTTATTTCCTCACACGTTCGTGCAAAATGACCTTCGGTGTGCAGAACATTATTGTCGCGTGATTTTAATAATTTGCACAAATGTGCAGTGCGTCAATTTGGATCCTTTTCAATTCAGAAAAGGATTCCTGTACAATAGAGAGAGCGAGGGAGAGAGAGAGCGAGAGAGAGAGGGGGGGGGGGGGGGAGAGAGAGAGAGAGAGAGAGCGAGGTTAGGAGCTCCAGATGGTGTTTAAACACAGACAGAAGGCTACAGCGAGGACAGAGACAGAGGAGGAGGAGGAGAGAGCCGCGGTGGTTACAGTGGGCCCGCAAGCTCAGCTCCGCTCATCACTGAAGACAAAACAAGTCTGCAAACCAAACCCCAGAAAAAGAGAAAAGAAAAACTGCTGAACAGTCGAGGAAATATTTCTTACAGATCAGATTTATTTTCCCTTTTTTTTTGTTGTCGTTGTTGTTGTTGTTGTTGTTGTTGTTGTTGTTGTTTCCTTGCGGAGGGTTGAAGTGAAGCTTTTCGTCCACCACCTGAAGCCCGCTCGGAGCAGCGGAGGATCAGCGCGTCGCGGGAGGCGGAGGAGGCGGAGGAGGAGGAGAAGAAGTCCGTCTGCGCCGCGCGCACACAAACCTGGTGCTGGACTGGAGGAGTCCGTCCCGACAAACTCTGCCTTTGGCACACGAAGCGAATAAGGAAAAACCAAAACAAGCTGCATTCATTTCATCGGATGTACAAGGACTTGAGTCCCGACGTGTCGCCGAACTGTGAAGTGAAGAAGAGGCTTTAAAGTTGCCACCGGAGGAAACAGAGACGCACCCTGCAAAACCAGAGGATTCGCATCATCATCATTTCTGATTTGATGTGCAACGACCTCTGGACATTGATAAAATAGCAGCCGTTTATTTAGAAGAAAAGCGAAAAGGACGCGTTTTATGTTTTGTTGCTCCTTTTTTTTTTTTTTTTTTTTTTTTTTTAAATTTAACACCTGAAACTGAGCTGAATGGTTTCTGTCTGGGATGCGTAAAATAAGCGAGAAGGCGGATTTACACGACTGGGACAAGTTCTGATTTCCCCCGCTCCGCACCGTCAAAATAACAAGCTGTTTGCTTTAAAGGGGGAAAACCAAACTCAGACTCCAACACCAAAGACATCGATTTGCTTAAGGATCCGACAGACCTGGCGTTGATTTCTGTGTTTTCCTAATTTCCTATTTGATTCTCTCTTTTTTTTTTTTTTTTTTTTGATATAACAGAAGAAAAATACCTCATAATTTATTAAACCGGGAAAGTCAAGACCCCATTTGAACTTCCAAAGGAAAGTTAAGCATTTTCATATGTGCGAGACTGTCGATCTTTCCTCTCAATATTTCACAGAAACAGAAAAAAGGGAATAACACACAGCAGAAGCTTTATTCTTCCCCCCCCCTGCCCCTCCACAAACGATGAGGCTCGAGACGGTATAAAGAGTCTGTCTTGAAAACTATTTGGTGTGGATTATCGTCGCCACAGTTACCTCAGTTTGACCTCGACCTTCACAAAGTAAGTAAAACCTGCGCACATTCGTCTGCATTCAAGCAAATACCTCCAAAATGTTTCATTTGCTGCTGACGTGGGTTTTTTAATTGCACGGGAAGGTTGCGTGAACAACGGGAGACTTGTTTTACATTTAAAGAGTGAGGCTGCAGAAATACCTCAAGTTGATAGACTTTCATATTCTGGTCAGCTTTGGTCTGAAGTAAAGAAGTGAGGATGATACTTTCTTACTTTAAGGAATTCTTTTTTTTTTTTTTCTCCAAGTCTCGAAATGGTTTAAGATACAAGATAAAAGGACAAATGACATGTAGAACGATCCTGTTGTTTATCTTTAGTGCATAATGAAGGGCAACGGGAAGTAATGGGGATATAATGGCACACCAACACAAAAACAATAATTTATTATTGTTATTATTATTGTTAGTAGTAGTAGTACTGGTATTATTACTGGTGTTAGTATTATTAGTATTATTATTATGTATCCTTGTTGCTTTTATGAACACAATTTGAGAACTGTGCAGGCGAGAGCGAGGTAGATTATGGAGGAGTCATATAGTGTTTATGCTGCACATCAAAGTGATGCTGATGGACTGGATTGGCTGGATGAAGGTGATAGATGTGAAGGGTTACATTTGAACATTGACCCTGACCTGAACCGTAAGATGTCTTCAAATAACCTCTGCAGCTTGTGGTGAGGTGCTTTAGAAGATCGCTGGTGTCTGCTTTACAGTGAAGGGAGCTGAGGAGCTTCAGGACCAGTCACTTCTGCAGAGGGGCGGCAGCGGGCAGCACTGTGGTGACACCGTTCTGTTGGGAAAGTGCTCAAAGGGAATGCTATGGTAACCGGAGAAAATAAACACAACATCAAAAGCTGAATTCATCATATGTGATTTATAGTAACTTATGTGTGAGTAGGAGATACTCCCCAAGACGAAACAAGTGCGGCCAAAGGTTTCTCCCCCTACTTGAACAGGCTCAGCGCCGCACTTTCTGCATGTGAGTGCAGCAGTAAAACACTTTGGCCATTTTCTCTGCAGGACAGAGCCCTGTATAATTGGCCCTGGTAAATATCATCTGAATAATTCAACAGCTGATAATAGTCTTGAAGAATGGATGGGAGGTTGCAGAGGTGAAACCGCAGTGCAGACACCCTGCCTCACCACACATTATACCCCCATCACCACCAAGCGAGCATCTCTTCCTCTCTCGCCCTCCACCGCTGGCCGTCCCATTGCTCAGATCATCCAGGGTCTGCCGCCTGCTAGGGCAGATGTCCCCACTTCATCATTAAGTAGCTCTCTTAAAAGGCCCGGCCATTCATTGTGACCGCTGCTTGCGGTGTGTTTATTCAGTTCCCATCTACCACAGGTGCATTGAGGGGATGTCCTCCGCTTCGCATGCAGAAGGAAACACACTCGGTAACAAGTGTTTTCTCTTCACAACATCAAGCGTTGATATGAACCAGGAGCCTAAGGATGAATAGAGAGGACGCACTATGTCTCCTTTTACTTCATGACTTTGATGTTTGTTATCTGTGTTTTACTGTGGCTTCGTCTAGCTCATGACACATACTTTCCCAACAACATATCAAGTAATCTCTGCTCTTCTGTGAGCTGGAGATCAGCTGGATGACAGCACAAATGATGAAGAACATGTAACTTGTCCCTGCTGTGACTTGATGTTGCGGGGTCTGGGCGCAGCTTTCATGTTTACTGTGTGAGTGTGCGGGCTTGTGCTTTATGTGTGTGGTAATTATTGTGATCTAAATGCAGGCAGTGCAGGTGAAACTGGCTGTCTCCTAATTAATGAGAGGAGCAGATGGCCCCGGGTGGGCGGGAGCAGCGAGAACACAGCGAGCCGGTCAGGTGGTCAGCACAACACAGACACCTGGGCCATCACAAACAAGACAAGTCAAGCTGCTGACACTAGACAAAGATATTATGTTGACATAGATTTTTCTACGTAGCCACGGCCTTCCCATAAGTCAACAATCAGATATATCTATATATATATATATATATGGTCATTAAAGCTGAAATTTGGATCAGTACCTTCTTCTTCTTATGCTGTACGATGTAGTAACATATAAGCATACACAGTTTAGTCAAGCAAAATTTGTTTTAGCTTCCTCTTATTACTTTTAGGACTTTTTGGTAACTTCATCACCTATCATGAGTTCTTTTGGGAACATATGGTTCCAAATTATGTGCGTAGTATAGTTATTTTCCATCTTTGTATGTGTAACAGACCTAACGAGACCAGCAAGCCTCGTGTTTCACTCTGATAGCTCAGTAGTCTAAACTAAACATTAAAGAAATGGACTTGAAACAAGGTGATTCAGTTGCTTGTACAGCTCATTTTTGTTTTAACAAATCTTTGTGTCAAGCACGAATGCAAAAAAAAAAAGAAGTCTTGTTTATGTTCATGTGGCTCAAATGGAATATTGACACATTAGTGTCACAATTTCCCTTGAGAAACTATTTTTCTTTTCTTTTTTTTCAGCTCATTGAAGTGTCACACAGTTCTGCCTTCAAGGTGAAAAAGACTACCTTTTGTGTGTGTCGGTGTGCGCAGAAATAAAGTAACAAATGCAGATGGAAACACACTAATGTGTCACTTTTAAATGGGAGGCAGGAGTGACGGAGAGAATTTCACAGCTTATATTCGACTTGTGTTAGTTGTTCTCTGGTATTTCTGTACTCAGGGAAAAACGATTATCCAGCAGCCTTTTGTAGAAGTGAAGCCTGCAACAGAAACCTGATGTATTTTCCGTGCAGCCGAAGTGACTTTAATGACACCGACGTGTAAATTGTGCGTCTTCTGTAAAAACAGAGGCGAAGGATGAAGTGACTGTCTCAGTCCAAAGTCTCTATGGTTGAACTGCTCTCCGTGCCGATAAGTACTGGGAAAGGCCAGCATGGTTCTGGCTGCCTCCTGCTTCATCTTCTGTGTGTGTGCGTGTGTGTGCGTGTGTGTGTGTGTGTGTGTGTGTGTGTGTGTGTGTGTGGGTGTGTGTGTGTGTGTGTGTGTGTGTGTGTGTGTTGGTCTGCTCTGCGCTGGTCTGTTCCACATGTGTTTAACATTACTGTGACAAGGCTGGCCAGCCTCTCTGGGGAGCTGGAGAATGTCAGAGACTCGAGTCAAGGAGCGAACAGCTTCCCAACATCTGATGGAATGAGAAACACACTCGGTGGATGGCTGGCCTGCTGACGCCACAGCGTGGGAGCAGAGCAGAGCAGAGGGTGGAGGCCATGTACCAAGAAAAAAAAAAAAAAAAGAAGAAAATTCAAACGCGTCTTTGAAACTTCTCCCTTTCTTGCCCTTACTCACTTCCCCCCATGTGCACACATATCCAGCCAGATTCTCCCTTAATGAAACACATACACAGCATTTGTTTACAGCGGAATTAAACACCACTCTCAGTCAGTGGAAATATCAGGTGTCTTTTCTTCATGTTTCCACTGCAGAGCAAGCGAAATACTCAAATTACCCTATCTGTGACATTCAAGGGTAAAAGCTCACAGTTTCTTGCTGAGCATTTCAGAAAATTATTTGTTGAATTGGCTCTTCATTTCATTTATTTTCATCAACATATACAGCATTGATAATCTGCACCTTCAATTACAGCTTTCTAAAGGGAGACACGTTTCCAGCTCACACTCAGTCATGAATGCAATTGCAAACAAACGTAAAAACATCGATTAATTCACATGTGCCGTACGCTGCTGAATCGCTGACAACACCTCCACCACCTCCCCCACCTCCCTTCCGTGTCTTGAGCCTGTTTCACCTCCCGTGTTGCCTCTTCACCTTTTGCTTCCCCGCTTGCCCACTGACTCCTGAACTCCTGTTGACCCTCTCCTCCTCTTGGTCCCACTCTCCCTGCTGCACCTTCTCCCCTCTAACCTCTTCGTCCGCACTCTAGGAAGTGTGCTCGGATCAAGGGCAGACACAGGAAACAGCTGGGCTAATCTACAGTAGCGCTGTGCTCTGTTTTAATCAAACCAAGTGGACAGGCCAGCAGAGAAAATGGGAAGTTCATATCGCTACCGCTGCCAGATATAATGAATCCCTCCCTTTCCTTCTGCCCCACACCGAGGCCTTTATCACAGGCAGGGAGTAAACAAACACAAAGGAACACAGACTGAAATTATTAAGATCTCCGCTCCGAAGTGCTCCTCTCTGGACGCCTGGGGAACGGCTTCAGCTCAGGAACATACAAGCAGAGATTGGAAAGGAAGGCATGCCCCTCACATTTGCTCCCTCTCCCTCTCTTCTTTCAGTATTTGTGAAATTAAAAATGCTGTTATCTTCTGGAAACAGATCCTGTGCCACACAGATGGTTCCGTCCTCCTTCAAACGGGGGGTTG
Organism: Lipophrys pholis; assembly: GCF_963383615.2. Taxonomy (NCBI): domain Eukaryota; kingdom Metazoa; phylum Chordata; class Actinopteri; order Blenniiformes; family Blenniidae; genus Lipophrys; species Lipophrys pholis. The sequence goes on along the minus strand of NC_137636.1, from coordinate 11,103,862 downwards.
AGCCACAGAGTGCCGTTGTGTTACCAGTGTGTTGTACAGACCTTAATCTCGGCTCCAGCCTTCCTTCCTCTGCCTGTTTCTCTCTCTCTCTCTCGCTCTCTCTCTCTCTCTCTCTCTCTACACACACACACACACACACACACACACACACACACACACACACACACACAGTCAAACTCTGACCCCTCTGATAAATGTAAAGCTCTTGTAAAGTACTAATTTCACCAGGAGATGGATATTTGAGCTATTCGGGGGTATTTGAAGTGTGTAGCAGAGAAGGTCAGAGATTTTCTTGATATGTCAAAGAGCAGCGGTCACTTTGAGGACTGGAGCGACTTATCGGTGGCCTCAGTGGGTTGTTCAAGCTGTGTTAGAAGTATTACTTCAGAGATCATCCCATTAATATTATGCTGGGACCACCAGGAGTTATGATGAGGAAGACAACCATACATGTGCTTCGAGAAGCTTTCAGATTCACAAGGAGACATGTTTGACATTATGCTTCATACCTTGAACCTGACCTTTGTAAATACACTTCACATTGCCGGCTTTTGATATTTACTATATGTTTGGAGCTACAGATTTCAGAAGAAAGGCCAAGAGATTTCTTCTTATCATTTGTTAAGGAATTGGAGGCTGATAGCAGAGTTACAGAACAATTCCTGCCTTTAGACAAAGTGACTGTTAGTCTCCTTCTTTACAAGTAGTCATGTAGTGTAACATACATTTTGAGTCATGCAATCTGCTTTTTATCATATCATATATTATATTGCTTTACCTGTCAAAGGCATTTTTGAAGTCTTTTTGAAGGTACTTCATAAACAATGTTGGTATAAAACCATGTATTTTGTGATTGTTAATTTGCTTGGTGCGCTTTGACTTGAGGCTGTTATACAGTTATTGTTTGCAAGGTTCAAACCATCACTAAGTTAAGTATTATTCGTATAGAAATAACTTTAATCAACTTATGCAGCTCACTGTATATTTTTAATGAATGAAAACAAAGCCCAGCTAATTATTGTGACATTTTAAACGACATCTCACGCACACAAAAGAATTTTAAAAGGCTTTTTTTTTTTTTTTAAGTTTGACTATTTCTTCCTTCTATAATTGTGTCAGAAGGTATTGTATAATTTCATTTTAGGCTGTGGGACACTTCACCACCGTACAGTTCCTGTGTAGTGCCAGTGTTTGCTTTCTGCTTTCTCTGACCATGACATGACAGCAGGTCATCTTAATTTGCCAATTAGCTCACATAATCAGCATGTTATTGGCACAGCAGTTGCTCCCTTTCTTCGACCATGCGCTCTGTTTTTGTGGCGGCGTCCTGCAGTCGGCTTGTGTCCCAGAGGAGTAGCTGGTATTTATTTCGGCAGCTTCCAGCATGAGCTGGCTGTAGGCTAAATGGAGAAACTGTCAAAGCTTCTCTCTAACCCGTCACATGAATACCCCCACCACCACCACCACCATTACCACCATCAACCCCCTTAACTCTTTTTCACAGTGGTTTGTCTGTGTGTGTGCGAAACCTATGGGGTCCCGCATGATAATACAGCACACCCTACCAATGCCTGGCTAATGTCAGGAGCTTTTGTTCCTGTGCCTGCGGGCCAAATGAAAAGGTATGAAAGTGCTGGCAGGCTTGGGAACAGTTCAGGCTATAGACAGTTTTGTCAGCGCTGACAGCTTCACGGTGACAGAGCAGACATTTAACACTGAATGAAATGAAATACAAGACATCAAGCGGGAGAATGACTAATCTGCTGTTTGTTTTCCTATCTTAGCTGTAAGTGACAGCTCAGTGTCAGGTTTTTTGAACGATGCTCAAAGCATAAGAGCGAGAGACACGGGAAGAAAAATAGACAGATACTCCGTTTAGTGCACGCACATGCAAAGAGTCTGGGACTATGACAAGGAAAGTGAGAGATGCTGCATTTTCCGTGTGTGTGTGTGTGTGTGTGTGTGTGTGTGTGCGTGTTGCCAGGGTCAAATTTAAGTCTTTTGTGCACCATAAATCAGCAAAGCAGCAGCAGTGACGTAAGAACAAACAGGGCTGCTCTCTGCTGCAGCTGGCTAGAATGAGGGAGAAACAGGAGAGAGGAATACATGGAGGGGAAGAGAGAACAGGACAGCAGCTGTCAGGCCTCCATCGCACACCTGTCACACAGGAAGCGAGCGCCGGCCACTGTTTCCTGGATACACCTCCTCAAACACTGCTCCTGGAAGAAATGGAGGGAGGACATCTGCTGTGAAGGAGAGACAGGCAGCTACACTCATACGCCGAAGGATCAATAGCCATTTGCGAAGGATGAGGAATTAATGCCGATATAACAGGAGGGGGAATAAATAACAGAATTTATCATGCCTGTGTTGCCTTACTCATGTCAGCTGCTTTAGGGATCATTAAGCATTTCTGTCCGTGTGTGTGAGTGTGTGTGTGTGTGTGTGTGTGTGTGTGTGTGTGTGTGTGTGTGTGTGTGTGTGTGTGTGTGTGTGTGTGTGTGTGTGTGTGTGTGTGTGTGTGTGTGTGTGTGTGTGTGTGTGTGTGTGTGTGTGTGTGTGTGTGTGTTCAGTTTGCACAGCTAAGAGGATGTTTGTGTTATCGCAGAGCTCTATGACAGACAGGTCACTCTGTGGAGACTCCGGCCTAACTCTCCCACAAATACAATAAGCCCATATGCCCTTAACCTAACAGTGGGACATTCCCACGCTAGCTCCTCTCAGCCGTCCCTCCAACCCCGGCCCACCCCGGCCCCACTCTCTCTTTCTCTCCTGTGACCAACATGAACTAATCCAGATGTAGTGGAGCCGCTCACAGATGTACGCGTAACTTTCTATGCATGGGCCTGCTCAACTTCTCCTCCTCTTCCATGTCTGCACTTCTCCCCCTCCGGCTGCTCCCGTCATCACTCAGCTCGCAGTCTCATCCTCCGTGCCTAACCGATCAGAGCGGGAAGTGATATCACTCAGTGCTATGGTGTTGCTGATGAGACACTTGGAGCTTTTGTCTCCTCTCTGTCTCCTGAGCGGTTCTGTTGTGGCTGCTGCTGGAGGAAAACCTCCTTTTTGTTTGTCAGGCTTGTCAGGATGGGTTCCTCAGGAGGCCCCCTTCGCCCGATTCCCAGGCTGCCCTTCATGCTGCCTGTATGCAATTAACAGAGTAATTAAAAGCCTGATGAGCTAATTGGTGCAGGGTGAGGCTGCAGGTGTTTGGATCAGGGAGCTTATTAATGTGAGAGTGCTCTGTGAGAACATCCTCTGATAATTTGGGGTTTTGTTTTATTACTTTAGAATCACATTCATTGAAAGGAATTCATTATTGCAATCGATGTGACACATTTTCAATGATTAAACAAATAGGCTATTTGTTAAGAGCATGAACGCAAGATGATATTTCAAACACATACACACACACACACGCACGCACGCACACACGCACACACACACCTAGGATGCAAACAAAACACCCCTGAAAGATCTGAATTCTTCCTCTGTAGAGCCATTTTCAGTATGCAGTACATCTGTATTCAATGTTGATGATCAGCAGTAAATGTGAAATTAACATGAATCATCCCTGGGCTGATGTAGTTCAGTTGCTCTACACATCAAATAGACAACAGACAAAAGAACGTCAGATCTGATGTTGGCTTGTTTCAGCCTGAGGCTAAGTTTTCAGCTGGCAAATTCAGACACATGGCTGACGTAGCTAAGTGGCAACAAAAGAGAGTTTTCATCCAGAGCAGAAGCTACATGTACATTTCTCCCTCTACTCATGTCTGGCTGGCCCATTCCCAGATGTACGGTACATGCACAGTCACTTCCTCAAGTGTGTGTGCCTCTTTCTCATCTCTTGCTTCCTCCCCCATATCTCTGTTCTATCTCTCATTCTATACCCCACAACCCCCTCTGCCCCCCCCCCCCCCCCCTCCATCCCCCTCTCGGTGGCAGCTGTGCTGGTGATGGCTGTGTGCCCGTGGTGCAAGCTGGCTGTGGGGTCCCAGGTGGCCCACATGACAGTTATTGATGTTCAGGTGTTCAGCTTCTCTCACACAGGGACCCTGGAGCCACACACGCACACACAAACACACACACTGACACACACACACCGAATACGGAGATGTACACAGGGATGCATGTGGAGGCACAAAGCGGCTCCAATGTGGTTCAAGTGCGTACGGAGAACACATGCTTGTCGTCATGTAGTGGCACAATTATGCGTATAAACTGAGTGCTACTCTATTGTTTCTGAGGAATTGTAAACAACAAACCAACAAATGCAGCAGAGAATTTGTGCACACAGCTGCCGGGCTTCCTGGCAAGCAACATAAATGACTTGTTTTCAGTGTGAGATGAAAACCACTCGCTTTGTGAAAGTGTATGCAGTTCAGCGTGCATATTCCGGATGGTCAGTGTGTGGGGCTGTTCTCTGTGTGCTGGGGTATGCCGTGTTGGTACCAGGACCCAGTGCGGCCCTAACGCACTCCAGATGTGTCTGGCTAGGCAGGGAGTTGTTCTTGGCACAGCCTGCCTCAGCCGAATGTCACAAATACTTTCCTTTATTTAGGAATGGCTCTGGGTTAGTGGCTGAAGAGAAAGGGGAGGCGAGGGTGGAAGGATGGATGGTGGGGTTACAAGGGAGAGAGCACAGGGAGGTAGATGAAACAAGCAAAATATAAGATTAGCAACATAGAAGGACAAGGCAGAGGAGGAGGAGGCGGAGGAGGAGGAGGAAGAGGAGGGGTGACTGAGAGAAGAGATGTGGACGGACAGAAGATGCAGAGGGAGGAGAGAAAGAGGCGGGAGTGAAACAGAAACAGCTCCAATCTAGCATCTGGATTTTATTAGCAGCCGTTGGGAAAATCTGAAAAGGAAGTTTTTTCTCTGCGAGCACGTCGGCAGCGGTGATATGCAGCACATAACCACTTCACTGCCGACGAGAGGAGCCGGGCCCTCCCAAAGGAGAACAGATGGTCGCTAGAACTTCAATACAATTACATGAACAGCTTTCACAGATATAAGCGCTGTATGACAGCATCCCTGCAGCTCAGAGAGACAGAAATACAACTCCGCTAACCTTAACACCTCTGGCATTGCATAAATTGTCTTTGATCCATCTTCACTCTCTGCTTGTCCTCAAGTTATTCGTCCTTTCCCTGCCAGTTTAACCGTTTAAACTAAAGCGTTGATGCTTTTGCCTTGGATAAGCTGGGGTTATGAATGATTTGCTCTTGGTAATCTGATCAAACAACAGAATGGCTTTTGTCAGTCCTTATTAAGGAAAAAAACTGAACCCACCTCCCCCCCGTTTGTTTTTGTTCAACATGTTTGTTCAGCCGGCACTGCATGTGTACTATCACAAAGATTCTCAAGTAACATAGGAAAAAAAAAAAAAAAAGATGTCTGTGTCTGCTGCGGGAGCATATGCATTCAGCAAACTTGTGAGTATCTCTTTATATGTGTGTCTCTTTGTGTGTGTATGCGTGTGCGTGCACATGCAAGCACTGTAGCAGCCTGTCTCCCACCCTGTCATTAGAGAGGGCTTTAAAGCCTCTGAACTCTAAATCAGCTCAAGATGAAGTGGAGTCTGGGATCTGTCTGCAGAAACAGCCTCTGTGCTGACACACATCGAGGCATGCACACACACACTCACGTCCACATTGCCATTTTACATGTGACATAGTTCACACATCTCAGCAATAACAAGAAGTGGTGAACAGGCAAGCACAAAACATATTTGTTTTTTTGTTTTGCTCTATGCTGCATGAAGACGACATATTGGATTTGTGTTTGTTTTCCTATGTATGGCTGTTTGAGCTGCTACCATGAAAAAACAAAGGTGCTGTAGGTATTGTATCCTTCTGTCTTACGTCCAGAATGCAGAGCTACAATCCCTAATGTTTTGATATAAAGGCCTGGTGGGGGGCTGGGGGCCAGGGGCTCAGGCTCTGTTTGTGTGGACTCCAGAGCGGCATGATAGGGAACAGATGTGGAAAGGCAGGCGGCTGGGCAGCCAGCCAGAGCAGCTGGGAGAAATTAAAAACAACAGCATTCCTGGAGACTGGGGGAATTACAGTGGGAGGGAGGGAGTGAGCAAGAGACAGAGGGAGAGTTTTAAGGCTATGTGGTCACTGACGAGAGTCTCTGCGGAGTACGAAAGATTGAATCGACAGGGGGGATTTAAGGGGACAGTTCGGCAGTGGTTAGGTAAAGCTAATAAGATACAGCTGTAGTTCCAAAGGAAGCACATATGCACATAGAGAGACACACGCAGACAGGAATACAGCGGACACGTATATGCAATGTAACATGAAACCGACATGCACTACCAGTATCTGAAGTTCCCTCGAACATCTTGACATCACAGAGTGGAATTTGTGTATTTGCTTTAAAGGGCTTCAATGAAAGAACCACACACACACACACACACACACACACACACACACACACACACACACACACACACACACACACACACACACACACACACACTTTATAAAGTTAAGACAAACCAGTTATACATTATGGCATCTGTGATTTTGTGTGTCTCGAAGTTAGTTGTTAGTCAGTTGTTTTTCACCTTGTTTCATCATGGCATAAGGGGAACGTAGAGGGCAGAACATTTTTAGAAGTCAGACTACAGATTGCTTCTTTAGTGAGTAATCTTTTTACCCTGATTACGTCAAACCTGCAACCATACTGCTGCTCAGAAACAGAGACACACGGGCAGGGGAAAGGTACGTAATGATTGTATCATACTGTTTTATTTTAAGAATAATCTTCAGCCATATTTGGGACAAACAATATCCTAACTGAGCAAATCTTTCTGTCGTGGTCTCAAACTGGCTTTTTTTCAGATGCGAAGATGTGTAGGCAAATAGCGGTCTGCAGACAAGGTGCATGGTCTCTCGACCCTCAGCAGAGCCATTTTTATACTCCTTGTGGTGTAAATGTTTTGTCCTTCACAAATGCAAAGCACAATAGAAGCACAGATGGCCACAGATGGGGTTGCAGACCTGGCAGACTTCCTAATGTATTAAAGTAAAATCCAAAGCATGGTGCGTATGTGTGTGCCCCGTCCCTGTAGCTGGTCAGATTAAACAGCTGTCTGTAATCCCACGGTGGGAGCAGACAGACTGTATGGTCCCCTTATCCTCCTCCTCTACCTCCTCGACTCCTCTACTTTCCCTTCCTCTCCTCTCTGTCAGAGAGAACTGTTGTCATTCATGCATTTTGACTAAATGTCAACCTCCTTTCCTTTTAACTTGGAAAAGCTGGTTCAACTCTTGTTAATTCAAATGTGAGCTGCGGCTGTGAACATTTCAGTATACAGACAAATTGACTCATGTGTGTTTGGTTTGATGTGATTGGCTACTGTTATGCATGTCTGAATAGTTTCTGCTTCTACGTCCTGCGTTACACCTTTCTTTGAGTCTTTGAGTGGCACAGTGAATTTTATCAAAGAGACGAGTTTACTGAAACATATGGCTGCCTCCATATTCAAATTAGCAGACCAATTGAGCAGCTCAGAGAGCTTGTTTATGTGTTTAGCGATCTATAGAAGAGAATGGCTGCAGCTATTTATACCAACCAGTCCCGTCTGCCTCTATCTACAACCTTGTGTGTTTATGTTCTGAGTGTCTAGCATGGGACAAACAGCAGAGTGCCCCTCGTGTTCCTGAGGATCACTGTGTCAATGGCCCTCGTACAGCGCACTCCAGCATGACACTCTTTAAATACAGACACCAGCTGTTGAACGCTTCTACACAAGCTCTTGGAAATAGGCTAACACCACAGGCTGAGGCCAACTGATGTAAGGGTTTTATAGAAGGAAGCAGTTCACAGGAGGGAATTGAAAGACACATCATGTTATGGTGATTTAATTTGCTGACGACAACAACGCTTTTACAACACAGATGCTAACATGAATTCAAACCAGATACGGACAGATTGTAACCAGGAAATGGATATTTCCATGTAAGATCAGTGTTAGTTGTGTTTCTAACCGGTTACATTAAATTAGCTCTAAGTACAGTCTCATCACGCTCTGTACAAGGATGTAAAATAAAATAAGATTTAAAAAAAGAAATGTTTTTATTAAAAATTCCTCTTCAGTTTGATTTTACTCTGAAGTTATGAAAAACAAAGGTCTGTTTCTCCACGTTATTTTTTTTTCTGTGATACATTAAGACACATCTGAGGAGATAAGACAGAGGTGATGCGGTGAGAGTTATTAAGAATCAATGAATGCCCACATAAAGTCTACAGTGTGGTTTACATCTGCTTTGCTGGAGTATAGAAGAGGGACCTCCCTCCTTAGTCTTTCATTATGAATGTACATGTTTACTTTATATATTGTGAGTGCATGGTACTCAAACACAAAGCCACTCATTTCAGCTGTGCTATATAAACTGGGTGGTTTATCGATTCCACTGCTCATCATTGCCATTTAATGCACTTTCTGCCGGTTGCACACATACACATCCCGAAAAGTGATCTACTCACAGGCTGAAAAAGTCATCACACTCTCAGCTCAGGTTTACATTACTGAAAGATCTGGTTCCAGCAGCTGCACCAATAGAGAGATACATAAACATAAATACAGTCCACAGATAGACTATAGGAAGATACAGTCTGATTTCATGTTTACAATATTATGCATGGCAGTGTTGTGTATTGTGCATGGGACCTTCTGCCTCTCATACATAATGTAAAGCATCAGTTCTCACACACGGTTATGGTTGTGGTTGTGTTTTTTTTTTTTCTTCTTTTCATGTCCCTTGCTGTACCATCCATTCGCTTCATGCTACACAGCTTGGCCTTGCCTTGTTTGGTCCTGGCAGGTTGTCTGGCAGAGGATAGTGAAGCTTCTGGTAGCAGGACAGAGCTCTGCTGAAAGCCTGTCCAAGGTGATAGACAGCAGCAGATCCAGCTGCACTTGTCACTGGCTGTCAAGCAGGCTGTCTGAAGTTGGGAATGAGAAGGGACAGGCGGGCAGGAGTGTGTGCATGTGAGTGTGTGTGTCCTAATATATGTGTGTGTTGCCTGTATGAGTTGGGGGTTTGGAGGTTACAGTGGGGAGAGGGGGCACTGATTGGGATGTCATAGCTGCATGGATTGTGTATGTGTGAAGGAGGCAGAGGGAGTGAGAAGAGAAGGAGGGGATCTCAGTCAGCAGCAGCTGAGCAAGTGAGCAGGTGTTACTGCATGTCTCTCAGGCCCATGAATCTCCAACCAGAGAGACAATACAAGTTTGGATTAATTTCCACTCCCTGTATTGATTTGTTTTGGTTCTTTATATGTGGCTTTTGGTTTAAGGACACAATCAATTCCTCCCAGGTGAAAATGTCAGTCCTCTCCTTTTAAACCAACAGTCTTTTAAAGTATGATGCATCTTTTTTTGTTGGAGCTATATTTTGATAACAGTTTGTTTTCTTTCTTGTTCTTCTATAATACCACAGGTAGCAGAGTGCAGAAGGTTGGAACAATGCCAGATTCACCTGCGGATGTGAAAACCCAGCCCAGGTCCACCCCACCCACTATGCCTCCACCACCCCCGGCTGTCAGCCAAGCAACCAATCGCAATGCTTCATTCACACCTACCACTAGTAAATCAAGTAAGGATCCTTTCTATTTCCAAGAATAATGGCACGGTCTAGCTCAAAACATAAAATTATTCACATAGTATTTTAATAGCAATTTGTGATGTGTAATTTTATTGAACTAAGGTGATATTTATGTCCTAAAATGTCATGTCAACCAACAGTTAGTCTAACAGAACATGAGTAGGACCAGCGAGCCTGTACCATGATGCATGAATGATAACAAACAAAATTACCCAAGTAGAGTAAGCTGGTTTATTCTCATTAGAACTGTCATACACAGTTCATTGTGTATATAGTAATTTCATGTTCCAGTACAATTTTGACTGAGTAAAACTGTATCATCTTTCAGCATCCATTAGCCTGCAACCAGACAAAAGCTTTTTTTTTTTGGTGCAAAACTGATTTGAAAGTTAACCACCACTAAACATTGAATTTCAGACGAAATGTCAGTTCATTAAGACTAGATGTATTTCTGCAATATCTCGAACACCATCTATGATAAACTACGTAGCCATTTGTTCAACTGTCACTATATATGACTTCGAAGAGGGAGTGAAATTCCAAATATGTGTTTGTACCCTCTTCTGGTGAACAAGTGTTGAAATCACTTGTGTGTCAGGTGTGTCCCTACAGGCATCTGTGTGTGTGTGTGTGTGTGTGTGTGTGTGTGTGTGTGTGTGTGTGTGTGTGTGTGTGTGTGTGTGTGTGTGTGTGTGTGTGTGTGTGTGTGTGTGTGTGTGTGTGTGTGTGTGTGTGTGTGTGTGTGTGTGTGTGTGTGTGTGTGTGTGTGTGTGCATATAATGCCCTTGCCTGTGGGACAAGTGTCTTGCAGCGCATGTCTGAGTGTGGCTGTGGCACTGCATACATGCAATGTGTCTCTGTGTTGTTTACCAGCTGGTCAGGCGGCGGTTGGTACAGGGGACATCAGCCACCATGGCGTTGCAGTGGGTGGACTACTTTCTTCCCTATATAGCAATGACGGGCCATGTTGTTTCACCTGTTGTGGCAGGCGGTCAGCGGTGTAGCTCTCTCCTTGCACCTCTCGCTCGCTCTAAAACCAGAACACAAGTGCTGCCTGTTGGGATCACATGGGTTAGTCCATATGCGTTCAGGCCCTCGACCCATGGATTAGAGCAATAAGAATGCCTGAGAGGAACCACAGGAGCTGGACTAGTGAACAACTGAACTGCACATAGTCTTTTGCTTTCTTCAAGTTCGAGGTGTCGGGTTACAGCCAACAGTGGCCCACTGAGGAAGCTTGTAAATATATTTTAATGAGATTAATTTCCTTGATAGGTAACTATTCTATTCTTTTGATGCTCGTATCTTGATGCATAAGGGCTTTCCTAAACTGCTATAATAAAATAAGTAGTGAAATCTAATTACATTAATGGCATAATAAAACAAAAAGAGAAACTGGGTTTGATTTTGCTATCATCAGGCGCTCCAGCACCCACATCATGCTTCTAAACACATGTGCGCACTTATTTTTATATATCTATGCCAAAAGTCAGGACAGCTTGAAGAAGAGTTATTTGAGGGGAAAGGTCAAACATTCATCTGTGAGAGCTCCTCTGTATTTATGTGTTTGTTTGTGCATGCATTATAAGAAGAATATGTGAGTGATTATATATTTGTATGACTGCTGTGTCTATTCTGAACCTTAAAGCTGCAAATCTACTTTCAGCTGGTGGACATGTGCAGGTCTAGATTTAGCTACACACCTGCTACTGGAATAAAAGTAACACAGGCCACAGGGCTATTTTTGGCACCTCTTTAACAAGTTCCTCTTATAGTTGTGTCCTAGTGAGCGAGTGAGGAGCTGGGTGGAGAAGACTGATGATGGGGTGGGGTGGGGGGGGGGGGTGCTGTGTGTGAGGCATCAAATTGAACCACTTGTGAGACAGCTGAAGATACTGCAAACACACGCACACAAACACTCTTGACAGCATTCAGAGAAATCACTACACATTTTCTTCTCTCGTCAATACAGTTGAGCATCATATGCTGCTTATGTTTCCCCTTCACCACATGCTCTTCCATCGGCAGGATATAGAAGCTTCTGTCCTCATCATGCCCCCAGATCTTTGCGATGCCCCTCAGGCTCCTTCAAAACTACTGACCCAATTCACACTGTCTCATCCTTATGTTTGTTCATCTGCAGTGCTGAATGGGAGCAGTCACTCCCCTACGTCGCTAAACGGTGCTCCGTCTACTCCCAACGGCTTCAGCAACGGGCCAGCCATGTCCTCAACCGCTTCGCTCTCGAACCAGCAGCTCCCGCCGGCCTGCGGTGCCCGGCAGCTCTGCAAGCTGAAACGTTTCCTGACCACGCTGCAGCAGTTTGGCAACGACATATCACCTGAGATTGGGGAGAGAGTGCGCAGCCTCGTGTTGGGACTGGTGGTACGTTGTTGTTGTTGTGTTTATGTAGAGTTTTAATGACACGTCCTGGCTAAATCTCACAGTGTCTCTTGCTCGTGGCTCTCCATTTCCCTCGAATCATTCTCTCCTTCTTTGTTGGCAACACATGATTTAGTTCTTGTCTGCAAAATATTTTACATAATTTACATTCTTGTTGTAAAACTTTCAGATTCGGAAATGTTCTCTTGATTCACTTTACTATTCCTGCCATAAATGAAAGCTACTGCTGTGAATATGCTCATAAAGTGTCAAAACTAGAAAATGACAAGTTATTATCTTGTATAACTTTTGTGGCTCCTCTAAAAAAAAATGTGGATTCTCAGCGGCTGTTAACTTTCCTTTTTTTTCATTTTCTTTCTTCTTCTTTTTTTTTTAAAACAGAACTCCACTCTTACCATTGAAGAGTTTCACTCCAAACTTCATGAGGCCACCAACTTCCCCCTGAGGCCTTTTGTCATTCCTTTCCTAAAGGTAAAAACAACTGTGCAGCATCTTCAAATTATCGTTCATGTTTATTGTTTCATATGGTGATTTAATTCTGTGTGTGGATCTGAATGTGTTAGAGAAAGAGAGGTGGAAATGGAAACCTGAATATGTACATTGCGAAGCCAACTTTCTGAAAGTAGTATGTGCACGACAACATCTGTTAAAAAAAAGAGTGTGTGTGATTGTGTGTGTGAGTGTCAGACCTCCTGGGGTGTGATGATCCTTTACATCTGGGACATTGCAGCAATGGCTGTGTTATATCAACCAGACAGGTCCAAGAGTGCTATTTGGCAGCACAGCTACACACACATTCACATGCACGCACACACAGATACAATACAGACAGCAGCACAGCCCATAAAAAGGGAGTGAGACACATTTTGGAGGAATGTGTCAAGGGACCTGTCTTTTCTCATCCTGTCGCTTCATCTATCACTTTCTTTTTTTCTCACCTCGATGTGGCATTGTTTTATTCTCACTCCATCCATCCATTGTTTCATGGGTTCACACTGCTCCTCCTGTCTAACTTAACCTAACTCTTCCCTGGATTTGCATGGCTCAGTAAATCTATTGCTTTCCTGCAACAACTTATTTTATTCTTAATCAATAACGTCTGCTTTCCATTTTTTATTTTATTTTATTTTTTTTTTATCACTGAAGGCAAACCTGCCCCTCCTGCAGAGAGAATTACTCCACTGTGCCAGGTTGGCCAAACAGACTCCAGCTCAGTATCTGGCTCAACATGAGCAGCTACTCCTGGATGCCAATGCCAGCTCGCCCCTCGATTCCTCTGAGATCATGCTGGAGATGAATGAGCACGGCAAGCGAAGGACCCCTGACAGGTAGCGTCTCTCCATTAAACAGAAGAAAATACAGACTTCACAAGTGCACATGCATTGGCAGACACTCACACACAAACTGTTAAAAATGAATTATTTTAGGGTATTTCAGAATGCCAAGCATCAAGGGGAGGCTATAAATCCTCTGTGCGGGAGGTGGAAGTCTGGACAGCCCTGATGCCAGACTGGCTCTGCCAGCTGTCTGGGAGGGAGGAGTGAGATAAATCCAGAGCATGAAAAGAAAAAGAGACGCTAAGAAGCAAGAGACAGAGAAGAGAGCAGGGTGTGAAGTACAGTAGATATCTTCAACACAACTCAAAGACATGCAGAAGAACCTTCTAAGCTGTTATTGCCAATTTTTCAGCCCAGCACTTTGCTTTATTCTCACAACTGACACAATGAAGTGACAATTACCTAGCATTTCCTTTTCTTCTTTTTTTTTTTCTCTTTCTTTTCGGATCACTTGCACACCCCCTCACTTGCTCTCGCTCGCTCCTGCTGGCTGCCTGACCTGTGGGCTCCCAGCAGCTGTCCATATGTCAGGGATGTGCCCAGATGGCGATGTGCTGACCACAACACTGAGCACATCCTGGCTGTTGCGCAGGGTGGTGTGTGGTGGCGGTGGTGGTTTGGAAAGGAGGAGGAGTTGGATCTGAACGTGCAATCCCACTGTAATCTGCACACCTCCGCCTTCTGACCTCTGGCTTATGCACATCAGGCAGGACTCAGTGGTGGGGGCGTGTAGGGGGTCGGGGTTTTCGTCAGGCCAGCTGTTCCTGTTAGATCGTGCAGGCAGAGATGTAAAAGAGTATAGGCGACATGCAGAAATACACACATGCTGAACTGAAAGTGAGCGCACACACACACTCACACACACGCACATATATATGCTGAGGCAATGCATTTATTCACCTTTGATCCCAAGGATGATAAAGAGTGATTTCCATCTGAATGCTTGGCTATTGCCATCCCACTAAACAGATTAATATCAACACTCCCATTTAAACTGTCCAGATGGCTTGAAAACGCAACCTCTTACACACGCGTAGATACACACCAAAAGTACACAGACACAAATGAGTGCCTCTAAACATCTGCCAAATACACAGCATTCAGCCCATATTGCCCCTTAAGCCCGAGAGCAGGGTGGGAGGGAGGGAGGGAGGGAGAGAAAGACTTGCAATTTAAGCTCAGCTGAAGGATATTCAGATTAAGAGCCTGAGACGAAGGGTGTACAGTTGGACTTGGTTTTGTTTGATACATATGGCGTACAGCTGTGCAAAAGCTTTGGCAAGGTTCTGCCTCACTGTAGCTGAACAACGAGCAGCTCTCAGCAGGAAGACAGAGACACATGTGCATATTGCCACACACCATATGGGAGTTGTTGAGCTTAAAAAAAAAAGGTGTCGCTACAAAAGCATCTCCAAACAGGTATAGTTTATAAAACAATATGTGACTAATGAATCGTCATTAATTCCTCAGGTTTTCTTTAATACTATTTTTTTCATAATTTAGTGCAATTGATTTACTGTATATTTTTGTATAGATACTTTTTTTAATTACAGAAATTACATGACAATTTCACTGTTTCAAGATTTTTTTCTGTTATTTGTAGTCCTACATTGACATGGTATATCAAGCATGTCAAAGCCATCTCACAGTTCTCACATTCGATTTTGTGGGCAAGCAAACCCTTTGGTGGACTACAAGAGGAAAGATAGACTGGAATTACAATTTGGAAGATCCCATTTTCGATTTAATAGCTTCCACGTGACCACAACAAACAAGCAACATGGCCGCTTCCTGCAGTTCAGCTTTGTTTGCTGCTGTTAGAGTCTAGAAGAAAGACAGACTCATCATCACATAGATCAAATTTGAACAATATGAAATTAAACTCAGCGATTGCACTTCATTCTCACTCTCGGTTTAAGCACATGCTCTTACGAAGGAGGTGTATTAATTCATGCCCATGAGTTTATGCAAAAATTTTATGGAAATACTGTATTGTGTATATTTCTTAACTTTCACCAAAATTGCTGCCATGTTGCCCTGAGTGATGTCAAACCCACTTCTGGTAGCTCACAGCAGGAGGGTCAGACAGAAAGTTCCCAATGAGAAAAACAAACTTTCTCACAAGTTTTCCACAAATACCCACCATAAGTTTAAAAATATGTCTATCTACCACTGTGACCATATCTCAATGCACCACACAGTCTTCATTTCTCAATGCTTTCAGCAAAAAAACTGAAGATCTACTTTTTGCATCCAACCAACGAATTAAAAGTTGAATTTTCCATTTCACAGCAGTCTGCTACTTTTTCTTACTGTATACTGAGAACTGTGAAAAACCAACATTGTCTAGGAGCTAAAGAATTTTCTGTTACCACAAAATAGTTCCCACATTAGGTAGAGCTGAAGTAAGCCATAGCATTTTTCATTACCCCTGCCCTTCATCACTGAAAAGCAGATGAGCATTTTACCATTGAGTCATGTTTTAACCAACTCTGCTGTCTTCTGCCACAGGACCAAAGACAGCTCGGAGAGAGAAGGCTTGCACACAGAGCACCTGGCTAAGAGGCCCTGCACCATCAGTCCCAGCCAACGCTTCAGCCCCAGCACGGGTCTACCTGCTCACCCGCCTCCCAACGGCCTCCCGACACATCCTCCCAATGGCCTACCACACCCACCCAACCCTCAAATGGGACCCCAACACTATCGCTTAGAAGACATGGCTCTGGCACACCAATATAGAGACGCTTACAGACATACTGAACACCGAGACGCCAGAGACAGACACCGACAGACAGGTGGATAAACTGCAACTCATTAATTTGTTTGAACATTATAAAGCTCTGCAGTCACATTAGGCACACAATTATATGGTCAAGACTGAATGAGCTTGTGTAGGATGTGAAGAACAAAGGCCAGTTGTCAGTCCACTGTGATAATCCTTGTGGCAGTGTGTCTATATAAAGCCTATAGCCATACATGCCCATGTGGTCAACAGTGGCAACCATATATGCTCTCCTTTTGCTTTCCCAAAACGAAAGAGATAAATTCTTTGTCAAATTGTTTTATGTTCACAGCCTCATGGAGGCATGAGCCTGAGGCTCTCATGCTGCCATGGGGTAGTTGTCTGAGTCCATGTATCACTTTTATCTGATTGAAAAAGCTGAAGCACTAAAAAGATGTACAATTACTTTAATGCAGGATATTGAAAAAGAATATTTGTCGTCAAATATTGTATGTGCTGATTTGTTTGTTCTTATGGAAAAAAAATCCTGAACAATTCTCTAGTATATTCTTATTGAGTAGCTTCTGTGTAATTTACATGAACGTTTATTCAGCCTCATGTAATCTCAGTAAATAATAGAATGTCCCAAATATGGAAATATGCATCTGTCCATCTAACATGTGCAAATGATGACACACAGCCTGGCAAAATGCAGATAATATAAATTAATTATGCCAACTTCAAGAGGATTTTATTTTTATTTTTTTGGCTCCTGTTACAAAATGGTAATTGTTATACATTCATATATATTGTATTGTAACATAAATATGTTGTGTGTGTTTATATTGCAGCATTACATGGAGCGCGTCAGGAGGAGGTGATCGATCACCGCCTTACAGATCGAGAGTGGGCAGAGGAGTGGAAGCACCTTGATAATGTAAGAATCAGCATGGGATCATCGTCTAATGCCAAGTACCTCTTTGATTCATTCATATTAAAGCAGTGTAAACAACAAAGAGCTAAGAGGTCAGCGGGGGATTAAAGCTAGTTTTAGTGCTAAAGATGGCATGCTGACGACAGGAACAGGGAGCTGTTGACAGACAGAACAGCCACTATCCCAGCTGAGTTTGTAGCTGACAGACAGCTGACCTTAGGAGGTCTGTGTCAGTGTGGTGAATTAACAACAGACAGACACCTATCTGGATTCCAAACACCCAGCTCCGTGAAGAGAAAATGTTGTACGCTAGACACACACATGCATAAGCAGAGAAAACAGGGCCCCAGATGGAGCTTGGGACCCAGCAGAGTGCAGCTCCAGCTGGGGAGAGCAGCTGAGACAAGAGCTGCAGTCATGGAGAGAACCGGCCAGGCCTGGACCCCTGCCAAATTAGAAACACTTCACTGAAATAAATATAGCTAACTCAGAAGGGAGGGAGGTGGTGAAGGGACGGGGGAAGAGCAGAGAGAGAGCGAGCGAGAGAGAGAGAGAGAGAGAGAGAGAGAGAGAGATAAATGAGAAGGAATAGCGATATAGATTGAATGTCAACCATGCCAAACCCATTTAGTGAGACCTTGCTGAATCTGGAAAGACAGCGCACTGTGGGAAAAAAAAAGTGACACTGTTTACAACTGGGGAAGAAAAAGAGAAAATCTGTTGAGTTGGCAGGGAGTAAAGCAGAAGGGTGGAAGGAATTGGCTCAACTTTTTTCATTGGCAACCCAGCTGTTACATTATCATTGTTGTAATGCTCTTAGATGCTGAAATGCGTCGACACACACACACACTCCATGACTATATAGACCGAGATGAAAATGTACAGGCACACACTGTTCAGATAGGTGAACAGTGTATAGATTTACAGGTGAGATCATTGTCCGGTTTTAACTTGACTAATGTTTAGAGCATTTCTCAAACACTTGTGATATTCCCTTCACAAAAACATACATTTCTGAACACATCTTCATCCCTTACAGCTTCTAAACTGCATCATGGACATGGTGGAGAAGACGCGTCGCTCTCTGACGGTGCTCCGTCGCTGCCAGGAGGCAGACCGGGAGGAGATGAATCACTGGATTCGTCGCTACAGTGACGTTGAGGAGATGAAAAAAGGTGGGAGCAACGGACAGCACTGCCTTCCTCCTCCTTCTCCTCTTCCTCCTCCTCCTCCTCCTCATCACAACTCCTCTTCCAACACAGCTAGCAGCAGCGAGTCACTGCCCATAGGAACTTCCTCGGCTGCTGAAAGGCAGACAGGCAGACAGACAGGTAGATAAACACACACAGGGTATGTTTGGCAAAGCAAAACACTCACAGCAAGGTAGGGCTGATTTGGAATCTGAAAATCGAGGCTTAATATATCAATTTAGACACAAAATGTCAGTGAGAAAATCATATTTCTCAACAGGTTTCCAAATTCTACCTCATGTTGTGAAGCAATACAAATCTATTTGCAACATCCTGAAACTGATTGCACCCTTATGGTGACAGCATGCTTATTCATAATTAAGATTTCTATTCATGTCTAAATCTCATATTCTAATTCCTTCCCTGAAAAAAAGTTGATGACAGCTCATTTACTGATGCTGCTACACGCATAGTTACAAAAATAGAACTGGAAACAGTAGCACAGAATTGGATGAATGTGTATTCTTGCAGATCAAGAGTTTCTCAGCGTGTGTGTGTGTGAGTGTGTGTGTGTGTATAACCAACACTGAATGTGTGTCTGTGTGTGTGTGTTTCAGAGATCCATCGAGACTTC
Organism: Lipophrys pholis; assembly: GCF_963383615.2. Taxonomy (NCBI): domain Eukaryota; kingdom Metazoa; phylum Chordata; class Actinopteri; order Blenniiformes; family Blenniidae; genus Lipophrys; species Lipophrys pholis. The sequence continues at coordinate 11,085,019 of NC_137636.1, read as the reverse complement.
TTACACAGGCCTCCCTCAGGATACCTGCCTGAAGAAATTTGGAGGAAAGCTGGTAAGAGTCAGGCATCCAGTTCTCTCTATTGTCTTCATGACTGACCTCACAAGGACTGACAAAACACACACATGCACACAAGAACTCCCATCATCAGTCTTCATGGCGCTCAGCCCGGCTACCACGACAGTCGGAGCAGAGGCCTCATAACCGTGGGTCCATAAGGCCAGAGGATTGGGGGCCCTCTGTGTCATTAGGGCTAAATGCCCTCCATCTGTCACCACTATGAAAGGCCACTGCAGTTAAAACTGCAGTGGAAATGCAGTAACGAGGCCTACAGTAGGCCGCATCAGCGCAGCACAGGATGGAGCTTAACTGGTCTCCATTGTCCTCAGAAACACATACTGAATCTTCTTTCATTCACATTTCATACACAAACTTCTGACTAAAAAACATAGGTATAATTTCATTTTGCTGACATGGATGTCAAAGAGAAGCAGGTTGTTGTGTTTCGTTGCATGGGCCTTCTCATATTTTGCATGTTCGATAGAGCCCATCCCAGGAGTCATCTGGTTCAGCCTTTGTTCCACCTCAGTCCCAGCACTATTATATTGCGCTCATACTCCAATACCCTGCGGAGGAAAGATGCTGCTGCTGTCGGCAAAACACTGTGCTGCATTTTCACTAGCAGAAAAAGCTTTTTTAATTGCAGTTGTTTTTCATACAGGTACTACAAGCATCCCGCTCTCCCCAGCACTAAAGCACCTCCAAAACAAGCAGGGTGAGTAACATATCTCACTCCCAACATCTCACCTCTAATGTTTCTGTGTGTGTGTACGTGCGTATGTGTTACCTCTATCTCAGCAGTCAGGAAGCTGCAGCAGCTCTTCCTTTTAATTAAAACCAGACACGTATTCTCCGGCCTGGTTCAGGTTGAGAGACTGCAGTGCTTTTGAAAAATAAGATCTGAAGTGTGAAAAAGCAGACAGAAATAACACGTCTCAGGGACTTGCCAAATCCCTGTGGAATTAAAACGTTAATATTGCTGCCCCCGTGTTTTCCATTAAGTGCTAATTGCCCCAGCATCTGCTATGCAGTCTCCTTGATAAGAATTAATTAAATTTGCAAACTAATCTTAGTGGTGCATGCATTAGGCCAGATAATTGAGAAGCTTGGAATAATGCAGATAGTGTTTGCTAGGGAGAGAAGAAAGGGGAGGAGAAGAAGGAGTGTAAGAAAAAGCCAGGAAAAAGTGGAATTGAAATGAAGGATAAAGGTAGAGATGGGATGATAGGATAGGGAAATGCACTAAGATGTGTGTCTAAGTGTGACTTCATGTTTCTAGGGCTGACAGACGACGGTTGTTTTTAGTATAAGAACATGACAATCAAGCTCAGACATGCACACCAGCTCACACAGACAGCCATGTGCACAAAGAGCTCAGCGTGAATAAGGCTACTACCCCCACCACCTATCTTTTTGCACAGTAGTTTGCAACAACTGGAGTGGAGCAGTGAGGAAAAGTGCCAGCCTCACCTCCTACTTGGTTGGTCTAATACAGTTTCAGCCATTTCAGTTTGTTTGTGTTTTTTTCTTTTGGTGTGTGTGCACACGTCTCTGATAGGCACATCTGGAAGAGGTGAAGCAGTGAGCGAAGTATAATTTAATCCTTAAACGTGTTGCTGCCACAAAGAGAGACATTTTCAAAGAAACCCTTATCTTGAGATCACAACAAACCACTTTAGTGATGGATTAGGAAACTATTCTCGGATGAATAAGAGAAGTCATTTGTTGCCGTTGCTGTGCCCTGTGAGTCCAATAAAGAAACACAACATAATGTAATCATTTCTGCCTTTTACTGAGATGGGACAGCAGGAAGTTCCTATTTTAGGCTGCCATCTGGAAAAGCGTCTACACACCTGCCTGTAAAAACGAAGCCTCCTCATTCTTACAGTGCGCTCGTGCTGAAAAAACAAGAGGGCCTGTGATGAAATCTACATTACAGGAAGTCCCCCTGTGGAAATACGCATGCCCGCTGCTGGGAGAATTCTTCACTATTCATTGTAAACTGTGCCAAACAAATTCTGTTAAAAATCGTCCTTACGGTGAGATGACAGTCACACAAACAGCGTATCTCCGGGCATTGAATGAGCAGACAAGTTGATGACATCTGCTGTTGTCAGCACAGAAAATTATTGTGACCAGACGTGTTTGAATTAATTATGGAAGTCTGGCTGTTTCACTTTTCTGGCAGAAAGTTTTAAATCTTGGATGATGTACATCTGTTTGCTGAGATACAACAAGATGGCAGCTTAAAGAGCCTCAATAAAGGATGGCAGAGCAGGCGAGATGGGCCAATGGCTCTAAGCACTAACACCTCTCTCTCTCTATCCCTCTCCCTCTCTCTCTAAGAGGAGGCAGTGAATGAGGTGAAGCGACAGGCGATGTCAGAGCTGCAGAAGGCAGTGTCGGATGCTGAGAGGAAAGCTCATGAGATGATTTCCGCAGAACGCTCTAAAATGGAGAGGGCACTGGCCGAGGCCAAGAGGCAAGCCTCTGAGGATGCACTGACAGTCATCAACCAGCAGGAAGACTCCAGTGAAGTGAGTATCACAGACCCCCACCCACATTTTGGCTCCTTCCCCTCTCTCTTGATCTGCAATTCTTTACTCAGTCACTCACTCATTCCTTTTCAAGGCTCTCTTGAGCCATCTTTTACTCTTCACTTTGTTCCTCTTATCTGGTGTTGCGTAATGCATACAGCTGGCTGCTCTTGGGTTCGTGCTGCACCATGCTGTCATCATTATTGCAGAAGCAGTCCAGTTGTCTGAGTAAATAAAAGCAGACAGACCCAGATGGTTGGAGCAGAGTGCCAGGCTGAAACTATTAGAGGGCAGTTGACCACCACCTGCTGGTAACACCAACTAGAGGCCTTGGACCGGGATGTAATCCATCCATAAAATTAAAGCCCTGCACAAACACAGAACAGAAAAGTGAATATCAGAAGCAGAAACCACAATAAAGTAATATGTTATTTTGAGCCTCATCATATATTCATGTGACAAAATTGATTGCACTGCTATCTTGGAATACAAAGAGATTTATTTTTATCAACCCGCTCTCCCCCTACTGTCTCAACAGAGCTGCTGGAACTGCGGGAGGAAAGCCAGCGAGACGTGCAGTGGCTGCAACACGGCTCGCTACTGCGGTTCCTTCTGTCAACACAAAGACTGGGAGAAGCACCACCACGTCTGTGGTCAAGGTCTACAGGGGCTGCCAGGGGGCAGCAGTGTCCCTCTAGGAACCCCGTCTTCCTCCTCAGCATTGTCCAGCGCTCCCCCCACCCACTCCGAGAGCACTCCACCAGGACCCTTGTCCCTGGTGGGCCAAAGCAGTATTGCGGGCGGCGCTGGGAGTGGCAGTGGAAGTGTCTCTGCCAGCCCTAAAGAGAGCAGTTCCAGCAGTGCCTCTCGCTCCACAACTCCAGCCACCCCTGCCCTCCTGGATGCCACCTCTCGCTGACGTCCGGACCCCTTTCTCCTTTCTTGTTAACTGAACTGACAGTGCCCACATGCCACACAAAACCAAACTGAGGAATCTCCATCGCACACTGTCCCTTTCCTCCTCCCAAACTTCAGAACTGAATTCCCTCATATCCTGAGCTGAAAATCTGTTCACTACCTGACAATAGACTGACTTTCTTACTCCCCAACCGCTACCAAAACACTTTCTCTGTCTCTTTCACAGCTACAGCCACAGATACAAAGATTCCAGCCTGAGGTTCAGAGTAGAGTAAAGCATGCATAGAGCAGTGTCTCCTATCTCTGTAACAGAAACATATCAGATGTGTTTGCTGAGAACAAGAGCTTTGACTTGAAACTGTGCCCTCAGTAATGTAAGCACGATAAATACTGTCCTCGGAAGGACACAAGATAAGGGCTGTGGTAAGTCAGCAATGATGAGGGGATGACGAGGCCGATTAGCACTTGGATAGGATTTCCCTTTAATTTAGCACCAATGACAGGACCGTACCCAGCCCTGAGATGTGCACTAACAGTCCAAACAGTTCACTGATGTGGCACTTTTTCCAAAGTGTGAAGGAGACAAGCAGGAAACCTAATATCTCTTTTTTTTTTTTTTTTACACACTTATGAGGGAAGTAGTGTGAGCTGTGATGCGATTCATTCCTCAGAAAAACAGCTTAGTATTTATTAAATATTTCTTTCTGGCTTTAAGGGAAAATAAAGAAAAGTCCAAATATTCTAAATGAAGAATAATAGTGATGAAGAAGACGATGATGATGATGGCGATGATGTTGATGATGGTAACAGTAATGATATGAAAAGAAATTAATTTTAAACTGCTAACTACCTTGCTAGCGAGCCAAGAAAATCTACACCGGACACACCTCTCTCTGCACCATTATGAACCCAAATGAATTCAAAGATGAAAAATAACATGATCCAAACCTTTGTATTACACTGCCAAAGTGAGTAAGTAAGCGATAAAGAGAAGCACTCATCTTATAACCAAACGCAAAGCAACATCACCTCCTCAGCAGATAAGCCAGCCCTGAGAGGACCGGGCTGCAGAGGAGCTGCAGACTGGAGTCACATGTTTAAAAAAAAAAAAAAAAACAAACAAACAAACAAACAGAAGAACTCTGCGATCTGCAGCTGCCTCCTGCAGTCTGGACAACACTGCAGTGATGGCCCAGACTCGTGAACATGGACAGTGCTGTGAACTTGCCCACAAGAAAGACTTAATGAAACGGATGGAAACCCTGCCACAGTGTGTGTTTTTTTTTTGTGGATGGTAGAGAGGACATGCGGAAGAACGAAAAGGAAAAGCTACACAGCCTCAAAGGAGATGAAGATACGTTACACGGCAACAGAGCTGCCAAAAAACCTCAAACAAAGCTTGAAGGTGAGGTATACTGAGGGGACATACGGGGAGTTTTTAAGTTTGTTTTTTAAAACTCCACAAAGAGGAAATATTTCAAGGAATTGCTCCGACCTTTACATTCACTCCCTCCTTTTTCCAAAGCATGAAAAACAAATGAAAGAGCCGTGAAAGTGAAGGGCGGTGTAGACTTTATTCTCCTCTCTCTTTCTACCTCCCCTCACCCCACGCCTCCCTTCTGTGCTCTTCCCCAACTACTTGACTCAAGTCTGCCCCTGAACCCAGCCTGCTTTGGACAGAGCCACAGAGCAGTCACGTGGGTCGGGTGGAACCTGCTTGTAGATATTGTTCCTCTTTTCATTTTTCAATAATGTCTCTTGTTGCTGATGTCCACATGTGCTGCCCTTGTGTATATCCAGAAAAATGGACTTTGTTTTGGTTTTGTTGCCTTTCAATTTTTTTCCTTTGAGTTCGGGCTGAGCAGTGAAACCAGAGCAATGGCGCTTATTTATGAGAGGAAGCCCCACATTGTACTTATTGTTTGATCTGTTGTATCTATATTAATGAGATGAAACCCCTCTTGTAGAATATTTTGTATCGCTCGCATTGTAAGACAGTGAGAGGACAGAGGTGCAATATGAAGACAATTCAGCTACTGAATGGAACCTCAGCAACAGCCCATAGGGTGTCATATAATATAGATACATATAAATATATTTAAAGTAACATCAGTAACTTAATGTGAATGTACATAGTATTTAAAAAGGTCCAAAAATGTGTTTGCCAAATAACAGAAACCTTTAAAGTTTAATGTCCAGAATATGATTTTTCTCACAGTACATTTGTTTCTCAAATTGATCAACAAATTTATTTTCTCTCATACAAGTTTTCAAATTGTCACGTGGCCCTGAAAGAAGGAAACAGACGAGAAGTAGCTCAATTTATTTGGAGGGGACTCACCAGTTTTTTTATTTGTTTGTTTTTATACTGTATTTGTCAGTCACTGACTGCAGGACCCAAACTTATTCATTAATTCAGAAGTTCAAAGTGGTGGCTCCGTTGGAAGTTAGTTTGCTCACACTAAATTTAGGGATCCTGAAGTTCTCTTACTTAACATCCTCTTAGCTCAAGCACCGCTGTAGTGATCCTCCTTCTTGGTCCACATCAATCCGTGTGCATGTGTGGAGAGGAGTGTTTGTTTCCCCCATGGTGCAGGACAAGCCGTTAATGGAAGCTGAAAGGATATGCCAGTGTTAAGCTACAGTCAAAGCTACCCAGTTTCAAAATGTTCTTTTATTTAAACACTGCAAAGGTGCAATGTGATCATAGGGCCAGGTCGTTATTTCCAGGCCAAGGTGGTTGCATCACTTTTCATTGATTCAGTTTGTTTATTTCGTTTTTCAGCCCTTCCCACGTGCTCCGACAATAACCCAGTGTAAACACATGTATGTTCAACTGGCTCATTTTTGTATTCATCATTTTAACCCCGGCATGGTTGGCCTCATTGACACATGGACCAAACTTGGTAAAACGGTAGCTTTGTTTCTGCAGTTGGAGCATGGGAAAACTAAACATATTAACTTATTAATCAGCAAAAAGCTAATATTTTGGACTATTTCAAACATGTCATTCACATGAGATAAGCTGCAAGGTACCCATGCATCCATGTGTAGCATTTATGTATGTGTGTTATGATTCCCGTGTTATAATGTTGACCCTCGCCTTTCTGTGAAACTTGCTCCTCTTTCTCCGATCTCAAAGTCCCCTGCTACCACAGACCACTGACGACAACCCTCCCCTTCACACTAGCTACCTCCTGTGACCATACAGCTAACCACCAGGAGAGGAAGACCTGGACTCTGAAAAGCTGGGCTGAGAGCAGACTTGGACTCACACACACACACACATTCAAAAATAAATAGATAAATTATCATATGAATAGAAATTTGTCTAAAGAGTTGAAAGGAACTGTCATTACACATGATGTGGTGTAATATGTAGTCTCACCTGTTTGATCACATAAAAACATACAAAAACTGATATAGCTCTCTCACACACACAGAATTTTCTTTTTAAACCAAACGTAACACATAGAACCATCACATGCCATCTGTTGTCCAAAACCAATAAAAGCACAGACCAAAGTACTCCTGCTTTGCCATAATAGGCTCTGACATGGTGCTGCATTAACAGACCTGAAGTTGGCCTGTTAACTCAGAGCTCAACTGCACCAGTTAACCAAAGCGTCTGAAATGCACACGGGGAGCCCAGGAGTGAAGAGCACGTTCAATGACCCGGCTGAGTTTCAGATGTGTAGAACTCCTATTCAAGCAATCAAAGCGCTTGTTGTCTACACGTTCAATAGAGCTTCTCTAAAAACAATAGAAGCATCTCCATTGAAAAAGCCTGCTTGTTGCGTGTTTTGACAGTTACAAAGCCTTGCAGAGATAAAATGAGCAAATGCTGCGTGAGTGTTTGTGTGTAAATGACAGTGAGTGTTTTTGTAGATAAAAAAAAAAAAAACTTAAAAACTTATTTTTCTTTATGTCTCTGTACAAACTACTTGAAACCTTCAGAGCTTTAATGAAACATCCCAGACAAACTATAGAGGTGCACTGATTCATAGTATGTAGCAGCAGCTTTGTGCAGTAAAGTACTGTGTTTGTGTACAATATCCACATCAAACTAACACTGCGGTGACAGTTCCATTCAACTCTTGAGTGCTCCGTGTCTGCCTTCACGTCTGCAAGTAAGCCCTCAGATAAACTAAACCAAACCAAACCCAATAGACCGCTAGTAAATGAACAAGATTCCTACTTTCGTCTGTAGATTTGACTTTGGTTAAGGTTTCTGTGTTGTTTCCCAGTAGTAGAGAAATAAAGCTGCTGTCTGGGGCTGAAGGGGAAAGAGCAAACTGTCCTTCACAAAGATTCTCCCTTCTGATTTTGTTGGACAGCAGGATACATCCATGCATTTTTTTTCAAGTGGGTGTAAAAAAGAAAAACAAAAAAATCATTATGTCACGAAACAAATGCGATTTGTGTTGTGGTGTCATTTACTTTTCCCTGTAAAGATATTATAGGAGGCAAACGCATAAGGGCTCTGCTGTTGTGAATATCATCCAAGGGTCTCCAAACACTTTGCATCAACTATTTTCGCTTGACTTTGTACATTGAACGGGCTGAACACATGCTAAGATAACAGACATATTAGGTTGGCATTGGCCGATCACTCTGCCAACAACGTTTCAGAAGGTCATCTGATGCGATGGTGACACGTCCTTCCTGTGAAACAGGCTCCGATTAATACTTACAGTAGAAAGCGAAGGTTGCAAACAGTGGATCCAGCCACTTGTCTCCCAAAAGCCATGGCTCAGGATGGTCTTGTTTTTACCTTTACATAAACTGAAGGGGAAAAAAAGGTTTATGTTTTTTTTCATGTGTACTGTATTTGTGCAATACATTATTACAGAAAAAACATGTTTCTGTAGGAAAGGTTGGCGCCAGAAGATCTTTCTCCTGTTTTGTTTTGTTTTCCTCTTCAAACAGTCCTGTTGCCATTTTTAGATGAAGTAAACTGTGCCAGAAGAATTAAATTCGAATTTGTATTTATTTCTTGCATGCTTTCCTCCCTGTTGCTAATACCGCTCTTTAACTGTTCGCTCTGTTGGATGTGTGAAGCTGTAAAACATTCTAATTCAGGTTATTGTCTGTGTTGAACAATGTAACTGTGTAATTAAAAAATGAAATAACATATTCATCACACTTGCTTTTCTTCTTTAAGTGTAAGCATATTCTGAGATGCACAAAAGCGACATACACACCTCTGTTATTGGTTCTTCTCGAAAGCAAAGTTATTGTGTAGATTTCAAACATCATTACAGTATCTCATTTGTGCAGAGAAAGGATATGACTGGAGGTAAACACACCAAAGAACATCATCCATTCAGCTTCTATACTTTATGCAATACAGGATTGTGGCCATGAACAGATGTAAACTGACAATGGGTGAAGGCAGGAATCATCCTGGGCAGGGAGCGAACAGCAAGAGTACTCAAAGAAAACCTGTGAACATGGAGAACAAGCAAACTACACAGGAAGGTCCACAAGCCAGATTCAAATTGGCGCCCTTCTCATGAGACGTGTGCTCACCGCTGTACAGCCCAGGAAACAACATGCAATGCAGCTATGAAGTGTCAGAATTGAGACAAAGAAAGGATTTATTATCCGAGCCTGCAAAAACAAATCACTAAAATCTCAATCTGAGTCTGGGGACCGCCATTAATCTCAGTAAGTATCCATTTTTACTCAAAAATCTCCTCTATTGTCATGTAAATTCCCATTTTCATTTACAATCCTCGAAACAACTTTAACAAATTAATCTCTTCACATCTGTCGTAAGTCTTTCGTCTCATCTGAATCACCCGATGCTGACCAACCATTAGGCCTCTAGCACAAATTGCCATGCAACCACAAATTTGTTAAGCTCAAGTTAAGGAATTTGTATCATCTCCCAGGGGCCAAAAATGACTGCAGTCGGTAAATAGAAAGGCAAAGCACAGAACAAGACCAATCACAATAAGGACAAATACAGGGACAAATCTGTGGGGCTGTCTGGGGCTTTCTTGTCCTTTTGTTCTGTAAGTGCATCCAGAAAAAGCTCCCGAGGTTTGTGGTTGCCTGGGAGTACTGGTTCTGCCTGGATCAGTCTCATTCGCCGACCTTTTGTGCAGGTGAGTTATTACATTAGGTACTGCACCAGCCGCCATTTTCTGCACTATTGAACAAAGCCCAATATTCTATTCTTGTTTTTGCAATTCATAAATTCACATTTTATGTATTACAAAAGCTTCAAACCCTTCCAGATATTCCACAGTAGGCTGAATTTGATGGTCAATTTTGAAATTGGGTAATTAGAATGAATGTGCCAGTGATTATGAGTGAAAATGTAACATATTGTCTGCCAGTGCAGTATAGAATCTCCTAAACCTGGAAGTAGATGACAAAAATGACAATGAATATTAAAGCGATCCTCAAACAAACTGTTTTCATGTGAATTCCTGACTGAACTTTGTCTTTGACGTGAAACAGCAGTTTCACATCAACTGTACACGTGGGATCAGCTTTTTTTCTGTTTGTGACAGTTTTATACTAAAATTTATCAAATGTGCAGATATTGTGACTACAACAGGCTGTGGCTCAGCTAGTAGAGGTGTCGAAGTGTCCTTGAGCAAGACACTGAACCCCACACTGCTCTCACTGTATGGACTGGTAGCCCCCTCCGTTGGTGTGTGAACGTGTGAATGGGTGAACGTGATTAACAGTGTAAAGCGATTTGGGGACTGCTTATGCGGTGTACAAGCGGTATATACCATTACAAGGATGTAGCACCTGCTGCCACAGAAGTGAGAAGGTTATCATTTTTTTAACCCTGGAATGTGGCTTCGGCTCCTGCAGTCTAACCATTCAGAATGTGCAGCTTTTTTTAAAGACATTCTTGCTACGTTGTAACTTTTTAATGTATATTTATTTTTATTATATTTTATAATTTTCTACAATATTTTTCCCATGTAAACGTATGGGGAATTAAAATAAATAAATAAATACATATATATATATTTTATTTATTTTTTTTTTATTTATTTTTTTTTTTTTCCTTTTTAAATCTTCAGCCTATCCCTCTTTAAAAATTTGACCAATTCAAACATTTCAACTTTTAAAACATTCAACTTTTACATTCTTTTTTTTTTTAAAAACCTCTTTAAACTACTTTTAAACTTTTTGAACTTTTTCTTTTTAACATTGAAGTGGATGGGAAAACAATCCAGCTTACCTTTAAACTCCTTCAAATTTGAACCACTACAGGTTTGCCATACTTTCAACTAGAAACTTCATTTAAGTTTTAAAACGTTTCCACATTTATCCACTATTCAGGTGACGTTCTCAGTCCGAGTCCTGCAAGTAGAGAGGACCTGTTCAACGTTGCTTCCAGCTTTCATTTTTATAATTTCATCTACTGCGCAAACTGCTGCATTTTTGACGGCCTAAATGTGCTCAAACCTTAGTTTGAGCAGGTTTGCCCTGAGGTGTGAGAGTCTGTCTCTGTGTTGGCCCTGTGATGGAGTGGCGACTTGTCCAGGACTGTATCCTCTTTCTTCAACAGGGATGGACTCCTGCGACCCTGAAGAGGAAAAGTGGTATAGAAGATGGATGGATGGAATATTGTCTTTACTCTGTGGCCTATGGGAGCAACTCAGGGCCCAGGGAGGAAGACTCCCTGTTTTTTTTTTTTTCTATAAAACGTGATCGAGTGACAAACATGAGGATTAGGCCGACCAAACTAAGCCCATGAATATGCAGGATGGGTCAAAAACAGATAAATAATCTCCCCCAAGGGAATCAATAAAGCAAAAACAAACTTAAGCTATTCCAAAATTCTATCCATTTAGACTCAAAACTGACAAAATACATCTGTAAACATAGACACTGTCTGAATAAAAAAAATGTTTTAAAAAAATTACAAAAACAAACTTATTCAATCTCAAGTCATTTTTCTATCAAGTAAACGTCAGTCATACTGTTTAATGTTGTTAATGTTAGTGTTGCGTTTCTGACCAGGTCAGGTTTGGGGGCCCACAGGGGCGGCGAGGACCCGGATGTGATTTGGATACGCCCCCCTCCTCCTCATTCCCCCTCTCACGTGCGCGCTGCACTGTCAATCAGTCGAGCGCGTCACGGTCCTCGTCCACAGGTGATATCTATTATCTCGCCTCGCACGCGGTCAGGTGTCTGCGGACCATCAACCCCCCCCACTCCCCCCCCTCTCCTCCTCCACCTCCACCGCCCTCAACCCCCCCTTCCTGCTGGACGGTTTTTGTGGCGCTTTTCTGGTGAGCTGCGGAGAGCTTTGCAGATGCGATGTTTGAGCAGTGAGCATGGCGGAAAATTGTACCGAGTACGGCTACCTGGAGGGCGAGTCCATCCGGGAGCATTTCGCCGAGGACCCGGTGAGTAGGACGGCGAAGAAAACGCGAGCTGTCACGTTTCCTTTCTTCTTCTTTTTTTAAGTGTGTTGACGCACGGTCGGCGGTGCACGTGAACGCAGATCGTGCGCGTGTGACGATGTGGTTTGACGAACGGTTCTCCGGTAAGGACATCACGGTACTGTCCGCATCCGTAACCAGGTGACTTGAACTGGTTCAATGCTTTTATGAGGCAGACCTCCGCAAAGATGTCAGGATCGCTCCGTTTGAGCTGCTCGAGCATGCTCGTGTCGGTGCAGCTAAAAATAATAGCTCGTGCTACCCAGGAAGGCCGTCCTCCATTCATTCATGTAGCATCCTGCACCTAGCATTGTGTGGCTGGAATGCAACGTAAAGCTCCACGATGCATCGCATGTCTGTGTCGGTGTGTGCAATAAAAATAGCAAGAGGCTGATGTGACTGCAATGACTGTGCCCCTGCACGTTGCGTTTCTAACATGTGGATTTAATTCACAAATATTCTGCCTTCATTGATTTAAAGAAAAACGGATTGGCAGCCCTCCTGGTTTCATACCTCTGGGTCACAGATGGAGATCGGGGGGGGGGGGGGAGGAGGAGGCCCCAGCTTGTCTAAATTAGAGGGAAGAGATGTGATTTGGAAGCACAAATGCAACCTCATTATTAAATGTTTGTCGATATGACAATTGTTTCATATTGCATCCTAACCTGATATTCTGCAGCTCTAATGCAAACCACAAGACTATATTCAGCATCCATATAGCACACAGACCATTTATCAAGTTATGATTAAGATCTTTATAATAATCCAAAGTAGCTTTAATGTTCTTTGTTCCAGTATAAGAGTTCCACAGTAATTGTTTCTTATACTGATGGAATTCAAATGAATGTCAACAAGGCCTGTAATGGCATTTGAATCATTTTAACTTTTCTTTGTGGTTCTGACGCACAACTGGAGCTTTTCAGTGATTTACCTCAGTTAGGATCTTTAATATTTTAACCATGTTATTGAGGAGCAGAGCAGGATATTCTACTTAATTTCAGGGAAGGGTTGTTTAGAAAAATACTGTTATATTTTGCATTTGTGTCAATGTTGGTGCCATTTAATTCACCAAGACTGAATTAACTTCTTGCCTCCAAAAAAAAAAAAGCACATCAGAAGTTTTAATACTACTTCAAATTGTGGGTGTTATGTAGCAAGTTATGATTTTAAAAGCAACAAACTAGATTAAATTGTATTTCAGTGAGTAAACTTGCTTAAAAAACCAAGTTTTCTCTAAACTGCTACTCTAATACAGGCAGGATTATGGCACCATTGCGCCTTCAATGCCGTCTTAAGAGTGTTTCTTTTTTCCCAGTTTAACATGGGTTAAAAAAGTAATTATGGTCAATTGACTTGTTGACAAGTACAGACTTTATAGTAGAATGAGAGACAAAACCAAGCATCATATGATAAGACATGGAATTACTCTTGGCAAACAAGCCTTTGCAGTGATGCTGGGGAATCCTATAATTTTATATATATATATATATAGAGGGAGAGAGAGAGATGCCCACAGGAATTATTTCATTATTATTTCATCAATAGATCACGCTTGATTTTGTTTGCATCTTTCAAAGTTCAAAAGTAACATGTCACAGTAACTCACATTTTTGGCTGGTTTTGATTAGTGCTTAATCACTAAATTCTTTACAATGGACTACCAGATTATTTCTTCTCACCCAGGGAGATGTCAAATATGGGTAAAAGGTGTTGTGAGAAATTCTAATCTAGTTGCATCTCTGCAGTTGTTTAGGTTGAATCTTTTGTTTCAGTACCTGTAACATTAGAACAATCCCCCCCGTGTGACTTGCTTTGTGAGTGACTGAGAATTAAGATTTGTGCTCCACTTGTAAAACTGTCATGTTGGTGGAACAATCAATCTGTTAAAATATATTGTATTAAAACCTATCAGGGAAACATGTAAACGGGATAATGTGGAACCAAATTGAGAGGGATGAAGAGGACTGTCACGTCACCTGATGGTTGAGGTGCTTGTATTTCAGGAGCTGATGGCCATCAAGGCCAGGGTTCAGGAGTTGGAGATGGAAGAAGAGTCCGAGAGACTGGAAGAGGAGCGGTGTGATGCGGTGGATATGCAGCTCCTGGGCAGCAGCCCTCAGCCCGGTGAGATGGCTCGCTTGTCTTATGCCAAGTGGTTTCTCCTTGTGCCACGTTGGTGTACGGCTAAATACCGACTCTGCATACGGGAAGCCTCGGCAGCATATTTGTAGCCAGGTGTGCAGCGTTGCAGCCTCCAGGCAGGTGAGGTAACCGCATCCATCACCATCTGGCCAACACCTGGGACGCTTCTCTGTGGTCACAACAGTGTTCACGTGTGCCTCATCACTGCCCAATGAGACGAAGCAGCGAGCCCCAGAGAACCAGAAGTGCCCTCCTTGCTGCCTGTGGCTATTTTCTGCCTCTGTGCCTCCTTTACACCCTCCCCTTCCTCACATTTGGTTCTTCCTCAGAACAGAGAGGCAATCATTGGGATTACGCTCTGAAATGTGTACTTTAACAAGACGATGCAAGAAATAAATGTTTGCATTGGATGCACAAAAGCCATGTCATTGTGTTTTCTACAGGACCTTTCTACAATATGACTCCGGAGGAGAGGATAGACGCAGACAACAGATCGGTCTATGTGGGAAATGTAAGCCTCCTCGCACATCTTGTTTCTTCATGATATCTGCTCTCTCTGATCTGACGCAATGCTGACCGAATCCCAGGTAGACTATGGAGCTACAGCCGATGAGCTAGAGATCCATTTCAATGGCTGTGGTCCTGTCAACAGAGTCACCATCTTGTGCGACAGATTCTCTGGTCATCCCAAAGGGTGGGTTCAACTCGCTGCCTCGTTTTTACTGCTTGCAAAGTGACACCGTCTGGCCCTCTAATGCCGCGTTTGAACCTTTTCTCCCCTTGCAGCTTTGCTTACATCGAGTTCTCGGATCGAGACTCGGTGCAGAGCGCTATTGGTTTGCATGAGACGTTGTTCAGAGGAAGAGTCCTAAAGGTGAGATGCACTGTTGGCATAGTGGTGGAGAGTACACAAACAAGTTTGTGTCCATGTTAGTTTACTCTTGGTACACTTGTGGAAAGTATACAGAAAATTTCCTTTACTTTTAATAGACTGTAATATACAACTAAAGATTTTACACTGGTCTTAATCGAGGATGCCAATATCAGTACTTGGTGCAGCGTACAGCATTGGTAGAAAAGTTGCAAAATATCCTAATATTTTTAGTTCTCTTTTTGTTTGTTGAATTTGATGTCTGAAAATATTACAACTATGTAAAAATGTAAACTTGAAGAGGAAATGTGCTTTTGCTGAGACGGAAATATTTATTAGTAGGTGAGGAAGTGTAGAAATGATTGGTACAGCTCAAGTGGTCACTGTGTAGCGTGCAATTTAGTGTTTAAAAAGTATTTTAAGCCGTACCCGTCTAGTTCATGTGTCTCTGTTCACTTTAAAAGGAAATTACACATTTAAGTTAATGCTAATCTTTGTATGACCTCAGCCATCTTAAACGGCACATTAATGAGGATCTCTTTGGATCGCAGGTGTTTCCCAAGAGGACCAACATGCCTGGTATCAGCACCACCGACAGGGGCGGACTCCGAGGAGGTCACTCCAGAGGCAGAGGTCGTGGTTACGGTCCACCTCGATACCACAACAGCTCCCGGGGCAGATTCCGGTACCAGTCAACAAGGCCGCAACATCAGACACCCCACCCTTACTACGGAGGACCCTCGGTGGCAAAGAGACAGTACGGACACATGGGCTACCATGAACAGATGCCTAAACGTTACCCATGTCTTCTTCTCATCACACCACCGTCTGAGGAATCAGGGGCAGAGTCCAGTGGACAGCATTACCCTCAACAACGCTAGCACTACCTGCAGCATACACACCATGTGGGTGAATAGAAGTTATTTTAGACCAATGTGTTCAGGCATTACTGTTAACCATAATGTGAGAAGTACAGAGTTGACTGTCGGCATCGGTCTTTCGTCTGTGAGATGTGAATGAAACCGGAGTCCAGGTGTTACAAGCTTACGTTGCTGTGAATGCATGGGACAATCCTCAAATTGTTATGCAGCTGCATCTTTGTTTTTACGGATTGAGACGACTGTTTTGTGTCACTGCCTGCAATGTTATGTATAACCCCTGGCCCCAATGTATAAGTTCTTTGCTATAAGTGAATAAATAAAATAATGACCCAGTGCTTCACTTGTAGTAAAATGACATATCTGGTGACGTCCAATTACACTTATTTTTTTTATTACAGATTCAAAATCAACACAACTTGTAAACAAAACATATGTACAATGAAGGTGCAGTGAGGAGGCAAGATGGCTTCAGCCGCTTTGTACCATCATTCCAGAAACGATCCCATCAAAGGCCCTGAACAAGGAATGAAAAGTTACACATGATTCCAACTTTCAAACGTAACTGGTGTTTAGGGAGAATAAACTCACTTGGACTGAATGGGATCCCCAGGATTATGGAATGGATTGCACATTACATCGGTGAAGGAATTATGCAATTTTCTGAACATCTGCAAGGATAAAATGGAAGGAATACCAGTAAATAAGAGATTTGGTTATGCAGATTCAGTACACCTGAAATGTTGTGTACAGTCTGTTTAGTGCGTAACCGCAAGTCTTTGCTAAGCAAAAGTGGCGAAAACCTTACGAAAAGCTATAACTATCCAGTTCGGTTAAAGTTTTTGTTCATATTGATTTGCTGAATGTAGAATACAATGTGGTAATATGCTGGTGAACAAATGCACTGATACATTTATACTATGAGTCAGTGGTTGCCAAACCTTTTCCTGCCCACCCTGATCCCCCACAGATTGCTTATATTAACTGCTGAGCCAATTTCTGATCTAAAACAATTAAGTCAAATGCTGGTGGGCTCATTATATTGAAAAACAGTTTCTGAATTGTGTTAGGGTTTTCATTCAATTTTCAAAACTTCAGTTCAAAAAACAAAACCCTCCCAGGCTGGGAACCACTGCTGATTAGGACAATTAATATTGATACAAAAACGTTGACGCAAAACTTACACTTCTTATTTCGTTGTCCCGTAATGACGTATTGGATGAGTCCACCACAATCACAAACTTCACCTTGGAGTTGGTTACATAGCCATATCTATTTTAACCACGTCAAGGGTGTTTGGATTTCTGTTAACACATTAGATGAACGCTACCAAATAACGTTTTACTGGATAAAAAGCTCCAATTATTTAGAAGTATGTCAGCACCTTTCACAAAACAGTTGTGGTCCACCTTGACTTTTGTGTCTTCCTTCAGAGATAGATACCTGAACATCAGATTAAAACTCCAACTGTATTGGACGAGTTTGTGACAGAAATCAACGGCTTGGAGGAACTGCAATCACACAGAGGGGTAAAGGATACACTTTATAGTCCTCCGTTGGGTAGAGCAGACCCAGGTACAGCTCCCTCTGGTCCCCTAAAGACTTCCCCACAGCGGAGATCTTCTCCTCCACCACATCCAGCGACGTGTGCACCGTGTAGTGAAACTTCAGCTCATTCTGGGTGGGCACACTCCGGATATACAGAGGGTAGTTCTGGAGAAATAATGAAAAAAATAAAAATAACGAAACACAGTACAAACTAAATCGAAGTAGAATAATGAAACCAGCCTGGAAAGAAATCTCAACAAACATGTCACAATCTGTCGCTCCAAGATAATGTTAGCTCGTCGCGCTAGATTTACAGGCGTAAATCCATGGTATGGCACGTGTAAACACTCTGCACTAACACAGCGACCATAACAAGAATATAAATATATATTCGATCGTCATAAATTATGATAAACCAGGGTGTTGATACCTCTTTAGCGATCACTGCTATGCACACCGCCATGTTGCTCTTCCTTCTCCGAGCTGTCAGCTGCTGTCACGTGACGCGGTGCGTTCAAGGCTGTCGGAAAATCCGGAACCGAGGCGGCTGTGCGACGTTTTCACACTTAATGTGTTCGCTTTTCAAAATATTACTCACTTTATAATCTGATTTGGTTCACTTCACAACAATTTCAACCTTCGTTCTATACGGGTGTTTCACCGTTGGGGGACCTTTACCATTCGTCTCTGAACATAATGCGAGTTTAAAGACAATTTTACGATTTTTCCACAAACCCAGAAACGTCGCCACCACACACAACAATAAGACTGCAATTTCGGTAAAAAAGAAAAAAATCTAATTCAAGCTGAAACCTATACATTGTGGGCTTAGACGCATGTTTGTATGCACAGTAGCTGCGCTGAATCGGCACAGGAAGATAAACAAACCACTTCCTGGATGATCACGTGATCACACTGTAGACAGCTTCAGAGTACTGATGGCTGCACTAACTCTCAGTCTCTTCTCGGCTATAATATGCTGCTCAGTGGCAGAAAAGCTGCCAAATGGATCACCTCCAAACATAATCATCATGCTCATGGATGACGTAAGTTATTCTTTGTAATTATTATCATTTTCAACTCTTTAGTTCGTATGTTGAACAGGAAATTCACTTCATTACTTCAGTTCACTGAGCAACAACTGTGTAGAAACTACAGAAATCTCTTATGGTTTTTGTGTTTTCTCCTTCCTGGGTGCTCAGGACCTGGCAGGCATTTTTATTGACGTATCTTGTATCCTGAAACTCAAGTCTTATAAGTCATTATCGAAGTAAAAGCTTAAAGCAGTGCAGGTGCTGATCAGTCAGTGATGACAGCTCACCCACTCATGCAGGGTATTTAGAGTAAAATGAGAACTGATGCTAAATTACCTTATAGGAACAACAATAATATGATTACTTTATGTCACAAATAGATTTATTGTTCTGCATGAACTTGTAGAGTGATCAGAGGTGTAGCTCATTACAGGGAGATTTGAATTTTCTATACCACTTCATTTTATTCAGGTCACCAACTAGACAGGTCACCAGTCAAAACATGGCAAACACAGAGACACAGACAACCACACACACACTCACATTCACACCTCTGTGCAATTTAGGCTCAAAAGTTAACCTCACATGCATCATTTTGGACTGTGGGAGGAAACCAGAGTACCCAGAAAAAAACCCATGTGCACACGGGAAAACATGTAAACTCAGCACAGAAAGGCTCGGCCAGTATTTCAACTGGTGACATTCTCTCTGTGAGGCTGGGGCGCTAACCACTGTATCTTTGGCTCAAAGGGAAATGACTCTGAAAACATCTAGTCCAACCTGTACAACCTGCATGTACTACTTCCAGATCAACACATAGGCAGCTTCACGTGGGTTTAATTGAATATAAAACTGCATGCACCGGCAGCTGCATGTTGTTTTCAGTAGTAATATGTACATCAGGTTTGAGTGTACATCAGGCAAGTTTGTATATTCTTCTGCAAGATTTAAAGTAACAGAAAAAAAAAGGACTGTCATCCTTAAACACAGTGAGTTCTTCTCCACTTCAGTAAAAAGTACTTTAAATTTTCTAAAAAAAAACAAAAAACAAAATAAAAAAACAAACCTAAAATAAACAACGCTTTATATACTGTATCAATATTTCTTTCTTTATGTTAACCATTACGTTGCTTGCTATATTATGAATGTTAGTTTTATAACACAGTAAAATAAAGATTTTATCACTCATGTAAAGTGAAAAAAATCCAAGGTATCCCTAATATAAAAGCAAAGCGTGCAAACCCTACACTGATTTTCCTGTGGTAGATTATTCCTCATCGACCTGATGTGGCCCAGTCGGAGCAAACCAAAGGCCTGCGTGTGGGCGAACAGTGTTCAGCTGTGTTGTTAGGGGTCATTGTCTCAATACTAGGTTACTCTTTATGCATCAGCTGAAGTCATACAAGTGCTATATGATTAAGATGCAACTCCTTTGCAATTTCCTTATACATTATTATCAATGTCTTTGTGATAAAATAAAAAATCGGATATTGAAAGTGTTAATATTTGCATGTTCATGATAAATGATGATGGTAGAAACGGATCTAAAAAAAAACCTGAATATCTACTTTAAAGAGCGCCAGTGAATGGTGTTACTGAATTAACTATTCTTTTCCATGATAGGGTGAAATCTGTGAGATCTGATAAGTTGTCTATGTCCCGTTGTGAATAAATCATGGGTTTTAGGACATTTGCAAATCATTATGTTCATTTGTATTGACACTTTACACATTGTTGAAACTATAGTTGTACAATGTATTGTTGATTATTTATCTCTCAGTGTTACACTCGGCCATCCTGCACCATCCTCGAGTCATTTTTTATCCATTCAAGTCCAAACATTCTGTTTGCAGCTCCATCAGGACCCTAATTTAAATAAACACCTCACTAAGCTGATGTTTCTTGTAAACACAATATGGTTGATCATTATGGTTTGTAATACCCCGCTGGTAATAACCTTTCCGCTGTTCTTTAGATGGGTTGGGGGGACTTGGGGGTGTTTGGACACCCTGCCAAAGAAACCCCTAATCTGGATGCCATGGCAGCTCAGGGCATGCTTCTCCCAAACTTCTACACTGGCAACCCCCTCTGCTCCCCATGTGAGTCAGTAGCACCTGATGTAAACTGGTATTTCTTCTTCACTGAGAATATTCTATTATATGATGAAACTAAATAATAACACGTATGTGATCTTTAAAATAGTCATGCATCGCACTGTGTTGCAGCAACCATTGTTGTAAGTTCAGCTCCGGACATGTAATGTTTCTAAGTAATCTA
Organism: Lipophrys pholis; assembly: GCF_963383615.2. Classification (NCBI taxonomy): domain Eukaryota; kingdom Metazoa; phylum Chordata; class Actinopteri; order Blenniiformes; family Blenniidae; genus Lipophrys; species Lipophrys pholis. Next base: position 11,064,333 of record NC_137636.1, on the reverse strand, counting down.
AACAGAGTTAAACAAACAGAAAAATATGGCCAAAGAACTTTCAAGAAAGGTTTGGAAAAAAAGAGAAAGTCACTATAATTTGAAAGGAACAGACATCTTTAAAAAACAAACAAAAAAAAACAGGTTCTATTCCAAAGTAATGGAACGATGTCGCAGTAACAGGAATTAGTTTCAGAAAGAAGTAAAAGAGTCAGGAACTCTCCTGGCATTCAAGAAACACATAAAAGCTGCAATGTTAGAAAAAGTATGAAAATTAGATTTGGACATAAATAATGTGAGATATTTGATTTGAACAAACATGAAAATGATGGTTTTTAATTATTGATTTTGAATGAAATAGATAAATAAAATGAAAAATGTTATTTGTGAAAAATGCAAACACGAAAAAGTGTGTGAGCCTTTTAATCGTGAAACATTGAAAGAAAACTTTGCATAAAAAAGTTTTAGGAAGAAAACAGCTTTACATTTTGGTTCAGTTCACTGAAAACTGTATTGAGCAATAATCCTACGTTAATAAAGCAAAGCAAATAACCATTTTATATTTTTTTTAAATATATATTGCATTTTGAATATTTAGTTTTCCCTAATTAATTTGTATCTAGTGTTATCCATTATTCTCCTCTGACTAATGATTCTTATGAAAGGGTTTGTACATATTGTTCTTGTGGGCTGATTGATATAACATTTCATTCACATAAGATTCAGGGATTTCCTTTCAGGTTTGATTGTATTTTCTTATTCTGACTCATATGTGTGAACAGAATTAAGAACAAACCTTTAACATGAATTCTTTCAATTTTCAGATTGCAATTTGATCAAAGCCTTTCACAAAATGCAGAGTTTGATTATAACTACAGTGAATATATATATATATATATATGAGTGATAATTTATACAGTAAAATGGAAGTGCATACTTCATTCTTTTTGTCTGTTGGAAGTTACGAGTAACAGTACGTCAATGTCATTTTGTGTTGTCTGCAGCCAGAGCTGCACTTCTAACCGGGAGGCTGCCTGTCAGAAATGGTTTCTACACGACAAACGCCCACGCCAGAAATGGTACATTTCCATGAAACGTTTTATATATATATATATATATATATATATATATATATATATATATATATATATATATATATATATATATATATATATGAAATGAAGTCAAACAAGTGATATATTTTAATATGTTGACTTTTCTTGTAGCGTACACGCCTCAGTATGTAGTGGGAGGAATCTCCAAGGATGAGATTTTGTTACCACAGATGCTGAAGAAGAAAGGCTACGTCAGCAAGATAGTGGGCAAGTGGTGAGTTCCTATAACTCCATCTACGAGTTTCACAGGTCAGAAGGTGCATTCAGATTGTATCGTCAAACAAATCAAGTTGGACATACACACACATACACCTACAGTCACTGAGCCTGGATTTTCGGAAGAAATCCCAGAGAACATGCAAACTTTGCAGCGAAAGACCAATTAGCACCACCCAGAGTCAAACCTGGGACATCCTCGCCATGAAGCATGAGTGTTCACAACTCAGCGGCCTCACAGCTATGCCGCTGTATCATTTTGTGTGTGTTATTGGCACAATTGCTTTCACTTTTCATTGTTTCCACAGTTTAGAATGATATGGTTTTCCTCAGATGATACATTAGGGGGAAATGTTATCTGCTTTTCCGGTGACTCCCTCCGTCACTCTGGCTGATGTTTGACACTTTCACAATAACTTCAACTGCTGCCTGTTTTCCTGTACAGTTGTGCAACCAGAAGAGGCGAAGAAATGCAATTCCAGAAATCGCGACTAAGCTTTGTCAGTTTCAAAGCAGGCGAAATGAGCAGAGCGACATGTTATCTCTCTATATCAATCTTCAAACATCTCCAGGTTTTCTTTTACATACTGACCTGCGGTAAATAGGAAGTCCTTTTAGCTAAAAAGCAAAATAGGTATATGGGGCTCTCAGAAATTGTCTGTGCGAGCTCGTCCGTGCAATTTTCACGGATGGTCTGAATTGAGAGATGCAAAATCATGAGAGTTGAACCTTCACGTCACGTTGATTTCAGTGTATGAATCCACTGCACTTGTCACAACAGGCATCTCGGCCACAGACCGGAGTACCTTCCTTTGGAGAATGGTTTTGATGAATGGTTTGGCGCACCAAACTGCCACGTTGGTCCTTATAACAGCAGCGTCACACCCAACATCCCCGTCTACAACAACTCCGAGATGCTTGGCAGGTAGTATCACTCAGGAGCACTCAGATATACATAACAGCACACACAAACAGAAGCTGGAAATCTATAAAAAACATTTTTCCCCATGACTCAGTGGAATAGTTCGGCTGTCTGCTCCTCTGGATGAGTTGAGTGTCTCCCCCCCCCCCCCCCCCCCCCCCCACCCACCCCCCACCGCCTCCCCCGTTCTTTCTCTGTACCAGCTGTGCTTGTGTATTCCATTTTCCGCCCATTTGTTTTCCCCAAAACAGCCATATGTGTATTCAGGGTCATTGGAACTGGCAGCCGGGCGTGTTTTTCGCTTAGCCGTGGGTTTAATCAACGCTGCGTACCTGGGCCCTGGACAGACGTACACACACACACACAGCCATGCGCGCGTACACAAAGACACACGCGCCCTCAAGAGACGGCAGGTTGCGTTGGCTGTGTGCGAGGACACCTGGAGGAAGTGAAGCGTAAGGAAGCGATGCCTGCCACTGCTTCTGTGCTCGCCGCGCCACGCTTCAGCAACACCTCATAACAGTTCCCTCTGCTCGGCTTCGCAGAGACTTCCCAAATACGTCTCTCACCAAAAATCTCCTGCAAACACCGTCAACAAACAAGGGAGTTTTCTTCTCTCGTCTCAGTGACGGCGTCTACAGCACTTTCAGTCATCGCAAATGGGAATTTAGAGATACACTCAGCTTGTTGACATATTCATTTATTTTTGTGTTCTTAGCTGATATTCGAACGGCTAACTTTGTAGCAGTAAGGATGCAGTTGACGATTCGTGTCAATGCTTTGGTTTTCCAGGTACTACGAAGAGTTTCAGATCAACGTAAACACCGGCGAGTCAAACCTCACGCAGATCTTCTTGAGGGTAAGCCAATGCTCGACTCACGTTTCCGTGTAGCAGATCTGGTGAGGCAGAGTTGGATTTATCTGTTGGAAGCAAACAACACGGCGTGCCAGACATGCTCGGTGTGACAGTGGCAGCAGGGAACATTTGGATCCTTTCAAACTTAAAGTTTAAACACATTTGTTCTCATAAAGTAAAGATGAAGAATGAAATATTATGTTACTCTTACTTTTAGCTCACTAAAACAACAACAACACCACATCAACAAAGCCACTTTAGTAGATTAAAATTGTGATTGAAGCCTCATTCTGTTCTTTGACACGATGTTATATTTTAGAGATGTAGTGAGTTAAGCACTTCAGGAAAAACACAGGCCTGTCAAGTGCTGATTTATACAGCTCATAGCAGCTTGTCTTTGGAGACTGTATTAGCATCGGTGCTGCAGTGAGTTTGGAAAATCAAACCAAAGCTAAATGCTTGAATTCCCGTTGATTTCTAGCTTTTTACATAAAGATGTAGGATGTTGAAATGTGACTTAGTATTCAAAATTCTGTTCAATTTTGCAGCTGCCAGAAGGATTGAAGGATTAAAGTTGACCTTTAATTACTGAATTTCTAAAAGTGTCATATTAAAATTTGCCATAGAGCAAATACAAGGATATATATATATATATATATATATATATATATATACAGTAATTCTCATTTTCTGACGGTTAGGAAGTGTCTACTTGTTTTTACTTTTTAATTTAGATTTCCTGACATAAATCGAATACATAAAATGCGTCTAACACTAAACACACTCTTAAATAGCAGCACACGATGCATGAACCCATGATGTAAAATGCTAGTGAGTTGAATCACTAACTTCCAGGGAGATGTTAAACACAAACAGAACATAACCTTTATGAAATTGGTATTTAGTGCAGATGCACCTCGACAAGCTCAATTTCAAACATTTTACAAATGTTAGAATAGAAAAGAACAGATTAGAATAGAATAACCTTGCCATTGTGAGCAGTACAAGGGAGTCAGGTGTAATTCTCTGTATTGTGAAATGATTGAAATAGATGACATAACGAAAACAAAACTAAATAAAAATAACATACAAACTCACTCGCAAACATCAACTACCGAGTAATCACTGCGTGTTACTATTGAACAATAATTGCTGTTTGTATTTCTTCTGAATTGGTTTGTTTTTCATCATGACACATGAACAAGTGATATAATAACATCCTAAGTTTCTCACACCTCTGTAGGAAGGACTTGAATTCATCCATCGTCAGACGAAAGCCCAGCAGCCTTTCTTTCTCTACTGGGCACCTGACGCCACTCATACCCGGGTTTACGCCTCCCAGAGCTTCTTAGGGAAGAGCCAACGAGGCCGGTATGTTTCATTCCAAACCACTGGCTCCTTTTAAGCAGCGTGTGGACGTTGGATATGAATCTATGCCTGAAGGTGAACTGTAATGTGTTGCAGTTATGGTGATGCAGTGATGGAGCTGGACGACAGCGTGGGCCAGATCTTGTCATCGCTGCGAAGCCTGGGCATTGAAAAAAACACCTTTGTCTTCTTCACCTCAGACAACGGAGCAGCTTTAACCTCCAAGATAAATGGCATGAAACGCATACACACAAACGCATTTTTATCGTTTATCCTTCATTTTTATCTGGGTATTTTCTGTTTTGTATGCATGGTGTGTGAGACTCATGGGCGCATGTTTATTTGCGTACATAATTCCTCAGGTGGCAGCAATGGGCCGTTCCTCTGTGGGAAGGAGACCACCTTCGAGGGGGGCATGAGGGAGCCCGCCATTGCCTGGTGGCCTGGAAACATCAAAGAAGGCACGGTACGAAAGCCTCAGTCATTTATTGCCTTCCTAAATAAACTCAGTTGATCACACACTAAATCCCTGGGATGTTCTCTAGAGAAAAGACTGAAGGATCCAGGGACTGTTTTTTTTAATTCCCATTGTTGCTTCCTGAAGTTCTGCCCATTAAATCAAACCAGCTGCTGAAACGTTCTCTGAAAAGCTGCAGGCAATGTAAACTATTGTGGATCAGGTTGAGAGTAGAGGAATAATTATTTTACTAATCCTTTCTTTCAAACGATTGTTTGTTTTTGTTTAATTTGTGTATCATTTACCACTTTACATGCATGCATTCTGATCCATTGGCACAGCTGCCAATTATTTATGACTGTGTTCAACTTCTATCACGCCACTGAACTCCTGAAAGAAAACTGTGTGTCATTTTGGACACAAAGCATGTGGGTGCTTTTTCAGTTTTTTGTTTTTTTTGTTTAGTTTTTTTTATTTTTTTCAAATATTTTTGGCTGGAATTAATGTCCCATCTCTCTCTTTCTACCCTCCCCATTCCCCAATTTAACCCCCACCTCCCACCCACCCCCCACCCATACTGTGATCCCCTAAGCCTGTGCGTTCTGCAAATGACTTTTAATTGTATTAGGGGCAGCTGTGACACGGGGCTGTGACGCAGAGGGATTTTGTGGAGGAGCAAGCGGAGGCAGCAGTCTGCAGTAAGCCTTGCCCCTGGCTCATCTCACAGGGTTGTGCTGGGGCCTGATAGCACAGCAGAGTAGCGAGGGAGAGGGGGATTGGGAGCGTCTTAAGCGGCTAATCTGTTTGTGTGTTTGCTGAGGTTGGATTGAGCCGTAATGAGGACTTCAGTATCTGAATATGCCAGGCGCTCAGGATAAAGGAATGGGGAGGGGTGGGGTGGTGGTGGTGGTGGTTGGGGGGGTGGAGGGGTGCTGGGGGGGGGGGGGGGGGGGGGGGGTTGCAAAGAAGGAAGCAAGGCAAGGAAAAAGTAAAAGAGGTGACTGGTGTAGAAAAGAGAAAAGGCGCGCTAAAGACTTGCTGCACCTGTGCTGTGTTGAAATTGACCACTCTCTCTGTGTGTGCATACATATGCTTGATTTTACATCTTTATATCAGATGTTTGAATGGCAGATAACTGTTTTAGACGTCGATGTGAATACTATTAATGCTTAACTCCACACGACACATCTGCGTGTGTGCATTTTGATAATGTGGGTCTTCACACTCTGTTAAATTATGACAGTTTTAGTACTGCTTATCTCCAGATTTACAAATTTGTATTGATAAGGACCAAACCTTGGTAACTTCTATTTATTTTGTAGTCTTCTTAAATCTCTGTGCATTTAAAAATAATACTTTTTTCTGTTCCCCAAACGCGCTGGAGAATAATAATAATCACCTAAGTCCTTGGTAAAAGTTGATTTCAACAGGTTGAAATAATCTTCACAAACAAACGTGGAATGATAGTCATCTGGACTTGAGACTGAAAAATCTGATTACTGTTTAGAAATTCAAAGCTTAGTTAAAGAAGCGCAGAAAGGACAATTAGTCACTCTGACGTTCTTTTAGATTATCGTTCTCCTGCTTCAATGAAGTTTGTGCTTTTCGGAACTCCCTGGTCTTAATGTCGAATGTATGTATGTACATATGTACGTACACGCAATTACTGCTTGGGTTTAAAGCCGTTTTTCAGTAAGTTCATTAGAGTGGTGAAACGTATCAATTTAACTGACCTGTCACTTAAATGCTGATATCTGGTGGCAAAGGTGTACTGGAATGAGACAGCATGGCCGGTGGGAAGCAGATGCAGATTCAGCATTCTCTCAGTGCCTGAGGTGGTGTGTGGAGCCGCGATGATGAGGACTGTCGGAACAAAGATGGAGAGGTGGGTGGGCTGTCAGGCCCACAACATTGTTGAGCACCACAATCCCTTTTGTTGGGTTATCGGGCTGCAGACACACTGGCAGAGTGGCAGAGACGGGGACAGCTACACTGCCTGCTCAGATAACCGACATCACTGCTCGTAAAGAGTGCGAAAGAAAATGTGACATTAATAGAGAGTGATGAGTCAGACAGAAAAGGAGAGAATAAAGGGTGATTAAAAAAAAAAGTTTTGTATAGACTGCAAAGGGCGATAGAGCTAATAAAAGAAGGATTTAAAGGTTGGCAAGTTGTTAGATAAGTTTTTCTGTGAGACCTGTTTGAGTTTTAAAGTTCTGTTTTTTTGGGGCGGTTTTGCAAGTTATTACCATCTAAATGTCACTGTGACATCTCCTCATGTCCCTTTGTCCTGTCTGCTCTAATGGTTTATGTGTGTGTGTGTGTGTGTGCGTGCGTGTGCGTGTGTGTGTGTGTGGGGGGGGGGGGGGGGGGGGGCTTAAAAAAAAGTAGAGAATTGAAGAAATGAAGGAGTAAATCTGTTAGTGTTTGTGAGAGAGAAAGTGTGTGGATGTGCAGATAGATCATGGAAGGCATTGCGGAGCCCTTTTCTGTGGCTAGTTCTGTGGATACAGAAGAAAAGGGAATTCATTTCAGTGCTTAGGAGCCCGTGTGTGTGTTTGTGTGAGAGTGTCTGTGTTTCTGTGTGTGTGCTGGCTGCCGATAGGAGCACAGCGGCACATGGCGGTGCAGCTGCAGAGGGCTGATAGCACTATCTGATTGTGAGCGTGCCGTCTCCCTCTAAGGCTCGCTCAGGAGAGAATGGAACGGAAGATCAAGGATGACAGCGAAAAAATGGCATTTTATCTGAAAATAGTTCAAAGTTTATAAATAAAATAAAGCTTTTCACTGGGACTGGGAGAAGGAGATAAAACAGCAGCTCGCTCCAGCTCCAGCCGCCTGCCTGCCCGGGCCTCGTCCTCTCCCTACTTTATTTCCTCTGTTTTCGCTATCCTCTCCCTTCCTCCCCCCTTTCCCTCCTAAAAACCTCATTTAAAAAACAGGTTTTTATTAAAAATCCTGCATGCAGAGATTAGAGAGGAGACTGACGACATGCGTCTGCCACATGTGAACACTACAGGTGCAAGTCATGACTGCAGTAACATGTTACCACAGTTTGATTTCATTTAAGGAGTGAAGTCCTCCTGTGGTGGATTTGAGAAGCAGTGGTAGAGTTCATCGATGGTCTCAAAGATCAGTTCACACACAATGCTGTGTGTTTATGTTGGAACTAGGAATGCTTACTTCGTTCTGGAACTCAAAGCTTACTGGTAATGTTGCATGTTTAACTGACAGTTGTGTTTCTTGTCGTCTCCTCCCTCATGCAGGTGAGTCACCAGCTGGCCAATGTCATGGACCTGTTCACCACCAGCCTGTCTCTGGCTGGCATCAGTGCTCCTGATGACCGAACCCTGGACGGACTGGACCTGACGTCAGTTCTTCTCAATGTCTCGCACTCACTGGAAGACAGGTGAGACCAGTTAGTCACAGTGTTGTTTGTGGTATTTAATTTATTCGTAATAAAAATTGGGGTGTCGGTTTGGTCCTGTGTTGGCTTCACTGCTGTGATTCGTTAGCATGCGCTGAATGAATTATAAACTGAGACGACCACTTCAGTCTGCCAGTCCAAAGGTACAGTACCCAAAGTCTATGTGGTACTATGGAGGCTTGTCAACCAAAACAGCTTGGGCAAGACCCCTCCATCCGCTACCGAGCCACCAGATGCATGACCAAAAGTCCTTCCAGCCCTCCCAGGACCTTACCCACTTGGCCCCAGAATGCCGAATACTATGAGCTGCTGTTAGGTACCCTAAGCACATCAGTCAGAGTTTTCCTACCTGCAACCTTAAGCCCAGCCAGGACCTTGTGACTGAGTATCACCACACCCACCCGGCGCCTCTCACCTTGTGCAACACCTGGAAACAGCCCGTTCCTACTCGAGGAGTTTGGTTGCAGAGCCAGTGCTGTGTGTGGAGTCACTGCCTCTCAGCCTCCCACACCAGCTGCCGTTCACTCCAGATCTGTCAGCCTTGGGTGGCCTACCAGAAACACATTACCCCTGAAATCATAACACCATGTAAGTCTTTCTGTCTCGACAAGGCTAAAAACATAGATATATCCATCTGCATGATCTTTGGTGATCCCCTTCTTCCTCTCGTATGCCGCCATGGGCTTGTTTTTTTTTACTTGCCAGCCATCCATTCTCCCACCCACCGTTTGTACTGATTCACCCAATTCAGGGTGCTGGAGCCCATTTCCGCTGACTGTAAGCAAAGACGAGGTACACTGGACAGGTCACCATTGCATCGCAGGACAAACAGAGAGAGTGACACATACTCACACCCCTCGAAGGACAAATGTAAAATCATGCATCTTAGCCTCAGATGCAGGTTTGTAGCACATGGAAACCAAAGTCCCTGCAGAAAAGCCATGCACGCAGAGGGGGGAAATGCAAAGTTCACACAGAAAGCCTGTGAATCCCCCGGAACCGGGAATATTCTTACTGTGAGGCAAGCGTGCTCACAAGAATCCAACCATATGTCTACTGCAAACCACATACCTACAAAAATAAGCAATTCATGCAACAAGTACAGATCAGTAATTACTACCACACAAAGGCTCACGGAGTCTTACAGTGGAGACGAGCTATTCGCAGCGACATCAAGGCAGTTAAGGTCAGTCCTGTGATCTTGGTCTCCCAGTTGATTTCTTGGAGTTCAGAAAAAGTCTCTGAGATGACAGTGTTTATCAAACATTCGTTAGTTGGAGCTCCATGGCTGATTTCTGTCTTCCAAAGATATTTCTTTCTGTTTGTCAACAGTAGAGTAAAGTGTGTTTGCCAGACTTTAGTCAGACTGGAGAACAAACTGTGAGATAGATTTTTGTATCAGTGATCTTTGTTTGGAACGCGTCAGAGCTCTTTGTGCTGAGATGGCCCCATTATATGAAACAGTTCATTGTTGTGCAACTCTATTTTCTCCAACTTTCTGGAACAGAAATTCACAGACATGCATTGCACCACTTATTCTAGACAGAAACAAATGTGCTTTTTGTGCAATTTTACTTGTAAAAATAAAGAAAATGAACATTATCTCTTTCCATGTTCGACAGGCCAATATTTTATTACCGCGGGAATGAGATGATGGCCGTGAGAGTTGGACAATACAAGGCACACTACTGGACCTGGACCAACTCAATACAGGAGTTTAAGCAGGTAAAACTGATTTTGAACACTTCAGCTCGGTCCCGTCTGTGTTTTCTCACTCCTTGATTTGCAGTGCCACTTCCTCCTTCTTTGTCTTTCCTAATCTGACTCAAACACACAAACACTTTGGCTGTTGTTGGTGTTATCTTGAAAATGGCTCATCAGTTGACTGCTGTGTACATCAGGGTGTAATGAATATTAATGAAGAGCCCCCACATCAGCGAACTTACATCATTCATCACTCAGTTGACTTGTTTGTTCAAACTCCAGTGGAAATTTTCCCCTCCATTTGCATATCGTTCCCTGCTTCTTCTTGTGGCGTCATACGGCACGGCCATAATTACATCAGCTCAGCACAGATCAAATATATCTGGAGAAATAAGAGGTCTGACACCTAAGATGCATAAGAGTGTGTGTTTTTTTTTCTTCTTTTTTTTTTTTTTTTCTTCTTTTCTTTTCTTGTCTCTCTCTCTCTTTCTCTCCTCTATCCATACAAACACGTCCACCTGTCCGCCCTCGGTGGCTATGCTTTTCCTGTGATCCAGTTTGTTTTATGCCCCATCGGTCGCTTAAATTGCTCTCTCCTTCAGGGCCGCTGAATCAATAGCAGCCTCCTTTATCAACTCATGTGAACTGAAGTGGAACTTCACAAATAATGGCATCTGATTGCCTGTGAGTTGCCTATCGATTGGTGTGTGCGTGCGTACACGGAGGAGAGAGTGAAAAGACGAGAGAAAACATGCACATATATGTTTGATTCCCTGTACAGGTGTGTGTGTGTGTGTGTGTGTGTGTGTGTGTGTGTGTGTGTGTGTGTGTGTGTGTGTGTGTGTGTGTGTGTGTGTGTGTGTGTGTGTGTGTGTGTGTGTGTGTGTGTGTGTGTGTGTGTGTGTGTGTGTGTGTGTGTGTGTGTGTGTGTGTGTGTGTGTGTGTGCGCAGGCGTGTCATTGAGCGACTGTTGTGTTCCTGCAAGGCAAAGTTAAATCTCTATTTTGTCATTATGGTTGCATCGACACATGGAGGACACATTATGGTTGAATCGCTCCGATGTTTTTCTCGTGTAGCCCATGATGCATTTCATCAACATAAACGCTGTAAACAAATGGCTTGTGTACTCGCTGTCAGATTTTGAATCTTGTGTTTAGTAAGTCAGCTTCTGAAAGAAAATATGTTTCAAGAATCCCATTTTGTTTTTTGTTAGCTCAACAATGGATTTATCTTATCTTTGTCCTCCCATTTATAGATAAGACATTAACCACTTCAAGCAGAAATTCACAGTGAAACTACTTCTTCATTGGAAGATGCACATGTTTTCCTGGTTCCTCCTCGGTTTTTGATAATACACTGCAACATAATTTGGCGTTTTTGGCCTTGGATGGAAAATAAACAAGGGAAGATGTGTGTCTGTGAAGAAGAATGAAATTACAGGTTAATAGCTCGGCGACGTATTGCTCTGTCCTGGCTCCGTTCGTGCAGCTCAGCCATGAGGAAAATGAGAAATTTCACAGGCTTAAATGGCTCTCATCAAATTCCGTTGAGGCAGTGTAGTGATGTTAATATTAAAGAATATAGTTTGCCGTGACAGTGGCTTTGTAGGTGGAGTACTGAGTAACCTAGACAACGGAAATGAACTTGGTGGCATCAGCAGTAGATTTTTTAACCTTGTTGAACACTTCATAAAGCTATGAATCAAATCTGACTCGTAGCTAGTTCCTAGTCATTAAACGTTGGTGTAGTCGGCAAAGAATTTTGAAGGGATAAGACCTGAAATAATACATGTTCTTTTTGGTTTAAAAAAAAAAAAAATCCTTTTTTTTCTTCATGGATAAGGTCAGTTCTTCTTTTCTGGCCACGGAGCAACAATCTTTAGTCGGCAGTCTAAGCTTTCAGGAAGAGGTTCAAGAACAACAATTTGAATAGTTTGGTTGAGTTGAACTGATGTACCTCTGATGAGGACTTATCAAATCAGCAGTCTTTTCTCCGGTGCTATGTTAAAGAGATCAAATAACAAAGAGCCTGCTTGAAAAGGTAGACCTTTAGTCCTTTTTTAAAATTGTGTACAGACGGCGGAGCCATCAGGTGGTCAATGACGGAGCTTCAGCTGAGCCGAAAGTCCCTTCTTGCACAGTCTGAAACTCGGGATCTGTGAGGAGGAGGTTTGTGTGTTGTGATTTGAGGCTGTGGGTTGATGTTTTTTGCATGAGAAGTTCCTTGTGGTAGATTCTGGCATTTCCAGGGATGCAGAGCAAGGAGGGTGAGATTAGAACAAATTCTAGATGAGGTATGGAGCCAAAGCAAAGACCAGTTACTGGAACAGACTAAATATTGCCTTTTTGTATGACTCTTCTGCCACCTGTTGATGTGTTAATCACCACAGCGGTGACGTCCTGTGATATCCAGAGCAGCAGGGCTCTGGGAAGAGGGTTTTTTTTTTTTTTTCTTTTCCAATCTTTTCTGAATTTCTAAGCTGCTGGCTTCAAAAGATGGGAAGACATGCCTGGATCAGTGGAAGCTCTGCAGGGTCGGGGGTATCTATCCTCACTCTTCTTTTTTCTCCTCTGTATGTATTTTGAGGTGCTCTGTTGAGCGACCTCAGAGGGGGGCAACAACACTGCCTTACAGACGAATGCTTTTTCAATATTAGTTGTGCTCATCAAAATGTGTGAGCGTCACAGTGTGTGTGCGTGCATGTGTGTTGAAGGAGGGGCAGATCCCCGGGGGGTTCTGGAGGAGTGAGTGTGACTCAATCAGGCTGCGATCACTGCCAGGCTCCCGAGAATGGAGTGAGAGCGCAGGAGCGAAGGCGTGGAGAGATGAAGAGGAGGCTGCAAAAGTCCTCTGTTTTATGCAAGAGACTTCCCTTCAACATGTGCCAATGGTAGCTGCATAACTAGCACAACAGATTGGAAAACAATATGCATATAGACCATACCACACTGACATTAGGCATTCGGTTCAATGAGGCAGGTGGTTGGAATCCTAAATCTAAACACTTGAATCCTTTCTGCAGTTTTTTTTTTTTCTAAATTTGTGCACACACACACACACGCACTAAACCCACACACATATGGTGTTTACAGGTGTTTCAATTACAATATCCAAAATCATCAAATATAGACCAGTGGAAATGGTTCAATACTTCATGCACTATTTACAAAGGAAATAAAGAACATAATAGTGTCATAAGCCCCCTGGTGTTGTCGTACTCACAGCAAGAATATTCTCACTTTGAGTCCAGGGTAACATTACATGTTGTCCCTGCGTGTCCATGGGGTTTCTATGGGTACTCCAGTGTCCTCCCACATTAAAAAAAAAAAAAAAGAAATGCAATTGAGTGTAATTGATGATTCTGAATTGCCCATTCTATATGACTGTCTGTCTCTTTGTGTTTGCCCTGTGTTGGACACAAACTGTGGAGGGCATAACCTGCCTTTGCCCAAAGCCATCCAGTGTCTTGTGACCCAAACTTGAATAAAGTGGTTGAAAATGTGTGGAAAAAGTACAATTATGATTCATTTTTCTTTGGTTTGTATATTTTAATTCACATTTTACATAAAAGCGAAACTGTGGGACTGACCTCAGATTTTTTTTTTTTCTTTGTTCGATTGCTTTGTAGAGAAAGAGTGATCTTTATAATTAATTTATGACATATTTGTGGCCAAAATGGGACAGTTCTGCTCTTTGCTGTTGAATATTAACACGTGGAGAGAGCAGTGACCGGAAACTGCCACAGGCTGAGTGGTGATCTGTGTTTTCAGACTGTGCAGCATTCATGGAAAAAGACCAACGGGTGATTCGGTCGAAATACTTGTATTGTATTGTATTGTATGTATGCACATTGGCTTATGTCTTGACCTTACGTATGTGGGACCTGGGTGTGAATCCTGGTTGTGGCAGAAAGGGCATCTGATGTTAAAACCAAAACAAACCAAACTGTATGGAGCCAGTTAAAAAGGTTTCTTGTGTTAACACCTATAAAAACGAAGCAGTTGAAAAGACATTCACTCAAATGTGTTTTCCTCAGTATAATGATATTGAAGGGAGGTCTTCACTTATAACGAGTCCCCTGACTGCTCGCTGGTATTAATGTGCACTTTTGTCATTCGTTTTGTTTACAATAACCTTCTTGTGTGTCTTCTACAGGGTATAAACTTCTGTACTGGTCAGGATGTGCCCGGCGTGACGACCCACAATCAGACTGAACACACAATGCAGCCGCTCATTTTCCACCTGGGACGAGATCCTGGAGAAAAGTTCCCTCTCAGGTCAGTTCACGGAAAAGAGGACAAGAGCGAAGGTGTGGAAAGGAGGTGTCCACCGACAGGTTTCTTGGCTTAGGTATAGAATGTGTCGAAGATCAATGTGGATTCAGTGGCATGAAAACGAAGGCGATGGATTGATCCACTCGGCTGGAGTGCGCCTGATTACACCCTTTTCATTGTGATTGCAAACAGCGCCTTAAAGATCACTATCTGGCCCTCAGCCCTCCAGCGCACCGCTGCAGGTTACAATTGCAAGATAAATTGTTCAGGTCTATATTGAGAGCGAGTGCTGTTTAAGGAGAGTTAAGAATTACTTAGAGCTCAGGACACAAGCGGCCAAGATTGAACTGAAAAATGCTGCAAGCATAGATGAACGCTGCTATTAATTCCGTTTAATGCAGTTTTAATATGCTTTTATAGAGAAAATGAGACAATATTCTTTTTGGGCACTTAGTCCTCAAACCTGCTGCACTGACCTTTCCTTTCTGTTGTCTGCAGCTCTTGCTTTTCTTATATCGCTCTGGCCTCATCTCCTGCTTTGCTTCCTTCCCCGACTCCTTTCAGTTCTGGAGTGAGATTGGATGATGAAACATTAATGTTGTTTTTCATTTGCCCACCTTTTAGCCCTGCTATTCACTTGGAAGAATAAAAAAAGAAGCAAAAACCAATCAATATGCAGCCATGTGTTCTGCTGAGTGCTTCACAC